>NC_138962.1:147457336-148082336 GCF_055761805.1 Camellia sinensis
TATGTTACTCCATCCAAATACAAGCATGGTGGAGCTGTTGGAAATTGCGTACCTAGGCTAGGCGTAAAGGAATTTAAAATTTATTTTGATTCTCAATCCCCATGATTATATTTGTGATATATATGAAACATAGATACAAACATCCATAGAAGTAGTTTGAACAACACCTCGAATACAAAATTCAATTCCTTGCTTGATTTTTGAGTTCACTCCAATTCAAAAGTAGTTCAAGCATCCGACCTCTAAAAGTCTTATAACAAAGGCATTGTCAAGCTCACAAGTATTATAGAGAGACAATGAGAGGCAGATGTCAATCTCTCGAGTGCTAGCTCTTATAAGGACCAAGTCTATCTTGTCCCACAAGGATTGATGATCTTCCTGATCTTATAACAAAGATGTTTTTTCTTGTTTTTGATAAGTACGTTATAATGAACAAGTTTTATCACAATTAACTCTTAATTGCAATAATCTCAGTAATTAGCTCATGTTTTCAAAAAGCGGTGTTACGTAACGGTTGCAGCCGTTATGTAATGGTTGCGGTGGTAAGCGCTACCTGTTACACCCGCTTTTGCGGTGTGACGGAAATTCACGTGTAACCAAGGTTTTGAAGAGCGATTGCGGTCACCGTAACGGTGGCAGTGGCGCGGTTGCGGTTGCAGGGTGTAAAGGTCGTAGTATAACGGTTGCAGTAACCGGAATCGTGAATTTTTTTATTTTTTACACAATTTGAAAAAACTTACCGCTACACATATTTTTTTCCATGATCATATTTATTGGGTTTAAAATAAATATTGGTCAATTTTTGTAAATTTTTAAGTATGATCTAATATATTTCATATTTTTAAATCACTATAAACCGAGTTTTTTACATTTTATTTTAATAATTAATGACTTTATATTATACAAAAAATCAATTACTAACTATTATATATAAGATAAATAATGACAAAAGTAAGAGAATAAATAAGAGCCTAAATATATATATATTTTAACCAAGCCAAATAGATAATGACCACACTTATTATTATTATTATTATTATTATTATTATTATTATTATTATTATTATTATTATTATTATTTTCAAACAATATATAGATAAACACACAAACAAAATGGTTGAGTGATACCAGCTGAATAGAATAGCATAGGCCTTACAGTTTCAACAAATCAATAACATGTTCATCTTTCCTCTTCTCTCACTCTATCTCTTGCTCCTCCATCTTCTCTCTTTATCTTCCCTTTTCTCTCTATCCCTCTTCCCCCATTTTTACCTTTTTTTTTTTTGTGTTTTTTTCAAAAGATGCAGTTTGGAATCGTTACGTAACGGTGCGTGGCCATTACGGTATCGTTACGACTGCCATGGCAGCCGCTACAGCCGACACACCTGTGAATCTCAATCACACTACAAAAACGGCCGTAATAGGTGGCGGTAACCACCACAACCGTTACGTAACGGTTGCGGCCGCTTTTTAAAACCTTTTGTGTAACTGTTGTTTCGGTGTTACGTAACGGGTGGTACCGTAATGGCTTGTTGCACACTGTTACAATATTCTGAATAGTTTCTTTTCCAAAAAAAAAAAAAAATCTTACAAAAAAAGAATGAATACTCAAGTGATTCAAGTCCAAAGAAAAAATCTTGTATGATTTTTTTTTTCTTTATAATTTATTTTTTATTTTTTATTTCATTATATTAGCATGTAAAATAAAAATATATAAACAGTGGTTGTATTTATTTTTATAATCATTTCATTTAATATTTAATTGTAAATATTTTTTATTTTGTTACTATAATGTGTTGTCCAAAAAATGTCTTTAAAAAAAATCTCAAAAATAATTTTTGCTTATGGCACAATTTTTATTTTTATAATCATTTCATTTAATACTTAATTGTAAATAATTTTATTTAGTTAGTTATAAAGTGTTGTCTAAAAAAAATATCTTTAAAAACAAAATATTAGCTCAAAAATAATTTTTGTTTATGGCACAATTTTTATTTTTATAATCATTTCATTTAATACTTAATTGTAAATAATTTTTTTTAGTTAGCTGTAAAGTGTTGTCTAAAAAAATATCTTTTAAAAAAAAATCATTAACTCAAAAATAATTTTTGTTTATGGCACAATTTTATTTATTTATTTATTATAATCATTTCATTTAATAATTGTAAATATTTTTTATTTATTTAATTCAGGTATTCATCAAAAATAATTTTATAGACATTTAAAATTAATTATTCTTAAAGTCATTAACTATTGAAATAAAATGTAAAAGGCTCTTTTTATAGTGATTTAAAAATATGAAATATATTGGATTATACTTAAAAACTAACAAAAATTGATCAAAATCTATTTTAAACCCTAATAAATTTTATTTTGAAAAAAAAATATGCGTATTGGTAAGTTTTTTTCAAATTGTGTGAAAAATTAAAAATTTCATGATTCTGGTTACCGCAACCGTTACTCTACGGCCTTTACACTCTGCAATTGCAACTGTTACGGTGACTGCGACCGTTTTTCGAAACTCTTAATTATTTTAAATCCCTGATTAACACTTAATTTGGATTAACTCTTTTCATTCCATTATATTACATATTGTCCTTATTGTGTGTAAAATTTTAGGTTCAAACTTATCTGTGTAGTAGAAATAATATAAATTCTTGATATTTATTATGAACAAGGTTTGGAAAAGCGGTTGCGGTCGCCGTAACGGTGGCGGTGGTGCGGTTGCGGTTGCGGTTGCGGGGTGTAAAGGGCGTAGCGTAACGGTTACAATAACCGGAACCGTGAATTTTTTTATTTTTTACACAATTTGAAAAAAACTTGTCGGTACGTATATTTTTTTCCATGATCATATTTATTGGGTTTAAAATAAATATTGATCAATTTTTGTAAATTTTTAAGTATGATCCAATATATTTCATATTTTTAAATTACTAAAAATAAACTAAGTTTTTTATATTTTATTTTAATAATTAATGACTTTATATTATACAAAAAATCAATCACTAACTATTATATATAAGATAAACAATGAAAAAAGTAAGAGAGTAAATAAGAGCCTAAATATATATATATATATACATATTTTAATCAAGCCAAATAGATAATGACCACACTTATTATTATTATTATTATTATTATTATTATTATTATTATTATTTTCAAATAATATATAGATAGACACACACAAACAAAATAGTTGACTGATAGCAGCTGAATAGAATAGCATAGGTCTTATAGTTTTAACAAATCAATAACATGTTCTTCATCTTTCCTCTTCTCTCTCTCTATCTCTTGCTCCTCCATATTCTCTCTTTATCTTCCCTCTTCTCTCTATCCCTCTTCCCTCATTTTTAGCTTCTTTTTTTTTTTTGTGTTTTTTTCGAAAGATGCAGTTCGGAACCGTTACGTAACGGTGCGTAGCAAGCCGTTACGTAACGGTGCGTAACAAGCCGTTACGGTTGTTACGGTACCGTTACAACTGCTACGGAAGCCGCTACGGCTGACACACCTGTGAATTTCAATCACACTACAAAAGCGGCCGTAATGGGTGACGGTAGCTACCACAACCATTACATAACGGTTGCGGCCGCTTTTTAAAACCTTGATTATGAATTTTAAATGTCCCATGGAACATTTCCTTGGGCTTCCACAAATTGTGAGTGACACCAAGTAACATATTATGAACATACCAGATATTATGAATATACAAAATGAGCCCTTCTAACAGTTAACATACATTCAATCCTTTCATCGTATAATGTCTCAAAAGGTCATTAGGACATTGAGGTTTGTCAAACCCCTAACTCCAGTGGCGGAGGGAAGTGAGGACCAAGGGGGTCACGTGCCCCCCGTGGATTTTGGGTTTTTTTTTTTTTGCAAATATAAAGAAAATATTTTAAATAAAAAAAATTACAAAAATATTATTAGAGTGAAATGTCAATGACATTTTAAAAATTATGAGAATAATAATGGTTATTTTGATTGAAAATGAAGAGGCTATTATAAACCATATTATCTATGAAAATTTTATAAAATTTTTTGAATATAACGGTGATGTCATTATTATTGACATGCAAGTATAATTAATCCTACTATAAAGATATGAAATTTATTAGATTGTTAGTTACATTTGACATGTGAGGTTCACTCTCTATGTATTTATTTACTATTAGTTGGTGATATCACATACTAATGATGACGTGTTATTCCCATTATGTTGAATTTTTAATCACATTTTGTATAAAAAAATAATTTATCATTATATAATTTATTTTAAGAGATATCTATATTTTTTTATATTGTCCATGATACACTAGTTATAAATAACATTATTTTTTTTTATGTTTCTCAAAATCAATCGTAAAAACTTGCGTGAAATATTTTTGTAAAATTTTTTGATATTGTAATTAATAAGTGCCCCCTCTAATTTGATTTTCTGGCTCCGCCACTGCCTAACTCAATCATGTGTCTAATCTAATGCATATCAACTTGTATTGGTGAAATTAGAAACTCCTTCGTAATTATTACTTTGCCTTGACCAAGGTATTTCTCAAGTTATATCCTAAAAGATCACATATTATTCTATCTCTTTACTTGAGAGTGATGGATCAATTCTTAAACATTCACGTGCCTCCATGGGTGTCTCACTAAGTCCTATCTATATAGGTTCATATTTCGTTGTTAGAATATAAACATGTTGTATTGTCAAAACTTAGCAATGCACACAGGATAATCATGATGTTCTCAGTCTAAGGATTGTACACACAACTGTAACATATAAGCGAACTAGATATGTTCCTGGGTGGTCACTTGTTCTCTAACAAACACACACACGGTTGTTTGATTGTTCCACACATGTGACTTGAGACTACTCCCTCTTCCAATTGAACAAGCATAACACAGTGCTAGTCCATTTGGTTTGGATTACTAACATCCAAATAGTAATCGTATAACTAGGAACTTTTAAGAATAAAATACTGAGAAGTACATGTCTCTCAATTTTAACTCTTAAGACATAAATTCTGAACTTTAATTGTATGGACTTACAATGTAAACAATAGCACAAAAAAGATAGTATGATAAAAATAAAATTTTTCCCTTTATTAATTAAATGACATGGGGCTTTTAGGGCATACCACTAATGGGAGCCCACCATCCATCAATGTTTAACTCTTATCCTCACTTGACGACCACTCTGAGTTGTTAGCTCTAGTAAGGTATATCCTAAATAATGAAAACAAAAGAAGCGTTTAAGCTTTAGCCAATAGGTTATTAACTTTTTCTGGATTTCCTTTGAACACTTTCCCATTTCACCAAATTGGCAAGATCATAATTCTTCCCAATGTTGATATCTATCAAGGGAAAAAGAGAAGGGACACTTTAGGAGGGCCTTGGTCGATTATTGGCTAGGAATATTACTGGAATAGAATCGAACCTTAAAATTTTTCACGCTTTGTGACTTTCTGCCACAAAATAAGCCTTCTACCCCTTTGGTATTTACTAGAGTGGGATAAAGCATGGCGATGTTTCCACCATGTCAACGTCTCATTCTTGCAAGGCCCTATACAACTGGGCCAAACCACTGTACCATCTACTCCACTAACATTGCCTGGTACCATGGCTTCCTTATATGATGTGATTTTGAAGAGATTTGGAACTAGTTGTCTGTGGAGCTTACTACCATATAGTAGTCATCATGAAATCTCATCTTTGCAAATTTCCTACCGAAAAGTAAATATGTTTGGAGAATTCTTCTTAGCCATTCCTTTAGTTCTTCCATAATTTCACCCCAAAAGACTTGTACAAATTTTATTAGCCCTCACAGTATTCCTTATTCTACACTACCCTTATCTTCCTCAGCATATCTCCCTAGCCATTTTCTAAAATTCTTTGTTCAAAAACTTCAGTTTCCTAAGTCCCAATCCTTCATCCTTTAAAGGACGACATGTTAAATCTTAATAAGTTAGTAATACTTGAATTCATTCTCAATACAAAGTGAGTAGTGATGTAGGAAGAAGAAAAATGAAGAAGGACAGAAGAATAAACCTGAGATTATGGGTGTGCAATTTACTTGCCAATCCACCCCCCCATCCCAATCCAACCTGCTACCCGTAGTTTAAGAAAGGTTATTCTCTTGAAAGTATCAGTATTGACATGTTGGATAGGGATAGAGCTCATCTATTGTAGTACCTATACAGCTATGCTACTTAAAAACATTATTTATCGGATCTCCATTATTGATGGTTGTGGTTATTGTTAGTATGGTGTTGAACATCATTGGGTTGTTGGGCTTTGTTGTTGACGGGAATCACGAAATTTCGGGACGAAATTTCCTGAAGGGGGGAAGATTGTAACATTCTGTTGTAGGAGACCGCTCGAGCAATCAAGTGGTCGCTCGAGTGGTGATTCGAGGCTCCTAGTATCTTGCCTGTTTACAGGCGAGACCGCTTGAGCAGTCAAGTCTTCACTTAAGCGTAGATGTGAGGCTCCCAGTACTTTCATTGCAGACCTGCAAAACTTCTGTAACATTGTATTTACCGGTAGAGCAATGAAGTGTTTCGCTCGAGCAGTATGTTCAAAATCTCTTCATCACTCCCATTCTTGCAGTCTTCATAGACGACAGATACATCTTTGAAGTAGAGAGGAGGTAGAGGAATAAACTGCAATATGAGCAATCAAAACTACCAGGTACTCACTCCTCAAAAATCACCCAAACTAAATATATCAAAATTATTATTTTATTATTTTTATCAATGCTAACACTGTCGCAACCTCCTCATCTCATCACAACAGAGCCTGTGTATTACTTATAATATATATATGGGGAGGTTGGGCTATGTTTTTTTATTTTTTATCATAACAATTTTTCCTTTTAAATGTAAAAAAAAAAAATTAAAAAAAATAAAAACATTGAATTTGAAAGGTTGAAATTGAAAAAAAATTAAAAAAAGATGAAGCATTTGAGATGAATTTTTTTTCATCAAATTAGATAAAAAGAAAAAATTGGGATAAGAGGAATTTTTTAAAAGATTTTGATGTAAGGATTGGAGTATTTCATATCAAATCAAACTTTTTATTCAAATTTGAAGTCAAAGTAGATGAAAAAATTGGTGAAGGGTTTGGAGATGCTCTAACTTGATGGAGGGTGAAGATGAAGAGGCCAAATTAATTTCTTAAATATATATATATATATATATATGTTATTGAAAGACAAGAGAATTCCATTTCAAGTGTTCTCACTGTTGGTCTCTTGCCAAAAAACCACTGTATTCTTCTTCATAGAGGGATTTTGGGCCTATGTTCAGAGTTTAAGGTGGTTTTGTATGCTGCCTGTTTTTTTCTATTCTTTATTATCCCTTCCCTGTGTTTATTTATTGATTGTAATGATTCACATTATTATTCATAAACTCTTTTTGTTTTCTGATAAAAAAATAAAAATAAAAATCATATTGCAGAATGGTAATTTGTTTTCTCACTTTAACAGCCCAAACATAATTAGGATCACATGCCCAATCACAATATATTTCTTTTTCTTTTTTAATTTTTGGGTCAAAGCATCGATTACTTACCTAGAATTTATGTATTTTCACCATGAATCATTGATGTCTTTTTGCTTTGTCTACATATTTTGTTTGATCTCCGTTTTGTGGCAATCACTAACCCAATTACTTTTCAATTTTCAGCAATTTTTCTGCTTAAGTGGTGATGTCTATGGATGACAATGTGGTTTAAGGGTTCTTTAATTTTGAAGTTCTATTTCTTTCTTTCCGCTCTTCCAAAGCTCAATGTAGGCATTATCAAATCTGACTCTGTATCTAAAATATTCTTTCTTTTATTTTTGTAAAATTGTTTCTCCACCTATGATTTTGAACTGATGAAGTAGAACATGAGTGAGGTTTGTCAAGTTTTTAAATTCCTAACCTCATTTATTTGGTAGACTCATCAAATAATGGTTTGTGACATGATTTTCGTTTTGTTCATTGACGTCTAAAAGGAGACGGGCATGTTCTCTATTGTATGTGTAGCTTTTGAAATCGATTTTGCTTCAAACTCTACTCTTAAATCAACATTGGAATATGTGAAGCGCAGCACCTTCTACTTGCATCACACACATGCCACTATGGCCCCGTTTGGTGTAGCTGTTAAAACAGATTATAGATTATAGCTTTAACAGATTATAAATTATGACTTTAATCAGAAGTTGTTAATTTGTTTGGTGTAGCTGTTGGATTATAGATTTAAGTTGCTGAGTATTGTTTGTTAAATAAGCTGTGAAGTAGCTTTTTCAATTAAATTTTATTTTTTGTTATTCACTACTTATCTACATTTCTCATAAAAAATAATAATAATATTCTATAGTCCATTTGGGTCTTTTTCTATTTTAAAAAAAATAAAAAATAAAAAAATCTAAGAGTATAACCGTAAATTAACATGTCCATAGCAGAAGCTGATAATCAGAAGTAAGGGGTGTGCAGCTTCTTAAAATCAGTTTTTTTGACTTAAAATAAGTTGTTAGAATCAGAAGCTGTTTGAAATAAGTTTAACCAAACAGTCCAAAATAGCTTTTTAAAAGTCAGAAGTTATAAGTTGGCTCAGAAAAGCCCAAACAAACACCCTCTATATTGGGCATACTTGTGGTTATGCATGTACAACTAAAACAATTTTTTTCAAATGAAAAAAAAGAATCGAAGTATGGATTGCACAAATATTGTTTCATCGTGTTGGTTGTACAAAGTGTTTGTTTGCTTTTGTACCAATGTTTATTTTCTGTAGTCATACCTCACATCTCCTTTATATGGCTTTCATTAATAACAATTCTTCACATGAAGTAAATGAGCCGGTTGATCCATTATATATCCTGAGAGTCTATCAAGAATTGACCTATTGAACACACCCTTCCTTTCAAATAGCAGGCATGTATCAATGTGATGCAATGATTTTGGCCATTGTTCACATTTATTTATCAAAATTTCAATAAATTTAAGCTGGTTATTAATTCTGTTTAACTTGACATATTTACTATGTTATTCATCTTTATGGCTAAACAAATGATGAAAATTGTAAGCTTATTTTGAAAATTGAACGCACCAAAGCATGTAACATGGTTTTACTTGAAGTTTTGCCATTATTTCATTTCATAGAGATTTGGTTTGTTAGAGATTGTGTCTTCTCATGACTATCGAAGAAACTACAAATTTTACCATAGGTTACGGATATGGCTATATGCTTAGTTGCTTACACCGACTCCATTGTTCATATTTGATTTCACCATGTTTAGGCAGTGTGTATCTCTATATCTTTTAGTGACATATAATAACTTCTTTTGGTATATGGTTAGTCTTGCTCTCATTTCTGCATTACTAGAAGCTTATGCAAATAGTAGTTTTATGATGAAATGCTTTTTCCTTCCCGTCAAAGAGTCATAGACTATTTATTTTAGTGCTTTCATAATTCACCATAAGTTTGTTGCTAAACCACTCTTTTATTTTATTTATTATTATTATTAGTTTTTTCCCTGTGTTGTTTTTAGATTTTAGTAAAAATTGTTCAAGGTGTAAATGTCATCTATGCCAACTAAATGTTATTTAGGTTTCATGTGGTTTAAGTTTCGGTAGATGCTTGTCAAATATTTGTTTGTCATTGTATTTATCACAAAAAATAAAAATAAAAAATCTGTCATTGTTGTTATCGTTTTCATTTATAGGTTTGATACATTCATTTATCTGCTCTGCCCCAACTACTGCTATCCTTGGGAAACCAAAAGAGCTTCCGAAGGATGGTATCAACTCTTTCAATCATTTTCTACTACGTCCGGTGAAGTAAATGTTGCATCTGATTTAAAGAAATGTTGCATCTTGTTGAAGACCGAAAGAAGGTTTGATGAATCTAGATATAAAGTGGCTTGATGATTCTGTATTGTTGTTGTTTCCTTGGTTCTGGTCGTGCTGCTTCTTTTATCAAACTCTATTTGCTTTTGTGCACGTGTCACATATAAAAGCTCAATCGTAAATTGACTGGTTTTATGCTGATGCTACTGTTGTTGCTGCTTTGGCTTTCTAGCCTTTCTGTGCAGCTATTGCTATCTTCTCATGGTCTGTATGTTGTATCTGAAGCCTGAATAATCAGCTTAGGGTATGATGAAATATCATCCCTTATTTATAGATGAGGATTAGGGTTTACAAACAATACAATTACATGATGATCCCTGAGGGCATAACAATGATTACAGACCCACAGACCCTAGTGCCTTTCGGCTAATAAAATACTAAGTGACTTTCGATGATTATAATATGCCAACACTCCCCCTCAAGCTGGTGCGAAGATATCTCTCATGCCCAGCTTGCCTAATATGTCATGAAACGGTTTATTCCCAAGTCCCTTGGTGAGAATGTCAGCAAGTTGTTCACCAGACTGAACAAAAGGAGTACAAATGGTACCACTAGTGAGTTTCTCCTTAATGAAGTGGCGATCAATCTCAACATGTTTTGTCCTGTCATGTTGAACTGGATTGTGAGCAATGTTGATGGCGGCCTTATTATCACAATATAACCGCATGGAGTCCGTCTGAGCAATACCTAGATCACTCAACAATAATTTGATCCATAAAAGTTCACACACACCTTGTGCCATAGCTCTAAACTCAGCCTCTGCACTTGACCTGGCAACCACATTTTGTTTCTTACTCCTCCAAGTAACTAGGTTGCCGCCGACAAATGTGCAATACCCTGAAGTTGATCTCCTATCAATTACTGACCCAGCCCAGTCAGCATCTGTGTAGGCTTCTACACGAAGATGATCATACTTTGAAAAATACAGACCCTTACCAGGAGCAGACTTCAAATACCTCAAGATTCTCATGACAGCCTCAAAGTGAATCTGATGAGGAGCATGCATAAACTGACTAACTACACTGACAGCAACAGCAATATCAGGACGGGAGTGAGATAGGTAAATGAGCTTACCCACTAATCGTTGATAGCTCCCCCTATCCACAACTTCTCCTCCTTCATCATCTCCCAGTTTTTGATTGGGTTCCAGTGGGGTGGCACATGCCTTGCAGCCAAGCATCTCAGTTTCCTTCAACAGGTCAAGCACATATTTTCTCTGTGAGATAAATATCCCATCCTTAGAGCGAGCAAATTCAATTCCTAGAAAATACTTCAAGCTTCCCAAGTCTTTGATTTCAAACTCTTTGGCTAAGTATTTCTTCAACAGAGGTATTTCCCCGCTATCATTGCCTGTAAGAACTATGTCATCTACATAAACAATAAGTGTTGTAGTCTTACCGCATGAGGAATGTTTCACAAACAATGTGTGATCTGCCTGACTTTGTTTGAAACCATATTTAAACATAGCCTGAGTGAATCTGTCAAACCAAGCCCTTGGAGACTGTTTGAGACCATATAATGACTTCCGAAGTTTGCATACTTTCCCTTCTGTTTGATGATCCTCAAAACCCGGAGGAATGTCCATATATACTTCTTCTTCGAGGTCACCATGGAGAAAAGCATTCTTGACATCAAACTGATAAAGCGGCCAATCTAGATTAGCTGCTAGAGAGAGAAGTACTCTGATTGAATTCATTTTAGCCACGGGTGCGAAGGTTTCTTGATAATCAATGCCATATGTCTGAGTAAACCCTTTTGCCACAAGTCTTGCCTTGTAACGCTCAATAGACCCATCTGCTTTGTGTTTCACAGTATATACCCATTTACAGCCCACAGGTCGTTTGCCCGTAGGTAACTCAGTCAATTCCCAAGTGCCATTCTTCCTAAGTGCTTTCATTTCCTCAATCATGGCTAGTTTCCACTCAGAGATAGCAAGAGCATCCTGAAAATGGTTAGGAATGCTAACAGAGGAAATATTGGACACAAACGCTCTATATGAGGATGACAAATGACAGTATGATACAAACTGTGAGATAGGGTGTTGAGTACAAGATCTCACACCCTTCCTTTTGGCAATAGGAACATCAAGATCAATGGACTCACGAGATTCAAAGTTACTTAGACTCTCATCAGAAGCAGGAGATGGCAGTGGAGTAGCAGAAACGGTCCCTTGTATCCAGTTAACTTGTTTTCTGTCGATGTCCCGGACATAAACATGCCCATCCTTATTCTTGGTGACAGTGGGTTCTATAGTTCCAGTAGAAGAGGGGGGTGCAAGAACAACTGGTTCTACCATAGGAGGCACAGGACTCACTTCTACCATAGGAGACACAGGACTTACTTCACACCAAGGCTCCCCCGGAAATGAGGACGGTGACACCGGAGAGGACAAGAAATAGGACTGGGACTCAAAGAAAGTGACATCCATGGACACAAACCACTTACGAGAAGAAGGGTGGTAACATTTATACCCCTTTTGAGTAGGAGAATAACCAAGGAAAACACACTTGAGGGAGCGAGGGTCCAACTTACCACGAGAGGGAGAGTGATTATGGACAAAACAGACACAACCAAATATTTTGGGAGGAATAGAAAATAAGGACTGAGAACCGAGGAGGACGTGAAGCGGAGCCTGTTTGTCCAAGACCTGGGTAGGGAGACGATTAATAAGATGGGCAGCGGTGAGAACAGCGTCGCCCCAATAGGGTTGAGGCACGTTCATAAAAAAACACATGCACCGAGCCATGTCAAGAAGATGCCGATTCTTGCGTTCGGCCACCCCATTTTGTTGAGGGGTATTGGTGCAAGAGGTCTGATGGATAATGCCATGAGTAGAGAAATATTGTCCTAACCCAGAATCTAGGTATTCCCCGCCATTATCAGAACGAAATATTTTGATAGTGGCCCCAAACTAAGTACAAATCATCTTATGAAAAGTGCGAAACACAGAGAAAACTTCACTCTTATCTTTCATGAGATACACCCAAGTAGCACGAGAAAAATCATCAATAAATGTAACAAACCAGCGATGACCTTTCACAGACAGAACACGAGAGGGACCCCAAACATCAGAATGTATTAATGAAAAAGGAACTAAGCTTTTATTCAAACTGGGAGCAAAAGAAGCTCTATGTTGTTTTCCAAGTTGACAAGACTCACAAAGAAAGTCAGACACATGATGCTTTGCGAAACTAGAAGGAAATAAATGCTTAAGTAAATGAAATGAGGGATGCCCAAGACGCCGATGCCACAACCATACATCAGCGGGGGTAGTAGAAGACGTGGTGGAAGAATAAGCAAGTTTGTCCGGTTGATCTAGGAAGTAGAGACCATTTTCTGCACTACCACTGCCAATCGTCCTCCCCGTGACAAGGTCCTGAAAAAGACAATGATCAGGAAAAAACGTCACACAACAATTCAAATCCTGGGTAAGACGACTTAAGGATAACAAATTAACAGAAAACTTGGGAACATGGAGAACAGAAGATAGATGCATGGTAGGAGTGACTTGGACTAAACCTTTTCCAGAAATGGAAGAAACAGTTCCATCGGCAATCCTAACTTTGTCCTGACCTGAAGAGGGCTTATAGGCAGAGAAAAGATCAGAGGAGCCAGACATATGATCTGAGGCACCAGAATCAATAATCCAAGGCAAAGATGTATGACACAGGAAAGCATAAGGAACAGATGCTAAGTTACCTGAGCGGGCAAAGGACGAGGAAGCGGTACTGAGAGCAGTAGAAGATCGGCGGTCCAACAATTGGCGCAAAGCATCCTCCAGCTCAGTATCAGAAGCTTGGGTAACAGAAGTAGAATTAGAATCAAGGGTATCAACGGCACTAGACTGATGAGCCCGGGAATAGGAACCACGTCCTCGAGAGTGGCCTGACCGACCTCCTCGAGAACCTGACCGATCACCTCGACCCCCAGATGGAGTCCCATGAAGCTTCCAACATGTCTCACGAGTATGCCGCGGCTTCTTGCAATAATCACAGAATACAGACTCCTTAGCAGCAGATGGAGGAGGCAGGCTGAGGCCATCTCGAGGAGTAGACAATAATGCGGAACGGTCAGTAGAGACAGGGGACATCATAGCTGACCGACGACTCTCCTCATTTTGTACATAGGCAAATGCCTCCTGTAGTGAAGGAAGGGTGTCCATACTCAGAACTCGACCCCTAACTGGATCATACTCCATATTTAGGCCGGCCAAAAATTTAAAGACCCGTTCCCGAGCAATGAACTTCTTGTACCCGACAGAATCAGTAGGGCAAACGGGCTTATAGTCTTCCAGGTGGTCAAGACGTTTCCAGCCGTTGGTGAGGAAAGTGAAGTACTGAAGAACAGTCTGCTCCCCCTGAAGTGTGCTTTCAATAGAGCGACGCAACTCAAATGCCTGTGAAAAATTTCCTTTGCGGGAATAGGTAACAGCCACAGCCTCCCAAATGTCCTGGGCAGTCTCCATAGACAAGTAGCTCTCACCAAGTTCTGGAACCATCGAATGGATAAGCCAACTCATAATCAAAGAGTTGGTAATCTCCCATTGGTCATAACCTGAGTCAGTGGTACTAGGTGCCTGTATCCTGCCATCAACATACCCCATCTTTCCTCTGCTTTTCAAAAACAAAGTCAAACTTTGAGACCATGCTAGGTAGTTCTGACCATTAAATAGAGAGGTGGTGATTTTCAGACTAGGGTTGGGATTCTCAGTCATGGTAGTAGGTAGAATGAGACTCTCACTCTTTGGTGTTTGAGACGAAGAGGACACACTAGTGGAATCTGTCACGGATACAATACTACCAAACCCACAACAAACTACCCGGAAAGTGGTAGTGAGATAACAGGCACAATAACCACTATAAAGACATAACAATAATTAATAAATGATTTTTTTTTTTAATATATATATATATATATATATTTATTTCATTTTATTTTATTTATTTATTTATTTATTTATTTTTTATTTATTTATTTATTTATTTTTTTATTTTTTTTTTATTTTTTTATTTTTTGTTTATGTTGATTTAGTTACATAACTATATATATATATATATCCGGCTCTATTTATATATATATATATCAGGATATATAGGTATATATATATATTTATATACCACAGTGAGATCAGAGGCTGAGGACGACGAAGAAGACGAGCGACGAAATGGCTGGAGGAGGTCGCCGAGCTGCGGTGCTGTCGGCCGAGTGACGATCGACAGAGGAGGTCGACGAGGAAGACGGCTGAGGAAGACGGCTGCGGAGATCGACTGAGGAGGATCGACTGAGGAAGACGGCTGAGGAAGATCCACCCAGGTAAGCTTCGAACCCTAGAGTGTGGTTGGTGAAAAGGTCTACCAACGAGGGTGAGCCGGAACTCTATAGGTTAAGCTCTGATACCATGAAGCCTGAATAATCAGCTTAGGGTATGATGAAATATCATCCCTTATTTATAGATGAGGATTAGGGTTTACAAACAATACAATTACATGATGATCCCTGAGGGCATAACAATGATTACAGACCCACAGACCCTAGTGCCTTTCGGCTAATAAAATACTAAGTGACTTTCGGTGATTATAATATGCCAACAGTATCTGTTGTACATCTGTTCATGTCAGATGTAAACGAGGCCTAGATTGACTAAATGGTATTGTCCTAATCTTTTGCTTGCTTAGATGATTCCCATCCTTGTTTGTGTTGTCCGTGTATGCTCCTTGTACTATGTATTTACTTTTGATCTTTGGTATATATTGACTTACCCAAAAAAATGATGTTTTGTTCATCAAATAATTTGAGTGTTGAAATTTGATTCATATTGTTTGGCTTCAGTTGCAGTCAGCATATTTTCACATTTTGCAGCAGTAGAGAGTGAGTAAGTGACGACAGACTAAAGATTGAAGTATCTAAGAATTACAAGTTCTGCCGAGGGGATGTCCACCTAGAGAATTTTTTTCTAAAAGAGAAGGGTGAAAAGATTTCACCTTCTAAACTCAAATCATATGAACAATGTTACTGTATAAATTAGTAATTATGTGCCTGAAATGGCAAAGGAAACTAGAGAATACTTCGTAATCTTTCAACAGCCTCGTCAGCCCTGCCTACTATGAGTTTGAGTCTTTCTGTCAAAACAAATCGAGCCAATAAACATTGAATACTAACCCTGTGACTATAATTACAGTGAGCGTAATCTCATATGATGAAAGATTCATTACATAGATTTATTGTTCTAGGTAGTTCTAATCTAAAAATCAAGAATGAAGCTCTCTTGTTAAGTGGTGGTGCAGGTTTGCATCTGAGCCAAATCTCCTTTGGAAAAGAGTGGTTTGTGAAAAGATAAATTGGGACAAGAGATGGGATATTTCATTTCTTAAACGATAATGCAGTTTTTTTTCCCCCTGAACATGTCCCCAATAATGTGCTACTAAAATTGGGAAATGGAATGAGATTTCTCTTTTTGTTTGATAAATGGGTGTCTGATGTAACAAAGATGGCCTCATTAATGATTTCATCATTATGAGTATGTCATAGAGGAAGATTTTCTTGGTATGGGAGGAGGAGGAAGACCATCATAGGTTGTTGCAAATGCTGCCAAAGGTTGATCAGGTTAATGCCAATCAATGGATCAGTTAATTTTGAGAGTGGATCCATCTGGTAACTTCTCACTAAAATCTTTACAAAACCTGTTTACCTCATCTCAATGTTGTATTATTCCTACAATAGAGTTTGTGGAAAAGCATTGCCCCCTTTGGAATTGTTGTTTTTGCTTGGCTAGTCCGGTGCAAAAGGATTACCATTTGTGATCTTTTGATTAAAACGAATTCTCTGGATGAATCCTGTTCTAGGCTCTGTTAATATTTGTGCGAATGAGTGACCATGTAGAAGATCTTTGAAAATTTGGGGTGATTTTTTGTCTTCGTGGGGAATGGAATGAGTTTGTTTTTCATCAGTTAGTGCCTTACTTGATTGGTGGTTTGGAATAAAATTCAAGAATGTCAAAAAGCTCTTATGGGAGGCTATAATCATCCATGACAGTTTTTTGGACCATTTGGAAAACCAGAAATAACCTTATCTTCAATAATGGTTTAGCTTCTTGGGAAAATGCCTTGGTGTTAATTAAAGAGAAAGTTGCAACTCAGGTAAAAGGATATTGAAATATCCCTTGCTATTCAGTTGCTGATTTAATCTTAAAGATGAAAGAAGTCAGAGGCCTACACTTCCCTTTAAAAGGTGAAGGACTTTTGTGATTTTCAAGTTTTCCCTGGACAAGGATCTGCTCGGTTCTCTTTGTTCTTAGTGGTGTTAATGGCGATTCAGCTTTGGATGATGATAAGGACTGATTCAATATTGGAAGATGGATGAGAGTGGGAATGGAATGCGAGATGGCGTGGAATGAAATACTCATTCTCACTCTGCTGGTTGGTTTCTAACATTGAATGACGTGGAAAAATGGACACTTGTTAAGCTACTGTAGTGGAATGAAAATTCTAAACCAAAACACTGTTCAACGAAAAAAATTCTAAACCAAAACTGATGTATACTATTAGGAATTGAAAACAATACTTACACAAACTTTCTTCTACAGAAAAAGGAGTACCTAAAAATTGAGTTGGTTGGATTAGTTGAGATTAAAAATCTTACGCTTGAATGGTTAAAAAATCCAAATAAATGAGTTATTTATCTCGTGTGGACTCAGCTAATGTCTGGTTGGTTTTGTGGCTCATTTTTGTTACTAATGTTCCCCATATATCAGTGACCAGGTTTTGAGAATTGACTTTCAAAAGGTTATAAACATGAAGGAAGGAAACTCACAGAAATCATCCAAAGTTTTGGAGCTCAGCATCATCGAGAAACTTAACTAGTTGCTGTCTTGGCAGCCACTATGAGGCATTTGGCTCAATTGCCTGTGTGTATGTCATTCATGGTTCTGCTTTGCATTGTTCAGAAAGGCTTTTTTGGTTTTCATGGTTAATTGAGAGCCGTCAAAATAGTGTAATTTTTTTTTTTAATTTCAAATTTTGATGCTTCACCTTTATTTCAGTACTAATTTTGCCATCTATTTTATCACCTTCAGTTTCTTTTTCAAGCAGTTCATTGAGAGTCTGAGCTAGATAGATAATGCCATTAAGACTTGGGTTTTCTCTTTTCCATGTAAATTGTAAAAGTAAATTTCTAGCTTGTATACTGTTGTGACATGTGGTGTTTATCCAACTCAGGTTGTGTCTCTTTTCAGTTTCAATTGGCATAGACTTTGTGGACCTTCTTTCACATTTTATAGCATCACGACATGTAACATTGTAGAAACCATGAGTTTGATCGGTAAATCCTTTAGATTAGTTATTTAGATCTCTCTATATTTGTAGAAGTTTTCCCCAAAAAATATTTGCTCTATTCTCATAGGTGCATACAAGTCGCCACCAATACCAAGATCCTAATGTGCTATGCAGGAACGTACCAATTTGTTTTGAAATCCTTGAACCTGGAATGTACAAAATTTCTTTATTCATCCAGACGTTTACAAATTATGACTGTATTATAAGCAAAATAGCCTTTTAAATAGTTTACGAATGTGCTGGCAGGCCTCATAGTGACAGGAGGGCTGTTATATATCATTTAAATATTTCACTAATTTTTTTCATTTCTTGTGTGATTTCTCATATGGCTTGACGGGTCGATGACAAACATTAATTTTTGTCATCACACGATCATGAAGTTAGCATATTTAGAAAACTAGCCGTACACTTCATTGTTTCATTCAATCTGAAAAATTAGGTCCCTTTCTAGTTTCCTCTAAAATTTTGTAAGTGTAACCCAAAAATTTTAAAAATATAAAAATGGAAAAAAAAGTTATAGGTACAAAAAACTATTCACAAAAATATGAATTATTTTATTTATTTTGTCCTTTCCTGCAAAGCATGAGCATGAGTCTATAGCTGAAAATATAGGCCAACAGCCAAAAGGTGATGCTAATCTAATTTAGGACATGTATTAACTGCATTATCTAATTTAGAGCTCCAAAATCTCCCCTGAAGTCGGGAGAGAGAAAACCTTAAGATGCATGCACCCATCCCAACTTTAGGCAGTCAGAGTGTATGGTTCAGAATCAGATTCTTCATTAAAATTGAGGTGTCTCATTTACTTGAAATGTCTACTTCTCTTCAGCAGATTGTGCTCCATCACCCTTCAAACACTTTCCCAAAATGTCATATTGAGATCCCATTAATATACATCAATAAAAAGCACCAAATGGCATTTAAACATAAACGCAAGACCAAAGGAAACCATGACAAACACATATATTCATATTAATTGAACACTTTCAGTTTGCTCAATTTTCGCTGAGTGTATGAAAACAATATAAATAAATAAACAGTGATCAATCACAGATAAAAATAGTTCCAATGATAAAAATTAAAAAAAAGAAAAAAAGAAAAAAGAGTTCCAATGAAGACAATATTTGGTTTCTACTTCAATACCTTGTACTGTTTGTTTTTTTTTTTTTTTTTTTGTACTCAACAACCAAATCTAACATGTATGTTGTGTTTGTTTGCTGCGAATTACAAGAAACAGAAAGATCATGAGTTTTATGACCATAGGATGAAGTGTGTGCATTGTTGTTATCCTTCCTACCTTGTCCATGTTTGGAACAAGCTCTTGTAGTTTCCTCATTCTTTCACTGATCTGGGTTCTCCTTGACTGTGAATTCCATGAATAAAGGAAGAAAACAAGTCACCAATGATAGATGTAAGCAGGAAAAAACTAGCTTTCATTCTGGAAAATCAACAATAAGAAGATTTGAGGACATATGAAAAATGACATGCCTTGTACCAACTTATTTAAAGATCTCCTAACCACAAGTAAAGCACTCTACTTGCAATTGGGATTTTGATATAGCTAGCAGGTACCAGAGATGAAAACCAAGCTTGAAAGCTTTAAACCCACAATAATGGTGGAAAAGGGTCAGACGAGAGAGAAAGAACAAGAGAGAATGAAGAAAAGTGGACCAAAAAGTGACTTTTAAACATACTGAATTCGGACACTTCGCTCAAGTGACCAATCCTTCGCTCGAGCAAAGAACACGGATTCCCAAAAGTTCAGATTCAACAAGAAAGACCGCTCGAGCAACTACTCATGCGCTCGAGCGGACATCGACAACTCACAGAATCTCAGACAGACCTGCAAAAATACTGGGAGCTTTGCGAGACCGCTCAAGCGAACATTCCTTTGCTCGAGTGACGAGAAAAAGAAAAAAAATTCTAGAGTGCTATAACCTCCCCACCTTAAGAAATTTCATCCCAGAAATTAGGGAAGGACTGAAACCAAAGGACAAACCAATACAGATGGAAACACAACCTCTGACTTAATACACGTGGGACATATTCCCAAAATAAAATCAGAGTCAAATTAGAAGCTATTCAATTCTGAGGGCAAGACATAACTTCCAATCAAAAGCTAGACTCACACTCTATATAAATTCTTGAATTCAGACTCAAAACCTTAGCGCCCCAAAGACACCCAAACAAGAAGAAGCACGAGAAAGAGATCATAATTTATCAGTATACTCATCAAAATCCAAGAGACAAGGAACAACACCAACCATTCTACTCCCCTAATGACAACACCACACAAAGATGACCACGGAGAGACCAAATCCCAATGCCGAAGGGAAAGGAAACCACCATAAAACAATACCTGGACAACACTAAGGAAAGAAAAGACGCCCCATACTCACTGCCCAAAACACAAATTGATATAACAACTGCAATCGCATTATATTTCCTCAAAATAAATATGCCAATATATATATATATACACACATACACAACAAGCAATTCAACCCAAGTTTCCATACAACCCCATTATAAGAGATAGAACAATGAACGGTCGCAATTTTGTAAACAAAATTCTCCATTCCTCTTGAAAATCTTTTCATTTTTATATATATTCCCACTTAGATTAGATCTTCCACATCAATTTAACTATGCCGTCCTAGGCCACAACACAAGGAAAAGAAATTTTCATTTTCCAAACCATTCTCAACATTCATTCGATGAATCCCAACCATCACCCAACAACCTCCATCACCCACCCGGTGATGTTACAACCCATTTACCACACACATCTGTAATAACAATGAATAGAAACAATAATAACAGTGCATTCGAGGCATAACATAGCACATTCGACTTCCCGAAAGTTGGAAGTTCCCAATCACTACAAACATCATCACTAACAATCGATAGTACACATTGGCACAAGTGCGATTACAATAATCTACATTCAAACAGTTTGATTCAATTTGAGTCATTTCGCCGGTTCATATCAACAACATACACACACAAGCGAAGCTCAATGCCCTCCAGTACTACCTAAGTACCACCAAACCGTACCACGTTTTACTCAAACAGAATCAATTCCCAAGATGACTATGTGTCAATAAACTTCGAATACCACGCATCCAGACCACCGATTCCAAACCAAACCAAGCAACCAAACCAAATCAAACCAAGTCTTGAGTCCCATTAAAAGGGATCGGCCACAATGATCCATTTGCTCTACATGACTTAATCCACTCATCGATTCTCTACTCTCACAATTCAAACATCGACAGGCTAACCAACACGTATCACCCCTATCCAAGTTTCAACACACACCCACTTCATACCTGAGTCCAAGTTGGACTCCCTAAAACCAAATCTCACAGCTCAGCGCCAAACCACTAAAGTGACTATTTGTCACCCAATCCAAATATCAACCATCCGACCACCCATCAATTAAAACACAGTCCATATTTAGTACCCAACCACTAAGTTCCCTTCACATTCATAAACTCCACACAACTCTTGATCATGACGTTCACTACTTAAATTCCATACTCCTTTGCACCCACACATGACTACCATCTCTCAGCAAACTTTACCACTTCCTCGTCATTACAAAACACAACCCTCACACCCCTTCCAAGCACTTTCACAATCTTCTAAGTACTCAGATTAATCTCATACCATCCTAAGGTTCTACCTCCTCCCAACCATGCACTAATTGAACCATATAACTCTCTCTTTCAACAAATGTTTTTAAATCAAGTCAAGACTCATAAGCCAATACATGCTTCATTCAGGAAATAAAATCAGCTACACAACAAAATGCTAAAATTACAAATTCATATAGCACTATCCACCGATATGATCTTATTCTAACATATAATTTACCCAAAAGCTGTCACAATACTATTTTAAGTTCACATAGAACTCGTCACGACTAGGTACACTTCCTAACTGCACTAAGATACTCCCAATGAAAAAGTTAACTCAAAGCCACACTCATTCATTGAAACCAATGCCATGCCACTAACTCCAAATTTGCAACACGACTCCACACTATACTAATATTATGATGATCCACAAGATTAAACTTAAATTCAACAACTCCCATAATACAAACTCACCCAATGATAAATATTAATATCACTCCCAAGACCAACTAACTAAAAATTTTACCTCTCATCTTAGACGTATCTGAAACAATCACAAGGAAACAGCTGTAAGAGTATTGAACAACTTAGAAACTAATCTACTCCAACTAACTAAAACGCAAGGAAAACATAACCTAATTCTTACAACTACTCGTGTCACAAGAAAAAGGTGCCAATTGCCATTCAAACCAATCACGAAAAGCCAACGAAGTAAGACAGAAGGGTATGCCAATGAATAATCATGTTCTTGTAGTCACTTCAAAATCCCACCTAAAATCTATAGTCAAGTCATCTTTACCCAAACTCAAAAAATAAATAAATAAACAAATTAAAAAAAAAAATACGACCACGCACTATAATGCCATCCATTCATTCTAAGAAATCTTATGTCAACAACGGATATTCCAAAACATTTTTTTTTTCTTTTTTGTTTCAAGACTAACAAAATGATAAAAGTGTTTCATACCAACTTACCCCCCAACGAGAGATCCGCCAAATAACTACTTCTAAGATAATGTCACCACAAAACACGATGGAATAAAAATTAAAATAAAGAATCACCTTCCATCAAACAAAACTAAATACCTCTTAATTAGGACCGCCACTAACCACCTAAGATCAAATGCACCCAAATTAAATCCAATGATAATACTAGACCAACATATCAACACCACAAATTCTCACCACACCACACCACACCTATAGCTAAACGAAATATCAATATAAGGGATTCACAATACTTATACCAATGATACAAGACAATCTTATAGCTAATAACAAGGGATACAAAAATAATCTCCATTTAAACACTTTGTTTGGGAAGGGTTAAAATAGCCCATCCCAGATTAAAATAGCTAATTAAAAAAAACATCCCATCACATCACTCCCCTCCCTACTTTTTTGCATGTCTTTTCATAAAATGTCAAATAGCCAACTAAAATAGCCTATTCCTAAACGGGGCTTATTTCAATCCAAAATACTCACGTATTACCTCTAGTCTTCACAATTTCTAACTTATAGCTATGGATAACTATAAGGCCAAGTTTGGCATGAGACAAAAAAGACAAAAAGTCAAAAAGTCACTATTCTATTTAAGTCACATCATCTTATTTAAGTCACATCACCTCTCTAACACATCACTTCAAACCCAACCCAAACCCAACCCATATTTCATAAAAAGTCAAAAGGTGCACTTATTTAGTCTTCCCAAACTAGGCCTAAATGTTAATATTAATTACCCTTATCAAGCATATAAATTTTCACGAAAATATCCAAATCACAACCACACCAACTATCTCAAAATACCTAGTCATAATCTCTATAGAATCACAATATTCTCACAGGATCATTTCAAAAAATTTCTCCAAGGACATTGGTCATCAATCACATCATATCCCTAAACACTCATATATTACACTTGAGTACATCAACAACAAATTCTAAGACAACTGATTCCACAAATTCGAAAGCATGCGAAATTCGACTACATATCCCAAAATGTCAACTCACAAGTCACCATTTTCACTACTAGAAATTCAACCAAATGGCACAACCCAATCAAATTAAATCTTATTCCAATCTATTCGAAAATTCTTTATCTAGTTCTTTCACTTATAATATGTTACAAGATTCCAGACTAAACAAATTCAATAAGCAGCACTTTCCTTAATACACTTTACAATTCCCACCATAATAAGAACACACCTATTTCCGAATACATACCAAGATGATCAGCCTGAGGCCTAACACTAACCTCACAAGTAGTCAATCAAACAAGTGGAACAACCCAACCATAACTAATTTCATCTATCCCAAGGAAACTTAGAACTAGTTTTACATGTTCCGATGTCAACACTCCAAAATAATCTCTTAGGTCACTTTGATCATCATCAAGGTCTCAACCAAATCAGACTACTACAAGTTTAATGATTAACTTATTCTACTTCCAAGACTCTTCATCTAGCCCACTTCCACAAATTTGATTTAAAGATCAGAAATAATTAACTCTTCATAACAACAAACTATTTGCTATGTAGCGTAATCTCTACCATTCTAATGTCACACTTACACTCATAAACATACATAGTTGGTCGACCTACAGTTCAATTCCAATTATACAGTTGATTTCTTACATAGTGGAAATGATTAACTTGCCAAGTAAGGTGGCACAAAGAATCCTAGTCACAAATATCTCCCAATTGGGTCATTCACATCACAACTTGACATATGCATCACAATTCACATCACATAACCACATAACCACACAGCACATAACGGATTACTCTTCAAGGATTATTATTCGCCTCAAGAACATTCCAAGAGTTCCTATTGGAATTGGCATTGATCATGTGCTTCTTCCAATGAGACTTCTAAGAATTTCCTAGGTTTAAATAATACCTTAGAAATTTAATCCTATATCCAAATAGCCAAATAATCGTGTTATCAAATAGCACATAGCATCCAATCGTTCCTCACTCATGCATTAAACCAATTGTGGTAAAAATCATGTCCCACGAGCCCAAGATATTCATACCCGGTGAGCTCTGATACCAAGTTGTAACACTCCGATGATCCGAATAATAAAACAAATCAATTCTTTATCTAGTTTAGGAAAATTATAATTATTTTTTTAGAGAAAAAATTAAGATTTAAATAAAAACATATATGGAGCAAATTATTGATTGAATCCACAAAATAGAACAAACCACTCTTCGACAATGCATTTCATTCACTTCATGAGAATCTACGAATCTCATACATTTCATATTCAATCACTACGTATAGCGACCCCGGTCTTTTCTCTTTAGATTATTGTATCCGGACTTAGGTTCCGTGGATCCTGTCATTACTTATTGGTTGTTGTTGTCCTTTAATCTCTTAGTATTTGAATTATAGGTTGTGTTGGACGGGTCTGTTACAGGTTGGTTGATAGTTGATGCCAATAGGTGATGCCCAGATTTTGGCCTTTACGCTCGAGCGGAGGTTTTAACGCTCGAGCGGGCCCTTCGTTGTTGCTTCTCCGCTCGAGCGGGAGTTTTGACGCTCGAGCGGGATTTTCCATCTCCCAGTATTTTGCTCTGCAGTTCTTCCGCTCGAGCGGTAGTTTTTACGCTCGAGCGTGATCCCTTGTTTTGTTCCTCCGCTCGAGCGTGGAGTTTGACGCTCGAGCGGGTGCAGCGCCTGCAAAACTTCTGAAAGGGTGCAATCGACGCTCGAGCGGCTTTCTTCACGCTCGAGCACGATTCTGTGTCTTACGCTCGAGCGGGGCTTTCTACGCTCGAGCGTAGAGTCGACTACATCAGTCCGTGATTTTACTTTTCTGATCACTTTTTGACCTACCTTTTCATCTCTTAACTTTTAAAAACCGCCCCTTGAGAGTCTCTCTCTCTACTCTTACCTTCTCTCCAAGATTTGATCTATTTCCGGTGATCTTCTACCCTAGTTCCTTTGGAAGAAAGGTAGAGCTTCACGAGATCTTTCTTTTAATCTGAAAAGGAGAGGATTTGGAGCACTTTGGATTTTGGGTCATCATCTCCATCTTCTCTATTTTAGTTGTGATCTTCAAGGTAGGGATTTCCTACTCTATTCTATAAGCTTTGTTCTAAGTTTGGTATTTTGATAGGTTGGGGACACTTTGATAATTTTGGGAACAAAACCTGGTTAAATTGCTAAATTGATTGGAGTAATTAATTTAAGGAAAATTGGGGAATTTGGTTAAATCCATGAAATTGGGGAATTTAATGATTAAATGGTGTAGTTGGTTAATATAAATCACTCGCCTATTGAATTGTTGTTATATTTATTTCCAGTCTAGAAATAACTGTTTTGGGCTATCGGTGGAGGATAGTCGTGATTGTTGTAGACATTGCATGTGGATTAGGAATAACTGAAACTAATCACATTGGTTAAGTCATTAATTTGACTATTGAATTAATACTGAAAATACGTGTATTGGTTGAGCATTGCATTTGCATATTGTGTGGGAGGAGATAGGGGATGTACTCCACGGTTTAGGGGAAGATAGGGGATGGACCTCTAAACCGGATTTTTGTTTGGGAGGAGATAGGGGATGGACTCCATTAGCACCATTTTTATGTGTGCTTATTATATTGAAGTGTTTTTACATGATTATTGATACAGCACTAAAATGTGTATCAAATGGGAAGTATGAAGTGTTTTGATATGAGCATGAGTCTCATTTGTTTTGTTGATATTGGAAGTAATGTGATTATGTTATATAATTCACTGTTGTAAGTTTGGCCAGGTTCTGAGCCATGTTGATAATAATGGAAGGTGAAATGTGTCTTAGACATTAGTGTTATGAGACTGTTTAATAATAAAATTGATTATTTTGATTAACCATCTATTGAATGCTATAGCTTTATTCAATGCTTATATTTGGTTTAGTATTTTTCTACTGGGCTGTGGCTCACCCTTTATGGGAACATCATTTTCAGGTTCAGGTGATAAGCTACCTCCACGGACTTAGCCTGGAAGGATTTGATGTTTGGGATGTTGAAGACTTGTCTTTAGTTATATGTTTTATTTTGTTATTTTTGGGATTTCATGTAAACATTCAAGCCTAGGGCTTAACTTGTAAATGAGTTAGTACTCATCTTTTTTGTGTCCAAGTGTTAGCTTGGAAAGATGTAAGCCCTTAGGGCATTTATTTTGATGTTGCAGGATGTTACAAGTAAAGTCTGTCAATAAGAATACTCTGATGACTAACTCAAATGATTCATTTTCTTTTATAAATGCATGTTAATGTTATGGTTATTATGGGTTTATTTTGAGGGCGTGACAACTTGGTATCAGAGCGTACCGGGTTTGAATACTTTGGGTACGTGGGAAGTGATTAGTATCACAATGGGTTCGTCTCGTTTGATAGAGACTTAGTGTAACGTTATATGCTTATATGATAACATGTTTATGTGATTATGTGGGTATGGAATGTAGTTTCAAGGATGTTGATTGGACCCTTGAGTTCTAGTAGTCTTGTTGGAAAGGCACTTGATCACTGCTGCTTCCAACCGGAACTATAGTAACGCATTGGGACTATCATTATCCGGGAATGAAATTCGTAGGTGCTTATGTGATTATGTGCTTACGTGGAATGAATTATTGTTGTCCATTGTATTAGGACGCGAGTGTTTAGCTTTGGCACATTTATTAATGTGCTAATGTCTTTGTTTCCTTTATTAGGATGTCAGGACGAGGACGAGGACGCGGTAGGCGTGGTAGGCCGGGTAGGCAGGAGGTGCCTGTGCCAGAGGAGATTCCGATAGTTCAGGAGGGAATTGGCCAGGCCAATGTGGCCGAGCCAGTAGGCCAGCAGGCTTTGGGCGCTTTAGCTCGAGAGATAGCGGGGGCATTCAGGGAGTCAGTAGGCATTCTCAGAGCTGAGAATCAAGCTCAGGCTGGTATTGTGGATGCAGGACCTTCCTTTCTGAAGAGGGAGTTCTTCCGGTCCAATCCGGATGAATTTGTGGGTGATCCTAAAGAGCCACTTAAGGCAGATGAATGGCTCGAACAGACAACGAAGACGTTTGAGATGCTTGGCATCGAAGACGAGGAGTTGAAAGTGACCTTGGCATCTTTCCAGTTGAAGGGGGATGCGGGTCAGTGGTGGACGTTTACTAAGGGGCGTATAGGAGGTACGTGGGAGGATTTTGTGAATGCTTTCCAGGAGAAGTTTTTATCTCCGGCAGTTAGGGAGAAGCTGCGAGACCAGTTTTGTCAGCTTAAGCAGTCGAGTTCTTCTGTGGCCGAGTTTGAGGCTGCATTTACTAGTTTATCCAGGTTTGCACCTGAATTGGTGGCGTCTGAGGAACGCCGCTGTATTGAGTTTGAGAAGAAGTTGAGGCGTGGCCTCAAGCTGAGAGTTGGGGGAACTATGATTCGGGATTATGGGCGTATGGTTGATGCTGCAGCACATATGGAGATCATGATGCAAGAGGAGGAGGAAGGGCAGAAGGGCTCCAAGAGGAGTCAGGATAGTCAGAGTGATGGTAGGAGACAGAAGGGTTTTAATCCCCAGCAGTCTCATGGTAGCTTTTCGAGATCGACTTTTCCTGTACCGGGTGCTAGTTCGGGGAAAGGCAGTCAGGGAGACATTACCTGTTTCAAGTGTGGTCAGTTGGGCCACAAGTCTCCAGTTTGTCCTCAGAGGGGAGGAGTTCAGAGAGCAGCATCTTCTTCGGCTCGATCTCAGAGCCAGAGTCAGGGTAGAGGTCAGTCACTCTCGTGTTATCAGTGTGGTCAGCCAGGGCATATGAAGAGGTATTGCCCCCAGTTGGGTGGCACACCTGGTGCATCTGGTTTGAGGCAGATTCAGGGTCAACAGCCAGCTCAGTCGGGTCAGGCCTCGAGGGCTAATCAGGGGGCTTCATCGTCTCAGTCGGTGCAGCAATCTTATGCTCCTAGGGGTGAGCAGGTTGATCAGAGGTCATCTGGGCGCGTGTATGCTGTTACCGCGCAGGATCTTGTACCGGCTTCATCTGTTGTGAGAGGTACTTTCTTATTTTGCAACTCGGTTGCTAATGTTTTGATTGATACGGGTGCATCTCATTCCTTTGTGTCTGCTGCATTTGCATCTGTTTTGGAGTTGGAGTTAGCACAGTTGGCATCTCCTATTTGTGTAGTGTCGCCTCTTGGGGGTGAATTGATTTTGAAACACGGTGTTAGGGGTTGTGATATAGAGGTTAATTACCATAGAATCCCATTTTCTTTTGTAGTTATGCCTATGAGAGGTTTCGATGTTATTTTGGGTATGGACTGGTTATCGTCATACCGGGCAGTTATTGATTGCTACCGCCAGAGGGTCACTTGTTGTACCGTGAGCGGAGAGTATTTTCATTTTCTGGGGGACCGGGTTGGTGATGTGTTGCCACCGGGGTATGTTCGACGAGGAAGGAGTGAGCTTAGTGGGCTACTTGCTAACCTTTTGATTAGTGAGGATGATGAGACCCAGGTTGTGTTGCCAAGGGTGGTTTGTGAGTACTCGGACGTCTTTCCCGAGGATCTTGTTGGTTTGCCACCGCATCGAGAGATTGAATTCTCTATTGACCTAATGCCCGGCACGGCGCCGATCTCTATGTCACCTTATCGTTTTGCCCCAGCCGAGTTAGTTGAGTTGAAGATCCAACTCCAGGAGTTACTAGACAAGGGTTTTATACGCCCTAGTGTTTCGCCGTGGGGAGCACCGGCCCTCTTTGTTAAAAAGAAAGGTGGTGCTTTGAGACTTTGCATAGATTATCGGAAATTGAATCGGGCTACGGTTAAGAATAAGTACCCTATGCCTCGTATCGATGACCTGTTTGACCAGTTGAAGGGTTCCCGTTGTTTCTCGAAGATAGACTTGAGATCGGGTTACCACCAGTTGAGGGTCAGGGAAGAGGATATTCCGAAGACGGCATTCCGTACGCGGTATGGCCATTATGAGTTTTTGGTAATGCCATTCGGGCTCACCAATGCACCGGCAGTCTTTATGGACTTGATGAACCGGATCTTCCGGGAATTCTTGGATCAGTTTGTAGTCGTTTTTGTGGACGACATCCTTATCTATTCGCCTTCTGAGGAGGAGCACGAGGCACACTTGAGGGTGGTGCTTGAGTTACTTAGAGCCCATAGGCTGTATGCCAAGTTTGGGAAGTGTGAGTTCTGGCTGAGAGAAGTCAAATTCTTAGGCCATGTGGTATCCGGTGAAGGAGTGTCTGTTGATACATCCAAGGTAGAGGCAGTGCAAGATTGGGCACAGCCTAAGAGTGTGTTTGAGATCCGCAGTTTCCTGGGGTTAGCTGGGTATTACCGTCGCTTTGTGAAAGACTTCTCCAGGTTAGCATCACCGTTGACTAGACTGACTCGGAAGGGAGTTAAATTTGTATGGAGTGAGACTTGTGAAAATTCGTTTCAGGAGTTGAAAGTTAGACTGACTACCGCTCCAGTATTGATTATTCCAGAGAGAGGGATGGGTTATGCAGTCTATTGTGACGCCTCACGAGAGGGTCTGGGTTGTGTATTAATGCAAGAAGGGAAAGTAGTTGCCTATGGTTCACGTCAGTTGAAAATTCACGAGCAGAATTACCCTACGCATGATCTAGAGTTAGCAGCTGTGATATTTGCCTTGAAGGTTTGGAGGCATTATCTTTATGGTGAGAGATTTGAGGTATTCTCGGATCATAAGAGTCTGAAATATTTGTTTACACAGAAAGACTTGAACTTGAGGCAGAGGAGGTGGATGGAGTTCATAGAGGATTATGACTTTGAATTGTATTATCATCCGGGAAAGGCCAATGTGGTGGCCGACGCCCTTAGCAGGAAACCTGTTGGTGACATAGCTAGTATAGCCATCCGAGAGTGGGAGATGTTAGGTGCACTTGGAGAGTTTGATTTGCTTCTGGGCGAATCCGTTGAGGCTGCGGCCTTGTTTTCTGTTGTTGCACAACCTACACTTGTGACTCGAGTGTTAGAGGCTCAGAGGGGCGACCTTGAGATAGAATCCCTCCGTGAGAAGATTTCTGGTGGGAAGGTTGAGAAAGGTTTGACGGTGTATCCCGACCTGAGTGTGAGATACCGAGACCATCTATTTGTGCCGGAGTCTCATCGAGAGGAGGTACTCAGAGAGTTTCATCATTCACGCCTTGCGGTGCATCCGGGAGGTACTAAGATGTATCGGGATTTGGGTCGCCAGTTTTGGTGGCGGGGTATGAAGAGAGATGTGGCAGCTTTCGTATCTAAGTGCCTTACTTGTCAGCAAGTGAAGGCCGAACATCAGAGGCCAGCGGGTTTGTTGCAACCCTTGCCTATTGCCGAGTGGAAGTGGGAACATGTCACTATGGACTTCGTTGTGGGTCTTCCGAGGACTCAATGGGGTAGTGATGCTATTTGGGTAGTTGTGGACCGGTTGACTAAGTCGGCGCATTTTATTCCTATGCGTGTTAAAGATTCAGTTGATCATCTGGCCGATTTATATATTCGGGACATAGTGAGGTTACACGGGGTTCCAGTGACGATCGTTTCAGATAGAGATCCTCGTTTTACTGCCAGGTTGTGGCAGAGCTTGCAGAGTGCCTTAGGCACTAAGTTGACCTTTAGCACAGCTTATCATCCTCAGACTGACGGGCAGTCTGAGCGTGCTATTCAGATCCTTGAGGATATGCTTCGGGGTTGTGTTCTTGACTTTGGTGGGTCGTGGGAGAGGCACTTGCCTTTGGTGGAGTTTGCCTACAACAACAGCTTCCAGTCTAGTATCGGTATGGCACCATTTGAGGCCTTATACGGCCGACCGTGTAGGTCTCCTGTTTGTTGGGCCGAGGTGGGTGATGCACCTCTGTTGGGTCCGGAGTTAGTGAGGGAAACGACGGAGAAGGTTGAGCTTATCCGTAAGAGGCTCGTTACAGCCCAGAGTCGTCAGAAATCTTACGCCGACCGTAGGAGAAGACCTTTGGTGTTTGAGGTGAGTGATCACGTCTTTTTGAAGATATCACCAAGACGGGGATTGATGAGGTTTGGGAAGAGCGGGAAGTTGTCCCCTCGATTCATTGGTCCTTTTGAGATCCTTGAGAGGATTGGTGAGACTGCTTATTGTTTAGCTTTGTCGCCGCAGTTATCCGGAGTACATGACGTGTTTCATGTAAGTATGCTTCGGAAGTATGAGCCGGATCCATCACATGTATTGGATTGGACCGATTTAGTAGTTGATGAGGATGTCTCGTATGAAGAGAGACCGGTTAGGGTCTTGGATAAGCGGGATCAAGTCTTGCGAGGCAAGACCATTCCTTTGGTGAAAGTTTTGTGGAAACATTACGGGGTGGAGGAAGCCACATGGGAACGTGAGTTGGAAGTCCGCGAGAAATATCCGGACATGTTTAATGATTTGTAATCTTGTAGTTAGATTTTGTAATATTGTCAAACCTTAAAGCTTTTTATATATGTCTTAAGCTGTAAAACATTTAGAATGTTTTGGTTAATGGAAATATTTTAGAACTTACCTCGAAATGGAAGTTTAATGGAACATTGTATATATTGAATATATTGAAAATTGTTGAAATTGAAAGAAAATTGCATAGTGTTAATGCAGATTGAAATATATGTTTGTTTTGCATATTGTGGCATGCCTCTTAGTTGAGAGATGGAATGGCCGGTGTTGGGTCAAGTTGTTTATTATTGAGTTAACATATTGTTGGAATTTGAGAAAAACTTGTTTTTAAAACCTTGTGCTTAATTTCGGGGACGAAATTCTTTTAAGGGGGGGAGGTTATAGCGACCGCGGTCTTTTCTCTTTAGATTATTGTATCCGGACTTAGGTTCCGTGGATCCTGTCATTACTTATTGGTTGTTGTTGTCCTTTAATCTCTTAGTATTTGAATTATAGGTTGTGTTGGACGGGTCTGTTACAGGTTGGTTGATAGTTGATGCCAATAGGTGATGCCCAGATTTTGGCCTTTACGCTCGAGCGGAGGTTTTAACGCTCGAGCGGGCCCTTCGTTGTTGCTTCTCCGCTCGAGCGGGAGTTTTGATGCTCGAGCGGGATTTTCCATCTCCCAGTATTTTGCTCTGCAGTTCTTCCGCTCGAGCGGTAGTTTTTACACTCGAGCGTGATCCCTTGTTTTGTTCCTCCGCTCGAGCGTGGAGTTTGACGCTCGAGCGGGTGCAGCGCCTGCAAAACTTCTGAAAGGGTGCAATCGACGCTCGAGCGGCTTTCTTCACGCTCGAGCACGATTCTGTGTCTTACGCTCGAGCGGGGCTTTCTACGCTCGAGCGTAGAGTCGACTACATCAGTCCGTGATTTTACTTTTCTGATCACTTTTTGACCTACCTTTTCATCTCTTAACTTTTAAAAACCGCCCCTTGAGAGTCTCTCTCTCTACTCTTACCTTCTCTCCAAGATTTGATCTATTTCCGGTGATCTTCTACCCTAGTTCCTTTGGAAGAAAGGTAGAGCTTCACGAGATCTTTCTTTTAATCTGAAAAGGAGAGGATTTGGAGCACTTTGGATTTTGGGTCATCATCTCCATCTTCTCTATTTTAGTTGTGATCTTCAAGGTAGGGATTTCCTACTCTATTCTATAAGCTTTGTTCTAAGTTTGGTATTTTGATAGGTTGGGGACACTTTGATAATTTTGGGAACAAAACCTGGTTAAATTGCTAAATTGATTGGAGTAATTAATTTAAGGAAAATTGGGGAATTTGGTTAAATCCATGAAATTGGGGAATTTAATGATTAAATGGTGTAGTTGGTTAATATAAATCACTCGCCTATTGAATTGTTGTTATATTTATTTCCAGTCTAGAAATAACTGTTTTGGGCTATCGGTGGAGGATAGTCGTGATTGTTGTAGACATTGCATGTGGATTAGGAATAACTGAAACTAATCACATTGGTTAAGTCATTAATTTGACTATTGAATTAATACTGAAAATACGTGTATTGGTTGAGCATTGCATTTGCATATTGTGTGGGAGGAGATAGGGGATGTACTCCACGGTTTAGGGGAAGATAGGGGATGGACCTCTAAACCGGATTTTTGTTTGGGAGGAGATAGGGGATGGACTCCATTAGCACCATTTTTATGTGTGCTTATTATATTGAAGTGTTTTTACATGATTATTGATACAGCACTAAAATGTGTATCAAATGGGAAGTATGAAGTGTTTTGATATGAGCATGAGTCTCATTTGTTTTGTTGATATTGGAAGTAATGTGATTATGTTATATAATTCACTGTTGTAAGTTTGGCCAGGTTCTGAGCCATGTTGATAATAATGGAAGGTGAAATGTGTCTTAGACATTAGTGTTATGAGACTGTTTAATAATAAAATTGATTATTTTGATTAACCATCTATTGAATGCTATAGCTTTATTCAATGCTTATATTTGGTTTAGTATTTTTCTACTGGGCTGTGGCTCACCCTTTATGGGAACATCATTTTCAGGTTCAGGTGATAAGCTACCTCCACGGACTTAGCCTGGAAGGATTTGATGTTTGGGATGTTGAAGACTTGTCTTTAGTTATATGTTTTATTTTGTTATTTTTGGGATTTCATGTAAACATTCAAGCCTAGGGCTTAACTTGTAAATGAGTTAGTACTCATCTTTTTTGTGTCCAAGTGTTAGCTTGGAAAGATGTAAGCCCTTAGGGCATTTATTTTGATGTTGCAGGATGTTACAAGTAAAGTCTGTCAATAAGAATACTCTGATGACTAACTCAAATGATTCATTTTCTTTTATAAATGCATGTTAATGTTATGGTTATTATGGGTTTATTTTGAGGGCGTGACAACTTGGTATCAGAGCGTACCGGGTTTGAATACTTTGGGTACGTGGGAAGTGATTAGTATCACAATGGGTTCGTCTCGTTTGATAGAGACTTAGTGTAACGTTATATGCTTATATGATAACATGTTTATGTGATTATGTGGGTATGGAATGTAGTTTCAAGGATGTTGATTGGACCCTTGAGTTCTAGTAGTCTTGTTGGAAAGGCACTTGATCACTGTTGCTTCCAACCGGAACTATAGTAACGCATTGGGACTATCATTATCCGGGAATGAAATTCGTAGGTGCTTATGTGATTATGTGCTTACGTGGAATGAATTATTGTTGTCCATTGTATTAGGACGCGAGTGTTTAGCTTTGGCACATTTATTAATGTGCTAATGTCTTTGTTTCCTTTATTAGGATGTCAGGACGAGGACGAGGACGCGGTAGGCGTGGTAGGCCGGGTAGGCAGGAGGTGCCTGTGCCAGAGGAGATTCCGATAGTTCAGGAGGGAATTGGCCAGGCCAATGTGGCCGAGCCAGTAGGCCAGCAGGCTTTGGGCGCTTTAGCTCGAGAGATAGCGGGGGCATTCAGGGAGTCAGTAGGCATTCTCAGAGCTGAGAATCAAGCTCAGGCTGGTATTGTGGATGCAGGACCTTCCTTTCTGAAGAGGGAGTTCTTCCGGTCCAATCCGGATGAATTTGTGGGTGATCCTAAAGAGCCACTTAAGGCAGATGAATGGCTCGAACAGACAACGAAGACGTTTGAGATGCTTGGCATCGAAGACGAGGAGTTGAAAGTGACCTTGGCATCTTTCCAGTTGAAGGGGGATGCGGGTCAGTGGTGGACGTTTACTAAGGGGCGTATAGGAGGTACGTGGGAGGATTTTGTGAATGCTTTCCAGGAGAAGTTTTTATCTCCGGCAGTTAGGGAGAAGCTGCGAGACCAGTTTTGTCAGCTTAAGCAGTCGAGTTCTTCTGTGGCCGAGTTTGAGGCTGCATTTACTAGTTTATCCAGGTTTGCACCTGAATTGGTGGCGTCTGAGGAACGCCGCTGTATTGAGTTTGAGAAGAAGTTGAGGCGTGGCCTCAAGCTGAGAGTTGGGGGAACTATGATTCGGGATTATGGGCGTATGGTTGATGCTGCAGCACATATGGAGATCATGATGCAAGAGGAGGAGGAAGGGCAGAAGGGCTCCAAGAGGAGTCAGGATAGTCAGAGTGATGGTAGGAGACAGAAGGGTTTTAATCCCCAGCAGTCTCATGGTAGCTTTTCGAGATCGACTTTTCCTGTACCGGGTGCTAGTTCGGGGAAAGGCAGTCAGGGAGACATTACCTGTTTCAAGTGTGGTCAGTTGGGCCACAAGTCTCCAGTTTGTCCTCAGAGGGGAGGAGTTCAGAGAGCAGCATCTTCTTCGGCTCGATCTCAGAGCCAGAGTCAGGGTAGAGGTCAGTCACTCTCGTGTTATCAGTGTGGTCAGCCAGGGCATATGAAGAGGTATTGCCCCCAGTTGGGTGGCACACCTGGTGCATCTGGTTTGAGGCAGATTCAGGGTCAACAGCCAGCTCAGTCGGGTCAGGCCTCGAGGGCTAATCAGGGGGCTTCATCGTCTCAGTCGGTGCAGCAATCTTATGCTCCTAGGGGTGAGCAGGTTGATCAGAGGTCATCTGGGCGCGTGTATGCTGTTACCGCGCAGGATCTTGTACCGGCTCCATCTGTTGTGAGAGGTACTTTCTTATTTTGCAACTCGGTTGCTAATGTTTTGATTGATACGGGTGCATCTCATTCCTTTGTGTCTGCTGCATTTGCATCTGTTTTGGAGTTGGAGTTAGCACAGTTGGCATCTCCTATTTGTGTAGTGTCGCCTCTTGGGGGTGAATTGATTTTGAAACACGGTGTTAGGGGTTGTGATATAGAGGTTAATTACCATAGAATCCCATTTTCTTTTGTAGTTATGCCTATGAGAGGTTTCGATGTTATTTTGGGTATGGACTGGTTATCGTCATACCGGGCAGTTATTGATTGCTACCGCCAGAGGGTCACTTGTTGTACCGTGAGCAGAGAGTATTTTCATTTTCTGGGGGACCGGGTTGGTGATGTGTTGCCACCGGGGTATGTTCGACGAGGAAGGAGTGAGCTTAGTGGGCTACTTGCTAACCTTTTGATTAGTGAGGATGATGAGACCCAGGTTGTGTTGCCAAGGGTGGTTTGTGAGTACTCGGACGTCTTTCCCGAGGATCTTGTTGGTTTGCCACCGCATCGAGAGATTGAATTCTCTATTGACCTAATGCCCGGCACGGCGCCGATCTCTATGTCACCTTATCGTTTTGCCCCAGCCGAGTTAGTTGAGTTGAAGATCCAACTCCAGGAGTTACTAGACAAGGGTTTTATACGCCCTAGTGTTTCGCCGTGGGGAGCACCGGCCCTCTTTGTTAAAAAGAAAGGTGGTGCTTTGAGACTTTGCATAGATTATCGGAAATTGAATCGGGCTACGGTTAAGAATAAGTACCCTATGCCTCGTATCGATGACCTGTTTGACCAGTTGAAGGGTTCCCGTTGTTTCTCGAAGATAGACTTGAGATCGGGTTACCACCAGTTGAGGGTCAGGGAAGAGGATATTCCGAAGACGGCATTCCGTACGCGGTATGGCCATTATGAGTTTTTGGTAATGCCATTCGGGCTCACCAATGCACCGGCAGTCTTTATGGACTTGATGAACCGGATCTTCCGGGAATTCTTGGATCAGTTTGTAGTCGTTTTTGTGGACGACATCCTTATCTATTCGCCTTCTGAGGAGGAGCACGAGGCACACTTGAGGGTGGTGCTTGAGTTACTTAGAGCCCATAGGCTGTATGCCAAGTTTGGGAAGTGTGAGTTCTGGCTGAGAGAAGTCAAATTCTTAGGCCATGTGGTATCCGGTGAACGAGTGTCTGTTGATACATCCAAGGTAGAGGCAGTGCAAGATTGGGCACAGCCTAAGAGTGTGTTTGAGATCCGCAGTTTCCTGGGGTTAGCTGGGTATTACCGTCGCTTTGTGAAAGACTTCTCCAGGTTAGCATCACCGTTGACTAGACTGACTCGGAAGGGAGTTAAATTTGTATGGAGTGAGACTTGTGAAAAGTCGTTTCAGGAGTTGAAAGTTAGACTGACTACCGCTCCAGTATTGATTATTCCAGAGAGAGGGATGGGTTATGCAGTCTATTGTGACGCCTCACGAGAGGGTCTGGGTTGTGTATTAATGCAAGAAGGGAAAGTAGTTGCCTATGGTTCACGTCAGTTGAAAATTCACGAGCAGAATTACCCTACGCATGATCTAGAGTTAGCAGCTGTGATATTTGCCTTGAAGGTTTGGAGGCATTATCTTTATGGTGAGAGATTTGAGGTATTCTCGGATCATAAGAGTCTGAAATATTTGTTTACACAGAAAGACTTGAACTTGAGGCAGAGGAGGTGGATGGAGTTCATGGAGTTCATAGGAAAATATAGCTGTGAGACTTTGGGAGTCGCGTTGTCACTGTCCTAAAACTACTTCCTTCCCTCGCGAAGGTACAACCAAAATGAAGCAATTCCAAGATATAACCCATGGTGCTCACAACGTCTGTCATCTAGTGTTCACAACCACTAGGAGGCATGAACCATACCACGAACCAGAGTTGTCCAAAACATAAACAATATATAAAGTATAGAGAACTCTCTTAAAACATTTCAAAAAATAGGTTGATGAATTTATATAGGAACCTATGTAATCAACACGATTAACCACGATCAGTATTGAAATAGTTATATATTAAACCATATAATAAATTCTTTAAATATTTTCACAAAATTTATAATATACCCCCACATTTTAAAACTATAATCAAAACAATATAAAATAAAAAATATATAAATGGGCAACATATACCGTGTAATAGGTGTAGGTGTCTTCCGGATTTAAACCTCACTTAGTGTTAACAATTTCCCTCCGAAGAATCATAGTGAACTAAGTCTTAAACTAGACTCTTTGGACTGAAGGTCAACATGTCACACACACAGCACTGGTATTGGACAATAGTTCGTGGGTTAGTGCATTTAATGGTCACACACTCTGATCTTGATTTTCATACGAAATTTAGAGACTAGCCCAAGTCCCACGGTCACGACTACGACGGTTCCCACTTAGTAGAATCCTCCAAGGCTACAGTGACGGAATGCACCTGGCGAAAGATTGTTTGCCTTGGATTCATTTGGGGTAAAAACTCTTCCTAACAAGTCACTCATCAGCACTATTGCCTTAGAGATGGGTAGGATAACAACACTTGTGGTGTCTCCTAAAAATAAAGTGCTGGTATTAAATCACACCATAAGAATTGTTTCTACCCATTGAACCTCCTTCATACGGTTACCAATCATAGAGGTTGGGTTACTTCCTTAGGGCTTAGCCCATCCCCCTCGACAAATAAATATGGATTTAGCCTCGCTAGTGCAGAGGCAAAAACTCCTCGAAATTGTTAATAATATTTACCTCATAAACATTTTTGAGCTTCTCAAGCTTCAAATTTCATATATTAGTTTATCAATAATTTTCTCCATCACAGAGTATCTCATAATAAAGTCATTCTTATTCATTGCGCGCCACAACTTTTCCTTTTAGGGTTCATCAGGTAAATTCTTTAAATCGAACTCATGGGTGATGCTATGGTACATTTGGATGTACCATACATCTAATTATGAGGTTATGTGTTTTTATGTTATAACCATTATCATATAGATCATAACCATTATTATATTGGCTCATAACTTAGTTATATTTAGTTATTCATACATATCATATTATGTCATAACCACCTCATAACTAAATTATTTTAATAATTTAATTTTCAATTGACAACAGATGTAACCGGTTACCAAAGGACGACAAAGGAAATCAGTCGAGGGGTGTAAAAATGGCCCGCGGCTTAGGGTGGGCCTGGCCTGATTAGGCTCGGGACCCTGAACCTGGGCCTGGGTCATCATTTTGAAGCCCGGCTTGGCCCGTGGCCCGCTCAAGGCCCACTCAAAGCCTGGCCTGAGGCCTAGCCCACCCGAGTCCCACTGTCATTTTTAGTAGAAATGAATAAAATTTTGGTGAAAAAAATAGAAAAAAAAATTTAAAAAAATGTTCAGGCCTGGCCCAAGCCTAAACCGGAATACCCCCTGGTCCTAGGCCTAATTTTCCAACCCGTGGGCCAGCCCAGCCTAGCCAACCCGAACCCGAGCTTGGCCGGGCCAGGCCGGGCCAAATTTGCACCCCTAGTCGAGGGGTCACAAGTCAATTGGCCTCCCTCTCTGGCTCTTGCTCTTGCTCTTCTCTTCTTCTCCCTTTTCTCTTCCGCCATAGTCAAAGCTTTAGCCATTGCCGAAGACCACCAGCCCCATCGGCGTCGGGGCCACCTTTCTCTTAGTGTTGACATCTTCACAATCTCTCACTCTCTCGACATCAAGAACTAGTCACTTCCATTCTAATCGAATCTTTCCGAGAGATCTTTTTTGTAGCTCAGGTTTGTTTCTAACTCTAAACTTCATTTACATTAGGGCTTTTGATTTCAAAACCCTAACCCTTACTGCATATCTGATATTAAGTTTGGTTCTCAATCAAAATTAACATCTGTAGCCAATAGCTGTGCTACTAGAGCTTTGATCCCAAAGCTCTTAACTGTGAAGAATGAATATGTGATATTAAGTTTATTTTCTTAGCTTTTTCCTTTGAAAAAAGTCAAAATTTTTAATCCAATTATTGGCTCTATCTTTGACTCCATCTATAATGCAATGTCATTGATCACATTCCCAAATCATCCTTTGTTTCTGTATCATCCTTTGTTTTCTGGGAATTTATCAAGTCTCTGTTTATTTGTTTTTTAATTTTTATTTTTTACATTTTAATTTTTTTAAAAACCAATAAAAAAATTTTGGTTTTTAAGCTACAAAATTTCTTTGTTAAGTTTTTTGTAATTTTTTAAAAAGTTTTTTGTATTTTTGAGTTTGGAATTTTCAAATAAAACCAACACTAATTTTAACTGAATAATGTGTAAAAGAAAATTAATATTTGGTTTGGAATTTTCAAAAGCAATTTTTTGAGTGCAATTTTTTGAGTTTTTAATTTGTATATTGAGACATTTAGATTGTTCCTTGTTGCTTGTTTATTTGCCTGTATTATTTTTGGAGAAACTCAATTGTCTTCAATCTTCTCTTCCAAACTAACCAGCCCAAGAACTACACTCTGGGGGGGATTAAACTTTACCTATACCAATTTACTGGTTAACAGTTGTGGGCCAGAACTTGCTTGGATGAACACCGGTGCTTGAGGCTGCCCAAAACAGATTATCAACAGGAGCTGATGCTAACGAAGTTTTGATACTTAAAACCTCCACTTTTCCTAATCATAAGCTGCCTTCTAAACTGAAACTCCCAATCACCTGCACTTTATTTAATCACTGACATTGAGTTGAAGGACACCACTTTATCCACAATCAATCTATTTAGAATAGAAAACTCTTCTTTCAGCACCATCTGTCAGACCAGAATTTTATTCTATGGCCATCCATTTATTTCTTTGTATCCAAATCTCGAGTTTAAAGCATCGAACGTCCCCTTCCCTCCAGATCAGATTGAGCTGGTTTCCCCCTAATCACACTAATCACATAACAAGAAGGATTGACAGTCTTAAGCCCCCAACTCTTATTTGACAATTATCTAAGTAAAACCTCAGTAGGATATTACTCTGGTTTGCAATGGACACAATGTCATTCCACACTCCGGAGAAATTGCTAGTAAATTCTATATTTGGCATCCAACTACCCACCTCCAATTTGTATTTGCTGCAAATAATTCTTCTTCATAGTGCATCTTTCTCTACACCAAATCTCCACCGCCATTTAATCAACAAGCATGTGTTAACTTCTTTCATTCTCCTTATCCCCAAACCCCCTTGTTCCATACTTTTTGCAACTTAGGAGAGAGAGATTCTAAGAGAGAAAGGTGAAGCAGTGTGCCATGCATTCTAATCACCTTATCAGACATTTTCTTTGGTTCTTGGTTGTTTTCCAAAGAGCTTATTGACTCATAAGAAGTATATTCAGACTAAAGAATCAAATCAAGAAAATCAGTTACAGTATAGCCATAGGAATAAACAACCAAAATTCATTAAACTAAGGGAGAAAAATCCATGAATCATCACCTTGTTGCCTACACTTGCATCCACCAGTACAATTGCAGACATGCCTGTGTTCGGGCTAAAATCACTATTAAATGTGTTCTCCCACATGCTAACCTGGTGGTGGATTGGCTCACATAAACCTGTTATTCCTGAAGTGGCAAATTGAGTTGATGAAGAGTTCGCAACTTAATTCACAGATAAAAACGCAAACACAATAATTCAGCTGAAGCATCATACAAATGATGTAATTGAAATTATGCAAAATTGCATCAACCCACAGTGAAAGAAGACGCCTCAGAGGAAACTAAGAAATTAATTGAGTGACCAACAAGAAAGTAAATGAAGAAACAGAACTTGACCAAATTACAGAATTATAGACAAAGCCCACCAATCACAACCTTTTAATTACAACTCTTGCTACTGTCATTTGCTATGATAGTATCAGGCACTTAACCCCTTAATTGTAAGTGGGTAAGTGCAACATCATTAGATCCAATTTTCAACCCCTTAATTAAATCCTGGTTATGAGTCCTTAAGAGTAATGCACTTAACCCTTCAGCTACAATGTTAAATAAGAAGGGGGATAGGGGATCCCCTTGTCTTAGGCCCCTTTGTGGACTAAATTCCTTTGTTGGAGATCCATTAACAAGAACAGATAACCTTGCAGTAGTTACACATTCCTTCATCCAGTCTACCAATTTTGATCCAAAGCCAAAATTTGAAAGCATTGAGAATAGGAAATCCCAATTAACTGAGTCGTAGTTGTTAACCAGTTAGCTAGAAAAATGAAAAAAACTAATAATAAATTAGAAAGACATGTCAATGAAGTAATTATATAGTCTATTCAAATATATAAATATTTGGGGCCTCTTCAATGTTGGAGGCCTTAGACAAATGTCTTAATGGCCTATCAGTCAAGACATTACCGATTAAACACATTGCATTGCAGAGTTGACTATGTTTTTTCCCACTCCCCTATTCTTGATTGATTCTTTTTGTTATTCAATTCGTAAATACATTTTAAGGCTTTTTGGACTAAAAGTAGTCTCTGTTCTTCTAGCTTTGAATGCACTATTTTGTCTCTCTTGGAAATTATATTAAATTATTGCTGTTGTTTATTGCTTTTTCTACAAGAGCATGAAGATGCTTGAAACAGAGTAATGCCTTTAAAAAATTATTGTTCTTCTGTTTTTGGGGACTTTGATTTATTAATTCATTCCAAACTAGAGTTTATATGGGGTTTTGTGTGGTATGTATGGTCATGCTACCATGCCCCTTTTGGGATGTGTACCATATGCAAATTATAACATTTGTGACGTTGATTACCACAAATGTCATGACTAAATATGAGTCATAAGTAAAGAAAAAAATATGATATGATTATATGAAAGAATAGGGGCATTGCTCAAGTGTGGGCATGAAGGTTTGAGTCTTCCTATCTTTTACACATCCCAACATCCTCAGTTACTAGGACCAACACTGGGTAATGTTCTTTAGACTCTTATGAAACAATCAATCTGAGTACCTCCCAAATTCATAAATTCAGTAGTTCCTTATACAAAATTGAAAAGATTTGTATTCTGATAGATAAATCCAAAACTATTCATTATCTAATCCAATTGTGATATACTATGAACAGAGATTTATGAAACTGATGAGAGGACCATGTGATAGGGGTTTGTTAAAAAACAAAAAGAAAAAAAGAAAAACAGAGCTGCAATGTATATATATATAATATAATATAATAAGTAGTCAGAAACTAAGAGGGGAATAGGCATTTTTGCTAGGACACTAAAGTACAGTTGAGGCTGCTTGAAAACATCCCCCATATATTGATTTATTAGTGCAGAAATTTGGCCCAACTTCCAAAGGATTTACACTCTAACCTGTATCCTAATTAATATGCTATATACTTATTAGAGTTCTATAACCCCTCCTGTGCAATTGTAATTATTTCACATTTTTCCATCAGTTTGTAACATTGTGCCTATAGCGACCCCGGTCTTTTCTCTTTAGATTATTGTATCCGGACTTAGGCTCCGTAGATCCTGTCATTATTTATTGGTTGTTGTTGTCCTTTAATCTCTTTGTATTTGAGGTATAGGTTGTGTTGGACGGGTCTGGTACAGGTTGGTTGAATTTTGATGCCAATAGGTGATGCCCAGATTTTGGCCTTCACGCTCGAGCGGAAGTTTTAACGCTCGAGCGGTCCCTTCGTTGTTGCTTCTCCGCTCGAGCGGGAATTTTGACGCTCGAGCGGGATTTTCCATCTCCCAGTATTTTTTCTCTGCAGTTCTTCCGCTCGAGCGGTAGTTTTTACGCTCGAGCGTGATCCCTTGTTTTTGCTCCTCCGCTCGAGCGGGGTGTTTGACGCTCGAGCGGGTGCAGCGCCTGCAAAACTTCTGAAAGGGTGCAATCGACGCTCGAGCGGCTTTCTTCACGCTCGAGCATGATTCTGTGTCTTACGCTCGAGCGGGGCTTTCTACGCTCGAGCGTAGAGTCGACTACATCAGTCCGTGATTTCACTTTTCTGATCACTTTTTGACCTACTTTTCATCTCTTAACTTTTAAAAACCGCCCCTTGAGAGTTTCTCTCTCTACTCTTACCTTCTCTCCAAGATTTGATCTATTTCCGGTGGTCTTCTACCCTAGTTCCTTTGGAAGAAAGGTAGAGCTTCGCGAGAGCTTTGTTTTAATCTGAGAAACTTGGGATTTGGAGCACGTGGGTCTTTGGTCTTCATCTCCGTCTTCTCCATTCGGGTTATTTTCTTCGAGGTAGGGATTTCCTACTCCAATTTATAAGTTTTGTTCTAAGTTTTGGTATAATGATATGTTGGGGTTACTTTGATAATTTTGGGAGAAGCCCTAGTTGTGTTAATTAATTAATTTGTATAATTAATTTAAGGGAATTGGGGAATTTGGTTAAATTCATGAAATTGGGAAAGTTATTGGTTAAATGGTGTAGTTGGATAATGTAAATCACTCGCCTATTGAATTGATGGTATATTTATTTCCAAATCTAGAAATAACTGTTGTGGGCTATCGGTGGAGGATAGTCATGCTTGTTGTAGACACTGCATGTGGATTAGGGATAACTGAAACTAATCATTGATTAAGTCATCAATATTGACTGCTGAATTAATACAGACATTATGTGTATTGATTGTGTGTTGTATATGTTATGTGTGTGCATACATTATTTTGTGTGGGATGAGATAGGGGATGTACTCCACGGTTTAGGGGAAGATAGGGGATGGACCTCTAAACCGGATTTTGTTTGGTAGGAGATAGGGGATGGACTCCATTAGCATCACTTTTATGTGTGCTTATTTTTATTGAAGTGTTTAATTGATACAGCACTAAAATGTGTATCAAACTGGAAGTATGAAGTGTTTTGATTTGAGCCTGAGTCTCAATTGTTTGTTGACATTGGAAGAATGTGAATATGATATATATAGCTCACTGTTGTAAGTTTGGCCAGGTTCTGAGCCAGATTGATAATGTTGGAAAGTAAAACGTGTTTTAGACATTAGTGTCATGAGACTGGATAGTAATGTAATTGATTATCTTGGTTAACCATCTGTTAAATACTAATGCTTTATTCAATGCTTATATTTGGTTTAGTATATTTCTACTGGGCTGTGGCTCACCCTTATGGGAACATCATTTTCAGGTCCAGGTGATAAGCTACCTCCCAGGACTTAGCTTGGAAGGATTTGGATTTTGAAGACTAGCTTTAGTTGTTTGCTTTTATTTGATGAATAATCAAGCCTAGGGCTTTATTTGTATTTGAGTTAGAACTCATATTTTGTGTCCAAGTGATGGCTTGGAAAGATGTAAGCCCATAGGGCATTTAATTTGATGTTACATGTAATGTTTTTATTTAGTAATACTCTGATGAATGAATGAATAAATTGTTTTCTTTAAATAATGCATGTCAATGATATACATATAATGGGTTTATTTTGAGGGCGTTACAGTGCCCTTTTGTATATACTATTTTCCCACCACCTCATTAACTCTTTTGCAAATAACAACTTCAGTTTGGAATTTCTAAAGTTTTGGTATGTTTTTTTATGTCTTTTTATTTTTTTCCCTCTCCCTTAGTTTTGTGTTTTGGTTGAAATGCTTGATTCCTTATTTTTGTTAGGTAAAAGGAGAGCCCAATACCTCTTACATCTAAGCTTACATTTCGAGCGACGAAGTACACTACAGCTATTGACGTCTGGTCTGCTGGTTGTGTTGCTGCTGAACTACTTCTTGGACAGGTACATATTTTGTCCTACTAGGTCCTTTAAGCTTCAGTATATCTAAATTATATGGTATGCCTGATGGCCAAATTGAAAAGCAAAATTTTTATGATATAACTTGTATAGTCACACACTCATTCGTCATAGTTTTTGTATTAAAAAAAACTGAGATTAAAAGTTTAAGGTCACAGTCAAAAATTGTGACCGTTAACCAATTTTGTAGTAGTGCTCATATATTAGTAGTATGTATTATGAATCTAAAGTATCAATGATAGAATAAATGTAAATAATAAAATCAAACAATAAGCATAGCATTAATACAAGGCGTGCTCTATTCACAGCCCAAGATTCATTGTGAGTAGCAGTGGGTTGCAGCGGTAAGCAAGGGTCCTGAAGATCACACCCTTCAACTTCTCAGACCTCAAAAAGACCTTTATTGTATATATTAATTGTTTTATATATATTTTGTACATTAATTTTTTGTGAGAAATTTTTTTTTTGTCTACAATAGGCCCAAAAATAAAAAACGATGTTTTTATTGTCTATTTTTTTGGGACAAAATAAGTTGTCACCAATCACCTATTTTAGGCGCGCTCAATTTTCATATGGTGCCAAAACATTTGGCTCCTTATGCGAAAATAAAAAAAATAAAAAAAAAAAAAAATTTCTTGCCAAATTTGTGACATTTTGTTCTAGGTGACCGCTCGAGCGAAGGAAATTGCGCTCGAGCGGAGAATTGTTGCTCCTAGTATCTTGCCAATTTACAGGCCGGACCACTCGAGCGTAGAAAGCTGCGCTCGAGCATAGAATGTGAGCACCCAGTAGTTTCATTGTAGCTCTACAAAACTTCTGGGAATTGTCATTTTTCGCTCGAGTGATAGAGTCGTCGCTCAAGCGATAGAGTCGTCGCTCAAGCGATCCCCTCGTAATGGTGCTGCCCGCTCGAGCGAAATAAGTTGCGCTCAAGCGGTTTGCGCGATTCTACACTTTAAAAAGTGCGATTCTAATCATTCTCTCCACTTTTCTTTTCTTCTCTCTTCCCCCTTGTCTCAAGCCCGAAGAACCCTAAGTTTCCTCTCCAAAATACTCCTCATTCTCCTAAGATCCAACCTAAAATCTCTTGCAAAGGGTGAAGAACACTTGAAGATCATCATCCTTACTGATTAGAATTTTGTTTGGTGAAGAGTTCATCTAGATGCTTGGTTCTTGTGCTCATAACTTGAGGTAGGGTTACTTTTAACCAAATATTTCTTTGATTTGAAGAAGTTTATATGGTATTGTTGTGATTTTGAAGATTGATTAAATGATTGAGTTGGATATAAACTTTGGATTTAACAAAAAGGGGCAATCCACTCACTTGTTATTAAAATGTCAATTAAATCTACATAAAAGAAGAGTATTGATGTTAAGACTTTATATATATATATATATATAAATAGAGGGAAAGCCCCAAAGGTAACAAAAAACCCTAATTTCCAACTAAGTAGAGAGTAGAATTTTAATTGGAATTTCCTTACAGTCTTGGAATCTTGTGAACAATAAAGGATAAAAGATGTGAATATTGTGATGACAATGAGATTGTGGCTTGGAGATTAATTCTTCTTGAGTGTGATTATGTGTTTCATCTCATATTGTGTTAAATATTTGTTGAATGAATGAAAGTTTAGCAAATTGAGCATGAGTCTTTTGATATGATTGTATGTGTTGATACCTGCGCAGGGAGTCAAGGTGCCCAATTGCCTTGTCTTGAGCTTATTGCTGGACGAATGTGGGAAAAAAGGTTTTTGGGTGTCTACTAGTCCAGCCGTATTATAGTCGGTAAAAGTGAAAAAATGGATGATTTTGGATGCCCACGTCCTGCAGTATAATAGTCAATAAATATGGGGATGGTTTTTAAATTAAAGTATAACTTGCATTTGGTTTATCTGGACTCTTATGGGGTACTCATGGTGTGTTTTCTTTTCCAATATGATGATGTTTGGCGTGAGATAGAAATGTGATTATTCAACGGGTCATTAGTTACATATTAACTATGTTTATAAGAGTACTTTAATTACTCACCCTGTCTTGTCTCAATGGTGTCATGGGCTTATTCAAATGATTAAATACTTGGTCAAATGTATTCCTGCTAGGAATATAGCTCACCTCTATTTATTTTACAGGAGATAATGACATACAACTTCAGAAATGAATTGGATTTAGCAGTGGTTCAGTTTGGACTTGGCATATCAAGAACTTTTTGGTTGTTAAGACTTAGAATTTTGTATTAAGACTTTAAAAACGTACTTTGTTGTACCAGGCTAGTACTTTGGAATGTTGTATGCCCTTGGGGGCCTTTCTTTTTTGTAATGTCATCTAGATCATTGAACTTGGAGATGAGTTCAAGGTATTTTGGAAATATAAACTTTGTAGTTGTAACTTCTTGAATCTTAGTTCCATGGGAAAGACGGCTATTTTGTATATTGCTGCACTTGTGGTGGTGTATTCATGTGTAAATTTGCAAGGCATTACAAAATTAAAAATTTCGTCTAGAAAAAATCAACTGCTTTAGTCTGTTTATTAGGATAATGCGACCTAACAGCTGGGGTATCACTTTTTGTTTATTATTAGATTTTTTTTTAGTTCTTTTTTTTTTTTTTTTTTTTTGCATTGGAAACTTAGTCTCAGTATTTGTTAACTACATTATTATTAAACAAATCCATTCATGTGTGCATGTGGTGCACTTGATGAATTTACTGTAACCATTAAGATTTTTGTTTGTTTGTTTTTTTCCTAATCGAATATATTGTAAATTTATTTTTCTTGTCTTTCTTCACAAGGAATTCTGATTGAAGCATGATGGATATATCGACTGGTCCTCCAAAGCGGCCGATCGCTCCATTCATTTTCTTTTGGTATTCCGATAATATCTATTTGTATGTAGTTATATATTTTCCATTATATGAAATCTTATATTCACTTTCATATGTTTATAGCCAAGACCAATCAATGGAGTTGAAAAAAACCCAAATGAAAGTACACATGAAGGTAAATGTAACGTATTCTTGTTGCTTGTAGTATTCCTCTTGTACTTGTAAGCTTGTATGTAATTGTTCATATGATTTTATGCATGCAATGTAGGATATTGGACACAAAAGGAATCAACTTCCTGAAGAAGAAAAAAATAAGTACATACAAATGGGAATGTTGCAATCTGAACGATATATGCCCAATTAAAATTGTGGTCCAACAAAAGCCTCCAAAAGTAAAAATTCAAACCCGAATTGAGCTTACATCGATTTGTAAGATTATTAGAAGGCTGGACAAAGCACAACAATAGGCAATGACTGATATGGGGTTTTACGGCATCCTAAGCCTTAGGTGCATGCACATAGAACATGAATTGTGCCATTGGTTAGTTCAGAATTTTGATCCTTCAACTTGTTCATTGAATGCCCACAGTCTTCGAATGCTTCTCACCATAGAAGATGTTCATGAGTTGATGGGTTTACCTTCCAATGGTCTAGTTGTCAAGTCAACAGGGTTCGCGGTTGAAATTACAAACCTATGTGATGACCTTGCAGTGAAGAATAAATTTGTTCCGTTCACATCTCTAAAATCTTATCTGATTGAAACAAAAGAAATTGGAACTAAATTTAAAAGGAAACTTGTTCTTATACATCATAGGAGCCCTCTTATGCCCCACCACGAAGGCAAGCGTACACCAATCATTCATTGAGATGGTTAAGAATGTTGAGTCCATCCGTCAATTCAATTGGGCAAAGCACACACTTGATTTTCTCATCGACCGCATTGATATTGCCAAGGTCAAAGAGCGGTCTGATGTGTGAGGCTATTTGCTTCTCCTAATGGTACCTACCCTCGACGTGTAATTATTTCATCTATTAATTTTTATTGCATATTGTCTTAACCCTCCCCAAACCAATCCCATACTTTTCATTTATTACTAGTTACAATATAAAAAAGATAAATCTTTATTTTATTTATTTTCTTTTTTATTTTTGTACTCTAATAACTACTCTTTATTTTACCTAATGACACACAAACTCTTTAAAGAGTCTTTCAAGACTATTCAAATGCAGTAATCCCTGAAGAATTTTGTTAAAAAAGCTATTATAATAGCTAATCCATTAAAGTGACTAAAATATGATAATGCTAATTATAATTGCTAACAAGTCTTGTTTAAAGACTCCCTTAGAGATTCTGATATATATATATATATACACACACTAGCATTACACCCATGGGATGCACGGCCTTAAAACAAATAATTGAAAATTTATTTTTTAAATTAAATAGTAACAATTTTAATATTTAAAGGTAAAATGGTTAAAATCATGTAAATTAAGTTGTTTTTGAACTACACTCGAGTGATGTTTTAATTATGTCGTCATTAATATTATATTGGGCAAATTATACCAATGGTCCCTATATTTTACTCATTGTGTAATTTTGGTCTCTACACTTTCAATTGACTCGATTTTAACCCTTAATTTTAAATTTTGCGTCAATTTGGTCCAATTGATAATATCGCTAGTGTATTTTAAGAAAAATTATCACTAAATTAGTTGAGGTTAACTTACTGAATTTGGTAAGTTTATAATTTCGCCTATGACACATGATAGTTATGTGCATAGTTTTCATTTAAAAAAATGCTAAGAGTTGTAACCAATTGGATCAAATTGGGACAAAATTATAAATTCAAGGTCAAAATCGTGCTAATTGAAATTACAGGGACTAAAATGACACACGGATCAAAGTACAGGGACTATCGTCATAATTTGTCCTATTATATTTTAAGTATTACCTAACAATAATTATGTTGCAACCTGACTAATTGATATTAAAGCAACGAAAAATTTCACTAAAAATAAACACATTGTTTAACGTCAATATCCTGTCACATGACAACCTGAAGATTTTAATTTACAATTACATATTGAAACTCAAATTAGAGAACGAAATGAAAGAAAATTGAGAGGAAGTAATACTGACCCATTTTCTTAAGTCACTCTCTCAAATCAAATTCATCTTATCCTACATCAAGCCCTAACTATAAATCATTTCACACTCCCTTCTCATCGCTTCCAATTGCCTTTTTTAGTATCTTTTTCTAGTGCCTTTCTCCAGTCACCCTTACAACTTTCAACCCAACAATGCAATTTGCTAGAGCTCCTAAATATATTCTCCAATCTATACTCCTGTTAACTAAACTAACTCGTTGTGAATAATATCCTCAAATTGTTAATTTTAAAGTTAAAGGAGATTTTTGTAATTTTAAAGTAGGAGATTTTTTATCCTGATACGGTAGCTTTAGTTTGACATAACTGAATAGTACAATATTTGAGCCAATTTCTTTTGCCCCAAGTTCAACTATTTTAAGTTGTATATATTTTTGACGTATATTTGAAATAATTACATAAGATTTTAACCATGACATTCTTTTGTATGACATTTATGTTTTGTTTGAATAATGAATTTAAGAGAAATAAAATGAAATTAACTAAACAAAAAATATATTACTTTTTTTTATAACAATTATCTTTTCTTTTCTTTCCCTTCATTTTATTTTCCTACAGTCTTTTTGTTTTTCATGATTCTTTTATTATGTAAATCCAAGATCCAAACAAAAATTTAAGTCCATGATAATAAATTTATAATATTATAATAATTCCAATTATTTTGTCTTAACATGAAACATAAAAGTGACAAATTAATCTTACTTGAATAATACCTTTGCGCCTATTTGATAGATTATTATCTATATGCATATTTGCTTCTTTCTTTTTTTTCTTTTTTTTCTTTTTTTTTTTGGAGAAGCGTATTTGCTTGTTGTAATAAAAAAATCATATTTTCTTGAATTAATTTATCTAACAATATTTAGTTTGTCTTACACTTATAACTAGGTATCATAAGATTAATAAGAAAGATGGACCATTTTGGTCAAGTGAATCATTTGACTCTTTAATAATAATTTATAAGAACATGTTAATATTGCAAAATAAATAAATAATAAGCTTATCCAGGCTCGTTTACTTAAAAAATTAATTTCAAGCATATTAGAGTTACGCTATAATGTTAAGTCAAGTTACTTGGCTCATATTCATACTTAATTACATGAAAATTATGATTTTGGGATCAAACTAATTTTTTTATGAATCATATATATGGAGGGAGGGCCTACGAAATGAATTATTTGGATTATCGCGTCTTGTGGTGGATCCCAAGTTCTCTCAATTTCAGATTTAAACTTGAGAGAAACCTAACCTAATAAAATTCATATGATAGTATGGCTAAACTCAATTTTTATACTCAATTCTCTTGTATTTTAAGGGTATATTATTCTTTTTTTTTTTTGCTGTAACGCCCTCAAAATAAACCCATAATAACCATAACATTAACATGCATTTATAAAAGAAAATGAATCATTTGAGTTATTCATCAGAGTATTCTTATTGAAAGGCATCACATGTAACATCCTGCAACATCAAAATAAATGCCCTAAGGGCTTACATCTTTCCAAGCTAACACTTGGACACAAAAAGGATGAGTACTAACTCATTTACAAGTTAAGCCCTAGGCTTGAATGTTTACATGAAACCTCAAATTAACAAAATAAAACATATAACTAAAGACAAGTCTTCAAAATCCCAAACATCGAATCCTTCCAGGCTAAGTCTGTGGAGGTAGCTTATCACCTGAACCTGAAAATGATGTTCCCATAAAGGGTGAGCCACAGCCCAGTAGAAAAACACTAAACCAAATATAAGCATTGAATAAAGCTATAGCATTCAATAGATGGTTAACTAAGATAATCAATTTTATCATTAAACAGTCTCATGACACTAATGTCTAAGACACATTTCACTTTCCATTATTATCAACATGGCTCAGAACCTGGCCAACTTACAACAGTGAATTGTATATCATATTCACATTACTTCCAATATCAACAAAACAAACGAGACTCAAGCTCATATCAAAACACTTCATACTTCCCATTTGATACACATTTTAGTGCTGTATCAATAATCATGTAAAAACACTTCAATATAATAAGCACACATAAAAATGGTGCTAATGGAGTCCATCCCCTATCTCCTCCCAAACAAAAATCCGGTTTAGAGGTCCATCCCCTATCTTCCCCTAAACCGTGGAGTACATCCCCTATCTCCTCCCACACAAAACAATGTATGCAAATGCAATGCTCAATCAATACACGTATTTTCTGTATTAATGCAATAGTCAAAATTAATGACTTAACCAATGTGATTAGTTTCAGTTATTCCTAATCCACATGCAATGTCTACAACAATCACGACTATCCTCCACCGATAGCCCAAAACAGTTATTTCTAGACTGGAAATAAATACAACAACAATTCACTAGGCGAGTGGTTTAAATTATCCCACCACACCATTTAATCAATGAATTCCTCAATTTCATGAATTTAACCAAATTCCCTTAAACTAATTATACAAATTAATTTATTAATACAACTAGGGTTTTTCCCAAAATTACCAAAGTATCCCCAACATATCAAAATACCAAAACTTAGAACAAAACTTATAGAATGGAGTAGGAAATCCCTACCTCGAAGTGAAGAACTCGAATGGATAAGATGAAGATGAAGACCCAAATTCCAAAGTGCTCCAAACCACCAAACGTTCAGATTAAATGGAAGCCCTCGACTCACTCTATCTTTTTAACAAAGGACTTAGGGTAGAAATACACTCTAAGTAGATCAAACCTAAGAGAGAAGGTGTGTAGGGAGAGGGAGAAGACGGTTCTAGGGTTTTAAAATCAAAAAGGAGATGAAAAATGATCCAGAAAGTCGGATCTCGGGTTTTTATACCAGTCGCCCCGCTCGAGCGTGGAAACCCCCGCTCGAGCGGCGAATGCACACTCCCAGAAGTTTTTGCAGACAGGTCCCCGCTCGAGCGCCCAACTCCCCGCTCGAGCGTCACTCACGACTTCCCGCTCGAGCGTCCAATCCCCCGCTCGAGCGGCCAACACTACACAGGAGATACTGGATGGGTGTATTCCCCGCTCGAGCGTCCAAACCTCCGCTCGAGCGGATAAGCCAAAATCTAGGCAACTAGACTTGGTTCCTAAGCTCAACCAACCTGCTCCAAATCTTCCCAACACAACCCAAGATTCAAAATAAGGAAATAATGAATGACAACAACAATTATACAATGACGGAATCTACGGAACCTAAGTCCGGATACAATAATCAAATGGGAAAAGACCGGGGTCGCTATAACCTCCCCCCCTTAAAAGAATTTCGTCCCCGAAATTAAGCATAAGTTTGTAAATAAAAACAAGTTTTTCTCAATTCTCAAAGATATTGTATGACAACAATAAACATCTTGACCCAATACTGGTCACTTCATCTCTTTATCAAAGGGTATCTCACAATATATATAAAACAACATATATTTCAACCTGTATCATTATTATGGATTATTCCTTTTAATGTTAACAATTCCCATATCATATTCAATTGCATGATATAAACCACATATTCAACGATGTACTCAATAGATGCAATGTTACACTAAACTTCTACAATGAAGCAAGTTTCAAGATACACCCATTTATCAAAACATACTCAACGTTTTACAACTTAAGACACATGTAAAGCTCTTAAGTTTAACAATATTACAAAATCTAAATACTAGATTATAAATCGACAAACATGTCCGGGTATTTTTCGCGGACTTCCAACTCACGTTCCCAAGTGGCTTCCTCCACTCCGTGATGTTTCCACAAAACTTTGACCAAAGGGATGGTTTTGCCTCGCAAAACTTGATCCCGCCTATCCAAGACCCGAACCGGTCTCTCCTCATACGAAACATCCTCATCAACCACTAAATCGGTCCAATCCAACACATGTGATGGATCCGGCTCATACTTCCAAAGCATACTCACATGAAACACGTCATGTACTCCGGACAACTGCGGCGGCAAAGCTAGACGATAGGCAGCCTCGCCAATCCTCTCAAGGATCTCAAAAGGACCAATGAATCGAGGGGATAACTTCCCGCTCTTCCCAAACCTCATCAATCCCCGTCTTGGTGATATCTTCAAAAAGACATGATCACTCACCTCAAACACCAAAGGTCTCTTCCTACGGTCGGCATAAGATTTCTGACGACTCTGGGCTGTAACAAGCCTCTTACGGATAAGCTCAACCTTCTCCGTCGTTTCCCTCACTAACTCCGGACCCAACAGAGGTGCATCACCCACCTCGGCCCAACAAACAGGAGACCTACACGGTCGGCCGTATAAGGCCTCAAACGGTGCCATACCGATACTAGCCTGGAAGCTGTTGTTGTAGGCAAACTCTACTAATGGCAAGTGCCTCTCCCACGACCCGCTAAAGTCAAGAACACAACCCCGAAGCATATCTTCAAGGATCTGAATAGTACGCTCGGACTGCCCATCAGTCTGAGGATGATAAGCTGTGCTAAAGGTCAACTTAGTACCTAAGGCGCTCTGCAAGCTCTGCCATAATCTGGCAGTAAAACGAGGGTGCCTATCGGAGACGATCGTCAATGGAACCCCGTGCAACCTCACTATGTCCCGAATATACAAGTCGGCAAGATGATCTACTGAATCTCTAACGCGCATAGGAATGAAGTGCGCCGACTTAGTCAACCGGTCTACAACCACCCAAATAGCATCACTGCCCCGCTGAGTCCTCGGAAGACCTACAACGAAGTCCATAGTGACATGCTCCCACTTCCACTCGGCAATAGGCAAGGGTTGTAACAAACCCGCTGGCCTCTGATGTTCGGCCTTCACTTGCTGACAAGTAAGGCACTTAGATACGAAAGCTGCCACATCTCTCTTCATACCCCGCCACCAAAACTGGCGACCCAAATCCCGATACATCTTAGTACCTCCCGGATGCACCGCAAGGCGTGAATGATGAAACTCTCGGAGTACCTCCTCTCGATGAGACTCCGGCACAAACAGACGGTCTCGGTATCTCACACTCAGGTCGGGATACACCGTCAAACCTTTCTCAACCTTCCCACCAGAAATCTTCTCACGGAGGGATTCTACCTCAAGGTCGCCCCTCTGAGCCTCTAACACTCGAGTCACAAGTGTAGGTTGCGCAACAACAGAAAACAAGGCCGCAGCCTCAACGGATTCGCCCAGAAGCAAATCAAACTCTCCAAGTGCACCTAACATCTCCCACTCTCGGATGGCTATACTAGCTATGTCACCAACAGGTTTCCTGCTAAGGGCGTCGGCCACCACATTGGCCTTTCCCGGATGATAATGCAATTCAAAGTCATAATCCTCAATAAATTCCATCCACCTCCTCTGCCTCAAGTTCAAGTCTTTCTGTGTGAACAGATATTTCAGACTCTTATGATCCGAGAATACCTCGAACCTCTCACCGTAAAGATAATGTCTCCAAATCTTTAAGGCAAATATCACAGCTGCTAACTCTAAATCATGCGTAGGGTAATTCTTCTCGTGAACTTTCAACTGACGTGAGCCATAGGCAACCACTTTCCCCTCTTGCATCAACACACAACCAAGACCCTCTCGTGAGGCGTCACAATAGACTGCATAACCCAACCCTCTCTCCGGAATAATCAAGACTGGAGCAGTGGTCAGTCTAACTTTCAACTCCTGGAATGACTTTTCACAAGTCTCACTCCAAGCAAATTTGACTCCCTTCCGAGTCAATCTAGTCAAAGGCGAAGCTAATCTGGAGAAATCTCTTACAAACCGGCGATAATACCCAGCTAATCCCAGAAAACTGCGGATCTCAAACACACTCTTAGGCTGTACCCAATCTTGCACTGCCTCTGTCTTGGATGTATCAACAGACACCCCTTCCCTAGAAACTACATGGCCTAAGAACTTCACCTCCTCTAGCCAGAACTCACACTTCCCAAACTTAGCATAAAGCTGATGGGCTCTAAGTAAATCAAGCACCACCCTCAAGTGTTCCTCGTGCTCTTCCTCTGAAGGTGAATAGATAAGGATGTCGTCCACGAAGACGACTACAAAACGATCTAGAAATTCCCGGAATATCCGGTTCATCAAATCCATAAATACTGCCGGTGCATTGGTGAGCCCAAATGGCATCACCAAAAACTCATAGTGGCCATACTGCGTACGGAATGCCGTCTTTGGAATATCCTCCTCCCTGACTCTCAACTGATGATAACCTGATCTCAAGTCCATCTTCGAGAAACAACGGGAACCTTTCAACTGATCGAACAGATCATCTATACGGGGCATAGGGTACTTATTCTTAACCGTAGCCCGATTCAATTTCCGGTAATCTATACAAAGTCTCAAAGCACCACCTTTCTTTTTAACAAAGAGAGCCGGTGCTCCCCAAGGCGAAACACTAGGACGTATAAAGCCTTTATCTAGCAACTCCTGGAGTTGGATCTTCAACTCAACTAACTCAGCTGGGGCAAAACGATAGGGTGCCATAGAAATCGGTGTCGTGCCGGGCACTAAGTCAATAGAGAATTCAATCTCTCGATGCGGTGGCAAACCAACAAGATCCTCGGGAAAAACGTCCGAGTACTCACACACCACCCTTGGCAACACAATCTGAGTCTCACTGTCCTCACTAATCGAAAGGTTAGCAAGTAGACCACTAAGCTCACTCCGTCCTCGCGGAACATACCCCGGTGGCAAAACACTACCAACACGGTCCCCCAGAAAATGAAAACACTCACCATTCACAGTACAACAAGTGACTCTTTGGCGGTAGCAATCAATAACTGCCCGGTATGACGATAACCAGTCCATACCCAAAATAACATCGAAACCTCTCATAGGCATAACTACAAAGGAAAATGGGATTCTATGGTAATCAACCTCTATATCACAACCCCTAACACCGTGTTTCAAAATCAATTCACCCCCAAGAGGCGACACTACACAAATAGGAGATGCTAACTGTGCTAACTCCAACTCCAGAACAGATGCAAATGCAGCAGACACAAAGGAATGAGATGCACCCGTATCAATCAAAACATTAGCAACCGAGTTGCAAAACAAGAAAGTACCTCTCACAACAGATGGAGCCGGTACAAGATCCTGCGCGGTAACAGCATACACGCGCCCAGATGACCTCTGATCAACCTGCTCACCCCTAGGAGCATAAGATTGTTGCACCGACTGAGACGATGAAGCCCCCTGATTGGCCCTCGAGGCCTGACCCGACTGAGCTGGCTGTTGACCCTGAATCTGCCTCAAACCAGATGCACCAGGTGTGCTACCCAACTGCGGGCAATACCTCTTCATATGCCCTGGCTGACCACACTGATAACACGAGAGTGGCTGGCCTCTACCCTGACTCTGGTTCTGAGATCGAGCCGAAGATGATGCTGCTCTCTCCACTCCTCCCCTCTGAGGACAAACTGGAGACTTGTGGCCCAGCTGGCCACACTTGAAGCAGGTAATGTCTCCTTGACTGCCTTTCCCCGAACTAGCACTCGGCACAGGAAAAGTCGATCTAGAAAAGCTACTCTGAGATTGTTGGGGATTAAAACCCTTCTGTCTCCTACCATCACTCTGACCATCCTGACTCCTCTTGGAGCCCTTCTGTCCTTCCTCCTCCTCCTGCATCATGATTTCCATGTGGGCTGCAGCATCAACCAAACGCCCATAATCCCGAATCATAGTGCCCCCAACTCTCAGCTTGAGGCCACGCCTCAACTTCCTCTCAAACTCAATACAACGGCGTTCCTCAGACGCCACCAATTCAGGTGCAAACCTGGATAAACTAGTAAATGCAGCCTCAAACTCGGCCACTGAAGAACTCGACTGCTTAAGCTGGCAGAACTGGTCTCTCAGCTTCTCCCTAACTGCTGGAGATAAGAACTTCTCCTGGAAAGCATTCACAAAAGCCTCCCATGTACCTCCTATACGCCCCTTAGTGAACTTCCACCACTGACCCGCATCCCCCTTCAACTGGAATGATGCCAAGGTCACCTTCAACCCCTCGTCTTCGATGCCAAGCATCTCAAACGTCTTCGTTGTCTGTTCGAGCCATTCGTCTGCCTTAAGCGGCTCTTTAGGATCACCCACAAATTCATCCGGATTAGACCGGAAGAACTCCCTCTTCAGAAAGGAAGGTCCTGCATCCGCAACAACAACCTGGGCTTGATTCTCAGCCCTAAGAATGCCTACTGACTCCCTGAATGCCCCTGCTATCTCTCGGGCTAAAGCGCCCATAGCCTGTTGGCCTACTGGCTCGGCCACATTGGCCTGGCCAATTCCCTCATGAACTGCCGGAATCTCCTCTGGCACCGGTACCTCCTGCCTACCCGGCCTACCACGCCTACCGCGTCCTCGTCCTCGCCCTGACATCCTAATAAAGGAAACAAACAAAGACGTTAGCACATTAATAAATGTGCCGAAACTAAACACTCGCGTCCTAATGCATTGGACAAAAATAATTCATTCCACGTAAGCACATAATCACATAAGCACCTACGAATTTCATTCCTGGATAATAATAGTCCCGAAGCGTTACTATAGTTCCGGTTGGAAACAGCATTGATCAAGTGCCTTTCCAACAAGACTACTAGAAACTCAAGGGTCCAATTAACATCCTAGAAACTACGTTCCATACCCACATAATCACATAAACATGCTATCATATAAGCACATAACAGTACATCTAAGTCTCTATCAAGCGAGACGAACCCATTGTGATACTAATCACTTCCCACGTACCCAAAGTATTCGAACCCGGTACGCTCTGATACCAAGTTGTAACGCCCTCAAAATAAACCCATAATAACCATAACATTAACATGCATTTATAAAAGAAAATGAATCATTTGAGTTATTCATCAGAGTATTCTTATTGAAAGGCATCACATGTAACATCCTGCAACATCAAAATAAATGCCCTAAGGGCTTACATCTTTCCAAGCTAACACTTGGACACAAAAAGGATGAGTACTAACTCATTTACAAGTTAAGCCCTAGGCTTGAATGTTTACATGAAACCTCAAATTAACAAAATAAAACATATAACTAAAGACAAGTCTTCAAAATCCCAAACATCGAATCCTTCCAGGCTAAGTCTGTGGAGGTAGCTTATCACCTGAACCTGAAAATGATGTTCCCATAAAGGGTGAGCCACAGCCCAGTAGAAAACACACTAAACCAAATATAAGCATTGAATAAAGCTATAGCATTCAATAGATGGTTAACTAAGATAATCAATTTTATCATTAAACAGTCTCATGACACTAATGTCTAAGACACATTTCACTTTCCATTATTATCAACATGGCTCAGAACCTGGCCAACTTACAACAGTGAATTGTATATCATATTCACATTACTTCCAATATCAACAAAACAAACGAGACTCAAGCTCATATCAAAACACTTCATACTTCCCATTTGATACACATTTTAGTGCTGTATCAATAATCATGTAAAAACACTTCAATATAATAAGCACACATAAAAATGGTGCTAATGGAGTCCATCCCCTATCTCCTCCCAAACAAAAATCCGGTTTAGAGGTCCATCCCCTATCTTCCCCTAAACCGTGGAGTACATCCCCTATCTCCTCCCACACAAAACAATGTATGCAAATGCAATGCTCAATCAATACACGTATTTTCTGTATTAATGCAATAGTCAAAATTAATGACTTAACCAATGTGATTAGTTTCAGTTATTCCTAATCCACATGCAATGTCTACAACAATCACGACTATCCTCCACCGATAGCCCAAAACAGTTATTTCTAGACTGGAAATAAATACAACAACAATTCACTAGGCGAGTGGTTTAAATTATCCCACCACACCATTTAATCAATGAATTCCTCAATTTCATGAATTTAACCAAATTCCCTTAAACTAATTATACAAATTAATTTATTAATACAACTAGGGTTTTTCCCAAAATTACCAAAGTATCCCCAACATATCAAAATACCAAAACTTAGAACAAAACTTATAGAATGGAGTAGGAAATCCCTACCTCGAAGTGAAGAACTCGAATGGATAAGATGAAGATGAAGACCCAAATTCCAAAGTGCTCCAAACCACCAAACGTTCAGATTAAATGGAAGCCCTCGACTCACTCTATCTTTTTAGCAAAGGACTTAGGGTAGAAATACACTCTAAGTAGATCAAACCTAAGAGAGAAGGTGTGTAGGGAGAGGGAGAAGACGGTTCTAGGGTTTTAAAATCAAAAAGGAGATGAAAAATGATCCAGAAAGTCGGATCTCGGGTTTTTATACCAGTCGCCCCGCTCGAGCGTGGAAACCCCCGCTCGAGCGGCGAATGCACACTCCCAGAAGTTTTTGCAGACAGGTCCCCGCTCGAGCGCCCAACTCCCCGCTCGAGCGTCACTCACGACTTCCCGCTCGAGCGTCCAATCCCCCGCTCGAGCGGCCAACACTACACAGGAGATACTGGATGGGTGTATTCCCCGCTCGAGCGTCCAAACCTCCGCTCGAGCGGATAAGCCAAAATCTAGGCAACTAGACTTGGTTCCTAAGCTCAACCAACCTGCTCCAAATCTTCCCAACACAACCCAAGATTCAAAATAAGGAAATAATGAATGACAACAACAATTATACAATGACGGAATCTACGGAACCTAAGTCCGGATACAATAATCAAATGGGAAAAGACCGGGGTCGCTATATTTACTCTTTCACATTATTTGTTACCATTAATCACTTAATTTATAAACAAAAACGATAAAAAAAACTTGTCTTTTTCTTATAATTTTTTTCACCAATCACTACATCCAAACAGAGTATTACTCTAATATTTTCCCTTTCTTTTTTGTTGGTTTTCCAATTACGCTGTCATGACTGTGATACAAGCAACAGACAAGTAGCTCTAGCTACTAGAACGAGGAGGAAAAGAAAAGGGCGGAGGAACAAACTCACTCTTCGGTGCTTGGCGCGGAGGACCTCCAGCGAGATCTTGTAGGGATCTTCGTCAACAGCTTTTGGAGCTTTTCTCCACAGCGGAGGATGAGACGGCGAAAGCCAAACAGGTCTCGGCAGTGGCAATGGGCAGCGGCGACGACCGAGAGAGAGAGAGAGAGAAACTTCTGAAAACGCTTGGGCTGAACAAAGGGTCTAGGGATTTGAAAAAAAAATTAAGAGGGAATTTTGATTTTGACAAAATCATTTGGGGAATTTTTCGTATTTTTTTTTGTTTTTATTGAATTTTTTTAATATTTTAAGTAATTTTTTTTATTTTTTAGACACACTTAACATAAATACACGTAAAAAAAATCTTTTAAAAATTTATTAAATATCAAAAATATAAAAAAAAATACAAGAATTTAGGATATTTTTTTGTATTTTTATGTATGTATTAATTTTTTAAAATATTTTTACTTTTTAGATACATCTAAGTAAGGTGCATCTAAAAAAGTAAAAAAAAAATTAAAAATTTAAAAATATTCACTAAAAACAAAAAAAACATGAAAATCAAAAAACTCAATTTTCAAAAAACTTAATCCAGAAAACTCAAACCAAACACACTGAATAGTGTTGAAATAGATAGAGAGAGCAATGACGAGTTCAAATATCTATTGCAGAGACAAATGAGTAGAGAGATGAAGAATCCAGTGAGGAAGAACTATCAACGATGGTCGTTCAATAATCTGAGTGAAATAGAGAAGTCTGAGTAAGAAATAGAGAGAGCTCAGGCACAACTAAGACAAGTCAAGGGAAAGAAAATAGAGTAGAGAAAGAAAAGAAGAAATATTGGGAAAAAAATTAAGGAAGAAAATGATTTAGTAGAACAAAATAAAATCATGTTGTAGATAATTTTTTCAACATTTTTTTTTTTATTAAAATTTAGTTAAATTATATATATGTGTGTGTGCGCGCGCGCGCGCGCGCGCGTGTTTATAGATATTTTAAAAAGTATATTGTTTGTCTATTACTATTTCTATTATGTTCAATAAAGACACTATGACACAAAATAAATCTAAAATAGAGATATGTGATCAATTGCAATTGTCACTTAGGGATGAAACTTTAAAATTAATTAAGAAAGCTGAGAGTTGAGAGAGAATGAGAGTTTGAGAGAGAGAGATCTGTTTGTGAGAGATAAAATGAGAGAAGGGTGGTATTATATGACTTGGGGAAGGAATGGGTTAATTTATAAAATAAAAAATAAAAAATTGGTTGTTGGTAGAATTAACAGTCATATGATCGTTTCAATTTTTTTTTTTATAATTTTTTGACCATTGTACTTACAGAGGATAGGGGGACGTTGGGCCTGGTCGGGCTAGGTAAGAAAAAAAAATTTGGCCTCACAGGATGGGTTGCACTTCGTAACACACCCCGGCCAAGCCGGGCTCCAGAACACAAGGCCTAGGGTCTTGGGTTAAGCTTAAGCCTGGGCCTAGCTGGGCCCACCCAGGGCGCGAGCGGGATTCGAGTGTGCTGCTGGCCAAATTTACATAGCAATATGTGGGTGGTGGTTATGAGATATGTGATTAATGGTTATGAAATATGTAATGTTGGTTATAATCAAAGTGGTATGGTTATGAGTCAAATGGTATTAGTTATGAGATATGTGATTAGTGATTATGAGCAAAGTAGTATGGTTATGAGATATATGGGTAGAGGTTATGAGATATGTGATGTTAGTTATGATCAAAATGATGGTTATGAGTCAAAGAGTGTTAGTTATGAGATATGTGATTAGTGGTTACGATATATATATAATGTTGGTTATGAGGCAAAGGGTGCTGGTTATGAAATGTGGTTATGACATTTGTGGATAAAGGTTATGAGATATATGATTAGTGATTATGCGATATGTGATTTTGGTTATGAGCAAAGTGGTGTAATTATAAGTCAAATAGTGTTTGGTTATGAGATATGTGATTAGTGGTTATAAAATATGTTATTGTAACGGCCCCAAAATCCATGTCACATTTATCTTTATTTATTATGCGTTAATATGAATTAATTTGAGAATATCTGTCTGAAGTGGGAAAATATCTGTTGGAGTTACGACTTCGGAACTGGAATTGGTGATCTTAATGGGTTTAAAAACCAAAATGAAGTACATGGATATGCTAATGGGAATTTTTAGAGCCATTTGGGAAGTTTAATTGAAAAGTGATTTTGTTTGATTCGCTAAGTCATGTTTGGCTCATTTTTTTGTAATTATATATGTATATATGAGATATGAGCTCATTTGAGTCAACAAAAAGAAGAAGAAAAATCTGGGGAAAGAGAGAGAGTTCTAGAGAAAGAGAGGAACCAAGAGGAATGTGTAGAATTTGAAGGAGAGGCTCAAGATGAAGCTTGTATTCAACAAGATTATGCAAGATTAAGTAACTATAAAGACCCTAGGTAAGAATCTAATCCCCAATTCTTGAAGATTAAGTGTTATGGAGTTGAATTTATGAATTATGTGTGAGTTTTGCATGTATTCTTGCTATATAATGTTATGAACATGTTGTATCCTCATGCATGGCATAGATGCATGGAAATCATGTTTATAAACTTGTTTTTCTTGCATGATTCTTGAGATTTGAAGAATAACTCCATGGATTTCAAAGATGGGAGCTTACTTTGCACATTTTGTATTTCAACTCAAGGGTTTGAATGTGTTGTTTTAAATTTAAGCTCCATTTTGAAGTTATGCTTTTGTTTAAACTAGATATGTTGCCTTGAATATGTTTTTGTAAGTTTTTGGCCTTGAAATACATGGAAATGAAGTTTGATTTTGGAAAAAATGAGGTTCCATTCAAGAGCAGAATTTCGAATTGAAATTGTGCCCAGACCGCTCGAATGGCCTAGGCCACCGCTCAAGCGGCCAATTCCTTTTTGGCCAAAATTGCATTCTGAAGTTCCACCGCTTGTGCGGCCAAGGCCACCGCACGAGCGGCCAGGCCACCACACGTGCGGCCCAATAGGGTAATTTTTTCCGGTTTTGTTTCCTTCTTGTTTTCGGACTTCCGGGCCTTTATTTACACGGTTTTTACGTGTCATATACATCCATATGCACTGCATGAGCATAAAAGAAATTAAAGAAATAATAGAAATGCTTTATCGGATATGTAACAAATGAACCGATTGAACGAATTAAAGAAAATGTGTTTTGTTATGCTTGGTTCTATTTTTGCAGGTTGACCCGTTAAGGTGGATCATCCAGCCAAGCACTGTGAGTAACAAAGTTGTAAAGTTATATTTAAGTTCTATTTCCTTTCGACTGCCATTGTTAAGGACTGCTTCGATATGATTTACTGAATAAATGAACTCATCCAATATGTTCACGTGGCCCTTACACAAGGGTAATAATACCGTGGTTATGTTTACGTGGCCCTTACTCCGGGGGTAATAATACCGTGGTATATGTTCACATGGCCCTTACCCGAGGGTAACAATACCGTGGTATATGTTCACTTGGCCCTTACCCGGGGGTAACAATACCATGGTATATGTTCACGTGGCCCTTACCCGGGGATAATAATACCGTGGAATATGTTCACGTGGCCCTCGCCTGGGGAGTAATAATGCCATGGCTTCATGTATACAAGATATTGGTTTATATGATCGTCTATTCTATGATCTTAAAGACCACTACATGTACACGTGGCCTTATGACAGCTATGCTTGCATTTAACGAACATGCTACTGCTATGTGAACGAACTTGCTACAGTAACTGATTGATTTTAATGTCTCATTCATAACTTCTTTATGCATTTGTTATTCACTGGGCTTTTGTTCACTGTTTTTTGTATATGTATGTATAGGTGAGTGTCCTGGAGGTTAAGCCTAGACAAATACCGTTAGTCAAGCCACCGCCTAAAGCCTATTGAGTTGTTTTGAGTGCCTCTAAGTTGGGGCTAGGCCTGGAAGGCCGTTGGCAAGGTTTTGATTTTGATGTACACCTTCGGCGCGCGCATATGTATTGTTTAAGATGTTATGTTATAAATTATGAATCGTTATGTGGGTAAATTAACGATTTTGCATGTAAATATTTGTTCGTATAGATGCACAACTCTTTGGACCATTGGTATTTTCGTATATTGCTTCCGCTAGCCTCGATTATTTTTATTATACAAAAAGGCCTTTGGTAATCTCAGATTACAGGCCGGTTACGACGCTATACCTATTGGGGCGGGTTTGGGTCGTGACAGTTATGTTGGTTATGATCAAAGTGGTGTGGTTTTGAGATATGTGATTAGTGGTTACGATATATGTGATTTTGGTTATGAGTCAAAGGGTGTTGGTTATAAGATAAGTGGGTAATGGTTATGAGATATGTGATTAGTAATTATAAGATATGCGATTTTGATTATGAGCAAAGTGGTGTGGTTATAAGTCAAAGGGTGTTTGGTTATGATATATGTGTTAGTGGTTATGAGATGTGTGATATTGGTTATGATCAAAGTGGTATGGTTATGAGCAAAAGAGTGTTGATTGTGAGACATGTGACTAGTGGTTATCAGATATGTGATATTGTTTATAACTCAAAGGGGTAGGTTATGAGATGTGGTTATAATCTATGTAGGTAGTGGTTATGAGATATGTGATTGACGATTATGAGATATGTGATATTAGTTATAATCAAAGTGGTGTGGTTATGAGATCAAGGGTTTTGGTTTGGAGATATGTGATTATGGTTATGAAATATGTAATATTGGTTATGAACAAAATGGTGTTGGTCATGAGATGTGGTTATGACTAAGTTATAAACAATTTGATTGTAATTATGAACAAATATGATTATGGCTCATAATTATAAAAAGTGATAATGAAAAAACTCAATCTTAGCCATTAATTTTCTATATACCATACATTTTTTGAACAAAATGTACCAATAGTAATATAATTTTGCTAGATCTACGCATAAATTAGAAAGAAAACTAAATTTGGATTGTTAGTCTAGCAAAGTAATAAATCAAATAATTAGCACAAATATTATATAAATAATGACAATAAATGATATATATACATATATATAACAACACGAGTAGGAAAACATAAGTGTGATATTTTGAGAGTGGCATTATCACTGTTCTAAAACTATTTTTCCTTCCATCATTAAACAGTTCTGAAATAAAACTCATGTTGCTTACAACGTCTCTCATCTAGTGTTCACGATCACCAAGAGGCTTGAACCAGACCACGAACCAAAGTTGTCCAAAACATTAACAACATATAAAATATAGAGAATTTTCTTAAAACATTTCACTTTTATAATAAGTCTTCTTCACCATTTTCTCTTTTCTATGAAAACACTTTTCCAAGATAGATTATAAAAGGGTTGGGCTTCCCTTCAGTCGATGATCGGACTGGAGAGTGCTATTGGGCCCGTGGGGGCCCACCACGAGTCCCGTTTTGATAATCTGAATCGTTGAATGTGTAAAACTCGTCGAATACTATACACATGTAAAAAATCACTTTGATCGGATATCGATAATTACGTGATCAAATAAGTATTGTATAAAAAAAATGGATAGTGAAAAAATAAACGATTGATAGAAATCTGATCCGATGAAATAACTATCGATATCCGATCAACGTGATTTTTTATAATCATTTAGTACTCGATGAATTCTACATATTCAACGGTCCGGATTATAAAAACGAGACCCTGATAGATCTCCATGAGCCCTACAACACTCTCTAGTCTGACACAGATCGGAGGGAAGCCAATCCCACTATAAAAAATCAATTGATAAATTTATATAAGAACTTATGTAATCAATACAATTAATCACCATAAGTATTGAAACAGTTATATATTAAATCATATAATAAATTGCATTTATATGAAAAATTATTATGTAATAAAACTTGTAATTGAATTTGTATAAAAGCTCATTGGCTAATATAATGAATATATTAAATATTATTTATTTTTATTAAAATATTTCAACAATTAATCAGTGTCATTTCCTCCGTAATTAAAACATCATCCTCTCCTTTATCACATTAGCACTAACCATCAACTCACCAAACCTCCACCATGTTGCTGACTGCCATCTCCATCATAACCCTTTTTTTTTTTCCTTTCAAAACCATGATTTTTTCTTTTTCTTTTTTGTTATTCCACTATTCAATCTCTTTAATTGGACTGTGTGAGATTAACTTTTCATATCTGATTGGAACCTCCGAACCATTCCAACATGCCATAACCCACTGTGGGGATATATTTTCTGAGTCCCAACACGTGGCCAAGGTGACGCCAACGTGTCAGCCGAGGTGCCACATGTCCAGGTTATGACGCCGAGGTTATCTCGGTTAGGCCAAGGTTATCTCCGAAGATATCGGAATCCGAGATAAGCAGATAAGGGACAAGAGTCCTAGAATGAGGAAGGACTTCAGCCTGGATAAGGATAACACTCTTAGGGAGTTTATCTTTATCTCTTGGAGAGTCCAGGATAAGCACAGAGTAAGAGTCCATTGAAGTTAGGCTTCTAGTGGGACAAGGATTGAGTTAACTATAAAAGATAGGCACCCCCATGGGTCTAAGGTACACAATTTATATTCTGAGCAGTGAGTTTAGCACTATTGATTATCTTTGAGAGATATACTGACTTGATCGTCGGAGTGCCCCCGGGTGGACGAACCACCGCCGGAATCTTCTCTTTCTGATGCAGGTCAGCAAGGTGTCATCTATTCTGCCAGTGTTCTCCAGCTGAATACTGAGTTGGGCAGTGTGATCGAAAAATCACTCACATAATTTGGCGTCGTCTGTGGGAAAGAAAGAAGAATAGATGGCCAGTGACGGACAGAAGGAAAAGATTGTGGACAACACTCCTGCTGGGAGTGGCAGACATATCAACCTTGACGTCAAAGGAGTCAACCGCAACACAGAAACTCGTGACCAGAATCACAGCAAGAAAGACGTCGGCCGGGATGGTGACGTACCAAAGAAGCCAGATCGAAGTGGGTACTATAATGAGGATGACCTCCAGGTATGGAAGGATAGATGCTTGCGAAGGGACGAAGAGGTAAAAGAGATGGCAAACAAATTGGCAGACCTACAATCGGTCGTCAATTTTATGATGCAAAACAATGTCATGCAGCCATCATACCCGCTGCAGGACACGCCAATCCCAGTGGCCAATGCCCAGAAGGGAGGGCAGAAGTAAATCCCAAAAGCCCCTCAGCATACTAGGAGTGAAAAACACTCTCACCGGCCTTCAAGGGAGGTCGGACGAGGAGAGTCAAAGAGAGAAGAATCACGGAGGACGCATCGCGCGAAGGAGGCAGACCTTAAAGAACATCGGCATGTTCAGGGGCAGGCACTCTGCTTCGACACAACCCACAGAGAAAGATAAAAAAATGACCCACCATGAAACTGAAAGTAGTATGTCGAAAAGACTAAAATCAGGAGATTGCCGAGCTCCAGGGCGGAGCAAAGAAGACTTGAGAGATTACTTCAAGAGGAAGCAGCAGAATGCCGATGCCGAGGTAACTTTCCCTGAAAAGCCGAGAACACTATTCTCAGTAGAGTTAGACAAATTTGAGGCTCTAAAAAGATTCAGTATGTCGAGGTTCCAAATATACGATGATAAGTCAGACCCCAACTTCCACGTTGGATTATACTTGAACTCGATGGCATTGTATAGCGGGAACGAGCCGTTACTCTGCAAAGTGTTCCCCTCATCGTTCGGGGAGATCGCATCAGATTGGTTTCACAAACTACCAAAGAGAAGTGTGAAGACTTGGAAAGGCCTGGCCGAGATGTTTGTAGCTAGGTTCGTGACAAACAAGCTGCAGCCATTGAGGGTGGATGCATTGATGGCTTTGAAGATCAGTAAGGATGAAGGCCTTAGGGCCTATGCAAAAAGGTACTATGAGGTGTTCAACCGAATACCAGAGTGTAATCAAGAGGTGGCGGTCGTATCTTTCAAGAACAACCTAAAAGAGGACTGCCCACTACAAAAATCTTTGGCAAAGACATTACCAAAAAGCATGGAAGAGCTCATGGCAAGGATCGAGAAGTATGCCAGAGCCGAGGAAGATACATCGGGGGCTAAGGAGGCAAAGCAAGAAAATGGAAACGGCTCGCTGAAACGAGGCCGAGGTAACAACGGAACCAACAAGCAAGAAATAGGACTGAGGATTACACAGACAGTGACAACTGTGTTTCGAATCCCAATTCACAAAGTCCTGGATCAAATTCAGAATCAACCCTACTTCAGAACACCAGCAAAGGCACCAGGAGAATTCATGGGAAGAAACCTTGGGAGGCATTGTGCTTACCACAATGAAAACGGGCATATGACTCAGGGTTGCAGAGCCCTGAAAACATACTTGGAAGACCTGGTGAGGCAAGGCCATCTGAGAGACCTTGTCGATAAGGCTAGGACAAGGGAAGAACAGACAAAATTGCCTCAGGCGACAGCAGCTCCACCTCCCCCAGCACAGCAACCACAAATAGGAAGACCTCGGGTAATTAATCGAAGGTCAGCGAAAACGAAATTAGGGGGGAGACCCAGAAGGTAAAGCACCTGCAGCATGTCTACCAAGTCGGGGAGAAGAGACATCGGGCAGAGGAGTGCCAAGGGCCAGTAGTGTCCTTTTCTGAAGCCGACTTTGAGATGGTGCAGCATCCGCATAATGATGCCTTGGTAGTATCCCTCCAGGTTGGGGAGTGCTAAGTAAAGCGCATCCTGATTGACCAAGGCAGCTCTTGTGACATCATGTACGTCCGATGTTACAAGGAGCTTGGCCTTCACCCAGACGATATTGAGCTATCCAATAGCCCAATGGTCGGGTTCAATGGAACGCTAACATGGCCACTAGGAACAACCAGCTTGGAGGCGCAGGCAGGCACCAGGAAGATAACAACAGAGTTTATTGTAATTGACACACCCTCCCCTTACAACATCATTTTAGGAAGGCCATGATTGCATGCAATGAGGGCTGGTCCCTTAACTTTGCATCAACTATTGCGGTTCTTAACAGAATATGAGATTGAGGAGGTCAGAGGAGATCAGCTGCAGGCAACGAATTGGTCTATGGCAACAATGAAATCCACTTGCAGCATAAGAGAACCAGAGAAAGCAGAGATCGAAGACGAAGACGTGGAGGTCTTAGAGGATGTCGGCAAGGAGCCAGCCGAGAAGAGTAAAGAAGCACTGAAGAAAATCCTCGTCTAGGAGGGGGATGGAGAACGCTTCTTTCTTCTTGGCTCGGGCTTAGCCGAAGAAGAAGAGAAAGAGTTGGAAGCTTTTCTGAGAGCAAATATTGAGGTGTTTGCTTGGACACCTTATGAAATGCTTGGCATTAACCCCGAGGTCACTTGCCATAAACTGAATGTTGATAGGTCGGCAAAACCAGTGATCCAACGAGTAAGAAGACCGACGTTGATACACGTCGAAGCAGTGGAAGAGGAAGTAGACAGACTTCTAGAGGCCAGGGCCATTCGAGAGGTAAATTACCCGACATGGCTATCAAACACAGTGGTGGTGAAAAAAAGAACGGTAAATGGAGGGTCTGCGTTTACTTTACCAGCCTGAACAAGGCCTGTCCCAAAGACAGTTTTCCTCTATCTAAGATTGCCCAGTTGGTAGACGCCACTTTGGGGCATGGAAGGATGAGCTTCCTAGATGCCTACATGGGATACCACCAGATAGCCATGTATCCCCCAGATGAGAAAAAGACTGCGTTTATCACCCCAAAAGGTCTGTACTGCTACAGAGTGATGCCTTTCGGGTTGAAAAATGCAGGAGCAACGTAACAAAGACTGGTAACCAAGATGTTCAAACACCTAATTGGCAGAACGGTGGAAGTTTACATCGACGGCACGGTCGTGAAGACTAAGGAACCTAAAGATCATCTGGCCGACCTGAAAGCAGTCTTTGACATCCTCAAAACATATCGACTCCGACTCAATGCAGCAAAATGTGCATTTGGAGTGGGATCTGGTAAGTTTTTAGGATACCTGGTGACCAGAAGAGACATTGAGGCCAGCCCAGATCAGGTTAAGGCCATCCTGGAATTGAAGAGCTCGACGTCGACAAAATAGGTACAAATGTTGACTGGAAGGGCCACAGCCCTGAATAGGTTCATAAGCAGAAGCTCAGACAAGTGCAAACTTTTCTTCAACTTAGTGAAAAAAGCCACAGACTTTTTATGGACAGAAGAATGTGAGGCCGCCCTAGCCAACCTGAAGAAGTATTTGACTACAGCTCCAGTTCTTTCAAATCCAGAACTTGGGGAGGAGTAGTTTTTGTACTTAGCAGTCTCAGAACACGCAGGAAACGCAGTGGTAATCCGAGAAGAAAAAGGGGAGCAAAGGGCTGTTTACTATGTAAGAAAAACCTTGGCCGATGCAGAAACAAGGTATCTACCCTTAGAGAAATTGGCAATGGCTTTAGTAATGGCTTCAAAGAAGCTGAACCATTACTTTCAGGCCCATAAAATTGTGGTGCTAACTGAACACCCATTGAAGTCTTTGCTACAACAAGGAGACCTGACAGGGAGAATAGCCAAATGGACAGTGGCCTTGGGACAGTATGACTTGGAGTACAGACCCAGAACAACAATCAAAGGCCAAGTTTTGGCCGACTTCGTGGCCGAGTTCATACCAGAATCCATCGTATATCGGGCTCCGTTGAACCGAGGTGAATGATGTCCAAGCAAGCAAGAAGAAGCCCAGTCGAATGCAACAGAGCAAAGGAAAAATGAAAAACTTAGACCCTGCAGCATTTATATCGGCGACTCCTTTCGACTGTTTGTCGATGGGAGCTCAAACCGGCAAGGAGCGGGGGCAGGAGTAGTACTGGTATCTCTAGATGGAGAGGTATTGGAACAGTCCATTCGATTAGGGTTCAAGGCCTCAAACAATGAAGCAGAGTATGAAACACTGATTGCAGGACTAAAGCTGGCGGTAGCAGCAGAAGCAGATGAAGTAATAGTCTTCTGTGACTCCCAGCTCATAGTCAACCAGACAACGGACGAGTTTGCAGCCTGAGATGAAAGGATGTCAGCCTACGCAAAGAAAGTCAACAGGTTAGTAGCTTTGTTTCAGAATTGCCAACTATATCAGGTTAGCCGAGATGATAATAGTCACACCGATGCATTGGCCAATCTGGCTAGTGCAATACAACCTGGAAAAGCAAGGACGATAATGGTCGAATACTTGTCGGGCCCGAGCATTGAACCACCGATCGCAGAACACGAAGCAATGTGTGTGGATATGGGACCAAGCTGGATGGATGCAATTGTTGCATTCTTGAAAGAAGGAAAGCTGCCAGATGACCACAAGGAAGCACACAAGATCAAATTGAAGTTGGCAAGATTCAGTCTAGCAGCAGAAGGACATCTCTACAGAAGATCCTTCACTGGACCCCTTTTAAGGTGTGTACATCCTTCACAAGTTGAAGATTTTTTATATGAAATTCATGAAGGAATTTGCGGAAGCCACGCTGGGGGCAGATCACTTGCCCATAGGGCCATTACCCAAGGGTATTGGTGGCCCTACATGCAGAAAGATGTAGAAGTCTATGTGAAAAAATGTGAAAAATGTCAAAGATTTGCACCACTGATACACCAGCCAACAGCAGACCTGAACCCAGTATCCAGTCCTTGGCCGTTTGCTCAATGGGGCATGGATCTCGTTGGGCAACTGCCCCAAGCAACTGGACAAAGGAAGTACCTGCTGGTAACAACAGATTACTTTACCAAGTGGATAGAAGCTGAGCCCCTAGCCAAGATCCGAGATGTAGACGTAAAGAACTTCTTATGGAGAAACATCATTACCAGATTTAGGATTCCAAGAGTAATAATTGCTGACAATGGAACACAGTTTGACAGCAAGTTAATCAAAAACTTCTGTGCAAAATTCAAGATCAAGAATTATTTTTCAACCCCAAGCTTTCCCCAAAGCAATGGACAAGCAGAATCCAACAAAGTTATCTTGGATGGGATAACGAAGAGGTTGCAGGTAGCAAAGGGAAAATGGGTGGATGAACTACCAAGTGTGCTCTGGGCATATCGGACTATGCCGAGAAGATCAACGGGGGAGTTCCCCTTTGCCATGGCTTATGGCACAGAAGCTGTCATTCCACTGGAGATCGGCATCCCAGGGATCAGAACCCAGGGAGTAGAGAATGGGACTAATAATGTACTTTTAGCCCGAGATCTAGATCTACTAGAAGAAAGAAGGGAAAGGGCTGCAATTCAGTTAGCAGCATACTAACAACAACTTGCCAAGGCTTACAATAAAAAAGTTAACCCAAAGGAGTTCCAAGTCGGCGACCTAGTATTAAGAAAAGTCGTCGGCAACAAGAAGGATCCTAGGGAAGGCAAGCTTGGCCCAAACTGGGAAGGACCCTACAGAATCACTTCGGTATTAGGCAATGGGGCATATCGGCTTGAAGATAATGAGGGCAAAGAGTTACCAAGGCCATGGAACACTTGCAATTTGAAATTTGTCTATCATTAGAATTTTTTGTCATTTTTGCCGAAGTAAATGAATAAAATTTTAGCAGAATTCTTCCATATTTGTGATTGATAAGATACTTGCCGATGTTTCAAAAATGCATGTATAATGAGAACCCAAGTGGAACTCAGGTTCACATCAGGGGGCAGAGAGAGAAGAGAGATGATGTTTAACACTTGTTGAAACTTGAGAAAAGTTTACAAGTTGAAGTTAAACCGAGATGATGTTTAACATTTGTTGAAATTCTGAGAGAATTTACAAGTTGAAGTTAAACGGAAATGATCTTTAATACTTGTTGAAACTTGAGAAAAGTTTACAAGTTGCAGTTAAACCAAGATGATGTTTAACACTTGTTAAAATTCTGAGAGAATTTACAAGTTGAAGTTAAACCGAAATGATGTTTAACACTTGTTGAAACTTGTGAAAAGTTTACAAGTTGAAGTTAAACCGAAATGATGTTTAACGCTTGTTGAAACTTGAGAAAATTTTACAAGTTGAAGTTAAACCGAAATGATATTTAACACTTGTTGAAATTCTGAGAGAATTTACAAGTTGAAGTTAAACCGAAATGATGTTTAACACTTGTTGAAACTTGAGAAAAGTTTACAAGTTGAAGTTAAACCGAGATTATGTTTTAATACTTAAAAAAAGTTTACAAGTTGAAGACTAAACACTAGTTGAAATTTTATGCAAAATTTACAAGTTAAAATCAAGGTTATGCTAAGAAAATTACTTGCGTACTTGCCGAAGTAAATCGTGAGTTTGTATAAACCAAGGTATGTCACCCCGAGAAGGTTGCACAATATTGAAGTATATATTAAAGATATGCAAAAATATTCTAAGTGTGAAAGTCATACAAGAGCAATACAGAGAAGACAAACATACAAGCTTTCAAAACAAAAGAGTTGAATTGAAGGCACATCGGCCAGATAAAGAGTTTACATTACTTCAAAAAGGAAAACAAAGTACAAAGTACAGAGGAAAACGAAGTCAAAGTTAAGACTCTTCAAGCGACGACAGATGGTTGAGTCTGAAGATCGGACGATTACTGGGAAGACACCTCGGCAGCCTTTTCTGCCGCAAGCTCAGCATCAATTTCTTGAAGAGTTTGATCAAGGCTCTTGTCGGCAAGAGGCACATCCAAAGATGCCTGCTCAGGGGGTAGCTTCTTTGGGCACCTCCTCACCCTCCTCATCTTGGGTCAAGTCCAGGACTTGATCATTTAGAGAAGGGGACTTCGCTCTAGCAGCGTCTTTCGATTTCCTCACCAAAACCTCCTCCTCAGATTCAGAGTCGTCAACAGATTGAGTTGGAGTGGGAGGGATGGAAGAGGAATGTCATCGGCATTCCTGAGCGGCTAGTCCTCGGGGATCTCCAGCTTTTTTAGCAATGTCATCCAACCAAGGGTAAAACCCTTGTTGCATGCTTGTTTTACTTGCTTCTCGTAGTCTGCCGTGACATTGCATGCTTGCTTTACTTGCTTCTCGTAGTCTGCCGTGACATCGGCCACCCCTTCATTATAGCCCTTCTCGTCGGCGGCTTTGACTTCGGCCTCTTTGGTAGCCAGGGCTTCTTGAAGTTCGTTTTGGGCTTGGGTCATTTTTTCTTCGGCCTCTCTTTTTTCAGACTCGAGAACCTTCTTAATGGCCTAGGCGAATTCTGCATTTTCTTCGGCAACATTTTGGACCTTGACAGCAGCCTCGCCCTGGTCTTCCAATTTTTTCATCTTTGACTGTAAGCTTTTGTTGGCCTTTTGAAGACTGGAGACCTCCCTCTTCATCTCGGCCAGCCTCTCCCGGTTCTCGAAAGATTGTACTGAGAACGAATGAGCATGTTGGATGGCCTGAAAGTAAACATAACAGAAGTTGTTAGACAAAATTACAAGTATGGAATGAACAGAAAGAAAGAAAAAGTTGCCAGATAAAAGGCACTTACTTGAACGGAGCGTTGAAGCATCAGAGCGTAGTTTTCATATTCGCTCAACTCGGCGTTTCGGTCAAGATCGCCGGGAAGAAGCAGAGCAGTGCTGAGGGCTACGTCGACGTTAATGTCATCGGCACTATCGTTGGCCATAACTGGCTTGTCTTCCAGAGTAATTTTGGGGGCCCAGGGGGCATCATGTTTTCGAGACCCCGAGGTAGTTGCCGTGGACGACCTCGACTTCTTTGACTTTGGGGATTCAGATAGTTGGGCGTCGGCAGGTCTCTTCTCCACAGCAGAGTGGGACTTACCACTCTCAGCTAGTTTGGAGATCGGCAAGGTGTCCTCAGTATTAACCTGAGTCACCTTTGCCTTTAGCTGAGCCTTTTTTATTCTTTTTTGCTTTGGTGGAGGTTGGGTTTGTATTAGCTGAGCGTCAACGTCAGAAGGGATGCTGGCTAAGAGGTCTTTTGCGACAGCTTTCTGGCGGCCCATTTTAGCAACAAAAACTGTTTGTCGTCGATGTTGGTGCTGGGATATTGGGATCAGATAAGGAGCCGAGGTCGACGACTGCTCAGCTGGATCCGAGATTGATCCTTGGTCTGTCCGAGATGTGGACGCGACTTATGGAGATGTGGCAGAAGGAGGAGAAAGGCTTTTTTTTTTTCTTTTTTGGGACGTCAGGAAGAGCCAACTTATAAGTGGGGATGAAGTTGAGAAGTAGAGGGGCCTTCCGTTTGTGAACTGGCAGATCCAGAAGTTTCCTCAAGTCTTTGCTGGGGAAGAAAGACTGACGGAAGCCCTTTGGTGGCTGAGGAAGAGCTGCAAGCAAAACAGACGTTAGAAGCAGATAAAGAATTAAAGACTTTGAAAAAATTTGAAAGCAAGTAAGTATGGGCGCAGGGCTCTTACCATTGCCCTCTACAAAAACGGTTCGAGGAAGAGGGTAGAGATGGAATGGGCTCAGGGCTCTTACCATTGCCCTCTACAAAAACGGTTCAAGGAAGAGGGTAGAGATGGAGGGCCTCGTCTGGAGCAAACTCCCAGTTCCCCGAGGTAATGAAATAGTCATCCCCAGCTCCCTTGTTGGAGTCTGGGAGGTTGGCTACGATTTTGTACTCCGTGGACCTCGACTTAAGATAGTAAACGTAGCCCGTATCTCTTTTGAGGCCACACATGGTGTAGTAGTATTGGATATCGGCTAAGGTGATCCTAACATTTTTTTGTTTGGCTAAAGCAATTATATCGTTTATAACTCAGTAAGAATTGATGGCAAACTGCATTGGGTTCAACTTATAGTAATGAATGATCTCGTGAAAAAGGATGTTGAGTGGGAGCCGAAGTCCGCACTCGATAAAAGCGACAACAGGAAGGGGAATGGAATCAGTGGTGGGCATAATGGAATCGTCATCCCCAGCCAACCTTAGATAGACGTCGGCAGGGATGTCAAACTCACGCCTAAAGTGATCTAATTTTCTCGGGGTATCTACTCTATATTTCCACATACCCATGATATCGGCTTAAAACTGAAGGGGTTGGATTTCAGAAGGGGTGTTTCTAAAGGGTTTTATGGACCTCGGCTACAGCTAGAAGATGCACAAAATTTGTGGAAATAGTTTCAGTTTTTCTTAATAATCGTGGGTTCTACAAGCAAATCCCAAACCTAGATCTATGGAAACGAAGATTGAAGGCACGAAATCTGGAAAACAAAAAAGCAAGAATGTGCTTCAGAATCAAGAACAGAGATGGACTATCCAGAACATTGTAAATACTAAGGGTATGAGGCCAAGAACAGTGCAGAAAAGTTGTGAATAAGTGTGAATATTCAAGACATGGGCAAGGACCAAAATCGTGAACTGAATATGCTCAGATACAAGATTCATAAGTCAAAAACTTGAGTAAAACAGCAATGACGACTAATAATGAAGTAGAATTTCTTGAAAAGCAACAAGAAATAAGAACTAGGAGGAACAGTGGCTTACCAGAAAGAGGGAAGCCGGAAAGGGATTTGCCGAAGTCTGACAATGGTTGCAGAGGCGGAAGATCGGTGGAAGTCACGCCGGAGGTGGTAAACGGAGCAAGTTACAGAGCTAAGAAAGCTTGAGCAATGGCGGATCTGAGGAAAAAAAGCTAAAGAGAGAGAGAGAACTTCAAAAACGATGAAAAATAAAAAGACGGGGGGAAAGAAAGAAGTTTTGATAAAACAGAAACGGTAGCAAAAGGGTCATAAATGTGCCTAGAAGAACGTATGCACCAGACGTCGCACGTGAATGATTCGATTTACAGATGCGTATCAGGTACGATCCAGTAAGAAAAAGACGCATGGCTAAAAAACGGTTGAGTTGTTATGCATGACAGCTCATGCGCGTGAAGAAGTTCTTGGAGATCTTGATCTTTAAGAAGACATGTCGGCCAAATAGTGATGAGCTCGGTTTAAGCCGACATACTGGCAGGAAGTACCAATATAAGTTCCATCACCTCAGAATGTCGAGGTAATAGAACCTAGGGGGCTGTTGTGGGGATATATTTTCTGAGTCCCAACACGTGGCCAAGGTGACGCCGACGTGTTAGCCGAGGTGCCACGTGTCCAGGTTATGACGCCGAGATTATCTCGGTTAGGCCGAGATTATCTCCGAAGATATCCGAATCCGAGATAAGCGGATAAGGGACAAGAGTCCTAGAATGAGGAAGGACTTCAGCCTGGATAAGGATAACACTCTTAGGGAGTTTATCTTTATCTCTTGGAGAGTCCTAAGAGTTTATCTTTATCTCTTGGAGAGTTCAGGATAAGCACTGAGCAAGAGTCCATTGAAGTTAGGCTTCTAGTAGGACAATGATTGAGTTAACTATAAAAGAGAGGCACCCCCATGGGTCTAAGGTACGCAATTTATATTCTGAGCAGTGAGTTTAGCACTATTGATTATTTTTGAGAGATATACTGACTTGATCGTCGGAGTGCCCTGAGTGGACGAACCACCGTCGGAATCTTCTCTTCCTGTTACAGGTCAGTAAGGTGTCATCTATTCTATCAGTATTCTCCAGCTGAATACTGAGTTGGACAATGTGATCGAAAAATCACTCACATGCCCACTTATATTCAAGAAATGGAACAATGGAATTAATTAGGGTAGTTTATGTATTTGATTTTTCCGTCAGATTTTGGTAATCTGTAAATCGTAAAAGTAGTAACTGAATTGAATAATCTTGCAGTTGCAGTGGTGTTATCAAATGAAAAAAGACTGAGCCAAAAAAAAAAAGAAAAAAATAATGGATAGACGAGGCAGCAAAAAAAAATTAGAATGATAGAGGATAGATGGGACGGGAGAGAGAGAGAGAGAGAGAGAGAGGACAACAAAGTACGGAAATAATAAGTAGCAAAACCAAGAGGCGTATCTGTGAACCGTTGCCAACGTTTAGCCACATCTGGAAACTGTTGATAACGTTCCAATTGCGAGGTGGACCCAAGTTTGTATGTAATTTCATCAACCTCATAAGATATTTGTGAAACAATAAAATGTATGAAACACTTGGCCCCGTTTTGGGGTGAAGCTTTTTGACTAGTATACAAAGTCTTGTTGGTCAGGTTATTTGAGTAATTTTTTAATTTTTTAATTAAAATATAAGATAAAAAAAGTTGATGTATTTGAAATAATTTTTTAATTTTTTAAGAAAGATGTGTAAAAAGTAGAGAGAAAATAGAATTTTTGATTTTTTAATATAGGTTATTGGCTAGAGAGAAAAGTAAATTCTTGACTTTTTAATATAAGTTGTTGCCTTTTTTATTTTTTAGTGACTTTTTAACTTTCAAGCTAAAATAGTTGCATACTAAACGAGGCCTGATCACATTATTTTATTTATTTTTTTAGAGTAATATTAGAGATTCTAAAAGTTCTATCAAAATTTCTACTAAATGTTTCACATGAGTGTGACACACTCATATAAGACGTTTGGTAAAAATTTTAGTACAACTTTTGAGATTTCTAATATTTATTATTATAATATATCACAATATGAGGTTATTGTGAGGTGTATATATATATATATATATGTAGGTGTCTACATTTTAGAAAATATTATGGTGTGCACCTCATTATGAGTGTATATTATATACATATTACATAAAATATGTAATTTTCATATAAAATTTTGTAACATTAATCACAAAATATATAATCTCGTCATAAATTGACGTAATAAAAAAATGTCGTAATTAAGTTACAAATTTTTATAATATTAATCATAAAATTTTAAATATTTTGTTACATCAATTTATAATAATATTATACATTTTATAATTAATATTATAAAATTTTATAATAAAATTATATACTTTTATAATAGGATACATGTAACATGGACCCATAAAAAAATGCGGACCTAGGATTTTCCTAAGTTTTATAGGGTGTCACTGCACTATTCATAGTGCTCCATTTTTCGTACGTAGTAAAATATTTATTTTTTCTAGGATGTTGTATTTTTAATGAGTAGTGCGAGGATTAAAAAATAATTATCAAAAAAAATATTAAACACTCACATGGGTGTGATGTGAGTGTTTAATAATTCTTTTAATAAAAAATTTGAAATTTATAACATTATTCATTTTAATCTTTTATGTACGTTTTTATTTTTTGAAAACACCTAATTTAGATACACTTAAAAAATATAATATTTGTGAAAAAATATCTTAAAAAATCCACCAAATATAAAAAAATACAAAATAAAATAAAAATTCAATATATTTTTGAATTTTGTTATATTCAATAATTTCTTTAAAAAAAATTGTACAAATTTATCAAGATTAATGGATCTAAAAAGTAAAAAAAAATAATAATTAAAATATTTTAAAAAATTATAAAAATATAAGAATACGAATTAAAATTTTAAAAATCTATTTTGAAAATTTCAAACCAAGTGATTGATTTTTAATTTTTAGTTGGTTTGATATGTGTGTTGTATCCACTCTCTATTTACGAATTTGTAGTGGCACGGCTGTTTAGGGATTAAAGCCATTAGGAAGTAAAGCACTTTTAATGATAAATTATGGGTTTGCTTTTTCATATATATATATATTTTTTTTTGCTTTTTTTTTTTTTTTTTTTAAATAATGTTTTTGGTAAGTGTTTATTTAGAAATGTTTTTGCTTTTTCGGAAATTGAGAATATATGGGGTTCGTTTGGTTTGTATTTGTGAAAAATTTTTGGAAAATTTTCTCTATAAATAAGTTTTTAAAAGTGATCAAATCAAACAAATTTTTTCAAAAAAATTTCTCAAAACTTGTAAACCAAACAAGTTTTCCAAACAAATCTCTCTCTCACACACATCAAATCAATCACTTTTTCCAAAACTCTCTCTCAAAATAATTTTCCAAAACATCTTTTAAAAAAAATCAAACCAAACAACTTTTCGTACTTTTTATCTCTAAAACACATCTCTCAAACACAAACCAAACACACCTATGATGTCCCATCATAAGTTTGCGTAGGAAAATTCTTATTTTATTCTCACGCCTTGGGATAATTCGTAAGTTTTACAGTCATTTTGTATTTTTGACTATTTTCTTATTTCGTAACTTTCCAAACATATTTTGTATAATTTACTTCTTCCTTTTTGGCTTTTGGCCTTTTTTGAAAAATAAGTAAATAAGTTGCTTATTTAATACTATATATTTTTAACTTTTCTCTCTTGAGAAGAGAGATAGTTTTTTAATTATTATTGTGGTTAAACCCTTCCTAATGTATACAAATAAAAGTACAGCTCTTTAAATAGGGAAATTGTTGAAGAAGAATTTTTTTGTGTATTTAAAGTATGAAAAAATAAAAATAATAAGACGTTTGAGATGCTCTTATATAATAAGTACTTTATATAATTTTATAAATTTAATTTTAATTAATTAATTTTATTATATTAGAATATAAATAAATATAATTTATCTTACATATGTATCCTAATGCTACTACTCTATACTCTCCCTATATAATTGGATTGTTTACACAAGACTCTTTAAACTATGGGGAAATATCACTTTGACTATGAAAATTATAAAAGTGTATACATAGACTCCCTAAACTATTGAGAATCACTGTCTCATAAATTATAAAAGAGTATAAATCGACCCCCTAAATTAAAAAAAGAAAAAAAAATGTACAAATTTTTGGCCCCTAATGAAAGGAGTCCAAGTAAAACAAATCAATAGTCACTACAAAAAAAATTAAGGTTTTGGGGACCAAAATTTAGGGACAAATTTTTTTTTTTAGAGACCAAATATTTTTGTTGCAAAAAATGCCGTCATTATATTTTTAGCAACGAAAATTAGACATTAGTGATTAATTATTATTTATTTCGGACAAATTTTGTCTCAAAAAATAAACCATTTTGAAACCAAATTATTTTGTCTCTAAAAGCCTATTTATTAGTGACATTTTCAAAATTTTGTCGCTAAAAGTCTTATTTTTTACTTTTCAGGAAAACTTTTTAGTGACTATCCTCACAATGATAGAAATTGGTCCCTTTAAATGTCTTTTGCAACAAAATTTTCACTTTTAGAAATCAAAACATTTGGTCTTTAAAACTCTTATATGTTGTAGTGAGTTTAAGAGTCCATTTGTACACTTTTATAATTTAGGAAAAAAATGATATTTTTTAATAGTTTAGGAGATCTATTTATATGCTTTCATAGTTAGGAAATGATATTTTTTAATAATTTAGAGGGTCTGTTTGTAAATAATCATATATAAGGTTGAGAAGCTAGCTATTATAAAATGCAAAGAAATGATTAAGCTATAAGAATAATTATTTGGTGATTTTAGAGTATTGTTTTATACTATTTATTACTTGACACTTCTTAAATTGTCACTCAAAAAATCAAAAAAAAATATTAAATTCTACTATTTTAACCAAAAAGCACCGCATGTATTTGTTCTAAGAACAAATAAATTTTTTTTGTTAGTGGGGGCCTAAATTGGAAATGGGTCATCCGAGGAGGAAAAGTTATTCGATGGATCTAGAATTTCACATTAGCAGTTTGACCATCGAGAACAATATATGGAGGAAAAAGGTTATAATACATAGAGATTTTTAAAACTTTGTTATGTGTTATTAATTTAAAAAATAATTACCGCATTTTATAAAATGAAAAAAAAAAAAAAAAAAAACTTGAATGCATGGTGACACTACGCCATTGATATCACCATCTGATTATCTTTTGGCTTTTACTTTTTATATATATATATATATATGTGACAAGATAATTATATTAAAGAATGGGATAGACCCTATGTAATTTTATTATGTATTAATAAAGTCACATCATTAATATTACTATTATATTAAATTTTTATTCTTTTAAAATTTTATTAATTGAACACAAACCATTTTAATAAGATGCGTTTGAACACACTAGTTCAGCATATGATACGTAACGGGGTGTTAAAATGGCCCGTGGCCTATAAGGTAGCCCGAAACTCGCTCGTGGCCCAGGGTGAGTCTGGCTCGGTTAGGTCCAGGTCCGAGCTTAGCTTGGGATCGTGGGCCTAAGCCTGAGCCATCATTTTGAAGCCTAACCTGCCTGGCTCAGCCAACTCAAGACTCGGTGTCATTTTTAGTGAAAAAATAGAAAAAAAAATTCAGACCCGCCCAAGGCCGAAATACCTTTTGGGCCTGGGCCTGGGACTAATTTTCTAGCCTATGGATCAGCCCAGCCTAACCCGAATTTTGACGAGAGCTCGCATAGCTTGACATGGACCAACCCTGGCCCAGGGTAGGCCGGGCCAGGCCAAATTTATACCCTTAGATATATTGTGTATTTGATCTATTTTATCTATTGAACAATTGGACACACTATTATTGACTCTTCTTTTTATCTCATTACGCGATGTCGTTATTGACTCAATTGTCTCTTTGGGTCCAACAATAGTACTTGAAAAATCTAGATTTAGTACGGAAAATTCTTTTGTAAAATTTAAATGCATCCCGTTTAACGTGATTATTTCAAAAAAGATCAAGATTCATTTTTGAGGCATGCTTTGAAAAATTTCTTCAACAAAATCTCAAATTGATTATGTCAATAATCAATTGACCACAAAGTCTTTGAGCCACCAAAATTATCTTGAATTGCAATATTGAGCATGAAACTTCCAGCCATTAAAAACAATTTAAAAGTCCAAGAATAATGAGATCAAGAAGATAATGAACAAGAATTTGAACCAATAATTAAAAATAAGTTTTGGAAAAAGATATTGTCAAAACACAAAATCTTTTAGGATAAAAATCTTAATAATCTCCCCTTCTAACAATGCCAGGACAAAATTTCATAAAATATTCCTATAAAAGAGATTAAACAGAAAATCAAGATTTTATCTTTGGAACTAGATTACAAACTTGCATTGAAATGCACACAATTAGGATTCAAATCCTAACTGTACCCAAAAGTGGTATTTGTGTACATACATGAAAACAATTTAAAACCTTTTAGATGGGAATCTAAAATTCTGACCATTCAAAAATGGGTAAATTACACTTATACTTTATGAGATTTGGCTTTAATACGTATCACTTTTTAACATTTGAAAAATTATGTTGATCCTTTTGTCATTGTAATTGTTTAGACGAAATTAACATTGGTATCAAAAGACATTGAATTTATTTACTCTCCGTTTTTTTACTGTGCTTTATTTTTTTTCTTTTCTTTGCTTTACTTTTTTTTTTCAATATAATTTCTTTTATTTTTTACTCGGAGTTGTTGTCTTTTATATAAGAAGAGGGTTTATGATATGAAGCTATTAACTATAAAGGCGAGAATATAATTTTTATAACGTTAGGTGATGAGATGTAATCGGATCAAATTTAAGGAGGTGCCAATGTAATTTATCCAAAAATAAAAGATGTGACTTGTTAGGTAAAACAAGTCTCTTCTCTCCCTCTCTCTCTCTCTTCCTTGTTCATCTTGTCTCTCCTTGCCTCTCCTCCCCCTCTCATTGCTCTGTACTTCCATGCCCTTTTTCTCTGCAAAACAGATACACTCGTTCCTTCACTCTTTTTCTTCTTTGCCTTGCCTTCCTCCTCTCATTCTCTCCTGGTTCTTTGAGTGTTTGAATCCAATATCTATAGCTGAAACTTCCTCTCTCAAATAGAAAATTCGGTGTTCTAAATCAGGCTTTGTTACTTCAAGGGCTTAGAATTAATGGCTGGTTGTCTGGATAACTGGGTGATTTTGGTATTGGAGAAGTGATTCAAACAGATTCGTATGGAATTGGTGCTCTAGATCTGAGCTCATTGGCTAGGAAGGTGGCTGAGACCTCAAAAGGGTTAACGTTTTTATATATATAAAAAAAATAAATAAATAAAAATTGACAAAGTAATTCATTGATTGCTTGGCCTAATTCAACGTGGAGGACACCAGAGGACTTTATCATTGTTTTTTTTGTTCCAGAATAATTATATTGCGGTAGTGGTATATACACCAATTAGTATATCCACTAGTATATCAATATGTATTATGATATTATTACTAACTATATTCATTATATAAATTATAAATATTTAAAACCTTTAAAATTATGCTACATTATTTATTAATACACTAATTAATATACCAATTGATACATATAACATTATTCATTATATTGAGATCGTAGCATGTAATGGTTTCTTTTATTATTAATTTATTTTGTGATTCTAGCAAGAAAAAATATGCAATTAACATTGTGCTGTTGACTTGTACATGTATTTTTGATCATGTAAAGAGCATTTTCAATGTTTATTATTTTTTTTATAAAATTTGTGTAAAAAATTGAATAAAAGCTTGATTTCATATTGAGCTTTTTAACGGAGAATTCTGAATTTTCATTAAATTACCAGGCAAACGAGAGAACATCCGACTGGTCAACAGGCCAATGTATATTTTTACTATAAATTGCAAAGAAGTGTACTTTCGTGGGAGCAACTGGCCGGACATTCGGTTGGTCGTCCAGTGCTGCTGCCTGCTCTGTATCTCGAATAACTATGTACAATATTTTGATAAAAGGCACCAGTCATCACCAATTTGATAAAAGGTTTAAAATATTCTCAATTTGATACTGATTTGATGACAACATTGGAGCACCAAAATTAGAGTCTTTTCACCATATTTAAATTTGATGAAAGAAAATATGCAGCGTTGGAGACACTCTAGCATCTATTTGATTATCTAATCAAATATGTTTTCTCACTTTAATTAGGGATTGGTATCATGTTGTGTTGGGTTGTGTCATTTTGGATGCGTGTTAGAATTATTTTAATGCTAACCCAACTTCGTGTCATGTTTTACTTATGACGTGTTCATGTTATATTAATGTGTCATGTCAAAAAAATGTCATTTAATATAATTTCACTTACAACTCATTAGCAAATGGGTGTTTAGGAAGTTAGTTTTTTTTCACTTACGTGTTCATGTTTCACTTACGTTTTTTTTTTACTAAAAGTCAAATTAGTTACAAAACCAAAAAAAAAAACAAATATAAAAAAAATATCACATCAAACTCCATAATCATTTCACTTTTTCTCTCACAAACATCACATCAAATCATAAAAAAATCCAATTATCTTCCCAAACACAAAATTTTTTTTCTCTAATAATATCCTACAACTAAAAAAAATTACAAAAAATCTACTTTCTAAACACCCACTATGTACCATTTATAAAATCTAACTAATGTAGAGAGTCTCACACGAGTAGTAAGTCATTTCAAAACAAGTAGTATGTTAATTCATAATGAGTGGTAAGTTACTTTTAAACAAGTGATGGTAAGTAAGTTTGAAATAAGTGATAAGTTATTATACACAAAAGTAGATTATTGTATTATGAAATATGATCTCGCTTGTCACATGTTAACAAACTACTTACCATTAAACAAAAACTAAGTTATTTTAGGAAAATTTATCAATAAATCTCATTTTAAGGAATAGTAATTTATTTAGTCTCAAAGATTTTTTTATAGACTAATTAGTCTAATTGATTTTGAAAAGGTAGATTTAATATACTATTTGAAAATTAAATTTAAGGTTATACCCTTATTTCTATTGTGTTTCCTTTTTTTTTGTTTTTGTTTTTTTCTTTTGTGCTAAAAAGGTAAGATACACAATCTATGTGAATCAAATCTGGAATGAATTTTTATATGGAAATCTTTTTTATTTGGAATGACTTAAAATGTGAGATTCTTCAAACATTTCAAAATGAGTACAAAAATGACTTGAAATATGAGATTTTTCAAACATTCGAAAAATATGTGAAAATTTTCAAATTATTTCAAAAGAAGTACAAAAACTCCTTAGTAAGTTTTCAACAAATGTATAATTTCAAATTGTAACACTCTAATGTAACACTCAAATGTAATACTCTAATGTAACACTCCAAAAAAAATCCTTAGTATACTTTTACCAAACATAACACTCTAAAAAAACTTTTTAATGTACTTTTCCTAAACATAATATTCTAATTTAACACTCCAAAAAAGATCTTTAGTATAATTTTACCAAACGTTACACTCCAAAAAAATTCCTTAATTTACTTTTCCTAAACATAACATTCTAATGTAACATTCCAAAAAAAGGATGTGGGATTCTTCAAATCATTCCAAAAGGAGTACAAAAATTCCATAGTAAGTTTGGGCAAATGTATAATTTCAAACTGTGAGTGTTATGTTTAGGAAAAGTATATTAAATAGGTTTTTTAGTGTTTTTGTGTATGTTACATTGGAATATTACGTTCGGGATTACATTGGTTGGAGTGTTACGTTTGGAAAAAGTATACTAAAGAGATTTTTTGTGTGTTATATTAGAGTGTTAAGTTGTTACGTTTGAAAAAAATACACTAAGGAGTTTGTTAGTGTGTTATATTGGAATGTCACATTGGAGTGTTGCGTTCTTGTTCGTATTTGTTCCAGAAGGAGGAAAAATCCAAAACCTCTATAGTACAGATGACCCAAATGTATAATTTTACATTTAGAGAAACTCATTTTTATCTCTCAAAAATTAAACCCAAGCGTGCAAATGACTACCATTATATGTAATTTCCCTCTTAACGAGACTTTTAGGTTCATAAGAAAAAAAGATAGGATTAAACCATTCACAAGATTACATTTTGAAATTTATTGATGTTTCACCCGTTATTTTACTATTAAATTATGTTTTATCATCAGAAATGATAAGTAGATTTATAACGAAATTATTTTACTTACCACTAGTTATATGAAATAGTAAGTGTAATTATATCAAGTACTAAGTGTATTTAATTGTTGTGATAATTTTTTTTTTATTTTTTTAGTTTCGGATTTGATTCATATAAGATATTACAATGAAATTTAATGAATTACCATTATAGTAATGAAAATTGAATATAATACAAACTCTAACAAAAAACTTCCAAAGTGAGAAAAATATATGAGGAATAAGACTCACACGCAGGTGAAGAGGTTTGAACTACTAATCTCTTAGTAAAGTGTATAAGTTTTGACAAATCAAGTTAACCTCATTGGTTATTGTTGTGATAAATTGAACAATTATTTTTAGTTTTGTATCCGTTTTGTATCACTTATATGATTTGATTATGTTAGGTTTTCTAAATCTATAAAAAGATTTGTGTCAATTATCACTTCACTTACTATTCAATTAAACCCTACTTATTAGTGAATGAGACTCAACTTATTACTCATTAATACTTAGCTTTACTATACTATCAAATTTGACTTACAACTTGTGATGATCCCAAAATGCAAATCATGATTACAATTAATTAATTATGTGTTAAATTTTAATTGTCAAATGAGCCATGTGATTAATTTGTACGTATCTGTCTAATTCAGAAATTATCTATTGAGATTCCTATCTAGAACTTAAAATTGATAGCCTAAATGACGTAAGAAACTGAAATTGGCCACATGAATAAGCTAATTGGAATTTTTAGAGCCATTTGGTGAGTTTAATTAAAAATTGATTCAGTGTGATTAATTAAGTTGTGTTTATTAATTGGTCCAATGTTCTAATTATTGTAATAAGCCACTCTAACTCTATATATAGAGCCTTAAGCTCATTCTTGAGCTCATTCTCTTCATTCCTTAGTGTAAAAATCTGAGAGAGACATTTTAGAGAGAGAGAGAGAGAGAGAGAGAGAGACCGAACTCACTTGTAGAAAGAGAAAGTGTGTAATTAAAGAAGAATCTCAAAGATGTGCTTGAATTTGTCAAGATTCTGAATCTAACCTATAATTCTTGAAGATTATGTGATTTAGAGTTGAAATCATGAATTATATGAGATCATTTGTATGCATTTAGTTAAAGAATGCCAAATAGATGAATAAAGCTTGCATGCATGAATGATTTTGTCATGATTCTTTGCTTTTGATCATGAATATGTTGTTTAAGTTGAGTTTTGAAACTATTTTATACATGCATTCACGAATTGAGTTGTTTTGAAGTTAATCTTCATGATTTGAAAGTTAAGAAAAAGAATTTGGAAAAGATTTCTACATGCGTGCATAAATATGAAGAGGTTTGCCATGTTGAGTTTGGTTTTAAGCATCTAAGTTGTTATTGTCAGTTATTTGGCACATGCATGTTTGAATCATCATGTTTTACCATTTAAATTCATATTTTGAAAAGGAATTTCTTACATGCACGAGCTTTTGAACTCAATTTTGGAAAATTCAAAAGATTTTGAGCAAATGATTTGTGAATGATCTCGTATTTGAGTTTTCTAAAATGTTTTTATGATTATCAAAGTGTTTCCACGAGTTCGAAATGGTAATGCAAGCTTTTAAAATGTTAAAATGCAGTTTTGGAACTCAAATTTGATGTTTTGAAACCCAGAAAATTCATAGATGGCTCGAGCGACCAAGTGGTGCCTCGAGCCAACATTGTGAGCTTTTAATACATTTGCAGTCTGCAAAAGTTGGCTCGAGCGAACAATGGCTCTAGTGACCAAAAGTTGACTTGACCGAACGATGGTTCTAACGACGAAAAGATGGCTCTAGCTATCAGCTCATTTTCAGCATGTATTCAAAAGATGTTTTATGTAACGCCCCAATTTTTATACTCAAATGATAATACGATAACCATGGTTCTTTAAAGTAAAATTGAAAATAAATTCCCACACTTGCATTACATGATACAAATAGTCTTCAGGCGATAATACATTCATTTCAAATCAAAATAACATAAACAAATAAATACCCCTAAGGGTTTACAAGTTTCTAAGGCTTAGGCATGGTTACACAAAATGGTTATTCAAACCCACACAAATACAGCCCCTTGGCTTACAAACAGAGTTACATCAAAATGAGAGCCTTGTACTCTCAACACATATTTCCTTGCCTTTAGTTTGGCGGGATCACCACATCTTTTCCTGCACAAAAATCTCGTACGGTGAGCATAAAGCCCAGTAGGAAATCCTTAACAAAGTATATACATTTTATACAAGTCTCAAGAGATGAAATGCACATGTCATGCTATGCCCTTTTTTTAAAGTAAATCACATTTTCATCTTTTGAAAACCATCATGCTCAATGATGTCATGCAATTTCAATTGTTCAAAACTTAACAATTTATTTCAAGGGCGGTAAATACGACTCTGATAATCTCTAGGTCGGTGTCTGCAAGTAGACTATACAAGTACTACCAAATTGTCATTTTTACCGGTATTAACTGGAAGGCTCGACACCTATCCACGCAGGTTTTTGATCTTTCATCCTGGACTCTCAGGCCAACTTATTCAATATCATCTACACCACCTATCAAGACTTACCAACGTATTTACCCCAAAACCATTCCATGAAAACTTGTTTCTCAACATTCTTTTCTCAATACAAGTTTTCAAATCAACTTTCAAAGTTTAATGTAATCAAATGAATTGATATGCTAATTTCACAAGATGAATATAAATACTTTTATTCCGATTCATCATCCAAGGAATAACACAATTCCCTCTTCTCAAGTATCCTCAACAATCAGTCATTTTAAGACTATTTCAACGTTTTGAACAATAATTTCCAAAATAAACAACAATTCTCATATTCCATGAAATTCATCATTTATATAAATATAAATAAGAAATTTTCCGAACATCCATTTATTTTGACACCCAAAATAAATATAACAATATCATTCATGGATTTTCAATTTCTTTTAAAAATCCCCAATTTCTAGGTTTTCTTACCAAAACTATACAACTCAAATCTTTTGAAAAAAAATTTCCAAAATCATCTTTTCTTCAATCAACGAAGATCAAAACCCATAAGATCATTTTAAAAGAACAAGAGACAAACCCACTTTCAAAATCGCTCAACTTCTTGAATCAACAATCAATTTTCAAAGCATTGAAGGATGGTTTCGAAAATCATCTAGATCTTACAAATATATATATATATATAACTCTAAGAAAATCCCTACCTCAAGTATTGAAGAAGAATTGAGATGAAACTCCAAAATCAACGATGCCTAAACTCGATCTCCACCTCACACAACAAAGCCCTCGAGATGATAACCAACTTTGATGAAAACCTTAGGTCTAAATCCCAATGGATTTGGAGAAATCAAAGAGATAAGATGACTTCTAGAGAGAGAAGCTCTAGATCTAAAATTTTGGAGAGTTTTAGAGAGAGAGAGAGAGAGAACTGAAAAAGTGATCTGAAATATCATATTCACGAACTGATATAGCATGGTCCGCTCGAGCGTCAGACACAGCCTCCCGTTCGAGAGTGAAAAGCTTCGCTCAAGCGTCGAATACACTTTCCCAGTACTTTTGCAGACATGTCAAACTTCTGGGACCAAACATTCTCCGCTCGAGCGCATAAACGGCCGCTCGAGCAGACAAACAACTTCGAATGCATTTTGCATTTTTGCTTTGGGGGCCCTGCCCCTCGTCCCTGCCTGGGCACTGCCCCGGACCCGCCAAGGGGCTTTGCCCCCTAGACCCTTGCGAGCTGACCGGGCAGCTCGATCCCCGACCTACTCTGCGAAGTGGCAAAACTTGAAAGAATTAACTTCTGATACAACTCTACAAGGCATAATTCGGGTTGGATTCGTATCTAAAGGTTTGAAGGCATTATTTGTTCCAAACACACTGTTACAACCCGATAACCAAAATAAGAGAAATACAGGGAAACTAAGATACGTAACACTATTCAAAACCATACTAGCCCGAGCCCGGAACACCACACAGAGACGGGTCAAAACTGTGATCACTACAACCTTCCCCCCTTAAAGAATTTCGTCCCCGAAATTTCAAATCAAACTACCCAAGCAAGGGGGTTTCTAAAGATCAAAACCACACAATTTCATTTTCAAATCACAATAGCAACTCTCAACCAAATTCCACCATTTCCACTATGGTTATCTCATTAACAACAACCTCCCAAATACACATAAACATGAAATTTCCCAAAAAGTAACGGTAACTCTCAACAACCTTATGCTTAAAACATCAACACACATATCAACATGTGGTTAACAACTTTAAACACGTTTCCCTCAACACTAGGGAATATTACAAAGAAAAGCAACTTGAGCATTTTCGAACAAATCCAGATATTTGGAACGGACTTTTGCCTCCCGTTCCCATGTCGCTTCTTCAACCCCATGGTGTCTGTACAACGCCTTTAGTTACGGTGTAGTTTTGCCCCGTAGCACTTGTTCCTGGGTATCTAATAGTTGAACCGGTCATTCTTCGTAAGTGACATCCTTATCTACCTCCAAGTCAGCCCAATCAAGCACATGAGAAGGGTCGAGTTCATACTTCCTAAGCATAACTATATGAAATACATTGTGAACTCCCAAAAGTTGTAGTGGTAAAGCTAACCGGTATGTCACTTCTCCAATTCGCTCTAAGATCTCAAAAGGCCCAATGACTCTTGGAGATAATTTACCGCTCTTACCAAATCTCATCAAACCCCGCCTTGGTGAGATTTTAAGAAACACTTGGTCACTAACTTCGAAAGATAAAGGTTGTCTCCTCTTATCAGCATAACTCTTTTGTCGGCTTTGGGCCGTAGCCAACCTCTTCCAAATGAGAACAACTTTCTCGATCGTCTCTCTAACAGTTTTCGGACCCAGTAACGGTGTATCACCCACTTCGGCCCAACAAACCGGTGATCTACAAGGCCGGCCATACAAGGCCTCAAATGGTGCCATCCCAATACTAGCTTGGTAACTATTGTTGTAAGCAAATTCAATCAATAGTAAGTGTCTTTCCCAAGGCCCCTTAAAATCAAGGACACAAGCTCTAAGTATGTCCTCCAAAATCTGAATGGTATGTTTCGACTGTCTATCGGTTTGAGGATGATAAGAGGTGCTAAGAGTCAACTTAGTTCCCAACGCCTCTTGAAGGCTTTGTCATAACCGGGCAGTAAAACAAGGATCCCTATTCGACACAATAGTCACAGGGACTCCATGAAGTCGAACTATCTCTCTAATGTACAATTCTGCCAAGCGTTCAACTGAGTCGCTGGTGTACATCAGAATTAAATGGGTAGACTTAGTCAACCTATCAACAATCACCCAAACGGCGTCATTGCCTCGTTGTGTTCTGGGAAGCCCAACAACAAAATCCATGGTAACACGCTCCCATTTCCATTTGACTATCGATAAGGGTTGTAACAAACCCGCTAGTCTTTGGTGTTCGACCTTCACTTGTTGACAAGTAAGGCACTTCGATACAAATAAAGTGACATCCTGCTTCATACCCCTCCACTAAAACTGACGACTAAGATCATGATAAATTTTAGTGCCTCCCGGGTGTACCGCAAGGCGTGAGTGATGGACCTCCCGAAGTACTTCTTCTCTACAAGATTCTGGTACAAACAAACGGTCTAGGTAACGTACACTCAGATTTGAGTGAATGTTCAAACCTTTCTCTTCCTTCCCATTGGAAATCTTAACATGGATTGATTCCACATCACGGTCTCCTCATTATGCCTCTATGATCTTACTAACCAAGGTAGGTTGAGCATTCAAAGTAAATAGGGTAGCACTCTCTCTGGACTTACCCAAGTGCAAATTAAACTTGCCAATAACATCTAGCATATCTTATTCCCGAATGGCCACACTTGCCAAACTACTCATAGATTTTTGACTCAAAGCATCAGCCACCACATTGGCCTTCCCCAAATGATAGTGTAACTCAAAGTCATAATCCTCCATAAATTCCATCCACCTCTGTTGTCGTAAATTCAAGTCTTTTTGAGAAAACAAATACTTTAGACTCTTATGATCAGAGAAAACCTCAAACTTCTCACCATACAAGTAATGCCTCAATTTTCTAGGCAAAAATTACCACTGCTAATTCTAAATCATGGGTGGGGTAATATTTCTTCTCGTGAGTTTTCAATTATCGTGATCCGTAGGCCACAACTTTTCCCTCTTGCATCAAGACACAGCCAAGTCCATCCCCGGACGCATCACAATAGAAGGTGTAATTCAAACCCCTTTCCGAAATTATCAAGACTGGTGTTATAGTCAATCTAGTCTTAAGTACTTGGAAAGACTTTTCACAAGCCTCATTCCACAAAAAACTTGATACATTTCCTAGTCAACGTAGTCAAAGGTGCAGCTAGTTTAGAGAAGTACCCTGTTAACCCCAAGAAACTTGGGATCACAAAAACATTCTTGGGTTGTTCCCAATCTTACACCGTGTCTATCTTTGATGAGTCTATAGTCACTCCTTCATTCGACACTACGTGCCCTAAAAATTTTACCTCGGTGAGCCAAAACTCGCACTTATCAAATTTGGCATACAAACGGTACTCCTTAAGCAATCCAAGCACTATACGTAAGTGAGCCTCATGTTCCTCCTCGGAGGTTAAATAAATTAAGATATTGTCCACAAAGACGACCACAAAAAGGTCCAAGTATTCCCGGAAGATTCGGTTCATCAAATCCATAAAGGAAGCTAGTGCATTAGTCAACCCAAAAGGCATTACAAGGAATTCATAGTGGCCATAACGCGTACGAAAGGTCGTTTTCTGGATGTCTTCCTCCCGGACTCTCAATTGATGATACCCTGTCCTCAAATTTATCTTTGAGAAGCAACGAGACCCTCTAAGTTGGTCAAACAGAATATCTATTCTAGGTAGAGGATACTTGTTCTTAATGGTAACCCAATTCAACTTGCGGTAATCAATACACAACCGCAATGACCCATCTTTCTTCTTTGCAAAGAGAGCCAGCGCTCCCCAAGGCGATGTACTAGGGTGAATGAAGCCCTTGTCTAAAAGTTCTTGGAGTTGAATCTTCAATTCATGCAATTCTATCGGTGCAAATCTGTATGGTGCCATGGAAATCGATGTCGTGCTAGGCACTAAGTCACTGGAGAACTCTACCTTTCGGTGGGGTGGCAAACTAGTAAGATCCTCGGGAATGATATCCTAGTATTCACAAACTACCCTTGGCAATTTAACACGGGCCCCGTCACTCTCATTATTCAAGAGAGTTGCAAGAAGGCCACTAAGCTTGTTCTTACTACGAGGGTCAAAGACTGGTGACAAGACCCTATCAACTCGGTTCCCTAGAAAGTAAAAACAATCACCACCTGAGGTGCAAACTGCAACTCTCTGACGGTAACAATCTATCACAGCTCGGTGCGAACATAACTAGTCCATGCCTAAAATGACATCAAAATTCGACATGTCTAGCAACACAAAAGCAAACGGAAGTCGACGCTCAGCGACTTCCATCTCACAATCATGACACCCCCGGTCTAAATCAATCATATCCCCAACAGGTGACTTTACTCTGAGTGGAGACTGTAACACCCCGAAATAATTCGACATGAACTACCCATATGTAATCAACATTCACTCAACAATAACAACCATCTGCCCATCTTTACACAATTAATAAAGAGTCTTTACAAAAGTTTTACATGCGGGTATACATTCATCGAGACAAAACATATGAATCTATAGCATATAAAGCATCAATTCTCAAAACAATACAATGCCCTTAAGGGCTTACATCTTCCAAGGCATAAGCCTGGTTACACAAAATGGTTTCTGCAACCCATACACATTAGCCCTTGGCTCAAAAGAATATCACAAAATAAAAGAGTTCTGTACTCTTCTCAAAATATCCACGCCCTCAGTTCAACGGGATCACCACATTTTTACCTGCACCAAATCCCACAGGGGTGAGCACAAAGCCTAGTAGAGAATTCTTACAAAGTATATACAGTTATGCTTTTTCCTTAACACAAAAAAAAAAAAAATGTGATTGCAATGTCATGCCAAGATTAAGGTACTGAGGAAAAAAAAACATTCATTTCAATGCACCATTTCAAAATCACCATGTGATCTCATCAATTTCAAATTCCCATTTATTAATTCAATAGGGGTGGTAAATACGACACTGGTAATCCCTAGGCCGATGTCTGGAAGTAGACTCTACGAGTACTACCAAACTGTCATTTTTTTACCGGTACTAACCGATAGGCTCGACACTTATCCGCGCAGCTTTCGGGTCTTTCACCTTGGACACTCAGGCCAACTTAACAAATTCATCTACACCTCCTATCCGGACTTACCAACGTATTTAACCCTTACACATTTTCATAGTTCTCAACACAACAACTATTTCTTTTCCTCATAATGGAAATCTCAATGATTTAGATTCGCAATGCACTATGATAAAGGAAATAACATGTAATGCAAATGATTCTTTCCATATCTCAAGACATTTCTCCACTCTTGAGTATCTCTACTACAATGCCAACATTTACATTCTCATCTTCTCTTTTCAATGTTCATCCACATGATTAATATATTTCATCAACACATAGTCACAATTTCCATTTCACAAGACATAACAAATTAGTCTCGCCACAACCTTGCTCATTTATGTATTGTCAACAATTTAACATTACACCTCATTTTCATATAACAACTAAATTTCGATTTTGCCAAACATTGGTGCAACTCACTCTCTTTGTCCTTTTTAACACAAGAAAATAAGAAATTTCAAAGACGTTGGCCATATTACCAAAATCCCCAATTTCTAGGGTTTTTCTCAAAACAATCACTTCTCATTTCATGGTTAAAAACCTCACCCAAAACATTTCTTTTCTTAGGCCAACAAGATGAACCCTCAAGGATTGACCAAAAATTTAGAGTTAAAAGAGAAACCCTCTTTTGAGGAAAACCTTTACATTTTGAAATCAGAAGGTTAATATCATCACAAACTAGAAAGAACTCTTAAATCATCATAAAAGGGCAAAACTAGTATATACAACTCAAGAATATCCCTACCTCAAAGTAGAAGCCCAAGGAGAAGGGTTAGACAAAGGTGAAGCTTCCAAAAATAGCAAAACCCACTTCTTCTTGGATGGAAATGAAGATCTTGAAGAGTTCAATCTCATTATCTAAGGAAGGGGGAAAGAAGATCACTAGATCTAGGTCAAATATAGAGAGAGAGGGTATTTCTAGAGGGAGAAGCTCTTAACTTAAGGTTTGGATGAAAAAGACATGAAAATGTTATATAAAAAGTCGCTTTTACGATCTGATATACGCGAATCCCGCTCGAGCGGATAGTTTCACGCTCGAGCGTCAGACACAGTAACAACAACTCACTCTAGCGCAAAGAGACCCGCTCGAGCGTGGATTTCACCCATCCAGTATTTCACAAATTGTAAACACTCTTGCAGCACTTTTGCAGAGACACTCGATACTGAAAGGTTGCAAACTCCGCTTGAGCGCAAGAAGTCCTGCTCAAGCGGAAGATTGAAATTTTGGACAACAAGATTCTAGACCAAAAGGCAACCAACCTATTCTAAACACGCTCAAGTCATTTCAAAAATTCAAATTCAAGAGGTGTAAGGAAGAAAGACATAACAAGCAGCAACAAACAACAAGATTTGGATCTAGAATACCATGACGGTCGGGTAGAGACCCGAGGTCGCTATAGAGACACTAAATGTGCCACCTCTAACCCCAATACAGAAACAAATGCAGCAGATATAAATGAATGAGACGCACTCATGTCTATCAACACATTAGCCAAAGTATTGCACACAACAAAAGTACCTCTCACAACTGAGGATCTCGGTAACTGCTCTGGTGCGGTAACAGCATACACACGCCCCTGTGGCCCCTGATGAACTTGCTCCTCTCTCGGAGCATAGGCCTGGTGCACCGACTGAGCCGAAGCGGCTCCCTGGTTAACTCATGAGGTCTGAACTGAGTGAGCCTGCTGGTGGCTCTGAGTCTGCCTCGACCCTAATGCGCCAGATGCGTCTCCCAACTGTGCGCAAGTCCTCTTCATGTGCCCCAGCTGACCACACTGAAAACAATTAAACCCATGACCTCTATTCTGGGACTGAGATTGACCTTGAGATCGATTAGGTGGCGATGGTGGTAACATCAATTGCCTTCATCCCTTTTGTGGGCATGCAAAGGCTTTGTGACCCGGTTGGCCACATTTGAAACATGAAAAACCACTCTGTGTACTCTTTCCTGGGCTTGAACTAGGCAAAGAAAAGGTAGACCTAGATTGTTGAGGTTGGGACTGGGATGAGGAGTTGCCTCTGCTCCTCTTATTCTGCCTATAGTCCCCCTGTGGTTCTTGGCCCCTAGACCTCGAACCTCAAAGTCTTTCCTCCTTAGCCTGCACTGTAGTGTCTACATGTGTCGTCGCCTCCACAAGACGGGCATAGTTCCGAATCGTGTTTTCGGCAACTTTGTACAAGATCTTGGTTCTTAACTTTTTCTCAAACTCAATACAACGACGCTCTTCTGTTGCCACTAACTCCGATGCAAATCGGGACAGACTAGAAAAAGCTGCCTCAAACTCGGCCACTGACATGTAATTTTGTTTGAGGTCCAGAAACTCTTGCCTCAATCTCTCCTTAGCAGTGGGAGGTAAGTACTTATCTTGGAAAGCAATCACAAATGCTTCCCATGTCGGTTCTACACTACCCTTGGCGTACTTCCACCATTGACCCGAATCTCCTTTTAGGTAGTAACTCGCTAGGGTCACCCTTAGTTCACTGTCTTCAATGTGAAGCATCTCAAATGTCTTCACTGTTTGTTTGAGCCACTCATTCGCTGTCTTGGGCTCGGGGCCACCAAGGAACTCATCCGGCTTGGCCTGCAGAAATTCTCTAGTAAGGAAACTAGACTTTGCCTCAACAGTGTTCTCTTGGGCTTGGTTCTCAGCCCTCAACAAGTTCATATCCCCCGCTATTTCTTGGGCTAGGGTCCTCATTGCGGTTTGACCCGCTTGTTCCACTTGTTCGACCACATTAGTTTGGCCTAACTCTTCCTCTTGTACCGGAATCCCATGGACACGTACCTCATGCACACCCCAACGAGCCCTACCACGTCTCCCGCCTCTACCACCACGGGTTTGACCTCTTCCTGACATCCTATACAGGACAATAGAAATAATTTAGCACTCTAACCCATACGTGCCCGTAATTTTCCTTACACGTTCAATCACAAAAAAAATTCTATATACTTCTCTACCATATAGACAATTTAATTTCACTCCACATAAACACTTAGCCATGTAAACACATACGGTTTATCCTTTTACGATAAAATTCGTCCCACGAAAAACCAAGAATTCTTAGTAGAACGAGTATTGATCAAGTACCCTTCTAAGAAGACTTCAAGGAATTTAAAAGGTGTAAACAGCATCCCAAAAGTCCAATCCCATACCCAAATAGCCACATAAGATGTTATCACATAGTCACAAAATTTATAACATCTTCCTATCATGCAACCTATCATGCAGCATGAACCCATGGTAGTAAAACAACCACTTCCCACTAGCTCCAAGTATTCGAACCTGGTAGCTCTGATACCAAGTTGTACCGCCCCAATTTTTATACCCAAATGATAATACGATAACCATGGTTCTTTAAAGTAAAACTGAAAATAAATCCCCACACTTGCATTACATGATACAAATAGTCTTTATGCGATAATACATTCACTTCAAATCAAAATAACATAAACAAATAGATATCCCCAAGGGTTTACAAGTTTCCAAGGCTTAGGTCTGGTTACACAAAATGGTTATTCAACCCACACAAATACAACCATTGGCTTACAAACAGAGTTACATCAAAATGAGAGCCTTGTACTCTCAACACATATTTCCTCGCCTTTAGTTAGGCGGGATCACCACATCTTTTCCTGCACAAAAATCCCGTAGGGTGAGCATAAAGCCCAGTAGGAAATCCTTAACAAAGTATATACATTTTATACAAGTTTCAAGAAATGAAATGCACATGTCATGCTATGCCCCTTTTTGAAAGTAAATCACATTTTCATCTTTTGAAAACCATCATGCTCAATGATGTCATGCAATTTCAATTGTTCAAAACTTAACAATTTATTTTAAGGGCGATAAATACGACTCTGATAATCTCTAGGTCGGTGTCTGCAAGTAGACTATACAAGTATTACCAAATTGTCATTTGTACCGGTATTAACCGGAAGGCTCGACACCTATCTGCGTAGGTTTTCGGTCTTTCATCCCGGACTCTTAGGCCAACTTATTCAATATCATCTACACCACCTATCAAGACTTACCAACATATCTACCCCAAAACCATTCCATGAAAACTTGTTTCTCAACATTCTTTTCTCAATACAAGTTTTCAAATCAACTTTCAAAGTTTAATGTAATCAAATGAATTGATATGCTAATTTCACAAGATGAATATAAATACTTTTATTCCGATTCATCATCCAAGGAATAACACAATTCTTTCTTCTCAAGTATCCTCAACAATCAGTCATTTCAAGACTATTTCAACGTTTTGAACAATATTTTCCAAAATAAACAACAATTCTCATATTCCATGAAATTCATCATTTATATAAATATAAATAAGAAATTTTCCAAACATCCATTTATTTTGACACACAAAATAAATATAACAATATCATTCATGGATTTTCAATTTCTTTTAAAAATCCCCAATTTCTAGGTTTTCTTACCAAAACTATACAACTCAAATCTTTTGAAAGAAAACTTTTCAAAATCATCTTTTCTTCAATCAACGAAGATCAAAACCCATAAGATCATTTTAAAAGAACAAGAGACAAACCCACTTTCAAAATCGCTCAACTTTTTGAATCAACAATCAATTTTCAAAGCATTGAAGGATGATTTCGAAAATCATCTAGATCTTACAAATATATATATATATATATATAACTCTAAGAAAATCCCTACCTCAAGTATTGAAGAAGAATTGAGATGAAACCCCAAAATCAACGATGCCTAAACTCGATCTCCACCACATACAACAAAGCCCTCGAGATGATAACCAACTTTGATGTAGAACTTAGGTCTAAATCCCAATGTATTTGGAGAAATCAAAGAGATAAGATGACTTCTAGAGAGAGAAGCTCTAGATCTGAAATTCTGGAGAGTTTTAGAGAGAGAGAGAGAGAGAGAGAGAGAGAACTGAAAAAGTGATCTGAAATATCAGATTCACGAACTGATATAACATGGTCCGTTCGAGCGTCAGACACAGCCTCCTGTTCGAGAGCGAAAAGCTTCGCTCAAGTGTCGAATACACTTTCCCAGTACTTTTCCAGACAGGTCAAACTTCTGGGACCAAACATTCTCCGCTCGAGCGCATAAACGGCCGCTCGAGAAGACAAGCAACTTCGAATGCATTTTGCATTTTTGCTTTGGGGGCCCTGCCCCTCGTCCCTGCCTGGGCACTGCCCCGAACCCGCCAAGGGGCTCTGTCCCCTGGACCCCTGCGAGCTGACCGGGCAGCTCGATCCCTGACCTACTCTGCGAAGTGGCAAAACTTGAAAGAATTAACTTCTGATACAACTCTGCAAGGCATAATTCGGGTTGGATTCGCATCTAAAGGTTTGAAGACATTACTTGTTCCAAACACACCGTTACAACCTGATAACCAAAATAAGAGGAATACAGGGAAACTAAGATACGTAACACTATTCAAAACCATACCAACCCGAGCCGGGTACACCACACAGAGATGGGTCAAAACCGGGATCATTCCCAAAACCGAATTGCATAGCCAATTATAATTATAGAATTGGATTAATGAGATAAAAATGGATTCCAATATATAGAGAGTTACATTCGGCCCCTTTTTATGACCAATTATAATTAGTTAAGATTGAAGTTGGGCTTGCTTTTTTAGCGAAGCATTTTATTAAATTATCATACTAATAATCCAGTTTATAGACTTTGTTCATTAACTTTTCAAAATGGACATTTATTTTGGGACATTTAAAAATGAAAAAGTGGACTAACAAAATGGGATGGATTATTTATTTAATACATAAAAATCCACTTTAAAGGCATTATATATACCTGAGTTAATTAATGATACATGAATTGGAGATGATGCATGGGTTCTGAAGCCATGTATCTTATCATAATATTGGCAGCCACCAACACTGTAAGACCCAAGATCACTTTTCTACAAGTTAGCAAAATTAGTTAACTAATCGAGTGCACATCTAACATTTTGCAAAAGTATCAATTCACCAATCAATTGGATGGATTGGCCAATACTAATCAATTGTTCAATAAAAATAATAAACAATCATGCTATCATGCCTCCTAATGTTCTAAAACCAAGGAAAAAAATCTTGTTACTATGCAATCACTAACCCCTAAAGTTTAAGCAATGTGAAAACTTTAATATGGTAATCCAGTATCAAAACTCATTTTCTAATGTCAACAAAATATACAAAAATAAAGGTTTAAGCAAGAAAATTAGGTAAAAAAAATATCACTTCAAGAACTCCAAAAACATCGAAGGGATATAATAATGTTCTTAAGGTTACCTTGTGCTCAATAATAGTACCACTAGTAGTGGCTGAAGTCAGGAAGGGCATAGGTGAGCTGCAGTGGGAGAGAGGGTAAGAGAGAGGAAAAATGGATCTAAGAGGAGGTCTAGTGCGAGAGGTGAGAGAGATTAGGGATGGAAGAAGGAAAAAGCATAAGAGAAAGGACAACAGGGGGCAGGAATTTGTCCAGCAAGTACTCTATAATTCTAAAAAATTAAAATTAAAATAAAATACCAAACAACGCACATGACAAGTTATTAGCTGCAACAAACAATATGGATGAAAAAGATGATGTCATGATCACCATTATAATTTCTCACATGTAACAGCTTTGAGAGAGCTTCCCATTTGGCTCAACTTTTCTTTTCAGTAGAGCATCTACTGAAAAAACTTGAGAGTAATGACAAAATCATCTTTTTCTACCAAAAAATAATATACAACGCTATTTTACTAATAGTTAGCAGGCAACAAACGAATAATTGGACTTGAATACAATGATAGTGGGGTTGCATGATCCAGTTAAATCTCTTGGCACAAATGTAACTAAAATAAAATCAAAAGTAGAGAAAAAAAAAAAGACAAAAACAAAAACAAAAACAAAAGTTATAGTCAAACTCCTTTTTTTTTAAATCAAAAAACCAATACCATAAAAGATGTTATGACAAAACTTAGTTATTGGTTCGTAAAAAAAAAATATTTAAAAAAATGCAACTATAATTAACTTATGAATTTACCTTTTATAGCCATAACTCATTCATCAACCTCAAAGTGCTCACACCACACTCGTAAATCAAAAATCACAAAATGACAAACAATTCTAATCATAGGAACCATAAAAAAATAAAGAAAGAAAGATGAAGAAGGATGATGTTATTAGCCAAAATTACATTGATCAGTCCAAACACTTGCAAGAATTTGATCATTTGGAATTAAACTACTCCACCTAAATTAAACTATAAACCTTCCCCAAACTATGAACTTTTAAATCAATGAATTGTAAGCCCACTTCTTGTAATGATATTTGGAAGATTCAATCCGAAGCATCATAGCAAACCAAAACAAAAAAGAATAATAATAATAATAATAATAAATAAAACAAAAAACCTGAAACCAAATTTGAACTACTACCCCTTTACCCTTAAACATTAATCAAGAGGTTTTAAGATGATTAATGTTTGTTTTGGTGGACTAATTGCATACATTTTTTCTATTGTGAGGTGCCTTGTTAGTCCTTTTCCTCATGTTCAAATAATATACAAAACCAATCCTACATAAGAAATTACACACATTATAGCAGTGCAAGTCAATAAATTGATTAAATAGACTACTACAACACAAGAACAAAATTTTTAGTTCAAACTAGGTATTTTCTTCCAATAATTCATGTGCACATCCAACATAAATATATTATGTGTTTAACTGAATTTGCAATTGATCAAAGAAACATAAATGCGAAGTACCAACACAAAATCCTCCTCGAATTACCAAATTTGGAAATTAACATATACCCAGAACAATGGCAAGAAGCAAGAGAGGATGTAGAGGGACAACGGTGGCGACGGAGGGGGTACAGTTGTATTCAGACGATGCCAACGGTGGCGTGGTGCGGTAGTGATTACAGAGCGGGAGAGAAAGAGACAGAGAATAAGATCCAGAGAGAGAAAGAGAAATCAACTTACCTTGTGAGAATGAAATAGTCAAAGTTCATGAATCGGCGGTGTCGACTTTGGATTTCAGGCGTTACAACGGTGGAATGGACCAACAAAATCGTCCATGAGGAAGGAGGAATCAAATCATATAATATAGTTGTGTGAGAGAGAGGAAGAGAAAGAGACATGAGAAACCTAGGAGGGATTAGGGGCAAAATTTTGAGGGTCCTAAATTTTGAGAGGGAATTTTAAATTAAGGTAAAATTTCGTGAAAAAATTTGTTTGTAACTTTTTTTTTTTTTTTTTTTTTTGTAGATGTGAAAAATATGTTATGCTTGCTAAATTAATTTTTTTTAATTATTATTTATTGTTTACAATTTTTATTTTATTAGAGTTTTATAGCTTAGTGTGAGAAGAAAAAAAGTACAAAATTTAGATACATTTAAAAGTATAAATTTTATTAAAAAAATTAAAATTACACCAAATATAAAACTATACACAATTATTTATTTATTTATTTTACATATTTATAGGTTTTTTTATAAATATTTTACTTTTTAATTATATCTAGATTAACTAAATTTAAAAATTAAAATTTTTAATTAAAATATTAATAAAATTCACTTAAAAAAATGTATTGAAAATTCAAAAATAACTTTTGTAATTCCAAATCAAACATAGTATTAGTTTTTCAATTTTTTTTTTTTAAAAAAAGATATATTATTTTTTATTGTCATAAATAAATTATTGAATATCCATAACGATTGTCCATCACTATACAAACTGTAACGCCCTCAAAATAATAACAATAAACCCATCAGATAAGACATGCATTTACATATAAACTAACCACATTCTTTCATTCATTAGAGTTCCATTACATAAGTATTACATGTTAACCTCATAACAAAATGCCCTACGGGCTTACAGCTTTCCAAGTTAACACTTGGTTACAACAAAGAGTTCTAACTCGTTTACACATTAAGCCCTTGGCTTGAAATTACATGTAATACATCAAAAGTAAAACGACAAAACTATGCCCGCCACTAGCCTCCCAGCTATGTCCTTGGAGGTGGCATGCTTCCTGTACCTGAAAATGATATTCCCATATAGGGTGAGCCACAGCCCAGTAGAAATACACTAAACCAACCATGGACAATGACTAAAACATTAGCAATTGATAGTTGGTCAACACTGATACAATCACATAAATTACATATTTATGTCAACGACTTACAAGTCCCAATTGCTTTTCATTTTCCCTTTTTCAATAGATAAGCATGCTAGCTCTATCATCATTTCCACAGATATGTATAAAAACTATATCTCACATTCAGATAAGCATAAAAGCTATATCCACATTCTCAACAGATATGTATATCAACAATATCCACAGATAAGCATACAAGCTGTATCCACACTCTACAACAGATATGTATATCAACAATATCCACAGATAAGCATACAAGCTGTATCCACACTTCACAACAGATATGTATATCAACAATATCCACAGATAAGCATACAAGCTGTATCCACACTTCACTTCACAAAGATAAGCATATGAGCTCTATCTTCACTTCTCTAGACAAGCATATGAGCTCTGTCTACGGAGTTCATCCCCTATCTCCTCCCAATACCTATCCGGTTTAGAGGTACATCACCTATCTTCCCCTAAACCGCGGAGTACATCCCCTATCTCCTCCTCTACACATAACGTATATAAACACATTGGTTCTATATACAATCACACAATACACACAATTAATGTATTCTATCAACCGTCAAGTTCCATGACACATTCCATTGATTAGTTTCCGTTTACCTAATCATCATGCATTGTCTACAACAATCTCGACTATCCTCCACCGATAGCCCAAAGCAGTTATTTCTAAACAGAAAATAAATGCACAAATGGATATTCAATCAACATTTCATTTCCTCATTTCTCACCAATTAATTATCCCAATTAATTAAACAATGTAATTAGGCCATTTTCCATAATTACCATTTCAACCCTTAGGTCCCATTTTCATCAATGATTCAACAATCATTCTATTTTTCTATGCCAAACATGCATCTAGGTTTATTATGAATAAAACCCCAACTTTTGTAAAATTACACAAAAGCCCCAAACTTTCACATATTTACCAAACCAAGCCCAACATCTCAAAATACCAAAATTTAAAGACAAAACCCATAGAGAGGAGTAGGATATCCCTACCTTAAAGTTTAAGCCAAAAAGGAGATGAAGACTCCAAGATCAACTTGCTCCAAATCCAAACTTTTTCAGATTAAATCGAAGCTCTCAACGCCCTCTATCTTTTTAACAAAGGCCCTAGGCTAGATTCAACACTTAGGGAGATCAAATCTTAGAGAGAGTGCAAGTTTAGAGAGAGAGGGTGTCGGATTTAGGGTTTAATCAAAGAAAAGGACTGAAAAAGTGATGTTTTAGACGCTGCTGTCCGCTGATATAAAACACGCTCGCTCGAGCGAAGGATTGGTCGCTCGAGCTACCAGACACAGAAAACTCTCGCTCGAGCCAAGAAGTTCTCGATCGAGCGAAGAAAAACCCAGACCGCTCGAGCCACGAAAAGCTCGCTCGAGCCAGAAACTACAACTCTCAGGTCCAGAACCGGGGCAACACTACTCTCGCTCGAGCGACAAACTCCTCGCTCGAGCAAAGGACCAAAAATCTGGGCAGCAACACTAGGCTCCCAAACACAACCAACCTGTAACAAACCTGCCCAACACATCCCATAACTCACTATACAAGGTACAAAGGATGCAAACATGATAATAAACAACAACCAACATCCACGGACACATGTCCGGATCACTATACAACAAGGGTAAATCCGGGATCGCTATAACCTCCCCCCCTTAAAGAATTTCGTCCCCGAAATTAAACACAAGTTTTCAAAAACAGGTTTTCCTCCATTTTAAACAATGTTACATTTTAACATTCAACAATTCGACCCATTACCGGTCATCCCATCCCTGTAACAAGAGACATATCACAATATGTGAACAACATATGTATTTTCAACATGCATCAACATTATGCACTAACTTTCCAATTTCAACAATATATTCAACACATATAGTGTCACATTCAACTTCCATATGAGGCAAGTCCCAAAACATACTTCCAATAACCAAAACATTTTCAATGTTTCACAACTTAAGACATATATAAATGCTCTTAAGTTCAACAAAATGTAAAATTTTTAAATACAAGATTACATATCAACAAACAAGTCCGGATATTTCTCTCGGACTTCCAACTCACGTTCCCAAGTGGCTTCCTCCACTCCGTGATGTTTCCACAAGACTTTCACCAAAGGAATGGTCTTGCCACGCAGGACCTGATCCCGCCTATCCAAGACCCGAACCGGTCTCTCCTCATACGAGGCATCCTCATCTACCTCTAAGTCAGTCCAATCCAGCACATGTGATGGATCTGGCTCATACTTCCGAAGCATACTCACATGAAACACGTCATGCACTCCGGACAACTGCGGCGGTAAGGCTAAACGATAAGCAACCTCACCTATCCTCTCAAGGATCTCAAAAGGACCAATAAACCGAGGGGATAACTTCCCACTCTTCCCAAACCTCATCAGACCTCGCCTAGGTGATATTTTCAGAAAGACATGATCACCTACCTCAAACGCCAAAGGTCTCCTCCTACGGTCGGCATAACTCTTTTGTCGACTCTGGGCTGTAACAAGCCTCCTACGGATAAGCTCGACTTTCTCCGTCGTCTCCCTAACCAATTCCGGACCCAACAAAGGTGCATCACCCACCTCGGCCCAACAAACTGGAGACCTACACGGTCGGCCATACAAGGCCTCAAACAGTGCCATACCGATGCTAGACTGAAAACTGTTGTTGTAGGCAAACTCTACCAATGGCAAGTGCCTCTCCCACGTCCCGCTGAAGTCCAGGACACAACCCCGAAGCATATCCTCGAGGATCTGAATAGTACGCTCGGACTGCCCATCAGTCTGAGGATGATAGGCCGTACTAAAGGTCAACTTAGTGCCCAAGGCACTCTGCAAACTCTGCCACAACCTGGCAGTAAAACGAGGATCTCTATCTGAGACGATCGTCACTGGGACCCCGTGCAATCTCACTACGTCCCGAATATACAAATCGGCAAGATGATCTACCGAATCTCTCACGCGCATAGGAATAAAGTGCGCCGACTTAGTCAACCGGTCTACAACCACCCAAATAGCATCACTACCCCGTTGAGTCCTCGGAAGACCTACAACGAAGTCCATAGTGACATGCTCCCACTTCCACTCGGCAATAGGCAAAGGTTGCAACAAACCCGCTGGCCTCTGATGCTCGGCCTTCACTTGCTGGCAAGTAAGGCATTTCGATACGAAGACAGCCACATCTTTCTTCATACCCCGCCACCAAAACTGGCGACCCAAATCCTGATACATCTTAGTACCTCCCGGATGCACCGCAAGGCACGAATGGTGAAACTCTCGGAGTACCTCCTCTCGGCAAGCCTCCGGTACAAACAAACGGTCTCGGTATCTCACACTCAGGTCGGGATACACCGTCAAACCCTTCTCAATTTTCCCACTGGAGATCTTCTCTCGGAGGGATTCTACCTCAAGGTCACCTCTCTGTGCCTCTAACACTCTAATCACAAGTGTAGGCTGCGCAACAACAGAAAACAAGACCGCAGTCTCAACAGATTCGCCCAGTAGCAAATCAAACTCGCCAAGTGCTCCCAACATCTCCCATTCCCGGATGGCTATACAAGCTACATCACTAATGGTTTTCCTACTAAGGGCATCGGCCACAACATTGGCCTTTCCCGGATGATAATGCAACTCAAAATCATAATCCTCGATGAACTCCATCCATCTCCTCTGCCTCAGATTCAAGTCTCTCTGTGTAAACAGATACTTCAAACTCTTGTGATCCGAGAATACCTCGAACCTCTCACTATAAAGGTAGTGCCTCCAGATCTTCAAGGCAAAGATCACAGCTGCTAACTCTAGGTCGTGTGTGGGGTAATTCTTCTCGTGTATTTTCAACTGACGTGAGCCGTAAGCTACCACTTTCCCCTCCTGCATCAACACACAACCCAAACCCTCTCGTGAGGCATCACAATAAACCGCATAACCCAACCCTCTCTCCGGAATAGTCAATACCAGAGCGGTGGTCAATCTAACTTTCAACTCTTGGAACGACTTTTCACAAGTCTCACTCCACACAAACTTGACTCCCTTCCGAGTCAGTCTAGTCAACGGTGACGCTAACCTGGAGAAATCTTTCACAAACCGACGGTAATACCCAGCTAATCCCAGAAAACTGCGGATCTCAAACACACTCTTAGGCTGTGCCCAATCTTGCACTGCCTCAACCTTGGATGTATCAACAGACACCCCTTCCCCGGATACCACGTGGCCTAAGAATTTGACTTCCCCCAGCCAGAACTCACACTTCCCAAACTTGGCATACAGTCTATGGGCTCTAAGTAACTCAAGCACCACTCTCAAGTGTGCCTCGTGCTCCTCCTCAGAAGATGAATAGATAAGGATGTCATCCACAAAGACAACCACAAATCGATCTAAGAACTCCCGGAAAACCCGGTTCATCAAGTCCATAAAGACTGCCGGTGCATTGGTAAGCCCAAATGGCATCACCAGAAACTCATAATGGCCATACCGCGTACGGAATGCCGTCTTCGGAATGTCCTCATCCCTGACCCTCAACTGGTGGTAACCCGATCTCAAGTCTATCTTAGAGAAACAACGGGAACCCTTCAACTGGTCAAACAAATCATCTATACGGGGCATAGGATACTTATTCTTAACCGTAGCCCGATTCAACTTCCGGTAGTCTATACACAATCTCAAGGCACCATCTTTCTTTTTAACAAAGAGGGCCGGTGCTCCCCACGGTGAAACACTAGGGCGAACAAAGCCCTTATCGAGCAATTCCTGGAGCTGAACTTTCAACTCAACCAACTCTGCTGGAGCAAAACGGTAAGGTGCCATAGAAATCGGCGCCGTACCAGGCACTAAATCAATAGAGAACTCTATCTCTCGGTGAGGTGGCAAACTAACAAGATCTTCGGGAAAAACATCCGAATACTCACAAACCACCCTCGGCAATACAATCAGTGTCTCATCACACTTACTACTCTCAAAGCTAGCAAGTAGACTACTAAGCTCACTTCGCCCTCGCGAATCATACCCCGGTGGCAAAACACTACCAACCCGGTCTCCCAAGAAATGGAACCACTCCCCGCTCAAGGTACACAATGTAACCCTCTGGCGGTAGCAATCAATAACAGCCCGGTATGACGATAACCAGTCCATACCCAAAATAACATCAAAACCCTTCATGGGCATGACAACAAACGGAAAAGGAAGCCTATAATCGGCGACCTCTATATCACATCCTCTAACACCCTGTTTCAGGATCAACTCACCACCCAAAAGCGATACCACACAGATAGGAGATGCTAACTGTGCTAACTCCAATTCCAAAACAGATGCAAATGCAGCAGATACAAAAGAATGAGATGCACCCGTGTCTATCAACACACTAGCAACTGAATTGCAAAACAGAAAAGTACCTCTCACTACTGATGGAGCTGGTACTAAATCCTGCGCGGTAACAGCATACACGCGCCCCGTAGGCCCCTGGTCTACCTGCTCACCTCTCGGAGCAAAAGACTGCTGCACAGACTGGGATGACGAAACTCCCGGATTGGCCCTCGAGGCCTGCACAGACTGAGCTGGCTGAAAACCCTGCGTCTGCCTAGAACCAGACGCTCCCGAAGTGGCACTCAACTGTGGGCAAAACCTTTTCATGTGCCCAGGTTGTCCACACTGATAACAAGTCAAGAGCTGCCCCCTGCCCAAACTCTGACTCTGCGGTCTAGCTGAAGAAGAAGCAGCTTTCTGACCCCCACCCTTCTGCGGGCAAACAGATACCTTGTGACCCAGCTGGCCACACTTGTAACAAGTGAATTCCCCCTGACTGCCTCTCCCCGAGCCTACACTAGGCACTGGAAAGGTCGATCTAGAGACTGCACCCTGAGACTGCTGAGGGTTATTACCCTTCTGTCTCCTGCCATCACTCTGACTATCCTGGCTCCTCTTGGAGCCTCTCTGACCCTCATCCTCCTCCTGCATCATAAGCTCCATATGAGCTGCAGCATCTACCAGGTGTCTATACTCTCGAATATAAGACCCACCAATTCTCAACTTGAGGCCCCGCCTCAACTTCCGCTCAAACTCATAGCAACGGCGTTCCTCAGACGCCACCAGTTCAGGTGCAAACCTAGACAGACTGGTAAAAGTAGCCTCAAACTCGGCCACTGACAAGCCCTGCTGATTAAGCCGGCTAAACTGATCCCTCAGCTTTTCCCTAGCCGCTGCTGATAAAAACCTCTCCTGAAAAGCATTTATAAACGCCTCCCAAGTACCACCAACACGAGCTTTCTCGTACTTCCACCATTGACCCGCATCTCCCTTCAGCTGGAAGGATGCCAAGGTCACTTTCAGTGCTCCGTCCTCGATGCCAAGCATCTCAAACGTCTTCGTTGTCTGTTCGAGCCATTCATCTGCCTTAAGCGGCTCTTTAGGATCCCCGATAAACTCGTCCGGATTACACCGAAAGAACTCCCTCTTCAAGAAGGAAGGCCCTGTCTCAGCTGCCTGATTCCCAGCTCTAAGAATACCCAAAGCTCCTGCTATCTCTCTGGCCAAGGCACCCATAGCCTGCTGACCCACTGGCTCGGCCACATTGGCCTGCCCAACTCCCTCCTGCACTGCCGGAATCTCACCCTGTAACGGTACTTCCTGCCTCGCAGGTCTACCACGCCTAGCACCTCTTCCTCGTCCTGACATCCTAATAAAGGTAACACAGAACGTTAGCACATTCATAGGTGTGCCGAAACTAAACACTCACGTCCTAATGCATGGACAAGTGTAATTCACTCCACATAAGCACATAAACACATAAGCACTTACGAACTTCATTTCCGGATAATGATAGTCCCGAGGCGTTACTAGAGTTCCGGTTAGAAACAGCATTGATCAAGTGCTTTTCCAACAAGACTTCCAGAAACTCAAGGATCCAATCAACATCCCAGAAATTAAATCCCATACCCACATAGTCACATAAGCATGTTATCACTTAAGCACATAGCATATGATACTACATCTAAGTCTCTATCAAGCGAGACAAACCCATTGTGATCCTAATCACTTCCCACGTACCCAAAGTATTCGAACCCGGTACGCTCTGATACCAAGTTGTAACGCCCTCAAAATAATAACAATAAACCCATCAGATAAGACATGCATTTACATATAAACTAACCACATTCTTTCATTCATTAGAGTTCCATTACATAAGTATTACATGTTAACCTCATAACAAAATGCCCTACGGGCTTACAGCTTTCCAAGTTAACACTTGGTTACAACAAAGAGTTCTAACTCGTTTACACATTAAGCCCTTGGCTTGAAATTACATGTAATACATCAAAAGTAAAACGACAAAACTATGCCCGCCACTAGCCTCCCAGCTATGTCCTTGGAGGTGGCATGCTTCCTGTACCTGAAAATGATATTCCCATATAGGGTGAGCCACAGCCCAGTAGAAATACACTAAACCAACCATGGACAATGACTAAAACATTAGCAATTGATAGTTGGTCAACACTGATACAATCACATAAATTACATATTTATGTCAACGACTTACAAGTCCCAATTGCTTTTCATTTTCCCTTTTTCAATAGATAAGCATGCTAGCTCTATCATCATTTCCACAGATATGTATAAAAACTATATCTCACATTCAGATAAGCATAAAAGCTATATCCACATTCTCAACAGATATGTATATCAACAATATCCACAGATAAGCATACAAGCTGTATCCACACTCTACAACAGATATGTATATCAACAATATCCACAGATAAGCATACAAGCTGTATCCACACTTCACAACAGATATGTATATCAACAATATCCACAGATAAGCATACAAGCTGTATCCACACTTCACTTCACAAAGATAAGCATATGAGCTCTATCTTCACTTCTCTAGACAAGCATATGAGCTCTGTCTACGGAGTTCATCCCCTATCTCCTCCCAATACCTATCCGGTTTAGAGGTACATCCCCTATCTTCCCCTAAACCGCGGAGTACATCCCCTATCTCCTCCTCTACACATAACGTATATAAACACATTGGTTCTATATACAATCACACAATACACACAATTAATGTATTCTATCAACCGTCAAGTTCCATGACACATTCCATTGATTAGTTTCCGTTTACCTAATCATCATGCATTGTCTACAACAATCTCGACTATCCTCCACCGATAGCCCAAAGCAGTTATTTCTAAACAGAAAATAAATGCACAAATGGATATTCAATCAACATTTCATTTCCTCATTTCTCACCAATTAATTATCCCAATTAATTAAACAATGTAATTAGGCCATTTTCCATAATTACCATTTCAACCCTTAGGTCCCATTTTCATCAATGATTCAACAATCATTCTATTTTTCTATGCCAAACATGCATCTAGGTTTATTATGAATAAAACCCCAACTTTTGTAAAATTACACAAAAGCCCCAAACTTTCACATATTTACCAAACCAAGCCCAACATCTCAAAATACCAAAATTTAAAGACAAAACCCATAGAGAGGAGTAGGATATCCCTACCTTAAAGTTTAAGCCAAAAAGGAGATGAAGACTCCAAGATCAACTTGCTCCAAATCCAAACTTTTTCAGATTAAATCGAAGCTCTCAACGCCCTCTATCTTTTTAACAAAGGCCCTAGGCTAGATTCAACACTTAGGGAGATCAAATCTTAGAGAGAGTGCAAGTTTAGAGAGAGAGGGTGTCGGATTTAGGGTTTAATCAAAGAAAAGGACTGAAAAAGTGATGTTTTAGACGCTGCTGTCCGCTGATATAAAACACGCTCGCTCGAGCGAAGGATTGGTCGCTCGAGCTACCAGACACAGAAAACTCTCGCTCGAGCCAAGAAGTTCTCGATCGAGCGAAGAAAAACCCAGACCGCTCGAGCCACGAAAAGCTCGCTCGAGCCAGAAACTACAACTCTCAGGTCCAGAACCGGGGCAACACTACTCTCGCTCGAGCGACAAACTCCTCGCTCGAGCAAAGGACCAAAAATCTGGGCAGCAACACTAGGCTCCCAAACACAACCAACCTGTAACAAACCTGCCCAACACATCCCATAACTCACTATACAAGGTACAAAGGATGCAAACATGATAATAAACAACAACCAACATCCACGGACACATGTCCGGATCACTATACAACAAGGGTAAATCCGGGATCGCTATACAAACTCTGTCTTATGACAATACAGCACCATGCAAACTCTGTCTCATGATTGTCTATCACCATTGTTGTGGCAATAAGATTTTAGATCTACACTCATTTAGATCCATCACAAGCCTTTATTTTTTTTCTACCTTCTTCTTTATGTCTCTTTGTCTCTATTTTGTCGATAGAAAAAAATAAAATTTGTGGCGGCAATTGTCAAAGGGTTCAAAACATATTTTTCTCTCATTGAACTCGTGATTCTTCTGCAATTCTACGTCATTATAGGCCTCTCTTTCGCTATACGAAAATGTCCCACACCCCTTGTATTATTTGACCTTCCTAAAGCTATCATGAGGTATCAATTTACTCATCACCACTGAAACTAACATAAAGTCTCACTTTACCTCTCCCTCTTTGAAACTATCACGAAGTATTACTTTACTACCTAAACTATAAAATGATACCATTAAACCCTTCAATAAATATACTAATTTATTCGTTATTCCGTCTTTGGCATTTAATTTTATAAGTTCTACTCATTTTTTAGAAATTTCACTTTGCTAATAGTTAAATTTAATAGTTAAATTACACTTAAACATTAAGGCTAAATTTCACTATTTGAAGAGAATGAAATTTCACTAGTTGAAGATAATGAAATAATTATTACTATCAAGTTTTAATTAAACAATATTAAAATTTTAGTAATTACACACATTATAAAATTAATTAGACAACAAATTAATTAAGAAAACTAAATTATCTTTAGCTAATTAAAAATATAGTGACAATCACTTGTTGCTCCAACGAAATCACTGGTGACATCTCTCTTTAACTCATAAGTCTTCCATTTACTTGCTAGTTCGTCTTTGTCTTTTATTTTATAATTTTTACTTCTTTAGTAGAAATTTCACTTTATGAATAATTTCACCTAAATATTAAGGTTAATTTCACTATTTAAAAAGAATGAAACTTCACTAGTTGAAATGATGGTATGTTTTATGATAATGATGACAATGATAATGAAGGTGGCGGTAATAGCAATGGTGGCTTCATAATGGTGGTGGTGGTGGTGGTAAGGTGGTAGTGGTGGTGACAGTAACAGTGACTGTGATGATGGGTGCAGCAATATTAGTGATGATTGTAGCGATTATGAGGTTATAATGGTGTATGTTAATGCTTGTGTATAAATATTTATAAATTCAATTAGCATTAAATAATTATATAATTTTATGTGAGAAATTCATCATAATTTAAATGACTTTTATCTTACAAACTCAATTATAATTGGATTCAAATGGATTGAATAAAGAGTATCGCCTCTTATACCAACACCACCGAATTATGAAAATGATTTTTAAATAATATATACTTCGCAAAAAAATATAAAAATTATCATTTAGAATTATCTTGAGACTTTGAAGCATGGGTATGTCGACAAACATGTTATACCCATACCGGATAGTTACCGAATTATGAAATTTTTTTCCCACTCAATTTTAAAATTACTATTAGTTAACCAAGTCTATTGAAATTAATTAGGATAATAAACTAGTTATAATTGTGCACACACACACACACATAGTACGCAAGAAATTTTCACCTCAATAATTTTCAATTGAGGTTCGACATAGTTTGGATATATACTAGATATGTTTGGCTAAACCAAAAATTAAGAAGAAAAAATTTGAATACATTTTTGTGTACCCATGCAGAAATAACATACTTTAGTAAGTATTCGGTACGAGTACAACATGTTTGTCGAATTATCCATACTTCATTGTCTTATGATATTTTGTGAAAAAAAAAATATTTTCCAAGAGCTTACTCGTATTTGTGATCGTTGATGCATTTTTGGGAAATCAATTACATCAATTGTGAAAACTTACACATTTTATAGCGATCCGGTTTTCCCTCCATTGTTTATTGTATCCCGGACTCGGCTCCGTGGATGTCTGTTGTAGTATATGTTGCATTTTCGTCCTTTAATTCTTTGTATTTGAGTTTTAGGATGTGTTGGGCAGGTTTGTAACAGGTTGGGTGTGTTTTAAAAACAATTAGTTGCTGTCCAGTTTTGGTCTCTTCGCTTAAGCGAGGACTTTGTCGCTCGAGCGAGCCGTGTGTTTTTGCTTCTTCGCTCGAGCGAGGGTTTGTACGCTCGAGCGAGTATTGCAGGTCTTCAGGTTTTCTTTTCAGACGCAGCTTTGGCTCGAGCGAGCTCGGTCTGGTGTGTCTCTTCACTCGAGCGAGAGGTCTTGCGCTCGAGCGTGCGTCTGCGTCTAGTTTGGACCTGAAGGTTGTGTTTCTTGGCTCGAGCAAGCGAGCTATATGTTTGGGTTTCTTCGCTCGAGTGAGGACTCCTGCGCTCGAGCGTGCTTCTGGGTAGCAGACCTCAAGCTTCGTGTTGTTGGCTCGAGCGAGGCTTTCTGAGCTTGAGCAAGGCCCATTTGTGTCTGGTCGCTCGAGCGACCACTCCTTCGCTCGAGCGAGCCTCGAGTATATCAGTTCGCAGTAGCATGTTTTTACACACTTTTTCACTCTCCTTTTCATCTCAAACCCTAGATCCGACTCTCTCTCTCTCTACATACACATTCTCAACATGAATACCCTTGGTTCTTGGGTGTCTCTACCCTAGTCTCTTTGAAGAAAAGATAGAGCTTGGTGTGGGCTTCGCTTTGATCCGAAAAACATTGGGTTCTTGAGTTTTCACCCTCATCTCCTTTGAGTCTCTTCTTTTGAGGTAGGGATAAACTACTCCATCTTACGAGTTTTGTCATAAATTTTAGTCATTTTGATTAAATGGTGTATTATGGAAATTTTGAAATGTTAGGGTTTGAACTTGAATTTGTAAAAGAGGGGTTTTTCAATTGATGAGCTTCATGTGTAAGTGAGACCTTGGAAAATGGGATTAATGTTGTAAAAATTGATGAAATTGAGCCTTAGGGCTAAAGTTGAGAAAATGGGGAAAATGCCCTAATTAAGTTTAATACTTTAATTTGTATAATTAATTTGGGAAATATGAAATTATGAAATTGAGTTGAGAATCACGAAATTGGATAGAATTGGGGTAGAATGGTGTGCTTGGATTAATTTATCACTCACCTATGAAAATGTTGATTATTTATCTGTTTGATGAATTTATTATCTGTTTAGAAATGACTATTTTGGGCTATCGGTGGAGGATAGTCGTGATTGTTGTAGACACTGCATGTTGATTAGGGAAAACTGAAACTAATCGACTAAGTTATGTCATTGAATATGACGGTCAGATTAATACATCGAATATGTGTATTGATTGATCATTGTATATGAGGAAGTGCTTAAATACATTGCATATGTATATTTGTGTGGGAGGAGATAGGGGATGTACTCCATTGTATGTGAGGAGATAGGGGATGTACTCTATTGTTTGGGAAGAGATAGGGGATGGACTCCATTGATAACTAAGTTGGCCGGAGTGTCTAGGGTGAAAGTCCCGAAACCTTATATGCATCTGAATGATGTTGATATCGGAAGTGTTTTTAATATGAGTTGTAGTCTCATTTGAGTTATGGATATTGGAAATGTATTTAATATGAGTTGTAGTCTCATTGAAATTGTTTGGTTAAATAATGAGCCATGTCTATGAATTGAATTGGATAAATAAGGGGACGTAAAATGAAACACGAATGTAATTGTCGTTGAATTGGGAAATGTTGCGAGTTGGTTTACAAGTGTTAACCATTTGTCAAATGCTAATGTTTTAGTCATTTCTTATATTTGGTTTAGCATATCTCTACTGGCTTTTGGCTCACCCTATATGGGACATCATTTTCAGGTGCAGGTGATATGTCACCTCCAAGGACGTGGCTTGGGAGGCTTAGAGGCTGAAAGCTCTTTTGTTGTTATCATTTTGTATTGCATGTAAATCAAGCCAAGGGCTTAATATGTTTAGAGTTAGAACTCTTTTTTTTTTGTTGTTGAACCCAAGTGTTGACTTGGAAAGTTGTAAGCCCGTAGGGCATTTACTTTTGTTGTCAACATGTAATACTTTTGTACTTAATACTCTGATAAATGGAAATATGCTTTATTCTTTTATGTCTATGGATGTCATGTATGTTGGGTTTATATGTATTATTTTGAGGGCGTGACACATTTCAAGAACAAACTCACGCGTAATTTTGTGTTAGCCACCCTAAGTTTGGTGACACAACTTACGTGACTTTGTGAAAACTTACACAATTTTGTGAAATAAAAGTGTTCTTCAAACACTTACACGTATTTGTGATCACTTACTCATTTTTAAAAAATATCACTTACGTCAAATGTGAAAACTTACGCATTTTTGAGAAATAAAAGTGTTATCCAAAAAGCTTACTCGTATTTTTGATCACTTGCGTATTTTTTGGGAAATCAATTATGTTAGTTGTGAAAACTTCCGTACTTTTGTGTTGTTGAAAAATTTTAAGAACAAACTCATGTGTAATTTTGTTTTAACCACCCTGAATTTTGTGACAAACCATATGTGACTTTGTGAAAATTTACGTAATTTTGTGAAATAAAAGTGTTCTCCAAAGACATATTCGTATTTATGATCACTTACGTATTTTTTGGACAATTAGTTACGTAAATTGTGAAAAAATATGCAATTTTGTAGAATAAAAGTGTTCTCCAAAGACTTATTCGTATTTGTGATCATTTACGTATTTTTTGGACAATTAGTTATGTAAATTGTGAAAATTTACGCAATTTTGTGCAATAAAAGTGTTCTTGATAGACTTATTCGTATTTCTTATCACATACGCATTTTTTGAAAAAGTAGTTATGTTAGTTGTGAAAACTTATGCATTTTTGTGTTATTGAAAAAATTTAGAAACAAACTCACGCGTAATTTTGTGTTAACCACCCTGAGTTTTGTGACACAACTTACGTCACTTTATGAAAACTTACGTAATTTTGTAAAATAAAAGTGTTCTCCAAAGACTTACTCGTATTTGTGATCACTTACGAATTTTTTCGGAAATGACTTATGTCAGTTGTGAACACTTATGCATTTTTCTGTTGTTAAAAATTTTTAGAAACAAATTTACACGTCATTTTGTGTTAACTACCTTCAGTTTTGTGACATAACTTATGCGACTTTGTGAAAATTACGTAATTTTGTGAATAAAAGTGTTCTCCGAAGACTTACATGTATCTGTGATCACTTACGTATTTTTTAAAAAAACCACTTACGTCATATGTGAAAATTTACACATTTTTGTAAAATAAAAGTATTCTCTAAGAATATACACATCACCAAATGCAAAACATTAAAATCTGATAATTCACAATAACAATGACTTTAGAGGATGTGCACATTCACATCCACAAAAATATCCAATCAATAAGCATACATATACATGGATATATAATACCATATCAATCCATCTCGAAGCAAAAAGTCAAATCCAACTTTAATAAATTATTGAACAATTCTAAACATTCGTCCCTACCAATATATATCTCAATGCAGGGGCAGGGGCAGAGGCACGTTGGGACCAAGAGGGGGGAGCTTCTATATACACACACCTAATCCCCTCTTTGCACATCCTTCTCACTACACACACCAAGAAAATTAATTCCTAATTAGTTTCCTCAGTACACACACGATGAGTTCCAAATGTACCCTCATACACACACATACACGCACACACACACACCCGACCCCAAATACACACACCTATTGAATCTAAAGCACATCTTCAACCTTGAAGCATTCCATTACATACAAGTAGGGGTGTACACGGTCCAGATTGGTTCGGTTCTGAGAAAATCCAAGAACCGAACCGATCCTAACGGTTCTGTGTTTTTGAGAACCAGACCAGACCGTTACACTTGTAAAACCGGACCAGAACCAAACCGAAAAAAACGGTTCGGTTTCGGTTGGGTTTACGGTTCCAAAAATTTCTATTTACAAAAATAAATTATTAATATTAGCAAAATAATTACTCAAACTAATTACATTTAACTCATGATAAAAATTAATAAGATTAAGGCATTACTTAATATTACATATCTATATCATCCTAATATCATTAAAATTATAAAAAACCAATTAATAAAAATAAAACTTGATATTATATATATATATGTTTTAAAATTTGGTTCGGTTCGGTTCGGTTCGAACCGCGGTTTTTTCATAAAATCCATTAATCGAACCGTTTTTACGGTTCTCATATTTCTTAATTCGAAACCGAACCAATTCTTAATAGAACCAAACCAAACCGTATGATTCGGTCTGGTTCGGTCCGGATTACCGGATCGAACGGATTTTTGAACAGCCCTACATACAAGCTGAAGCACCTATTCAAACTGAAGCACATCTTCAACCGTGTGCAAATACATTGAAGCATTCCATCTCATTACCGTGTGCAACCCAGGTGTGCAAATACATTGAAGCATTTCATCCACGAAGCTGCATCCCATTAAAGCATTCCATCAGATTTTCAATCCTCATTAGGTGAGTTTACTTTTGAATCATCATTCCTATTCAATCCTCATTTTCATCTGTAATGTAGAGTTTTTCACTTGGAATGTAGAGTTTTTGATTTGGAACCGTCGTTCGGAACTGGTTAGCCGAAATATAACAATGTGTTCGGACGTAGGAGTCCGAAAATAATCAATAATTTCATCAGTAGATTTCCGAAAATGTTACATTGTTTCGATAGTCAACTTCTGAAAAAATTGAATTTGGACAACACTCAACCTCCGAAATTATGTTTTTGTTTCGAATTTCAACTTCCGAACAGAATATGTATTTTCGGTTGTGAACTTCCGAACAGGTTTTTTTTTTTTTTTCCCTTCTTAATTAAAACACTTAATTATAACACTTAATTAAAACACTTATTATAAGTTAAAACACTTATTATAATTTACACACGCTTATTATAATTTTACACACACTCTCTTTATTTACACACACACTCATTACACACACTTATTATTTTTGTAGATAATATGGATTCTGAATATCAACAACGTGTCCCACCTACTGCTTCAAATAGACGACGTCGTGAATTGGATGTAGACCATGAACAGGGACGAGGGCGTGGGCGAGGACGAGGTCAAGGTCGTGGTCGAGGTCGTGATCCAGTTTCGGTAGAATATGATATTCCCAGTGCCAGTCAAAGTCGAAGCCGAAGCCAAGGACGAGTTGAAGGTTATGATATGCCTGACAATGTTGTGGAGGATACCTCTTTACCTGATTCTTCTCCTGTCCAGGAAGAGTACCTTACTCATGCTTTTCCAGGTGGACCGACTGATCCATCAATACTGCGGAGTTTCAATAGTCATGTGGCTGCAGCTATTTGGCACGGGGAGGTAAACATTCCTCAGTAAAAGTGAAATTCATTTGTATATGAGTTTTTGTTTTTTGTGTGTGTTGTATGGTAGTTTGTAATGACATATCATTTGTGTTGTAGGAACGAGGGCCCCTAAAATGTCATAATCACTCTTCCAAGATCCTCACATGGCCATGGTGGTTAATAGAGAACAACACCAGATTCAAAGCCATTATTGAGCAGTCTGGACTGTCACAGTTAGCTCGTTGCACTTATCGGTTCGTCAACAAGCTTCTAATCTCCAGTTTTGTTGAGAGATGGCAACCTGAGACGAACACATTTCACATGACAGTTGGTGAAATGACCTTGACCCTAGATGATGTTGGCACTATTCTTGGCCTTCCCATTGTAGGCAAATCAGTCAGCATACCAGATGTGACAGATCATCATGGAGTTACATTACTCGTTTATGGCTTGGGGATTACTGAACGTACAGCACATGAAGAGGTTTCTTCTGCTGGTGGCAATTCAGTCAGGCTTGAATGGTTGCGAAGTCAGTTTGTTGGTGTCACAGATTCAGACCCCGATGAGGCTATACAGTGCGTTGCTAGAGCTTATTTGTTGTTTCTGTTGGGATGTACACTCTTCAGTGACAAGAGTGGCAGCAGGGTTCCCGTTGTTTACCTTGGCTTATTGATGGATTTGGGATCCATACATACTTACGCCTGAGGTGCTGCTGCATTAGCATTTTTATATAGTGCACTTCCGAGCATTCCGACCTCATCAGAACATGGGCTACAATGAAAACATGCCACACGTGTACCATTGGGCATCTAGGAGAGAGGCGGGTTCCTCCATTGAGCATTTGAAATATTTTCGAGCCGAGCTTGACAGTTTGGTAGCTACTGATGTAAGTTTACTCATCCTGCGATAATTTTAACACTTCCATTTATCTTACCCTTTATGTACTTTAATTCAAAAACACTTTACGTTTACAGGTTATTTGGGATCCATACCACAGCTGCAGAGACCGGCATCCATGTAACCCGGTTACGTTCTACCATGGATGCTTAAAGTGCTTAGACGTTGTCGAACCTTATCATCCAGATAGAGTTTTGAGGCAGTTTGGCAGGGTTCAAACCATCCCAGATGCACCACTAGCTCCCAGTCGTGGTGCGTGAGGCAACATATCTGCACGATATACAGTCATGTACAGATACTTGGATAGGATCTGGGAGGCTTGGGATAACCACGTGTTATCTGAGCAACGGAGGAGCACACCAGTTCGTCAGCCTTGGCAATGTGTACCGGGTTACATGGATTGGTATAAGAATATCATGCACCTATATGTCGAGCACATTGATGAACCGCGTGTCCATGACCATCAGGATTTCAGCGAACATGCAGATGTAATCTATTATCCTCTCTTATGCATACATATGTAACTTACTCTTTTTTTTTCTGATATGTTCCCTAAAATGTGATATTGTTTTCAAATGCAGCGTATTGCACATGCACTGCAGATTTCACATCCTATTATTGACGCTGGTTATCAGGAGGGGATTCGACATCCTTATCGACTTTACCAGGCTATCGAGAGTATGATGCATGTCCTTGAAGGTCAGCACATTGACGAAGCTGGACCTAGTTCTGTTGGAGGTCGCTTTCCATCTTCAACATTGACATACAGTCGTAGGCCTAGGCGTAGGCATACAGCTGATTCGTGACATGTTATTTTGTTAGTTGATGAATTTTTTTTGGTGTTTTTTGTAAGATGACATTGTTGTAATGGTAACAGTGGTTAATATTTTATTATTATAATGGAATGGCAACAATGGTATTGTAATGACATTGTAATGACATTTTATTATTAGAATGGAATGGTAACAATGGTCCTTGATTTTGTAAATGATATTTTCTTATTACAATGGAATGGTAACAATGGTCGATAACATTCAATCCACATTGCAAAACATAACACATCAACATCAAAAACACATCCATTAATTTCTTCCATAATTTTAACATTGTCAAATGCATACATGTGTCATGCGACATCAACAACATCAAAAGTCTCTCAAGTAGCTACATTATCATGAATAATGTCCTTGAAATGTTGAATGCAACGCACATATGCATCATCCCAGTTGACAGCGCAAGGGTGATGGTATTTTCTCCAATTAGTGGCAATAGGAGGAACTGGATGGCCTGGCTGCAACAAAACCTGCACCAAATATTAATTGACTTAGTGGTCATACCTCATAACTTCTTGTACATGCACAAACCCAATTGATAAGTTTCTGTTATACCTGGTCGAAATGATTTCCGTTGACAAACCCAATGGCAATCTCACGTCTATCAAGTTGAGGTACTGGCACTGTTCTAAGAGGTAAAAAGGTGAGACATTGCTGTAAAGACAAGTGGTATAACACAAGATTGTAGCACGATGCAACAAGATGCCCCATGTCTGGCATAGTCATCCAATGTGAGTATCCAGGACTGTCTTCAAAGTATGACAATATGCTTGTCAATTCTTCAAACCTTTCATAGGACCCATAAAGTGTAATGTATTCCTCTTTGTGTGTGTGCAGCTCACCCAATAGGTCACGCCTAACCTGAGCCCAATCATCTTCTGTATGACCAATTGAAGCAGCTATAGCCCTGAAACCACAATTCCCATCTGCAGCTATATCCTTCACAAACTTGATGTATGGTTTCAACCCAACAGGGAAAGCATCAACATATGTACCAGGTTTCACTGCTCTAGTAATGTATGACTTCCCTTTCGGATTCACCTTCTCCTTTCCCTTAACAGGTCGCTTCTTCTTGGTTTACAGAGTAGAAGCTAATGTAGTGATTTGAGTGTCCCTAGGTGAGAAGGAATCATGTCCAAATTGCACTAACTCAAATGCACACGGGTCACGAAGGGTAGAAACATTGATCTTCTTATGATCCTGAGGACGTGTTTTTGGCTTCACCTCCGGCTCAACAAGAAAAGTGCTTCCCGGATATACAATCTCTTTCAACTTCTTCAAAAGCTCCAACCGCATGGTTCTATCACTTTCATTAAACTTGTTAATAAACAACTCTACTTCTGCATGACAAGTCACCCCCGTTTTCTCTTCTTTCTTGCATATGGAGATATGAAGTTGCCTCCACTGTGAGTGTATGGTAGCAAGTGGTATAGGACGATCTTGTCTGATATAGTCAGCAATCTCATGGGCGCAAGGTAAACCATGAGTGTGGCGAAGGACCCATCCACAAGCTTCAACATCAATACCAATGGAATTGGCTCTCTTACTCTCTACAAGCAAATACTCCAACGCAGAGATAGACACATTACCCCGTAGCTCCCTGAATTGAGAAGGTTTAAATTGATGTTGCACAACAGTTAGACTTTTCTCAAATGAAGCCTTGATATCAGTGTGTTGCAACTCAAGCAGACTGTGTATTTTCTCAAATGATGCCTGAAATGAGACTTGACATGAACCCAATTGTCTTTTAAGTTTTGCATGTGCACTCTCAGCCCTGTTCAATTCAATGTAAGTCAAGTTAAAATCAAGTACATGGCACTTATTAATAACATATTGAAGAAAAGTAATCTTACCGGTTCGTTGTAACATTACCACAATGCATACACGTGTCTGTCCATGCCGCCACAAATTTGTCCTTGTAAGGAACCAACCAAGTATCCATGACGTATTTAACTGCATCAGGATAACTACTGAATTCCTTAAGTACTGATTTAAGACGCTCATCGTATTGAATTTCAGAAGATGAATACACTACAGAGTTCCACTCATGGTTGAACTTCTCCCATTTCTGCTGTGTCTCAAACATTTTCTTGCATTTGGTCAACACATTCTTACTGATATGCCAACGACATAATAAATATCTGGCACTCAGGAATATCTTCTGTATGGCATTTATCAAGGCTAGCTCTCTGTCAGTAACAATAACTGTTGGCACAACAAACCCATCCATGACATCACGCAATGTAGCTAACACCCACGCATAGTTATCGACCCTCTCATACTGTAAGTATGCGAAACCTACAGAGAATGTCATTTCAGTTGATGTCACTCCCACAATTTCAAGAAGAGGAAGCCGATATCTGTTGGTTTTATATGTGCAATCCATAATTAATATACATGGGAAAGACCAAAATAAGTCCAAACTGGTAGGATGTGCCCAAAACAAGTCTGTCACAGTCATCGTGGACTCTTCAGACCAATGGCGCTCAATGTAGTTATACTTGGCCAATTCACCCAATAAGTGTTGCATTTGTGATCTTCCAACTCTCTGTACCACCCTGTTTCGATGGCATACATTGTAAATGGTTTTAAGTGTGCTTACATTGAGGGCATCTTGCTATTTCAAGGTTACTAGGATTTCTTTTGGCCGAACCATTCTCTTTGACATATCCATTAACAATGCTTTCTCATCCTTTGATAGCCTCCCCGCATATGAATGTCCCTCGAGGTGCTCCGCAGGTGGATGATTATGCAATCCGCATACTACGGTCAATGTCCATTCATCATGTGTGGTAAACCTGTGAGCCCTCATATCAAAAGGACAACCACACTTCTTCGTACCGATTATTCTTGATGTATTATTGCCATAATGTTTTAACTTCTTTGTTGCTCTATATTGGCCACTTCTCTCACAAGCAAGATACATCCTGGGTCTTTTTTTCCCTCCACCATAGTCTGATGTTTTGATTACAATGACCAAACCATTTCTCTTTCCAACTTCATGTACCCAGTTGAGCAATTCATCTTTACTTTTGAATACCTACAAAGTTAAATAAATATTATCAAACATTTACATTTGGTGAGCAATTCGAAACATAATCGTTATAATTTCGTAGAGTGAACCTGTTCAGTTGTGAATTGAGTGGTTTAATCTAACACAAAATCCGCGCAAACCTGACTTCCTTGAGTTGACACATATTCCTGCATATTTTGTATAACATTACAAATTTTTAATGGCATTATAAAGATTAATTTGCAATTTGAAACTGTAAATTTGGTATGTAGTTTGCAAATTTGGAATATAAAATGGGAAAAAAAAATTTACTTCATTCGGAAGTAGTTGTCCGAATTTATTTTCAAATTTCGGAAGTTGAATGTTGTAAAAGTTAACTTTGTTCGGACAACAACTTCCGAATTTAAATACCTTGTTCGGACAACAACTTCCGAAATTTATTACTTTGTTCAGACAACAACTTCCGAAAATAAATAATTATTTCGGCAGTAGATTTCCGAACCAAATAACACAATTCGGCCTTGGTTATCCGAACGACGCTGGGAAAAAAAAATTAAACTCACATTTCCTTCGCTCTGTTTCACATGAACACTTATTTGCTGATTTTCAGAAGGCAAATCCTCCATAACAATGATGTTTTCCCTACGAATGACGAAGGTTGATGAATGAGTGCATTGAGAAGCTGCAGTGCATGTGCAATACGGAAATGCCAAAGCCCTTTGGTTTCACTTCTAGCTCAATGAACTTGGAAGAAGCTATGAATGACTCTACTTTCACTTCTAGCTCAATGAAGCTACAAACACGATGCAACAGATGTGAACTCTAGAGGGAGGTGTGCATTGAGATGTTTTGAATTAACAATGGTGTCTAAAATAGTAATTTCACTTAGGGATACATTTGTAATAAAATTAAATATCATTAAGTGTGTGCAAAGAGGGTATTTGGTGTATGTAGATAGAAGCTCCCCCATGACGGTCACGTGCCCCCCCTTAATTTTTAGAAATTACACTTTTACCCCTATTTGAAAAATAATTAATTTTTAAAATTCAAAGTATGTCATAATTTTTTATATCTCACCTTCAAATTTTTTTTTTTTTTTTTTGGTGGACAGTCTTTGAAAAACCAACATGGTTAATCTATTAGTTAAAATTCTTACATTTTCATTATAAGGTTAGTGGTTCAAATATCTCAATTTGATTATTAATTGTATTTTCCATATTATTTATTTATGATTTCTTTCTTATTTTTGAAAATATTTATCTATATTAGTTATATGGTGTATTGATTTTCATTCTGATTATAATTCATTAGTTTCATTATAACATGATTCATTAATTAAAAATAAAATACAAATTTTTGTAATTTGCCACTCTAAATATTTAATTTTGCTAAAATATTTTCTTTAAATTATATATTATTTCTCTCTTTTCTCTTGTATCTTTCTCTTCCCCTCTCTTTTTTCTTTGGGTGTATTTTGGTGTAATTTTATCATCGGTTTTGGTTGGTAGCTCGAAATTTAGTGGCCCTAATGGCCCTAAATTTCCATATAAGGCAACAAAAAAAAAACAAGGCAAAAAAAAAAAAGAAAAAAAAAACAAACTTATCCAGAAAAGGAAATTAGGGCCATTAGGGCCACTGTTTTTAGGGCCACAATTCATTTTCCTTTTATCATTCTCATTTTTAATAATAATATGTGATCATATTTTAAATTATAATTATCATCATGTTCACAAAACTAAAATAACAAATCATATTAATAATAAATAAACAATCAAAAATCAAAAACATAAAACAAACAAATTAATTTGGGCATAACTTTAAAATTTTAAATATAAAACTATCTTCATTTTTAGTTATTTTACCCTCAATTACGGATTAAAATTATTTGCATTGCGACTATGATGTTAACTCAATGTTCCTCCTATGTCGAAATTCTATAGTGACTCTCTCTCTCTCTCTCTCTCTCTCGCTTTGTCTTCATAGCCGTCGGGTACAGGAGCATCACCGCCATCGCACCAACGTCAATCCACCATTGGAGCATCACCCCAGGTATCTCTCTCTCTCTCTCTCTCTCTCTCTCTCTCTGTTTTCTTCCATTCGCATACCTTCACACAAACCCAGCCCCAAATTGACCCACCTACCGCCATTGAGTTTAATACAGATTCCTCTTCCACCGTGAACAACCACCATCAGCCCCCTTTTCCCTGTTATCCCTGCTCCTCTCTCTCTCTCTCTCTATATATATATAATTGTTATATAAATTTGGCTATGGTGAGAGTATGCGATGAAATTCCAAAATGGGTTTTGAATTAGAGAAATCATGATAGTCTGTTGGATGACCTGGGTTTGGACTGGTTGTCTTTTGATAGTCTGTAGAGGACTAGTTGATCGACATCCTTTGTTGTTGGAGGCACTGATTTGGCCTTCTCAGCAAATTCTTCAAACTCGTCCTGTCAATTGCCATATATATATATATATAGTATTTAATAATTTGTGAAATATGCAATGTTTATTAGGGTTGATATCTTTCCAGATACAAGAGGAACAGAGCACAAAATTTTGTCACAATATAGGGATCGCATACACTAAAGATTTCCAAAACATTTAAAATTTTCAAGTTATACATAGTATAAATGCTACAACAAGAAGCTTTCCAGCAAAAGAAATATAACATAGTAGGCAAGGATGTATAATCCAACTAAAAGAAAAAGAACCAAAAACTCCCACCAAAATAATGTTAAAAAGTGCCCGAGACTTTTGGGTTTTCTTTGAGCTTCTATTAGTTGTTAGAAAAAGAGTAAGAGACATGGACAAAGAGTTTTGCTTTGAATTTGACTTATTGTGCATGTGTTCGATTTTTGTAATGGTTGTGATTGAGGGGTTCTAGAACTAATTTCGTAGAAATAATTTAAAACAAAAAATTTATATGTACTAAACATGTAAGCACTCTGATTTGGGCATATAGACTGAGAAGTTAACCATAAAAACCATCACATAATAGAGCATGGTAAGATGAGATGGCATATTGCCTGGATTTTCTTAATCGGTGCAGTAAGTGCATGACCATGGTTCAATCCCAAGTTACTGACAAGGGCTAGTTATACTTTTCAATATCAATAGCATGACTTATGAATTTTTCTACTTGTAAAGTGCACTAACCAGTTGTATGTTGCTTTGTGAGTTTTGATTGCATTAAATAATTCTATAAACTCAGTGTGCTGCTATGCAACAGTTTGTTGATAAATTCTACAACTATTACAATTCAATAATTACAAGTACTTTATTCATTAGTTATAAATCTATTGACTGATCAGTAGTTTTCCATTGGAAAACCAGAAGCATGTTAATAGAATGTGTTTCTGAGTTCTTTTATGAGAAATAACTACATGCAGTAGCATCTTAGTACTTTATTAATAGCTTTCAAATTTTCCATTATATGTTTTATGGTAAAAGCTTTTTATCTTTTTGTACCTTATCATTGTTGCTTCTTTAGTATTGAGGATAGATTTCTAATGTCAGTTTCATAAGATAAAATGATTTAGATAATTCAAAACATATGGATTTGAGGGGAAACAAAATAATGAAAAAATTGTTCTAAGAATTATGTTTTGACTTATAGGTTAGGATTAAATTTCCATTGGGAAGCAGAGGAACATTTGAGAAATGACAAAAAAATAAGATAAGGCGAGAAGTTTATCCTAGGAAGAAACAAGGTAAACTGGATGAAGCATATGAATTGTGGCTAATAATATCATGCCCACAACATAGTTGATATTTTGCATATGAGTTGAATAAGGCATTATAAGATCTTCTTTGATACTTTTCTTTTGTATTTTAGTTAGCATTCCATTTAACATATTCATATGGCTATCTGGTTTGGTATGATTGATTGGTGAGATATGATAGTGAGGATTCGTGGCTTATAAAATACATAACTTGGAATGATAGTTAATGCTCTATAGTTTTCTTCACAAATATTTGTTTTGATTCCCTGTTTTCTAAGTCTTAAGATTTGTAATTTCATTTATGATTTTTCTAAAATTGGAGCAGGGTGGTGATTTTTTCCCCATTTCCATGATATTCTTTAGTACTTTATAGTGCAGTACCTTACCTCTCTATATATAAATCTATGAAGGTGCCTTCAACTTCTACCTTTTGTTTAATTGGTTGTTGATTTTTTAAATATTGATTAAATTTATCTGAGGGGATATGGATTTAGTTATTGCAGCTTGCATCATGGTTCTTGGCTTGAAGACTGGTCGGTACTAATGATTAATTTTTTTTTTTTTACAGATGATTTTTGGCTTGAAATTGTAGATACCAGTTTTTTTTTTTTTTGGTCTATAGAGGACATTGTTTTTTGTCTACGGATTACTATTGTTCGTACATGTACTTATTGGCATGGTACAAATTACTTTTGGCGTGATATAGATTATTCTTTTGGCATGATGTTGTGGATATTACTTTTTTGTGTATAGAGGACATGGTTTTTGTATAATCCTCTTTTTTGTATGAAATTACATTTTTTAGGTTGGATTTTACTTGGTGTGCATGGAATTTTATTACATTTGTAATTTGACATTAAATATGAATTTTTTGGATGGTACAAAGTGAAATGTGTGGAGGTTGTGGAATGGTTAATAGTATAATCGATATATGTATTGTTTTCTTTATATACAAGATACAAGTTGCACTAATAATAGAACAAATATAGGTTGTGGAGAAATTAATTAAAAAAAAACACTAAATAAAGTTTGTGGCGATTAAAGATTGGCAGTCAAAAAAGCAAGCAAAGCTTTTTGATGACTAAATATTTAGTAGTCAAAAAAAAAAAAAACTTTTGCCGACTAAATAGTTTGTAGCCAAAGTAAATCAAGAATAGGAAAAAATCCTTTGCTAACTAAATATTTTAGTTATGAAAAAACATGGCATCCTTCGGCAATTAAAATGTTTAGTTGTAAACAACAACGGCTACTAAAACATTTCGTGACTAAATGTGACATAAAATGGCAACTAAAATATTTAGTCACTAAATGTAGTACTATTTGCCAATAAGAATTTATTGGCGACTAAACTTTTGGTCACCAATAGTTAAATTCATTTTTATGTGGAAACTTTAGGTGATTAAAATTTTGGTCGCCAAAAGGTTACCTTTGGCGACTAATAAATTTTTAGTAGCCAAAAGTTGTAAATTAGCAACCAAAAAAATTTTAGTATTCCTAACTAGCTAGGCGACTAAAATTTTTAATCGCCATTGACTTTCGACTTTTCGAAGACAAAATGAGACTTTGGCGATTATTTTTTTATAGTGTCAGTTTCTTAAATAATTTGAAAAGTAGGTCAATTCTCTAAATTTTTTTTTTTAAAAAAAAAATCTCTTTAAAGTTGATGTGTCTGTCATATGTGGGGTTGAGAAAAATGCTAAAAAAAAGTCCCACCCACTCATGGACGAGAATACAGGCTGATTTCCTGACTATGATATTTTCAAAACTTTATTTCCATTTTAAGGTGGGTTTTTATCTTTATTAACAATGTCATTTTTCAGAAAACGACTTTTAAAAAGCTGTGTTTCGCGATTAACATAATAATAAAATTTAAACATAGGAAACAGGCTGTGGAAAAGTAGATTTTAATTAAGTTTTAATTAATTCTAAATTAATTAAAAATAAAAACGGTTTTGGTAAAATCGTTTTTACACTAAATTTTTTTTTAATTTATATTTGTAACATAAATATTTTTAATACAAAAATGATTTTAAAAAACCACTTTATAAAGGGGTATTTTTTTTAAGGTCCCTGATATTATGATTTTATAGTATAAAGGACATCAAATATTTTCATGATGTCTAAGGTCCCTTAACAGCATCCAGAGAAATTTCAATCCCAGAGAAATTCTCTCCAGAGAAAATTGAAATCCAGAGAAATTTCAGTCCCAGAGAAATTCTCTCCAGAGAAAATTGAAATCCAGAGAAATTTCAGTTCCAAAGAAATTCTCTCCAGAGAAAATTGAAATTTCTCTAAGTACCAAATAAATCCAGAGAAAATTGTGGAAAGGAAATTTGTATGGCTATCCAGGAAATTTCTTTGACTTTGCAAATTTCTCTAGCTCTATTAACTACAATTAAACCCATGTCTAACAAACCCACAAACCAACAAATTTCTCTGGTTCAAAACCAGAGAAATTCTCTTCAAACCAGACAAACCAGAGAAATTCTCTCTATTTACAGTAAAGTTGTATTTTTATGAACAGAACTTGGTGATTGAGTTCAAAAACCAGAGAATTTCTCTGGTTTCAACCTAGAGAAAATTCAGTTAAAAAATCAAAGAATTTCTCTAGTTTCAACCAGAAGATCACTTTTCTCATTAATCTACACTTGGCTTCAATTTCTATTTTTGTGAACTTAAGAATATAGGATTTAGATCCTCCAGTACAACTGCATACCAACATTTCAATACTCAATGTATTGCTTTTTGTCAAAACATAATTGGAAATGCTAAAAGAGAACAAATACACATCCAGAGAAATTTCAGTTCCAAAGAAATTATCTCCAGAGAAAATTGTGGAAAGGAAATTTGTATGGCTATCCAGGAAATTTCTTTGACTTCGCAAATTTCTCTAGCTCTATTAACTACAATTAAACCCATGTCTAACAAACCCACAAACCCACAAATTTCTCTGGTTCAAAACCAGAGAAATTCTCTTCAAACCAGACAAACCAGAGAAATTCTCTCTATTTACAGTAAAGTTGTATTTTTATGAACAGAACTTGGTGATTGAGTTAAAAAACCAGAGAATTTCTCTGGTTTCAACCCAGAGCAAATTCAGTTAAAAAATCAAAGAATTTCTCTAGTTTCAACCAGAAGATCACTTTTCTCATTAATCTACACTTGGCTTCAATTTCTATTTTTGTGAACTTAAGAATATAGGATTCAGATCCTCCAGTACAACAGCACACCAACATTTCAATAGTCAATGTATTGCTTTTTGTCAAAACATAATTGGAAATGCTAAAAGAGAACAAATACACAGAACTGTACGTGTAACTTAGAACAAAGTAGAACCACACCAAGTACTTGACTCCATACGGGTATCCATCTTTATTGGAAGTTCATCAAACAAAATAATTACTGTGTTAGATATAAACTGTAATCTTCAACAAAGACGACTTCACCTAGAAGAATCTTCAGAAGTGAACTTAAGTGAAATACTATTGACGCAACTAGTGCCGATCAAAAATATCATAGAGTATAACCCAGCACCGTCGGAAGCGAACCTGGATCAACGCTGCACCAAAACACATGTCCAGAGCCGACGAAGTAGCTCGATGTCGCGGATCTTCAGTCCGGCGTAGGAGATGAAGATGAGCGCCTGGATCACGAGGGCTTCGGAGACGAAGATGTATGCGATTGCGATGAGAGGAAATGAGAGAAGGAGAACGAGACCGGGAATCTCCACTGGGTAAAGCTTTGGGAAGTATTGGAAGATGAGAAGGACTGAGAGTCGGGTTGTTGGGGATGGCAGTGGGTCAGATGATGAAGATAGTATAAAGGACTGAAATTTCTCTGTTGTATGTTTAGGAATCTTAGACATCAAAAAATAATTTTGTGGATCTCTTCCATTATGAAAAGTGGGAGAGGGACCTTAGACCAATTTTCCCCTTTATAAAACGGATTTAGAAAAACCGTTTTCACAATTTTTTTTTTTTTTTTTTTTCCATGTGGGAAGGTTGTTGGATTTGGAAACTAAAAGATGAGAAAAAGAGAGAGAGCAGCAATTCCAATGCATTCAAAGATTGCTTTCTTTAGAAAATCACAACACAGACAAAACATAATCTATATAATACTCCTACAAATCTCATCAAGAATCCACGCTCAATTACTTATTATATAAAACATATATTGTGGAGTTTAGGAAGTTGTTATTTTAGTAAGTTGTTTTAGTTGTTAGCTATTTTAATAGATTAAAATTTTTGTGTTTGGAAAAATAATTAGATTTTTTTATAATTAGATGTGATGTTTGTATTTTCAAATTAAAGGCTATTTTAATTTATATTTTCAACATAAATATTTTTTCACCAAAAATATCTTTAATACAAAAACAGTTTTAGAAAAGCTATTTTATAATCAAATACGTCACTCAAAATTATTCAAAAATTAATTTCAAAACTCAAATCAAAACTTAAAACCAAACTCTTTTCAAAATTCTATTTTTAAAAAATATTATTTATTTTATTATTTAAAATTATTTTTAGAATTATGATTTGAGCGTGGAGTCGTGTTTTGAGTCATGAGTTTTGAATTGAGTTTTGAAAAGAGAAAATTTGTTTGGTTATGAGTTTTAAAAAGAGTTTTGAGTTGTATTTTGAGTTTTGAGTTGTCTTTTAAAATTTTTTAGATTTATTTTTTTTATAAAATTTTTAAAAATTTCTTAATTTTATTTTTTTAGGATAAATATGTTATATTTTAAATATTTATTTATTTATTTATTATAATGTGCACTATGTTTCATACATTTTTGTTTTGTATTTTTTAAAATATTAAAAAATAGAAAAAAAATATTTTTTAATTTAACTATATAATTTTTATTTTAAATATTTTATATTTTTTTTTTTGAAATATCTTATTTTATTTTATAAAAATATTTTTAAATATTTTATTTTTTTTATTACGTGTTTGGTTACGATTTAAGTGCAAAATTTTAAAAGTACTGTGGAGTTTTGAGTTATGTGTTTAGTTATAAGTTTTGAAAATAATTTTTATGCGTTTAGTTACGATTTGAGACTTTTTTCAAAACTCAAAACTTTTTTCAAAATTTAAAATTCAAAAACTCCTTTCAAAACTTATAACCAAATAAATTTTCTATTTTTAAAATTCAACTCATAATTTCATACTCAAATCACAAATTCAAAATCAAATCATAATTTCAAAACTAAACCAAACACAATTCAAAAGTTTTGAATTTATGTAGACCCAAAAAATGATAGAAAGTTTTTCTAAAATTTCAAATCCGAAATTCTTATAATTTGGTCAAATGTTCTTATTTTACAGGGCCTTCCTAAGCTTATCACACTTGCTATTTGGTCAAATATTTTGATTTTACAGAGACCTCCCTAAGGTTATCACACTTTTTAGCTTAATTTAGGTTAAAATTTATAAAAAGATAAAATAGGTTAAAATAGTTAATTAAGATAAAATATCACATCAAATTCATAATCATTTCACTTTTCTCTCACAAACATCACATCCAATTATAAAAAATCCAATTAAGTTTCCAAACACAAAAATTTAGTCCACATATGTTTTATATAATAACTAACTAGCATATCATCCGTACTATGCACAGAATGAAATAATAGATTATTTAATAAAAACATGATAATCATATTTAATTTTTTTTTATATTTTGTAAAATTAAAGTTAACTGCAAGCTAGCCAATCGATATTTTCTTAATTGTTTAAAATTAAGAAAATCAAAAAAATTAGTATAAGATATTGATCATAAAGTTTTCACTAAAAATCTCATTTTGCTTCTATAAATGGGAGTATAAGATTTACATTATGTGTAACGCCCTCAAAATAAACCCATAAATCATACATTCAAGACATCCATAAACTTAAGAGAATAAAGCATAATTCTACTTATCAGAGTATTCATTACAAAAGCATTACATGTTGACATCAAAAGTAAACGCCCTACGGGCTTACAACTTTCAAAGTCAATACTTGGTCACAAAAAGAGAGTACTAACTCAAAACACAAAATAAGCCCTTGGCTTGATGTACATGTAATACACAAAATAATCACAAAAAGATAAGCCTTCAGCTTCTACAACCTCCCAAGCTAAGACCTTGGAGGCAGTATATCATCTGCACCTGAAAATGATGTCCCATATAGGGTGAGCCAACGCCGAGTAGAGATATGCTAAACATATTATGAGCAATAACTAAAACATGAGCATTCGATAAATGTTAACACTGGTCAACCAATTTACAACACAATCCAATTTCATGACAAATATGTCCATGTTCATTTTACTTTCCTTTGCTTAACCCATTTTCAATTCACAAACAAGGCTCAGAACCTGACCAAACAATTTAATGAGATTACAACTCATATAAACAATACTTCCATTTCAAATGAGATAATGACTCATATCAACAATACATCCATTTCAAATGAGATAACAGCTCATATTAAAAACACTTCCATACTTCACAAATGATACACAGATTTGCTGTATCAATGGAGTCCATTCCCTATCTCCTCCCAAATAATATCCGGTTTAGGAGTCCATCCCCTATCTCCTCCCAAACCGTGGAGTACATCTCCTATCTCCTTCTACACAATACAATGTATATAAACACTTATCATATACAAGATCAATCAATACACATATTCAATGTATTATTCCAACTGTCACATTCAATGACATATTCAACGTGATTAGTTTCAGTTCACCTAATCATCATGCAGTGTCTACAACAATCAAGACTATCCTCCACCAATAGCCCAAAGCAATTATTTCTAAACAGATAATAAATGCATCAACTGATAAATTAACAACATTTTCAAAAGTGAGTGATTAATCAATCCAAGTCCACCATTCTTTCTCATAACTTCTCAATTTCATTATTTCCAAGCCAATTTCATTATTTCACAATGAAAGTCATTAATTACAATAATGACTAAATAAAACCCAAATATGGCATTTTTCCTATTTTTCCAATATTGACCCAAAGGTCCAAATATCATTAATAAATGTTCATGACCTCATCTTAAGACCTATATACACATACATAGTTCAAGAGGGACGAAACCCCTCTTTTCAATATTTTGAAACCCTAACCCTCAAAATTACCCAACTTCAACATTACATCAAAATGACTACGAGTTTATGTCAAAGATCATAAATATAAGTAGTTATCCATACCTCAAATGGAGAGACCCAAAGGTGATGATGAAGAAATTCGAAATGCTCCAAAACCAAGGATTTTTGAATTGAAATGTAGCCCAAGCCAAGCTCTACAGTTTTTGCAAAGGAATTAAAGGAGAAGATCACTTAAGCTAGATGATTTCTTAGAGAGAAGTTGAAGTTTAGAGTAAGTGGCTCTCAAGTTTGGGTTTTGAAAAGTAAGAGAGAGAGAGAGAAAGTCGAAAAAGTGATCCAAAAAGTGATTTCGCGGACTGATATACAAACAGGTACGCTCGAGCGTGGAACGCCCCGCTCGAGCGTCAGACACAGACTTACGCTCGAGCGTCAAAAGCGCCGCTCGAGCGCCGGATGCACACTTCCAGAAGTTTTGCAGTCGATGGTCCCCGCTCAAGCGTGAAAGTGGACGCTCGAGCGTTCGATGACCTCCAGAACAAAATATTGGGAGATGAATAATCACTCTCGAGCGTCAAAATGCCCGCTCGAGCGGAGACGCAAAAACAAAGGACCCGCTCGAGCCTCAAAAGCCCCGCTTGAGCGTGAAGGCCAAAATCTGGGCATCAACTTTTGGTTTCTAAACACAACCAACCTGTTCCCAACCTGCCCAACACAACCCAAGACTCAAACACAAAGAGTAAAGTGTAGAAATGACAATAAGACAACGACCAACATCTACGGAACCGAGTCTGGAATACAATGAAACAATGAAGGGAAAATCGAGATCGCTATAACCTCCCCCCTTAAAGAATTTCATCCCCGAAATTAGATAAATAAGTTCCAAAAATATGATTTCTCAATTCTCAACAATATTACCATTCAATATTTCACAACCTGACCCACTACTGGTCATTCCGTCTCTTTTCAAGAGGCAAATTACAACATATGTTTACAACATGCATTCCTTTGAAATTTATCAATTTCAACACATATTCCACAATTCAATTACATATTCAATGCCAATCAATATATTTGCATTTCTAAAACAGAATTAACATATGCAATGCTAAAATAAACTTCCATTTCCGAACCATATTCGATGGCTATAACATTTCCACAATCTAAAACATATACAATGTTTTCAAAATTCAACAACATAACAAAGTTTTCAACACAAGGTTAAACATTATCAAACAAGTCCAGATATTTCTCACGGACCTCCAACTCACGTTCCCAAGTGGCTTCCTCCACCCCGTGATGTTTCCACAAAACTTTTACCAAGGGTATCGTCTTGCCTCGCAAGACTTGTTCCCGTCTATCCAAGACCCGCACCGGTCTCTCCTCATACGAGGCATCCTCATCTACCTTTAAGCCGGTCCAATCCAACACATGCGACGGATCCAGCTCGTACTTCTGAAGCATACTAACATGAAACATGTCATGCACCCCGGACAACTGTGGCGGTAAAGCTAAATGGTAAGCAACCTCCCCAATCCTCTCAAGGATCTCAAAGGGACCAATAAACCGAGGGGACAACTTCCCACTCTTCCCAAACCTCATCAAACCCCGCCTAGGTGATATTTTTAAGAAGACATGATCACCCACCCCAAATACCAAAGGCCTCCTCCTACGGTCAGCATAACTCTTTTGACGACTTTGGGCTGTAACAAGTGTCACGACCCAAACCCGGCCCTATGGGTTTAGTACCGTAACCGGCCAGTAATCCGAGATTACCGAAGGCCTGCTTAACAGTAGTACAGTAAAACAGAGTACAGGGCCTGGCGGAAGCCAATACAGTAATTAAACAATGCCCAATGAGCTGTGACAGTCTGCATGCAAAAAGACTTTCCAAACATATTTACATTCAGTGGAAAGGTATACACAAAATATACAATCATTCAGACTAGGGACTCAATCCCTTACATAACAGTACAGTAAACATTCAGTCTATACAATCCATTCGGTTATTACAAAACAGCAAGACAGTACAGAAGGGGGAGTCCTAAAACACCCCTAAGCCTTAGCATGATAGGCTTGGAACCTCGCAGTGAGGCACGGTAGTTGGCTTGACAAAACTGGAGTAACCCTGACGCTTCTAGCTGCGGTCTGGTGCCTGTACACCTACATATATATATGAGCAGTGAGCTAAAGCCCAGTGAATAACATAATGCGTAAAGAGGTTAAGAATGAATGTCCTTACAGTATGAAAACAGTTCATTTAAACAGTATTTCAGTCGTTCAGTCAATATAGTCATATGTAGTACATCCATTAGCATAACATTACAGTAAACAGTAGGTCTTAAAAGCCGAGCAGTAAATGATGGCCATCAGTCAGTCAACAGTAGTGGTTTCAATAAGGGAACCGACAGAGATTTCTGTCACAGTAACAGTAAACAGTAGGTGCTAAGGATGCCACAATACAGTTCAGAATATAGGACATACATTCAATCAGTTAATAGTAATCAGTTTAGAACAGTACAGTTCAGTTGTTCAGAAAATAATCATTTGTGAACATATCTTTACACAATCGTTACTCACAGAGTTCTGGGCTACAGTGAGCTAGAGCGTCTCCTAAGAAAGCCAATCCTACACAGTTAACAGATTGAACACACACTAAGCTACACAGTCGGAAGAGATAATAATTTAATCCCTAATTTGCCTCGGTGTGTTCCACATCTATATCCTCAATAAGATGTCTTAAACTAGGCCTAAGAATGCCTAGAATGGGATGAGGATGCAAAGATGTACTTTTAAAAGCATTTTCAAATTTTTCAGAAAGCAGGGGTTACGCTCGAGCGTAGGTCACTCCGCTCGAGCGGACATGCAGACAAGGGTACACGCTCGAGCGGCAAATCCCCCGCTCGAGCGTACTGCAAAAGTACTGGATGGGTAAAATCTCCGCTCGACGGACGCTCGACGCCCGCTCGAGCTTGAGACACATGCATCCGCTCGAGCGCCAAATACTCCGCTCGAGCGGACTGTAAAACAGTGCACGATGCTGGATGCTCAGATTCCACGCTCGAGCGTCACTTTACCCGCTCGAGCGGGAGTGCAAAATCTGGAAATTCCAGATTGCACTTCCAAGCTCAAACTCAAGTTCAAAAGCATAATTTTCAATCCTCTTGGGCTAATTTCTGGAAAAACACTTGTAAACACGTGGAATAACATGATTCAAAGCTCAATTTGAGAAATCAAAGCCCAAGGGTGTTTAATTCAAACCCAATTTCAAACCATTTTTCAAGAACAATCCTCAAACATGACATGCATGATCTTCAAATAACTTTCAAGCTTCAAAACATGCTCTAATGAGCCAGTTGATTCACAAACATGATGAAAACATGGCCTACACTCAAAACATGGACATGCATGTGACAATTTGCCATGAACTCAACTCAAAATCCAACAATACTAACATGCATGCAACAATGGAGTTCTAATACCATACTTTAAGATCAAAACTTGACTCAACTCTTCAATTAATCATGAATCATGCAAGAATGAACTTAAATTCCACAATCAAAAGGTTGAATTCCTTACCTAAAGCTTGAAAGGCAAGTCTAGAGCTTCAATTATGCAAGGGTCCTTCCAATCTACTCAATTTCCAAGCAAACCAAGCCAAATGAGATGAAACTAACTCTCTCTCTCTCTCAAGGTCGGTTGTGCACAAGAAATGGGAGAAGAAATGTTGATTCAATGTATAAACACAAGTCTCAAATGTTGCCTAAGTGATCCACTAGGGATGGCAAGGTTGTAATTAAGCCGACTATTGCAATTAGACTCATTTCAATCTAATTTAATCATACCTAATCAGTTTTCAGATAAATATACCATAAATTCACATTAATTCTACTGATCAAGGCACACTAATCAATTTCGGATTCGGCCGCCGATAAGGCCTTCAATTAGCAAGTTAAACACTAAAACATGAACAGATAGTCAAACAGTCAAACAGATGGATTATGCATTTGAACAGATACAGTCAGTCAATTAATTCCAGATTCCAGTCAGTCAGTTCAGTATTTTAATCAGTTCAATTATCAGTCGTAATCAGTTCAGTTTGACGGTAATCAATGTTTATCGGTAAGCAATGGTGAGGGTTATTACAACAAGTCTCTTACGGATAAGTTCAACTTTCTCCGTCGTCTCCCGAACCAACTCCTGGCCCAACAAAGGTGCATCACCCACCTCGGCCCAACAAACTGGAGACCTACACGGTCGGCCATACAAGGCCTCATACGGTGCCATATCAATACTCGATTGGAAACTGTTGTTGTAGGCAAACTCCACCAAGGGCAAGTGCCTCTCCTACGACCCACTAAAGTCAAGGACGCAACCTCGGAGCATATCCTCAAGAATCTGGATAGTACGCTCGGACTGCTCGTCAGTCTGAGGGTGATAAGCCGTGCTAAAGGTCAACCTAGTGCTCAAGGCACTCTGTAAACTTTGCCACAACCTAGCAGTAAAACGTGGATCTCTATCTGAGACAATCGACACTGGGACCCCGTGCAACCTCACTATGTCCCGAACATACAAATCTGCAAGATGGTCTACCGAATCTCTCACGCGCATAGGAATGAAGTGTGCCGACTTAGTCAACCGGTCTACAACCACCCAAATAACATCACTACCCCGCCGAGTCCTCGGAAGACGTACAACGAAGTCCATAGTGACATGCTCCCACTTCCACTTGGCAATAGGCAAGGGTTGTAACAAACCCGCTGGTCTCTGATGCTCGGCCTTCACTTGCTGACAAGTAAGGCACTTAGATACAAAAACTGCCACATCTTTCTTCATACCCCGCCACCAAAACTGGCGCCCCAAATCACGATACATCTTAGTGCCTCCCAGATGCACCGCAAGGCGTGAATAGTAAAACTCTCAGAGTACTTCCCCTCGGCAAGACTCCGGCACAAATAAACGGTCTTGGTATCTCACACTCAGGTCAGGATACACAGTCAGACCCTTCTCAACCTTTCCACCGGAGATCTTTTCCCTGAGAGATTCTACCTCAAGGTCACCTCTTTGTGCCTCTAACACTCGACTCACAAGTGTAGGCTGCGCAACTACAGAAAACAAGGTCGTAGCCTCAATAGATTCACCCAGAAGCAAATCAAACTCGCAAAGTGCACCCAACATCTCCCACTCCCGGATGGCTATACAAGCTACATCACTAATGGATTTCCTGTTAAGGGCATCGGCCACAACATTGGCCTTCCCCGGATGATAATGCAACTCGAAGTCGTAGTCTTCAATAAATTTCATCCACCTTCTCTACCTCAAGTTCAAGTCTCTCTGTGTAAACAGATACCTCAGACTCTTATGATCCGAGAACACCTCAAATCTTTCACCATAAAGGTAGTGCCTCCAAATCTTCAAGGCAAAAATCACAACTGCTAACTCTAGGTCATGTATAGGGTAATTCCTTTCGTGTATTTTCAACTGCCGCGAGCCATTGGCTACCACTTTCCTCTCTTACATCAATACACAACCCAAACCCTCTCGTGAGGCACCACAATAAACCGCATAACCCGAGCCTCTCTCCGGAATAATCAAAACTGGAGCGGTGGTAAGTCTAACCTTCAACTCTTGGAACGACTTTTCACAAGTCTCACTCCATACAAATTTGACCCCTTTCCGCGTCAATCTAGTCAACGGCGAAGCTAGTTTGGAGAAATCCCTCACAAACCGACGGTAATACCCCGCTAATCCCAGAAAACTGTGGATCTCAAAAACACTTTTAGGCTGTGCTCAATCTTGCATTGCCTCAACCTTGGATATATCAACAAACACCCCCTCCCCGGAGACTATATGGCCTAAGAATTTAACCTCTCTTCGCCAAAACTCACACTTCCCAAACTTAACATATAGCTTATGGGCTCTAAGCAACTCAAGCACCACTCTCAAGTGTTCCTCGTGCTCCTCCTCAAAAGGTGAATAAACTAGAATGTCGTCTACGAAAACGACCACAAAACAATCTAAGAATTCCCGGAATATCCTGTTCATCAAGTCCATAAACACTGCCGGTGCATTGGTGAGTCCAAAAGGCATCACCAGAAACTCATAATGGCCATACTGCGTACGGAATGCCATTTTCGGGATATCCTCCTCCCTGACCCTCAACTGATGGTAACTCGATCTCAAGTCAATCTTAGAGAAACAACAGGACCCTTTCAACTAGTCAAACAGATCATCTATACGAGGCATAGGGTACTTGTTCTTAACCGTAGCCCGATTCAGTTTCCGGTAATCAATACAAAGTCTCAAAGCCCTATCTTTCTTCTTAGCAAAGAGGGCCGGTGCTCCCCACGGTGAAGCACTAAGGCGGACAAAACCCTTATCTAGCAACTCCCGGAGTTGAACCTTCAACTCACTCAACTCGGCTGGGGCAAAGCGGTAAGGTGCCATGGAAATAGGCACTGTGCCGGACACTAAATCAATAGAAAACTCCACCTCTCAATGGGGTGGCAAACTAACAAGATCCTCGGGAAAGACGTCCGAGTACTCACAAACCACTCTCGGCAATACAGTCTGGGTCTCATCACACTCACCACTCATACAGCTAGCGAGGAGACAACTAAGCTCACTCTGCCCTCGCAGGTCAAACACTGGTGGCAAAACACTACCAGCTTGGTCTCCGAAGAAGTGGAAACAATCCCTACTCAAGGTACACACAGTAACCTGCTGGCGGTAGCAAACAATAACAGCCCGGTATGACGATAACTAGTCCATACCCAAAATCACATCAAAACCCGACATGGCCATAACTACAAAAGCAAATGGAAACCGGCGGTCGACGACCTCTATGTCACACCCTCTACACCCTGCTTCAAAATCAATTCACCCCCAACAGGTGATACAACACAAATAGGAGATGCTAACTGCGCCAACTCCAACCCCAAAACAGATACAAATGCAGCAAATATAAAGGAATGGGATGCACCCGTATCAATCAACACATTGGCAACCGAGTTGTAAAACAAAAAGGTACCTCTCACAACAGATGGAGCCGGTACAAGATCCTGCGCGGTAACAGCATACACGTGCCCTGAAGGCCTCTGATCTACCTGCTCACCTCTCGGAGCATAAGTCTGCTGCACAGACTGAGACGATGAAGCCCCTTGATTGGCCCTCGAGGCCTGAACTGACTGTGCTGGTTGAAAACTCTACGTCTGCCTCGAACCAGACGCACCAGACGTGCCACTCAACTGCGGGCAATACCTCTTTAAGTGCCCCGCCTGACCACACTGGTAACAAGAGAGCGGCTGGCCTTTGCCCTGACTCTGGCCCTAAGGTCGAGCCGAAGATGAAGCTGCTCTCTGCCCTCCTCCCCTCTGCGGGCAAACTGGAGACTTGTGGTCCAGTTGACCACATTTGTAACAAGGAATGTCTCTCTGGCTGCCTCTCCCAGAACCTGAACTCGGCACTAGAAAGGTAGATCTCACAAAAGCACCCTGAGGCTGCTGAGGGTTAGAACCCCTCTGCCTCCTACCATCCCCCTGGCCATCCTGACTCCTCTTGGAGCCCCTCAACCTCTCCTCCTCCTCGTGCATAATAATCTCCATATGGGCCGTAGCATCCACAAGGCATCGATACTCCCGAGTCATCGACCCAGCAACCCTAACCTTGAGTCCGTGCCTCAACTTCCTTTCAAACTCTAGACAACGGCGTTCCTCAGTCGCCACTAGCTCAGGTGCAAACCTAGACAAACTGGTAAATGCGACCTCAAACTCGGCCACTGATGAACTCAGTTGCTTGAGCTAACAGAACTGATCCCTCAACTTCTCCCTGACAGCGAGAGACAGAAACTTCTCCTAAAAAGCATCAATAAAAGCCTTCCAAGTCCCTCCAATACGGCCCCGAACGTACTTCCAGTTGGAAGGACCCCAAGGTCACCTTCAAAGCCCCGTCTTCGATGCCAAGCATCTCAAACGTCTTCGTCATCTGCTCAAGCCACTCATCAGCCTTCAGTGGCTCCTTCAGATCCCCCAAAAACTCATCCGGATTAGACCGAAAAAACTCCCTCTTTAGAAAAGAAGGCCCTGCCTCAGTAACATGGGCCTGGACTTGATTCTCAGCTCTAAGAATGTCCATGGATTCCCTCAATGCTCCTGCCATCTCGCGGGCCAAGGCGCCCATGGCCTGCTGACCTATTGGCTCGGCCGCATTGGCCTAACCAATACCCTCCTGCTGTGCCAGAATCTCATCCGGTATAGGCATCTCCTGCCTCCTAGGCCTACCTCGGCTACCATCACGTCCTCATCCTGACATCCTAATAAAGGTAACGAAGAACATTAGCACATTCACAAATATGCCGAAGCTATAACACTTGCGTCCTAATGCATTGGACAACAGTAATTCATTCCACGTAAGCACATAATCACACAAACACTTACGAATTTCATTTATGGATAATAACAGTCCCGTGGTGTTACTAGGGTTCCGGTTAGAAACAACATTGATCAAGTGCTTTTCCAACAGGACTCCAGGAACCCAAGGATCCAATCAATATCCTAGAAACTAAATCCCATACCCATATAGTCATATAAACATATTATCACATAAGTACATAACATTACATTTAAGTCTCTAATAAGCGAGACAAACCCATTGTGGTACTCACCACTTCCCACATACCCAAATTATTCGAACTCAGTACGCTTTGATACCAAGTTGTAACGCCCTCAAAATAAACCCATAAATCATACATTCAAGACATCCATAAACTTAAGAGAATAAAACATAATTCTATTTATCAGGGAATTCATTACAAAAGTATTACATGTTAACATCAAAAGTAAACACCCTACGAGCTTACAACTTTCCAAGCCAACACTTAGTTACAAAAAGAGAGTACTAACTCAAAACACAAAATAAGCCCTTGGTTTGATGTACATGTAATACACAAAATAATCACAAAAAGATAAGCCTTCAGCTTCTACAACCTCCCAAGCTAAGACCTTGGAGGCAGTATATCATCTGCACCTGAAAATGATGTCCCATATAGGGTGAGCCAACGCCCAGTAGAGATATGCTAAACATATTATGAGCAATAACTAAAACATGAGCATTCGATAAATGTTAACACTGGTCAACCAATTTACAACACAATCCAATTTCATGACAAATATGTCCATGTTCATTTTACTTTCCTTTGCTTAACCAATTTTTAATTCATAAACAAGGCTCAGAACTTGGCCAAACAATTTAATGAGATTACAACTCATATCAACAATACTTCCATTTCAAATGAGATAATGACTCATATCAACAATACATCCATTTCAAATGAGATAACAGCTCATATTAAAAACACTTCCATACTTCACAAATGATACACAGATTTGCTGTATCAATGGAGTCCATTCCCTATCTCCTCCCAAATAACATCCGGTTTAGGAGTCCATCCCCTATCTCCTCCCAAACCGTGGAGTACATCTCCTATCTCCTCCCACACAATACAATGTATATAAACACTTATCATATACAAGATCAATCAATACACATATTCGATGTATTATTCCAACCGTCACATTCAATGACATATTCAACGTGATTAGTTTCAGTTCACCTAATCATCATACAGTGTCTACAACAATCAAGACTATCCTCCACCAATAGCCCAAAGCAATTATTTCTAAACAGATAATAAATGCATCAATTGATAAATTAACAACATTTTCAAAAGTGAGTGATTAATCAATCCAAGTCCACCATTCTTTCTCATAACTTCTCAATTTCATTATTTCCAAGCCAATTTCATTATTTCACAATGAAAGTCATTAATTACAATAATGACCAAATAAAACTCAAATATGGCATTTTTCCTATTTTCCCAATATTGACCCAAAGGTCCAAATATCATTAATAAATGTTCATAACCTCATCTTAAGACCTATATACACATACATAGTTCAAGAGGGACGAAACCCCTCTTTTCAATATTTTGAAACCCTAGCCCTTAAAATTACCCAACTTCAACATTACATCAAAATGACAACGAGTTTATGTCAAAGATCATAAATATGAGTAGTTATTCCTACCTCAAATGGAGAGACCCAAAGGTGATGATGAAGAAATTCGAAATGCTCCAAAACCAAGGATTTTCGGATTGAAATGTACCCCAAGCCAAGCTCTACACTTTTTGCAAAGGAACTAAGGGAGAAGATCACTCAAGCTAGCTGATTTCTTAGAGAGAAGGTGAAGTTTAGAGTGAGAGGCTCTCAAGTTTGGCTTTTGAAAAGTAAGAGAGAGAGAGAAAGTCGAAAAAGTGATCCAAAAAGTGATTTCACGGACTGATATACAAACAGGTACGCTCGAACGTGGAATGACTCGCTCGAGCGTCAGACACAGACTTACGCTCGAGCGTCAAAAACACCACTCGAGCGCCGGATGCACACTTCTAGAAGTTTTGCAGTCGATAGTCCCCGCTCAAGCGTGAAAGTGGACGCTCGAGCGTTCGATGACCTGCAGAACAAAATACTGGGAGATGAATAATCACGCTCGAGCGTCAAAATGCCCGCTCGAGCGGAGAAGCAAAAACAAAGGACCCGCTCGAGCCTCAAAAGCCCCGCTTGAGCGTGAAGGCCAAAATCTGGGTATCAACTTTTGGTTTCTAAACACAACCAACCTGTTCCCAACCTGCCCAACACAACCCAAGACTCAAACACAAAGAGTAAAGTGTAGAAATGAGAATAAGACAACGACCAACATCCACGGAACCGAGTCCGGAATACAATTAAACAATGAAGGGAAAACGGGATCGCTATATTATGTAAGTGAAACAATTCACTTTTTCCTTCTTTTCTCGATGTGAGATTGTAAAATAAAAGTTAAATGAAAGCTATCAATAGAGATTTTCTTAATTGTTTAAAAGTTAACAATTGTTTGGGCGTAAAGTTTATTTTGAATCAAGCAATCTTAGTCGTTTAATCTTTAATTAGGTCAATCTTTAATTTATTTCGAATCAAACAAATTTAACTAATATATTTTGATAAAACCGCTAAAATCACAATTAAATCAACGAATCAATCAAATAAAAAATGGTTCACCCTACCGGCTAGGCCAAAGGACTAACCAACTTATACAAAATTTAATTAATTAAAACTTTTAAATTTTATGTTAATTTTAAAATTTAAATTGTCTTGAACTGAAACATATAGAACATTACAATATTAAATGAGAGCATAAGGTTTTTATAGTAAAATAACTCATTTTCCCATTCTTTTCCTGATGTGAGATTGTAAAATAAAAGTTAACAGTTGTTTGGACGGAAAGTTTATTTCTAATCATACAATCTCAGTCATTCAATTTTTAATAGGGTCAATCTTAGTTTATTTCAAATCAAACAAATCTAAGCAATATATTTTGATAAAATAGCTAAAACTGTAATTAAACTAGTAAATCAGTCAAATCGAAAACGATTCAGCCTAATCGGCTAAGTCAAAAGACCAATCAATTTACAACAATATTAATTAATTAAAACCTTTAAATTTTATTTTAAAATTTAAATCATCTTGAACTGAAACATGAACAATACTATAATATTAAATTAGAGTATAAGATTCACTTTATATAAGTGAAACAACTCACTTTTTATTTGTTTTTTTGATGTGGAATTGTAATTATTTTAAAGTTAAATATTATAAGAGTTTCAAAATCTTATACAAAATTATTTTTAAAATCAAAACGTCTATGTGGGATTGTAAAATAAAAATTAAATGAAAGTTAACCAATGGAGATTTTCTTAATTGTTTAAAATTAAGAAAATAAAAAAAAAATTGATATTGAGTACAGGGCTTCTCACTAATAATCTTCTTTTACTTATACAAATGATAGCATAAGATTCACTTTATATAAGTGAAACAATTCACTTTTTTCTTTTTTTTTTCCCGATATGTGATTGTAAAATAAAAGTTAAATGGAGGCTACCCAATGGAGATTTTCTTAAAATCAATATGAGAAATCGCGATTAAACCGACGAATTGATCAAACCCAAAATGGTTCATCTCAATCGGTTAGGTCAAATGACCAATCAAATTATACAAAAATTAATTAATTAAAATTTTTAAATGTTATTTTAATTTTAAAATTGAAACTGTCTTGTATTGAAACATACACAATACTACACTATTAACATTCACCTTATATAAGTGAAACAACTCATTTTTTTCTCTTTTGCCGATGTGGAATTATAAAATAAAAGTTAACAATTATTTGGACGGAAAGTTTATTTCTAATCCAACAGTCTCAGTCTTTCAATCTTCAATCAGATCAATCTTTATTTTATTTCGAATCAAACAAATTTAATCAACATATTTTGATAAAATCGCTAAAATCGCGGTTAAACCAACAAATCAATGAAATAAAAAATGATTTAGCCTAATCGGTTATGTCATAATTAATTAATTAAAATTTTTAAAATTTAAACTATATTGTATTAAAACATGCACAACACTACAATATTAATGGGATGAGAGTATAAGATTCACTTTATATGAGTAAAATAATTCATTTTTTTTCTTCTTTTTCTAATGTGGGATTATTAAATAAAAGCTAACTAATGGAGATTTTCTTAATTGTTTAAAATTAAGAAAATCAAGAAAATTAATATAAGATGAAACTCTCACAAGGCTCTTCACCAAATGAGATGTGAGTATAAGATTCTCTTTATATGAGTAAAACAACTCATTTTTTTCTTCTTTTTTTTTCGATGTGAGATTATCAAATAAAAGCTAACTAATAAAATTTTTTTTAATTATTTAAAATTAAAAAAATTAGTATAAAATATTAAAACTCTCAAAAAACTCCTCACTAAAAAAACTCTTTTCCTTATATAATAGAAAGATTGAACGTGTAATCTTGATGAGATTTGTTGGAGTATTATATGAATTATGTTTTGTCTGTGTTGTGATTTTCTAAAGAAACTTATCTTTGAATGCATTGAAATTGTTACTTTCTCTGACTCTTCTTTTGATTCCCAAGTCCAACAACTATCTCACATGGGAGAACAAACGAAAATAAATAAATAAAAATTATGAAAACAGTTTTTCTAAATTCATTTTATAAAGCCGCTTTTTTAAAATCATTTTTGTATTAAAAATATTTTTGGTTAAAAAATATTTATATTAAAAATATAAATTAAAAAAAAATTAGTGCAAAAACGATTTTATCAAAACCTTTTTAAATCAATTTAGAATTAATTAAAACTCAATTAAAACCGATTTTTCATAGCCGGTTTTCTATGCTCAAATTTTATTATTATTTTAATTCCGAAATATGACTTTTGAAAAATAATTTTCCGCAAAATGACATTACTAAAACTGTTTTACCCTACAATGAAAATAAAGATAAAATTCACCCTAAAATGAGAATAAAGTTTTGAAAATGTGAGTGAGGAAATCAACCGGAGAATACAGCTGTGCTTTAAAAGTTGTGCGTCTCGCATGCGGGGTTGAGATAAATGCTAAAAAAAAAAGTCCCACCCACCCACATAAGGACAAGAGAATACAATTGTGCAAAGTTGTCGTGACTCTTGATATTTGTGTCGATTTAAATTATTTATACGGTAAGATTCGATTATTTATTTAAAAAAATTAAAATTAATAAGAATATATAAAATGTAAAGTGAATAAAAAAATAATTTTTAATTTTTTATATGAATTTATTTTTTAATTTTTTAAATAATTTTTTAATCTTTTAACTAAAATCTTTAATTGCCAAACAACCCCTTAATTTGAATCTCCCCTTATTTTCACTCTTTTCTTTGTGGTTGGAAGCTCAGTTGGTTTGGTTGTTCTCTTCTACATGCTCCCTCCCTTCCCTTTCTTACAAGCTCTCTCTCTCTCTCTCTCTCTCTCTCTCTCTAGAGTTAATTTGCTTCCAGGTACTTCTCGTTTTCCTTAATTTATCTCTTGTAATTTTCTCAAACTCTGTATTTGAATTATGAATTTAGATAGAAATTTGAAAATAAAAAGAGAAATAAAGAAAAAATTAATTTATATTTTATTCACACTTATCTCATTTTTAATTTTTTTTTTAAATTTTTACTTAAATTTATGATCTAAACACAACTTCAATATATGTTTGTATAATGTTTGGTTCAGTTTAGGAAATTAATATGTAAGGATAGAATGATTTCCCATATTGGTTTGAATTTTAAAAATTTGAAATCATAAATAATTAGAACTTTTTCATTTTTTTTTATTTTTTTAGTTTAAATAACTAATCAATAAATTTTCTGTTTACATTTTAAATTATAAAAATAAAAATAAAAATAAAAATTAGTTTAAAAACTTAAAACTCACGTTCATTCTCATTAAAAATCTTTTTTTCTTAATATATATAATTAGTATAGATGTCATGGTCAGTGGCTCAATGAGAACAGGGAAAGGAGAAAGATAGTGATGAGAAAAATGCTTAAAAAAAGTCCCACCCACCAAAGGACAAGAGAACACAGCTGTGCTTTGAAGTTGTTGTGCCTGCCATATGTGGGGTTGAGAGAAAGAGTTACTAAAAAAAAGTCCCACCCACCCGCCTAAGGACAAAAGAATACAATTGTGCTTTAGGCCCCGTTTGTTTAGATTATAAGAAAGGGATTGAGACTACTAATATTTTGGTATTATTAATACTTCTTATTTTGAGAGATGACCTTGGGATTACTAATACCTTGAGGTCATGTTTGATTCACAAGATTAATAGTGAAGTATTAATAATCCTATTAAATTAGTGTGGTATTCACTATCCAATTGGATTAATATCCATTGGATTAATAATCCCACCCCTACCACATTACTAATAATCCTACAAATTTGTTGGATTAATTATCCAATTAATAATCCTAAACTACAATGTTAAAACAAACATAGGATAATTGGGCCCACGGATTAATAATCCCAATCCCATGCTCTAATCCACCCAATCAAACATGATTACTAATACCCTTAGAAGGGGGACTCATAGTGAGGAGGTAGAGATGGTATTAGAAAAATAGTGAGGGGATTAGAAATTTTTTTATTTTTTTTATTTTTTATATATTGGAATTTTTTTTTAAAATATTAATGTTTAATTTTTATATTTTTTTATTTGTTTTATTATTTTATATAAAAATAATTTAACAATTTCTCACTATTAATTCCCTCACTAACAATTCTCTCACTATTAATCCCTTCACTATCAATCCCTTCCATTCTATCTCTAAAAACAAACAGGACCTTAAACTTTAAAGTTGTTGTGCCTGTTGATGTTGTGTCGATTTAAATTATTTATATTGTAAGATTCGATTATTTATAAAAAAAAATTAAAATGAATAAGAATGTATAAAATGTGAAGTGAATAAAAAAGAATTTTTAATTTTTTTATATGAATTCATATTTTTAATTTTTTAAATATTTTTTTAATCTTTTAACTAAAATCCTTAATTGCCAAACAATCTCTTAATTTGAGTCCCACCTTATTTTCACTCTTTTCTATGTGGTTGGAAGCTCATTTTCTTGTTCTGTTCTACAGGCTTCCTCCATACCCTTCCTTACAAGTCCCTCCCTCTCTCTCTCTCTCTCTCTCTCTCTCTCTCTCAAGTTAATTTGCTTCCAGGTATTTCTCGTTTCCCTTAATTTATCTCTTGTAATTTTCTCAAACTCTATATTTGAATTGTGTATTTAAATTATGAATTTAGATAGAAATTTGAAAATAAAAAGAAAAATAAAGAAAAATTAACTTATATTTCATTCACATTTATCTCATTTTTTAATTTTTTTTTTTAAATTCCTACTTAAATTTATGATCCAAACACAACTTAAATATATACTTGTATAATGTTTGATTCATTTTAGAAAATTAATATACATACATATAAATGCATAAGTTTTCCTGCCCTGGATTCGCTTCTCTCTTCTATTTTATTTTATTTATTATTATCATAATATGTCTCAATATATTGAGGTGTATATATTGTACAGAGTTGGTTTGGGAAGTGGGTTGACTTTTTAGCTTTTTAGTTTTTTTGGCTATTTTAACTTAGGCTAAAAAGTTTGGTTTGAGAATGACTTTTTGGCTTTTTAGCTTTTTTGACTTTTTTTTGTGAGAGAAGAGTGTAATGATTATGGGTTGGATGTGATATTTTATTTTTTGTGGCTAAAATAGCCTATTTTGCCTTTTGTGACTAAAATAACCAAAAAAACCTAGTTTAGCTCTTCCCAAACGGTGCCACATGCAGGTGTCTAGTTTTATAAAGTGTCGCTTCATTTTTTACGGGTGCTCAATTTTTTGTACTTCATAATTCGTTGTTGTTGTTGTTGAACGTGGTGTTTATAATTTTTAGTTGGTTAGATATGTGTGTCCACTCTGTAGACACCAATTTGTAGTAGCACAGATATGAAAGAACAATTTTCCTGAAAACGATCATATATTTTTATTTTGGAAATAGAAAACGATAAGTTTGTACTGACAATTTGAATAAGAATTTAAAAAGAAAAAATAAAAATATGAAAAAAATGTGAAAAATATATAAATTATTATTTTCTATTTTTTAATTTCTTTTTAAATATTTTAATCATTTTTTAAAAATTTTAGATCCATTTAAAATACACTTAAAAAATATAAAAATTATATAATTTTTTAAAAATTCATTGAATACAAGAAAAAATTATAAAAATATAATATATTTTCGTATTTTTTTATATTCAATAATTTTTTTTACAAATTTTTGTCCTTTTTGAATGTATTTAAATTAAGTGGATCTAAAAAATTTATAAAAAAATTTAAATGTTAAAAAAAATCACCAAAAATAAAAATATATATATGAATTAAAATTTTCAAAAATATTTTTAAAAATTTTAAACCAAACAGATTTTTTTCACAGTGAAATGTTGATTATATTCCAAACACAATGTTTGAAAATAAAAGATGTGTAAAAACTTGCATCTCTGTGTCATTCAACAAATGAGACCTTACACTGGGTGACTACACATGGGAGGTGATAGGTTCCATGGCTCATCAAGCTATCAAAATTCTTCATAAAAAATGTATTTATATTATCAATATTTTAGTTAATATAGTTTAATCTCATTAAAAAATTAAGGATCCCATCAATTAGAAATTCACGCCTGTTTAAGATCCATTGTAAAAATTAAGGATCCATTGTTTGGTTAATAGTTTTAAAATTTTTTATTTTTCTTGTTTTTTTTTTATTTTTTTATTTTAGTAAACTTTTAAAAATTTTAAAGCAATTTTTATTTTTATTTTTAGATTCACTTAATCTAAACATTTAAATGTAAAATATTTGTAAAAAATTCACTAAATACAAAAATTACAAAAATTCAATACTTTTTCATTTTTTTTTGGTTTTTATTGATTTTTTTTTTAAAAAAAATTCAAAAATATTTTACTTTATTTGTTAAGTGCATCTAAAAAAAAATATAAAAAAATTTAAAGACAACAAAACATAAAAAACAAAAACTTGAGCAGTTTTTAAAAACTCAAAATCAAAAAGAGTGAATATTGTTTAGTTTATTTTTTTTCTTATAAAATTTGTGAAAATTAAGCTTATAGAGTGGCGCTATCTATAAAAATTTATGTTGTCACTACTGCCTTACACTATTTTTGTATACTTTGCTTTTGTTGTGTTTTCTCCTAAGCGAGAAAGAAATAGAAAAATGGCAAAATTTTGTTGGTTTCTATGCGTTCTTAACAGGAAACCAATCTACACGGACAAAATTAAAAAGGACAATTATTATAAATAAATAAATAAAACTTTAGAATTTAAGTCTGATAATAACATAAATCATAAATTTTTAATTTTCTCAATTTAGACTTTAAATTTTTAATTTTCAATCTAAACTATTTGTCTATTTTTATTAATTAAAATTAATAGAAAAAAATAATATTTTAGTCATTAAACTGAATGAAAAATATACATTGACTAAAATGTTATTTTTCCGTCATTTTTTGTATATATATATATATATATACTGAGGTTAATGGCTAAAATATTAGTATTTGTCCTGATAATAGAAAATGAAATTATATAAAATAAAATAGTGAAGATAAAATGATCTTATTTTTAATTCTTAAAGAAAACACAAGATAGGAAAATAAATTACAACATTAGAACATATTACAAGATAGATTCACATGGACATACAAAAATAATATACAAGAAATAGATTAAATCTAAAAGTTTAAAGAACAAAAGATAAGGAATGCAAATTGAAACCTGTGGTATATACAGTTTCCTTATAAACAGATTCGTCACCTTGCCAATGGGTGCTGGAGGAACACCGGCGTCTGTTTCTTAGGATACAATGGTCGAAATCATGTAGAAACATCTTTGGGATAGTTTCGGCGAACTTAATAATAATAGCACTCTTTCATTAACAAGAACCAAAGAATAGGCTAACAAAAAAGAGATAGGAAAATTTCTTTGAATTTTTCTTTGATGTAAGAAACATCTCCAACTTCATCTATTCTCCATCCCAAAAAAAAAAAAAAAATCCTATTAAGTTAGAGGGGAAAGACCTCTATTTATACAAGTAGGGGAGTCTTTAGCCATGAAGTCTATCATCATGAGGGAAATCAAAATGCCATTAACCAAGGCCATCAACTCTAGTTATTAGAGATAGAGTTAGAAAAGTTAAAAACTCATGGCTACTAATATGGTCATCAGCTCCATCATCAAAAGATGAAAGTTACGATAGTCTAAATCTCTCATGCACTTAATATATACAAATAAATATTTATATAATGCTATTTGAATAAATCAACCAAATGGGTCGCAAAACAGATACGGGTGTTGGGTCATAATCCGATCCAAGCCCAATCTCAAACACATGCACAAACTAAGTCCAACATAGCACAGCTCAACTCAAGCTCAAAACTAAGTTCAAGTCCAAATCCAAGACCAGACCCAACACATGCCCAAGCTTAAGCCCAGTTCAAACCAAGACTAAGTTTAAATCTAAGCCAAACTTTTATTGATACCCACTTTAGGAGACAACTCTCATTTATAATCTAATGGTTTCGGCTCATTATTTTCGTATTGTAATATTCTTACTTAAGAGAATACAAATCCACTCAGACCCACCTCAACCGGCGGTTGAGTCCCACTTTAATCTTGAATTAAAGTTGCCAAAAATATTACTTTCCAACATAAAATACAATTTTTTCCATCTATTTTATTTAATGAAAATCGCTATGGTTTAGATTGAAAAAAAAAAATACAAAATTTAGTGTTTAAATTGAGAAAATTAAAAATTTAAAGTTATTTTGTTACAAAAGCCAAAACTTAAGTTTTTTTTTCGTAATTTAACCAAATTAAAAACTATATTGAATCTCACTTTGGTTCCTTATTTTTGTAAGAATAAAGCTATATGCACCAATTGATATACCAATTAGTGAACTAACAAATGATATAACATAATTTTAGAGATTTTGAATCTTTATAATTTGTATAATGGGTGGGATATATAGTTCATAATTTGTTGTTGTTGAATGTTGTGTTTATAATTTTTGGTTGGTTAGATATGTGTGTCTACTCTGCAGACACCAATTTATGTAGACACCAATTTATAGTAGCATAGATATGAAAAAGCAATTTTCTTGAAAACAATCATATTTTTTTGTTTTGGAGATAGAAAACGGTAAGTTTGCATTGACAATTTCGATAAGAATTTAAAAGGAAAATGGAAAAATATGAAAAAAAATGAAAACAAAATATACAATATTATTTTTATTTTCTATTTTTTAGTTTCTTTTTAATTATTATTTTTTTAAATTTTCAGATCCATTTAAAATACACTTAAAAAGTATAAAAATTATATATATATATATATTTAAATTCATTGAACACAAAAATAATATAAAAAAATCAATATATTTTCGTATTTTTTTATATTCAATAAATTTTTTACAAATTTTTGTACTTTTTAAATGTATTTAGATTAAGTGGATGTAAAAAATTTATAAAAAATTTAAATGTTAAAAAAAATACTAAAAAACAAAAATATAATAATTAAAATTTTCAAAAACTATTTTTTAAAATTTTAAACTAAACAGATATTTTTCACAGTGAAAGGTTGATTGTATTCCAAACACAGTGTTTGAAAATAAAAGATGTGTGAAAAACTTGCACCTCTGCGTCGTTCAACAAATGAAACCTTACACCGGGCGACTTCACATGGGAGGTGATAGGTTCCATGGCCCATCAAGCTATCAAAATTATTCATAAAAGATGTATTTATATTATCACTATTTTAGTTAATATAGTTTAATTTCATTAAAAAAATAAAGGAATCCCATCAAATAGGAATTCACGCCTATTAAAGGTCCACTGTAAATTCACTCTGTTTGGTTGACAGTTTTTAAGTTTTTTTTTTTATTTTTTTATCTTTAGTAAACTTTTAAAAATTTTAAAGCATTTTTTTTTAGATTCACTTAATTTAAATACATTTAAATATAAAATATTTGTAAAAAATTCAGTAAATACAAAAAATTACAAAAATTCAATACTTTTTCAAATTTTTTTTTTTTTTTGGTTTTTATTGATTTTTTTTTAAAAAAAAAATCACAAATATTTTACTTTATTTTTTAAGTGCATCTAAAAAATTTACTAAATATAAAAAAAAAAATTTAAGACAACGAAACATGAAAAACAAAAAACTTGAGCAGTTTTTAAAAACTCAAAATAAAAAAGAATGAATATTGTTAGTTTAATTTTTTTTTCTTATAAAATATGTGAAAATTAAGCTTATGGAGTGATTTTATCTATAAAAATATCTCTTGTACTATTTTTGCATACTTTGATTTTTTTGACTTTTTGTAATTTTTTTGTGTAAAAAACACTAAAAAGTCAAAAAGTTAACTTTTTTATGTTATTTCCAAAACGCCCCTTAGTTGTGTTTTCTCCTAAGCAAGAAAGAAATAGAAAAATGGCAAAAATTTGTTGCATTAGTTTCTATGCGTTCTTAATTAATAGGAAACCAATATACGCGGACGACAAAACTAGAAGGGACAATTATTAAAAAAAAAAAAAAAACCTTCAGAATTTAAGTCTTGTAGTAATAAAATAAATCATAAATTTTTAATTTTTCACCTAAATTTTTTCTTTCTTTTTAATCTAAGCTATTTGCCTATTTTTATTAATTAAAATTGATAAAAAAAAATATTTTAGTCATTAAATTGAATGAAATTTTTTATTTTAGACATTTTATATATGCCTACAATGAGATTAATGACTAAAATGTTATTTTTCCGTCATTTTATGTATATAAATTGAGATTAATGACTAAAATGTTAATATTTTTCCTAATAATAGAAAACTAAATTAGATAAAATAAAATAGTGAAGGTAAAACGGTCTTATTTTTAATTCTTAAGGAAGACACAAGATTAGAAATTGTAGAACATATTACAAGATGGATTCACATAGACATACAAAAATAATATATAAGAAATAGATTAAATCTAAAAGTTTAAAGAACAAAAGATAAATAATGCAAATCGAAACCTGTGGTATACATGGTTTCCTTAAAACAAATTCACTACCTCGCCAATGGGTGCTAGAGGAATGCTGACATCTATTTCTTAGGATATGACGGTCGAAACCAGCTAATGCAGAAACACCTTTTAAATAGTTTCGGCGAACCTGACAATGGTAATAGTCTCTCATTAACAGGAACTAAAGAAGGGCTAACAAAAAAGAGATAGGAAAATTTCTTTGACTTTTTCTTTGATGTAAGAAACATCTCCAACTTCATCTAAAAAATCACCATTCTCCATAAAAAAAAAAAATAATAAAAAAATTTTAAAAAATAAAAAATCTCTCTAAAAACATCTTACTAAGTTGGAGGGGAAAGTCTCTATTTATACAAGTAGGGAAGTCCTTAGCCATGAAGGCCATCATCATGAGGGCCATCAAAATCCCATTAATCAATGCTATCAACTCTAGTTATTGGAGCTAGAGTTGCAAAGGTTAAAAACTCATGGCTACTAATATGGTCATCAGCTCCATCATCAAAAGATAAGAGTTACAACAGTCTAAACCTCCCATGCGCTTTATATATATAAATAAATATGTATATAATGATATTTGAATAGTTCAATCAGATGGGTCGCAAAATGGATACGGATGTAGGGTCACAATCCGATTCATGCTCAATCTCAAACACATGCACAAGCTAAGTGCAACACAGCAAAACTTAGCCCAAGCTCAAAACTAGATTCAAGTCCAAGTTCAAATCCAACACCAAACCCAGCACATGCCCAAGCTTAGGCACAATCCAAACCAAGACTAGTCCAAATCTAAGCCTAACTTTTATTGATGCCCTCCCACTTTATGAGATAATTCTCATTTACAACCTAATGGTTTCGGCTCATTATTTCTGTATTATAATCCTCTCATGTAAGATAATACAAACTCACTCGGACCCACATCAACCGACGATTAGGTCTCACTTTAATCTCAAATTAAAGTTACCAAAAAACTATTATTTTCCAACAAAAAATACCAATTTTTTTCCGTCTATTTTACTTAATGAAAATAGGTATGGTTTAGATTTGAAAAATCTAGAAATCCCCTAGATGTTGATTTGTGTTTATGTATCAATTTTAAGCAGTATATAACAATCCCAATCAAACAATCAAGACAAATCGACACAACGATTTTACGTGAAAAAATCACAATTGGACACCTCCAATTGTGATAAAAAAACCACGGGCAACAGCCACAAAACAATCCACTAAGAAGATATAAAAGAATTACACAGTTATACTCTCAATTACTTAGCGAATCCACGCCCGAATTGAACCAACCTCTATGTGTCTCTTCCAACCCTGTTTTTACCTCGGAATTGTCTTGACGATGAGCCACTCCGGAATCCACCAAAGCTTCAACCTCGAATTCTTCAGAATCCACCGAAGAACAACTCTCTCTTTTGTGTAGAATCAACAAACAAACCTTTGATGTATGCTTCTTAAACCATGAGTTGAATACTCAATGAAAACATCTAAGAAAACTAGCAAAATATCTCCAGATATAAACCTTAGAACCCAAAAAGAAGATCTGGAGAGGTTCTCCAAGTTTTGGAAGAAAACCAACTACTTATAGAAAACCCAAGTAATCCTAGTTTTGGAAGAAAACCAATTCCTTATAGAAATCCAAGAATCTGTGTTCACGCGGTCCGCTCGAGCGTGGGAATTCTCGCTCGAGCGGAGGCTTCAAAATTGTGTGATTCATATAGGCTTCACGCTCAAGGGGAATTTTCCACGCTCGAGCGTCGAATCACACCATCCAGTACTTTTTCAGGCGAAGCAGAGATGCTGTGAGCTTGCAATCCCCGCTCGAGAGTCACTTTCCCCGCTCGAGCGGGACGACCAAAATTGGAAAATCTGGAAAACTAGATCCTGTTACAACCTCGGTTTTGATCCATGGAAATTGACAAAAGCACGATTCGGGTTGTATTCGCATCTAATAAGCTCATAGCCTTACTGGAAAAAAAAATGCGAAAACAAATACAATTGAAAGGAGTTTTGTCAAACGGGGTTGCCCAGAATAAAACCTAACAATCTCCCCCTTTGGCAATGCCGTGACAAAACACACCTAACAAATAAAATCCTAAACACCCCAACCCATTACAGCCAACAAAAGCCAACTTCTTTCTCAAGGTCATGATCTGCAAAACAGTTATTAGTGCCACAATCTCCAAAACACCTATTAGTCCCACAAGAGTATATGAAAAAGCAATAGACATATGACACGATTATCTTGAAACACGGGATGGAAAACATGAATAGATGAAAACTAAGACTCATGAAAAATAACTCTCAAACAACAAAAGCAAGATCATAAACCAACACAAGCAATGATATGACGATGTAAATACCAGGAACATGCAAGAAGGAAATAATTAGCAAACAGTGCATAGAAACATGCAAAACAACAATAGCCAATCTCCCTTACCAAACAAATCAAAGGGTTCATGCTAACAACCTCTTGCAATGATAAATCAAACTCCCCCTCACTAAAAGCAACCACAAACACTGAAAACAGTGAACAAGAAGAAAAAGACAAAAAATAATATGGTGGAGCAAGCAAGAAATCTCAGATTTGTACCTTAGAACACACAAGATTATCCAAGAAGCACAATTACCGGTAAACACAATGTGCACAGGCTGTAGAAGATTCCTCATGAAAGAAAGTGATGCATTATGTGAAAAGCATAGATCCCATGATAAAAGTGTGTGTGTGACTCTTGGAGTTTGACAAACACTAGATTCAATCCTAGTAGCGATCTGAAAGTTGGACCTCCGACAAGAGAATCTAAGCACAACAAAGGAAAGTCAAACCACTAGGCATCAAGGGGTATTTGGTGAATAAAGGTGGAGGCTCCCCCTCAATCAATGAATCTTTTTTTTTTTCTTTTGCAAATTTTTTTTTCTTACTTTTGCATATTTTTTCTTCTTCTCTTTCTTTTTCTTTTTCTTTTTCTTTTGCACACTCATTGGCAGCTGACACGCTCAAGAGTATGGAAACCGAACCAGAGAAGCATGGATATAATAAGGATGGCCTGGTTGGTGACTCTGAGGTAGCCTTTTCCTCATGGCTGGACTACAAAGAATAGAGGGGAAAGCCGTGGAGGTGCAAAAAGATGAAAGATGGTTAAGAGACTCAACATCACCCATGATATGCTAGTATAGTTCAATTCCTTTAGAAACGCAAAAGATACAATGCCAGAAGTCCATAGAAAAAAATAATCTCTAAGGCGGAAGACTCCGATATTTGCTAATCCAAGAGTGTGTACAGAATGATACATACTAATCAAAAAACACACACTCCAAAATGAGTAATGACCACAGAAAGCACACATATATTAACATGTAATGGATATTCTCATTAATTCCAATATGCACCAAGGACCACTCAAAAATTTCAAGCTTGCAAAACCATATTAAGAAAATCTTTTTGGATTTTTTTTCATTTTTTTTTTTCAAAACTAAAGCAAGACAAAAAAATGAACAAGCATAGATGTAATAAAAAAAAAAAAAAAACACACAAAAACCCAAAAACTAAAACGACAAAATAAATTAACACAAGTCAAGTTTTTTCACCCAAACTGCTTTAGTACAAACAAAGTTGTGAGAATTGCGGTTCTTGGGTGGTGTCTTGACGTTGTGGTTCCCTTTGCTTTCAATGGGAACCCGTCTCGACTTGGTTTCCAACATCCTATTTTTAGGTCTAGGCAAATACACTCTCCCATGCAACTTATAACAATAAGGGCGAATATGACCATGCATACCACAATGATGACAAATAAAAACAGGGTGTACAAGGTGTACCTTCTTTTCTTTTACCTTACCAACTCTAGGAAGTTTGAGAAGTCCATCCTTATGTTGAATTTTTTGTTCCCCCTTTCCTTGAGTTCTTGTATCATAAGATGTGGAAGCACTCTGTTTTGCTCTTAACTACCACCAAACCCAATGCCACTCTTGTCAGAACAAATTTGTTGAGACCCAATGATATTGTCCAAAGTTTTTGAACCTTTGTTCCAAAAACCAATGGTAGCCATAGCACACTTGAGTTCTTCCTCTTTCTTGATGATTGGTTCTTCCAAGGCAAGTTGAGACATCTCGAGAGTTTCAATCTTTTCTTCATATGTTGCATAGATTTGCTGTAGCTCATTCCTCTTTGTCTCACAAGTCAAGAGTTTTGCACGAAGAGCTTGTCGATCATTAGAAATCTTGATGGCATTAATCCTAGCCTCGGAAATCTCCTCCTTTAGTTTGACATTCTCACTTTCACATGCTGTGAGTTTTATAGTGAGTTTGTCATTCAATTTGGATAACTTAAGAGACTCCTTATACAATTTTTCATAAGCTTGCTCAAGCTCTTCATCATCACTCTCCGAGGATTCATTATCAGTGGCATTCTCAACCGGCCTCTTCGGATACTCTGCTTGTCCTTCAGTTTCGGAAGCCACCATGAAAGCAAGGAATTGTTTATGTCCCTCTTCGCCTTGATCTTCGTTGTCACTTTCATCTTCATCAGATTCTAATTCACCATCCCAAGTGATGGCGAGGGCTTTCTTCTTCTTCAAACGAGTGGGGCATTCTGAAGTAAAGTGGCCAAATCCTTGGCATTCATAGCATTGGACTCTTTCAGAGTTCCCTTGTATCTTTCATTTCTCCTTCTTGGCTATAGAATTAATTTTGAGTTTATCTTTGCCTTTAGATTTATGAGTATGAGTAGATTCCAAAAGATTAGGATTCTTTTTCAAAAAAGATTTTTTAAATTATTTAACAAAAGTAGCCGTAATCTTGGAATCTATCTCACAATCCTCATCAGAATCCTTTCCAACTCTATGAGCACTACTAAAAGCAATATCTTTTTGTTTCTTTTTGAAATTCCTATGTGCCTCATAAGTTTGGAAATTTCCAATCAACTGATCCAGCTTGAGGTTGTCAACATCTTGAGCCTCCTCAATAGCCGTAACTTTTGGTTGGAACCGATCGGGCAAGGATCTCAAAATTTTTTTCCACAACTTTGGATGCTGGTATTTTTTCACCTAAATTGAAGCTGGAATTTACAATGTCACTCAACTTCGCATAAAATTCGTCAAAAGTCTCACTATTTTTCATTGAAAGGTTTTCGAAACTAGACGCGTGCCTTTGAAGTTTTGAGCGTTTAACAGAAGGAGTGCCCTCATGAATAGTTTTTAAGATATCCCAAGCCTCTTTTGCGACTTCACAATTGCAAATTCGACTAAACTCTTCAGGTGTGACAGCGCAAAAGAGAGAATTGATAGCTTTACTATTCCAGTTACTATTTTGGTAATCAATTGTGTCCCACTTTTCAATTGGTTTGGGGAAAGTTACTCCATCAATGGTAATTGTTAGTTCGGTCCACCCATTCATGACAGATTGCCAAACTTTTTCATCTATAGATTTCAAAAACGATCTCATCCGAGCTTTCCAAAAAGAATAATTGGATCTGTCAAGTAGGGGTGGTCGAACCATAGAATTTTCCTCACGAATTGAATCCATTATCACAAATCAAACAAGATCTCGTTCTCAAAGAATATTTAAAAAAAAAAAAAAAATAGAACGACCTGCTCTGATACCAATTGAAAAATCTAGAAATCCCCTAGATGTTGATTTGTGATTATGTATGAATTTTAAGCAGTATATAACAATCCCAATCAAACAATCAAGACAAATCGACACAACGATTTTACGTGGAAAAATCACAATCGGACACCTCTAATTGTGATAAAAAAACCACGGCCAACAGCCACAAAAAAATCCACTAAGAAGATATAAAGGAATTACACAGGTATACTCTCAATTACCTAGCGAATCTATGCCCGAATTGAACCAACCTCTATGTGTCTCTTCCAACCCCGTCTTCACCTCGGAATTGTCTTGACGATGAGCCACTCCGGAATCCACCAAAGTTTCAGGCTCGAATTCTTCAGAATCCACCGAAGAACAACTCTCTCTTTTGTGTAGAATCAACAAACAAACCTTTGATGTATGCTTCGTAAACCATGAGTTGAATACTCAATGAAAACATCTAAGAAAACTAGCAAAATATCTCCAGATATAAGCCTTAGAACCCAAAAAGAAGATTTGGAGAGGTTCTCTAAGTTTTGGAAGAAAACCAACTACTTATCGAAAACCCAAGTAATCCTAATTTTGGAAGAAAACCAATTCCTTATAGAAATCCAAGAATCTGTGTTCGCGCGGTCCGCTCGAGCGTGGGAATTCCCGCTCGAGCGGAGGCTTCAAAATTGTGTGATTCATATAGGCTTCACGCTCAAGCGGAAGTTTCCACGCTCGAGCGTCAAATCACACCATCCAGTACTTTTTCAGGCGAAGCAGAGATGCTGTGAGGTTGCAATCTTCGCTCGAGCGTCACTTTCCCCACTCGAGCGGGACGACCAAAATTGGAAAATCTGGAAAACTAGATCCTGTTACAACCTCGGTTTTGATCCATGGAAATTGACAAAAGCACGATTCGGGTTGGATTCGCATCTAATAAACTCATAGCCTTACTGGAAAAAAAAATGCGAAAACAAATACAACTGAAAGGAGTTTTGTCAAACGGGGTTGCCAAGAATAAAACCTAACAAGATTGAAAAACAAAAATAGTGTTTAAATTGAAAAAATTAGAAATTTAGATTTATTTTGTTACAAAAGTCAAAATCTTAGGGTTTTTTTTTTTCGTTATTTAACCAAATTAAAAATTACATTGAATCTCACTCTGGTTCCTTATTTAAAAAAAAAAGAAGCTATATATATAGTTTATACCTTCTTTTTAAAATTTGTGTTAATATCTTAACTTGACTTATCTTAATTTGTGTTAATATCTTAATTTGACTTATCTTAACTTGACTTATTTAAATTTGTGTTAATATCCTAACTTGACTTATCTTAATTTGTGTTAGAATATTATCCTAGGTCTATCCTTAATTGGACTTAACTTGATTCAATATCTTCATCATGAAACAAAACCACAACTTCCAAACGCCCAAACTAGATCTCATTTAAATGTATCACTGTCAAAAACTATTATATTACATATAAACATAATATTCACAAGATATATACACCTCAATGTACAAATAGGATAATCAAATTCAGATTCTCTCTCTTACATTAATAAAATGGAGATATCTATTCATTATTAATGGTTGTGAAAGAGTTATGTCAATATATTTTTTTTTTCCTTAAACTTAAGAATAGTTAAATTCAAATTAGTGTAACAGTTATAGTTGGATGATTCTGAATTTTAACAATATGTTACAAGTTAATGCATTAAAATGAAAATCTCAATTCCAAACATGTAATATATAGGATCTAAATCCATGTGTACATTGTACACAAACATATGTATTCATACATATCATGTATAAATTCGTTCATTCCCTATTATAGTGAAAAATAGATATGAAGAGAGAGGTGTGGCTCTGCATTTTAGGGCAGAGGTTGAGGAGATATATGCCACGTTTTTGGTAGTTGAGCAGAAATATGGGCTTCCCCAACACTATATAAAGGGCTCTAAGTGCAACATTCAAAGGGTCTTGACCAAATACTTGATCAAGAATCTTTCAACACACTTTTCAATACATTTATCCTAGCTTGATAGGTCATTTATCTTAACTTCATAGCTTCATTACCTTACCTTAGCTTCATAGCTTCTGGTAGTTGAGCAGAAATATGGGCTTCCCCAACACTATATAAAGGGCTCTAAGTGCAACATTCAAAGGGTCTTGACCAAATACTTGATCAAGAGTCTTTCGACACATACTTTTCAATACATTTATCCTAGCTTGATAGGTCATTTATCTTAACTTCATAGCTTCATTACCTTACCTTAGCTTTCATAGCTTACTTATCATATCTTCATAGCTTAGTTCTTTTAGCTTTTTAGCTTAGTTATCGTAGATTATCAATTGTACTTCATTTCCAATCAATGCAAGTCACAATTTTAGTCTAATTATCTTTGGCACCTATAAATTTGTTAAAAGTCATTTTCATTGGGACAAGATCCGAATCAATGACGGTTCCTCTTAGCCATACACAGTCATTGCTCTGTGTTAGAAGTTAGAAATATTTAACAATTCCTACACCTTGAACTAGGCACGCCTACATTTACTTAACAAACTTTTGTGTTCACACCTGCAGGACTGCGTGAGTAGCAATATAAATTTTTGAGTGCAAATAATAATATAAATTAATAAAAAAATTAGAAGTGTAATTTACCCTTCAAGAAATCATATAATAATCTCTGCAATTTTATCAAACAAGTTTTTGATGAAGAAAGAGTTTCATTATTTTGAAATTAATTTCGGATTCTATGACCAGCATAGCGATCTTATTAAACTTTCCGCTCTTATCAGCAACAATCTTAACTTATTATATGAGACACATCACCTAAAAATTCATTTATCACCTATTGATAAAATTAGGATGATTAGCAAACCTCGACACTGCATTTATTTTTTGATAATTACAAATTGTTATTTCAAATTTTCTCCCAATGGGATTAAACTAAATAAATAAGAATAAAGTAATGTTAGATAGCATTGGAGTGTTGTCATTTTAGTTTCTCCATTGTTTTTTTTTTTTTGATAACTTGTGTCCGAGTCAACTTGTGCGTATCTTGACAAATCTCACGGTCATGAAATTAACAACCGGATGAACCTCCAGTGATCCCTAGGGATAACTCAAACTCAATGGTATTTTAAAAGACAATTTATCTATTTTATTGAACTATTAATCTATCAAATACTGACTTAATTGCTTATAGTTAGTGAATATCTTGCAATTGACTGGCCATGCATTATCTTCTAATAATTATTTTTGTTGGACTACAATATAGTGACCTCATTAACTGCACATTACTTTTGTTTGGGAAGAAAGTTTCAATGGCATCATATTTATGCTATTTCCATTGTGTTAGAGTATCTTCAATGGGTTCTTTGAAAGACGTGTATTTGCTATTATAGTTAGTCTTGTCCTATTTTACTTTCTATAACGGGCTAGTTATTACATTAGTCATTTCAACAAATTTTTTACTAGTTCTTACATTAGTCATTTCAACAATTTTTTTACTAGCTGGCTACGTTTAGAGAGTCTTGAAAGACTCTTTAAATAATTTGAATAAATAAGTAAAAATAAATTGTAGTGTTAAAGCATATAAATAAAAAAGTATTTAGGCAAAATAAAGAGCATTCCTTTATTATACTATAACTAGTGAAAAATAAAGAGTAGTGTTTAACTTCATTATGTTTTTTTCAAAGAGACATTGTTTCCTATTATTTTAAAAAATAAAATTTTATCCAAATGATTTGTATTTTTAAGAATATCATTGTCACATCATCTATATTAATATATATGTATATATATTAGGTAGTCTCAGAATACAATGTGATATTACTTATGTGATCCTCCCAACAAATGTGAAACCACAAAATACACTTCACGGATCATTCTTTATTTATCGAGTACTTAATAAAAGTTCCTTCATATGGTCTCACCCATAATTGCTGAGAGCATAACATGAACAGTACCATAACGAACAACTAAATAATTATCCATTCTTATATGGTATTTTATACGAAACTTTTGTTTGTGGATCATACAATACATTTTTTCCCCAATATTTTTACTTTCGGGCATGTGGAATAGTTGGTAAAAAAAACTTGAGCCATTGGTTTTGATAAGGTAGAATATATTCTAGTATGTAAACACATAATAGCAGCTGCAATAATGACTCCATTTTGTTACCTTCAATTGTGAATTCATTCTAAAACCAATCAGACTTTTACTCTCATGCTTTTCTTGGTTTGTTTGTGTCTTTCTCTAAATCTGATATAATGTTGTTTCTTGCTTCCTTGTTTCCACAGGGAAACAATGCCTATAGGCGAAATCATTCTCGCTGCTTTTATTAAGGTGTTGTTTGAGAAGTTGGCCTCAATTGACCTACTGAACTTTGGTCATCGGGAGCAGGTTCATACCATCTTCAAGAGATGGAGTGGAGAATTAACTGAAATTCAGGCATTCTTGGATGATGCGGAGGAGAAACAAATAGAAAATAGAGCCGTGAAAATGTGGCTGGAGGAACTTACAGACCTAGCTTATGATCTGGATGACATACTGGACGAGTTTGCCACTGAAGCTTTGCAGCGTAAGTTAACAGCAGAGTCCCAAGCAGCTAGCACAAGCAAGAGCAAGCTACGAGCCATGATACCTACATGTTGTAAAGGATTCAGTCCAACAACACTTTTGTCCGATTTTATGAAGAGTTCCACATCCAAGATAGAGGAAATCACTACCAGATTGCAAAGTATTTTTGAAAGAGGAAGTCGACTTGGTTTATAAAACATTGTTGCAAGAGAATCTACTAAAGCATGGCGCAGACCACTCTCCACATCCTTGATACATGAACCTCGCATATGTGGCAGAGATAAGGAAAAAGATGAGATAATTGATTTTCTCCTAAGCAATGAGTCAAGTGATAGCAAAGTCGGCGTAATTCCCATTGTAGGTATGGGTGGGCTTGGCAAGACCACCCTTGCACAAATGGTGTACAATGATGAGGTGGTGAACAAGAATTTTGATTTGAAAGCATGGGTCTGTGTTTCTGATGAGTTCAATATTTTGAGAATCTCAAAAGCAATTCTTGAGTCTATTACTTCCAAGTCTTGTAAATTTAAAGACTTGAATCAAGTTCAAGTTCAGCTAAAGCAAAATTTGGTTGGAAAAAAGATTTTAATTGTTTTAGATGACATATGGGACAAGAAATACAATGATTGGAACGTTTTGAAGAGCCCCTTTAATGATGGAGCCCCAGGAAGTAAGATAATTGTAACAACTCGTGATAGAGATGTTGCATTGATTATGGGAACCGTTCAAAACTATTTGCTACAGCATCTATCAGATGATGATTGTTGGTCAGTATTTGAACAACATGCCTTTGGGAATAGAAGCTTGGATGCAAATCCAACTTTGGGGTTTATTGGTAGGAAAATTGTGAGAAAATGTAAAGGTTTGCCTTTGGCTGCTAGGACACTCGGTGGCCTTTTACGGTGCAAAGAAAGAGACGATGAGTGGGAAATTGTATTGAATAGCAAAATATGGGATTTAACAGAACAAGGTAATGAAATCCCCCCAGCTTTGAGATTAAGCTACCATCATCTCCCTTCACATTTGAAGCAGTGCTTTGCATATTGCTCTATACTGCCAAAGGACTATGAATTTGAGGAGATGGAGTTAGTCTTCTTGTGGATGGCAGAAGGCCTTCTTCAGCAACAAAACGGAGAGAAGCGAATGGAAGATTTAGGAGTTGAATACTTTCGGGAATTGCAGTCGAGGTCTTTTTTCCAACCATCAAGTAGTGGTGAAAGCTCGAATTTTGTGATGCATGACCTCATCAATGATTTAGCTCAGTCAGTTGCAGGATATACTTGTTTTAGATTGGAGGATAAATTGAAGGATCAGGAGCAACATAGAAAATTGAAGAGTGCTCGGCATTCATCTTACATGCAAAGCGACTTTGACACAATCAAAAAGTTTGAAACTTTTTACGAAGCCGAGAATGTAAGGACCTTCTTACCATTGTCCTTACATAAAAATATAGATTGTTATTTGACAAGCAAGGTTCCCCTTGATCTGTTGCCAAAGATGAAACGCTTAAGGGTGTTGAGCTTGAATAGATATCACGTTGGCGAACTTATTCCAAAATCAATTGGAGATTTGAAACATTTGCGATATCTTAACTTTTCCTACACCAGAATCAAAACAGTACCTGAATCATTAGGTACCCTATACAATCTACAAACTTTGATGCTAAAAGGTTGTTCAGAACTGAGGAAATTGCCTGCAGACATGGGAAACCTAATTAACCTACGTCATCTTGATATGATTGATTCAAATTCCTTAGAAGAAATGCCACGAGGAATTGGTAAGTTGACAAGTCTCCAAACACTATCCAATTTTATTGTTATGAAAGACAACAATGGGTCTCGGATAAGAGAGTTGGGGAACTTGATTCATCTTGGAGGGACACTTTGCATATCGGGTATAAAAAATGTGGTTGATCCTTCGGATGCAAGAGGGGTGTGTTTAAATGACAAGCAAGGTATAGATGTGCTAACAATGGAATGGAGTAGTGAGAGGTTGGATGGTGTACGAAATGAGATGGTTGAAACAGAAGTGCTTGACATATTAAAACCTCACGAGAAGTTGAAAGAGCTATACATTAGAGGCTACCATGGTATGAGTTTTCCAACTTGGATAGGAGATCCTTTGTTCTCCAATATGGTGTGCATGAAGTTACAAAATTGTAAAAATTGCACTTCCTTACCGCCACTTGGACAACTACCCTCTTTGAAAGACCTTCACATTGAACAAATGAGTGCGGTAAAGCATGTGGGTAGTGAGTTCTATGGACAGCATTGCGCCAAACCTTTTCCATTACTCGTGACACTTTGTTTTGAGAATATGACAGAATGGGAGGATTGGTACGTTTTTGGAATTGACAAGGAAGTTCAAACCTTCACTCGTGTTAGTAAGCTCTCCATCAAAGAATGTCCCAAACTTGTGGGAATGTTGCCGAGTAATCTTCCTTGCCTCAAAACTCTTGAGATTACAAATTGCCCGCAGTTGCTGGTTGAAACTTCTAGCCTTGTTCTCCCATCACTCACCTCCCTGTCCATGAGTGATGTTCGGCTTCCAAGCCTTCCAGTGCTCCTTGAGACATGTAACGTGCTTGAACCCAGTTCCCTTACTTGCTTGAATATTAGAAATGTTTCAATCACTGAGTCCCTATGCAATCCAAGCATAGATGATGAAGTGATGTTGGCAAATGCAATGTCTAAGCATCTGAGTTCAGTAACTTCCTTGAGCATTGAGAGGATTCAGAAACTTGCATTATTGCCAAAATGGCTTACCCAGGGGCTTAAAGGACTCAAAAAATTGAAGATTGATTGGTGTGAAGAACTCACATCACTGTGGCAGAATGAGGCGGGACTACAACACAGTCTCCTTGCCTTGCAATGTTTGGAAATTTGGTTTTGTCCGCAACTTGTTTCATTGTTTGAAGAAGACGATGATGTAGAAAACGAAGGGCAACATCAACAAGAGGGAGTGCCTTCCATGGTGAGACTTAAGTATCTATCTATAAGTGATTGTGAAAAGCTGGAGAAACTGCCACGGGGGCTACATACCTTCACTTCTGTTCGAGAGATGCATATCAGTGGGTGTCCAAGTCTGGTATCTTTTTCAGGGACAGGCCTTCCGCCTAGCCTAAGAGAACTTCAGATTTGTGATGGATGTAAGGCTCTGCGGTCCTTACCTGGGTGGACAGCACACGATTCTAATCTGGAGGAGCTGTTGATAGATGGGTGTGATAATCTGGAGTCCCTTCCGGAAGAATGGGTCCACCACCCCCCAACAAAACTGTCATCATTGATTATCAGCAATTGCAAAAAACTAGATTCGGTCCCTAGTTTATGCAACAACAGCCTCCTCGCTTCCCTTCAATATCTGGGGATAGAAAGTTGGCCTGCAGGAGGAGGAATCGTCTCCTCCTACATTCTAGAGAAAGGGAATTTCCTCACCAACCTCACTTATCTTGGAATCGCGAATATGAAGATTGGTAAGCCCCTATCAGAGTGGGGTTTGCACAGATTCTCCTCTCTTGAATGTCTCTATCTTGTAGGCCCAAGTAACGTGTCAGAAGAAGAAGAAGAAGAAGAAGAATATTATTCGGTGTCCAGCTTTCCAGTAGATGGGATGTTGCTGCCCACCTCTTTGACGCATCTGTGGATTTGGAATTTCCCAAATCTGGAGAAGATATCTTCTTCCATGGAGACCATTCAAAACCTCACCCATCTTCAATTCAGAGATTGCCCTAGGCTCGCATCTTTTCCCAAGCAAGGAGGGCTGCCTCCCTCGCTTTTGGAACTTGAATTCATAAATTGTCCAATAATGAAACGGAGGTGTGAAAAGGGGAAAGGCCAATATTGGCCCCTCATAGCTCCCATTCCTGCAGTCTTCATAGAAGGCAGATACATCTTTGAAGAGGAAAGGCCAATATGAGCAATCAAAACTAGCAGGTACTCAAAATTATTATTTTATTATTTTTATCAATGCTAACAGTGTCGCATCTCCTCATCTCATCACAACAGAGTCTGTGTATTACTTATAATATATATATATATATATAAAAAGAGACGGTTTGCTGCTTGTGGCTTGCCATTTTTTTTTATTTTGCTCTTAGTTTATTTTCAAATTGTTATTTTGCCCTTTAATTTGGTTGGTGAAATAATTTAAGTGTAATTACACAAATATTATTGGTCAATTATGCAACATAAATTTTTTATTTTTTAACAAATTATAAATACACCCACAAAATTTGTTTAAAATATGAATCAGTCCTATAATACTAGAAATTATAACTATCGTTTATTACAAATTTTAATTTAATACAATACTCAGGGAAAAAAAAAAAACTATTCTCCAATACAATAATAAATTATCAAAATTGTTTATTAAAAACTATTTCTCATATCATTAAAAACTATTAATTTTCTAAATGATTTATTTATTAACAAAATGGTTAACTGAAAAATATTTTTTATACCATTAAAAATTATTAATTTACTTAATGATTTACTTATTAATAAAATTGGTTATTTGTTATGCAAGTATGATTTATGTATTAATAAAATTAGTCGTTTATATATACATGTATTTTCTTCTGCTTCATTATTAGTTCAGTGAAATATCTTAGTAGTTTTTTTAGATGGGAGAATTATCTTAGTATTTATTTTATATTTATGTGTTGAAAAAAGTTACCCACAAAATTTTTTTTTATAATAAATTCGGAAGAAATGTTAAAGTCTTATAAATTCACCAAAAATAATATGGTAATAGAATTAGAGTCTACATCACTAAGTGTATAACAAATCAAAAAATAATACATATCATACCACATAATTTTATCATATATATAATGATTTATTCTATTCAATTTCATAGAACAATATTTTAATTTTTAAAAAATTATCAAAATTCAAAACTTAAATATATTTAAGTTATCAAAACTTATATATATATATATATAAGAGCAGGTTGGGCTTTGTTTTTTTATTTTATTTTTATTTTTATTTTTTATCATTACAGTTTTCCCTTCTAAATGTAAAAAAATCGCAAAGAAAACATTGAATTTGAAGGGTTGAAATTGAAAAAAAATAAAAAAAGAAGTATTTGGGATGATTTTTTTTTTCCATCAAATTTGATAAAAAGAAAAAATTGGGATAAGAGAGGAATTTGTTAAAAGATTTTGATGTAAGGATTGGAGTATTTCATATCAAATCAAAAGAGCCGGTTTTATTCAAATTTGGGATCAAAGTAGATGAAAAATTTGGTGAAGAATTGGAGATGTTCTAACTTGATAAAGGTTGAAGATGAAGAGGCCAAATTAATTTCTTAAACATATATATATATATATATATATATATATATTATTGAAAAACAAGGGAATTCCATTCCAAGTGTTCTCAGTGTTGGTCTCTTGCCAACCAACCATTGCATTCTTCTTCATAGAGGGGTTTTGGGTCTATTTATTTTTAGTTCGGAAATTAAGGTGGTTTTGTATACTGCCTATTTTTTTTCTTTATTATCCCTTCCTCTTGTTTATTTATTGATTGTAATGATTCACATTATTATTCATAAACTCTTTTTGTTTTCTGATAAAAAATATAAATTATATTGCAAAATGGTAATTTGTTTTCTCACTTTAACACCCAGACATAATCAGGATCACATGCCCAATCACAATAATCAACCATATCTTTCTTTTTCTATTTTAATTTTTGGGGCGGAGCATCGGTTACTTACCTGGAATTTATGTATTTTCACCATGTATAATTGGTGTCTTTTTGCTTCGTCTACATATGTTGTTTGATCTCCATTTTGTGGTAGTCACTGACCCAATTACTTTTCAATTTTCAGCAATTATTATTATTTTCCCTGTGGTGTTTTCAGGTTTTAGTAAAAGTTGTTCAAGGTGTAAGTTTCGGTAGATGCTTGTCAAATGTTTATTTGTGATTGTTGTTATTGTTTTCATTTCCTGGTTCAATACATTCATTTATCTGCTTTGCCCCAGCTACCGCTATTCTTGGGAAACCAAAAGAGCTACTAAAGGATGGCATCAACTCTTTCAATAATTTTCTGTTGCATCTTGTTGAAGACCCAAAGAATGCAGTGGCTTGATGATTCGGTATTGTTGTTGTTGTTTCCTTGCTTCTGGTAGTGTTGCTTTTTCTTTTTCTTTTTTTGCTTTTTGGTAAACCGGGTTGCTTCTTTTATCATACTGTATTTTCTGTTGTTGCTTTTGTACGTGTCATATATAAAAGCTCAGTGGTAAATTGGCTGGTTTATGCTGATGCTACTGTTGTTGCTTCTTTGGCTTTCTAGACTTTCTATGCAGCTATTGCTATTTTCTCATGGTCTTTATGTTGTATCTGTTGTACATATGTTCATGTCAGATGTAAACAAGGCCTAGATTGGCTAAATGGTATTGTCCTCATCTTTTGCTTGCTTTAGACAATTCCCATCCTTGTTTGTATTGCCCATGTATGCTCCTTGTACTATGTATTTACTTTTGATCTTTGGTTTATATTGACTTCCCAAAAAAAATTAAGTTTTGTTCATCAAATAATCTAAGTGTTGAAATTTGATTCGTTTTGGTTGGCTTCAGTTACACTTAGCAGCTTTTCACATTTTGCAGCAATGATTGCTAGATGTCCTTTTTAGGTTATTCAACTGAGTTTTTCCGAGAGAGAGAGTGAGTGAAGGAGCAAACTAAAGATTGAAGTATCTAAGACTTACAAGTTCTGCTAAGGTGATGTCCACCTAGAGAATTTTTTTTCTAAAATGAGATGGGTGAGAAGATTTCACCTTCTAAACTCAATCATATGAACAAAGTTACTGCATAAATTAGTAATTTTGTGCCTGAAATGGCAAAGGAAAGTAGAGAACACTTTATAATCTTTCAACAACCTGCTCAGCCCTGCCTACCATAAGTTTAATGCAAGTCTTTTTGTCAAAACAAATCAAGCCAATAAAAATTGAATATTAACCCTGTGACTATAATTACAGTGAGCATAATCTCATATGATGAAAGATTCATTACATAGATTTATGATTCTGGGTAGTTCTAATCTAAAAATTAAGAATGAAGCTCTCTTGATTAAGTGGTGGTGGAGGTTTGCATCTGAGCCAAATCCCCTTTGGAAAAGAGTGATTTTTGTAAAGTGTAATTGGACAACAAGAGATGGGATATTTCATAATTTCATTGCTTAAAGGATAATGCAGTTTTTTTTTTTTTTTCTCTTCTTCTGAACATGTCCCCATTAATGTGCTACTGAAATTGGGGAAATGGAATGAGATTTCTCTTTTTGTTTGATAAATGGGTGTCTGATGTAACAAAGATGGTCTCATTAATGATTTCATAACATGTGTACCTCACATAGGAAGACTTTGTTTGTATGGGACGAGGTGGAGGAATGCCATCATAGGTTATTGAAATGCTGCCACAGATTGATCAACTTAATGCCAATCAATGGATCAATTAATTTGGAGGGGTGATCCATTAGGTAACTTCTCAGTAAAATCTTTACATAACCTGTTTGCCTCATCTGGAGGTTGTATTATTCCTACAACAGAGTTTATATGGCAAAGCATTGCCCCCTTTAGAATTGTTGTTTTTTGGTTAAAATGAATGGTCTAGATGAATCCTGTTCTGGGCTCTGATATATTTGCCGGAATGAGTCAGAGTCAATTGCATCATCTCTTGTTACTTTGTAGGAGATCTTGGAAATTTGGGGTGATTGTTTGTCTTGGTGGGTAATGAAATGGGTTGTTCCTCATCGGTTAACGCCTTGATTTGTGGTTTGGATTCAAATTCAAGAATGTCAAAAAGCTCTTATGGGAGGCTAAACCCATCCATGACAATTTTTTGGACCATCTGGAAAACCAGAAATAATAACCTTGTCTTTAATAATGGTGAAGCTTCTTAGGAAAATGTCTTGGAGTTAATTAAAGAGAAAGTTGCAACTTGGCTAAAAGCTCATTGAATTATCCCTTGCTATACAGTTGCTGATTTAATCTTAAAGATGAAAGAAGTCAAACACCTACACTTCCCTTTAAAAGGTGAGGGACTTTTGTGCTTTGCTGGGTTAGGCAACTGTGGATTTTCAAGTATTCTTTTGACATGGCTCTGCTCTCTTCCTCTTTGTTCTTAGTGGTGTAAATGGTGATTCAGCTTTGGATGATGAAAGGGATTGATTCGACTTGGAAGATGGATGAGTTCATATGGCAGGATTGCATTCTTGGTCACTGTTCTGCCTCAGTTTGGCTGGTGTAGGCAGTTGAGTCCTCATTGTTTATGTTTTTCAGCTTTGTTATCCTAGTTGGTGTCTTGCTGTCTTTTTTTTTTTTTTTTTTTTTTTTGGAGTGGATCCTAACATTATGAAAAGTTGTCTAGTTGCTGCTACAATCTTGGTCATTGTTTTGCATCCATCTTAGTAGGTGTTTTAGGGGTTGTTGGCCTTTGGCTTAAGCATATGATTGGCTGGCTTAGTAGCATGAGTCACCTAGTTGGGATTTTTTTTTTTTTTTTGTAATGATGCTCTCTTAAAAAAAGAAAAAGAAAAGGGCATTACCCTAGTGTCATTAGACATCCAGAATTTTGAAATTTGAGTTTCAATAAATTTCATCGTGCTTCAATTTTGTGAAATGGTTGTTTAATTGGACTTAAATTTGTCAAATGATGGACACATTGATGTTTTGAACATATTAACTAATGAGTAGTGATAGAAACATATGTAGATACAATTCTTGAAAAACTTTCACCTTTGAGCAGTTTTCACCCATAAATTGGTAAATTATCCAAAAACATCCATAAATTGGTAAATTGCTGTTCTTCAATTAATGGAAAGGAATTTGTTAATTTCTATATCTTTTAATGAGAATATTTTGTGTTGAGAGATCCAAGGGGTCACCTCTCCTGCTATCATCCATTTCTATACCTTTGAACACTCAGCAAGTTAGTTTAAAACCACTCTAAAAACTTTCACTTTTATGCCTTTTTGCATATTTTCCTACATTCTAGGTTGCATTCATTTCTGTCAGTAGGTAGAAAAGACAGATTGGCAGTTTGGAAACTGTCCAGAGTTGAACCTGTAACTGCCTGGGCAGTTTAGAAATGAATCTGTCTGAAAGTTCAAACAGTTTTGGACTGTTTAATCTGTTTGGATTTTAGACTGGAAATGGACAGAAAGTCAATTCAATTTTTTGGCTTAAAATTTGAATTTTATTTCATTAAAAATTCAAATAAATTAATATTAGAACTGACCCACAACCCACACCCGGACGGATGGCGGTGGCATGCGCGTGTGGTGGTTTGGGCTAAGGTTCATTTTGTCCATAACTCCTCCCTTCTACAAACTTGGGGTGTCCCTTGGGGCCCAACCCAAGTGTTGTAGTCTAGAGCTTATATACACAAAAAAGCTCTCTTAAAGTTTCAACGTGGGATAACCCATTTCAAGGAAACCCACATTTACTTCCTTAAATTTCCTATTCCACGAATCCGAAAACGACGTTAACTTTCCATTCACTCATAAATGGTTTTGATGAACCGTCTTCACCGTGTGACTTGCCACGCGGTAAGGAACACGTCACCTCTTCGAACCCGCCCCAAAAGATGTTCGGAGCCTACTCAATTTTAGGCTCAAAGATGACCCAAAATAAGCCTTTATAAACCAATTTTTCCAACACGTATAAATGCGTAAGTTTTCCTGCCCTGGATTAGCTTCTCTCTTCTATTTTATTCTATTTATTATTATCATAATATATGTCAATATATAGTGAGGGAGGTGTATACATTATACATGCAAGTGTCTAGTTTTATAGAGTGTCGCTGCATATTTTATGGGTGCTCAATTTCCGTAGTTCATAATTCGTTGTTGTTGTTGTTGTTGAACGTTGTGTTTATAATTTTTAGTTGGTTACATATGTGTGTCCACTCTGTAGACACCAATTTGTAGTAGCACAGATATGAAAGAGCAATTTTCCTAAAAACGATCATATATTTTTGTTTTGGAATAGAAAACGATAAGTTGGTACTGGCAATTTGGTTAAGAACTTAAAAGGAAAAAATAAAAATATGAAAAAAAATGTGAACAATATATAAATTATTATTTTTTAATTTCTTTTTAAATATTTTAATCATTTTTTAAAAATTTTTTAGATCCATTTAAAATACACTTAAAAAGTATAAAAATTATATAATTTTTTTCAAATTCATTGAATACAAGAAAAAAATATAAAAATTCAATATATTTTCGTATTTTTTTATATTCAATAATTTTTTTACAAAGTTTTGTACTTTTTAAATGTATTTAAATTAAGTGGATCTAAAAAATTTATAAAAAAAATTTAAATGTTAAAAAAAATCACTAAAAAAATATATATATATATGAATTAAAATTTTTGAAAATATTTTTAAACCAAAGAGATTTTTTTTCACAGTGAAATGTTGATTGTATTCCAAACACAGTGTTTGAAAATAAAAGATGTGTAAAAATTTGCACCTGTGTGTCATTCAACAAATGAAACCTTACACTGGACGACTTCACATGGGAGGTAATAGGTTCCATGGCTCATCAAGCTATCAAAATTCTTCATAAAAGATGTATTTATATTATCAATATTTTAGTTAATATAGATTAATCTCATTAAAAAATTAAGGATCCCATCAAATAGAAATTCACGCCTATTTAAGATCCACTGCAAATTCACTCTGTTTGGTTAATAGTTTTTAAATTTTTTATTTTTTATTTTTTTTTGTCTTTAGTTAGCTTTTAAAATTTTTAAGTAATTTTTTATTTTCTAGATTCACTTAATCTAAATACATTTAAATGTAAAATATTTGTAAAAAATTCACTAAATACAAAACATTACAAAAATTCAATACTTTTTCATTTTTTTGGTTTTTATTGAATTTTTTTTTAAAAAAAATCACAAATATTTTACTTTATTTTTTAAGTGCATCTAAAAAAATTAACGAAAATATAAAAAAATTTAAAGACAATAAAACATAAAAAACAAAAAAAACTTGAGCAGTTTTTAAAAACTCAAAATCAAAAAGAGTGAATATTGTTTAGTTTATTTATAAATCATAAATTTTTAATTTTCTCAATTTAGACTCTAAACTTTTAATTTTCAATCTAAACTATTTATCTATTTTTATTAATTAAAATTAATAGAAAAAATAATATTTTAGTCATTAAATTGAATGAAAAATATAAATTGACTAAAATGTTATTTTTCCGTCATTTTATGTATTTATATATTGAGGTTAATGACTAAAATATTAGTATTATTCCCGATAATAGAAAACTAATTATATAAAATAAAATAGTGAAGATAAAACGATCTTATTTTTAATTCTTAAAGAAAACACAAGACTGGAAAATAAATTACAACATTAGAACATATTACAAGATGGATTCACATGGAAATACAAAAATAATATGCAAGAAATAGATTAAATCTAAAAGTTTAAAGAATAAAAGATAAGGAATGCAAATGTGGTAAATATAGTTTTCTTAAAACTAATTCGCTACCTCGCCAATGGGTGCTAAAGGAACACCGGTGTCTGTTTCTTAGAATATAACAGTCAAAACCAGCTAATGCAGAAACATCTTTTGGACAGTTTCAGCGAACCTGACAATGACAGCACTCTTTCATTAACAAAAACCAAAGAAGGGGCTAACAAAAAAGAGATAGGAAAGTTTCTTTAAATTTTTCTTTGATGTAAGAAACATCTCCAACTTCATCTAAAAGATCACCATTCTCCATACAAAAAATAATAATAATAATAAAAAAAAAAAATTCTCTAAAAACATCCTACTAAGTTGGAGGGAAAAGACTTTTATTTATATAAGTAGGGGAGTCTTTAGCCGTGAAGTCAATCATCATGAGAGCAATCAAAATGCCATTAACCAAGGCAATGAACTCTAGCTATTAGAGCTAGAGTTGCAAAGGTTAAAAACTCATGACTACTAATATGGTCATCAACTCCATCATCAAAATATGAGAGTTACAATAATTTAAATCCCTCGTGCACTTAATATATACAAATAAATATTTATATAATGCTATTTGAATAAATCCACCAGATGGGTCGCAAAACGGATACGGATGTTTTGTTATAATCCGATCCAAGTCCAATCTCAAACACATACACAAGCTAAGTCCAACACAGCACAACTCAACTCAAGCTCAAAACTAAGCCCAAGTCCAAATCCAAGACCAAACCCAACACATGCCTAAGCCCAACATTTATTGATACTCACTTTATGAGACAACTCTCATTTACAATCCAATGGTTTTGGCTCATTATTTTCGTATTGTAATCTTCTTACTTAAGAGAATACAAACTCACTCGAATCCACCTCAACCGGCGGTTGAGTCCCACTTTAATCTTGAATTAAAGTTACCAAAAATATTATTTTCCAACATAAAATACCATTTTTTCCGTCTATTTTATTTAATGAAAATAACTATGGTTTAGATTGGAAATAAATAAATAAATAAATAATTTAGTCTTTAAATTGAGAAAATTAAAAATTCAAAGTTATTTTGTTACAAAAGCCAAAACCTAAGGGTGTGTTTGGTAACGTTTACGTTTTCAGTTTATATTTACAAAAATTTTATAAACTAGTTTTTGTTTATTTTTTATTTATTTTTGGAAAAACATAAACTATAAACGTGTTTGGTAATTGACAAATTGTTTAAAAAATTTTAAAAATATAAAAAAGAGTAAGAAATGGCAAGTGGTGGCAAGTGGTGGCGGAAGACAGTGGTGGAAAGTGGTAACGGTGGGTGGTGGGTAGCTGGTGGTGGGTGGTGGTGGTGGTGGTGGTGGTGGGTGGGTGACGGTGGCGGGTGGTAGCGAGTGGGTGGTGGTGGTGGTGGTGGCGGGTGGTGGGTGGTGGTGGCAGGTGGGTGGCGGATAGTGGTAGCGGGTGGGTGGTGGTGGCTTGTAGGTGGCGGGTGGTGGGTGGGTGGGTGACGGTGGCGGGTAGTGGGTGGTGTCGAGTGAGTGGTGGTGGTGGTGGTGGCGGTGGCGGGTGGTGGTGGTGGTGGTGGGTGGGTGGGTAACGGTGGCGAGTGGTCGGTGGTAGCGAGTGGGTGGTGGTGGTGGTGGCAGGTGGGTGGCGGGTGGGTGGTAGGTGATGGTGGTGGTGGTGGTGGGTGGTGGGTGGTGGGTAGTGGTGGTGGTGGTAGTGGGTGGTGGGTGGTGGTGGTGGTGGTGGTGGTGGTGGTAGGTGGTGGTGGTGGTGGTGGGTGGTGGGTGGGTGCCGGGTGGGTGGTGGTGGCGGGTGGGTGGCAGGTGGCTGGTGGTGGATGGTGGTGGCAGGTGGGTGGTAAGTGGTGGTGGCAAGTAGGTGGCGGGTGGTGGTGGTGGTGGTGGGCGGTAGATGGTAAATTTGTTTCTCACAACTAGTGTCAATAGATGGTCTCTCAATTGCTATATGTTTTGTAACTCAACATGAATATAAGAAAATATATTTATTTATATATGTTTTTCATATTATTTTCCACCATTCATGTCAATAGAAATTAATATTATAGTTCGTATCTTCTTTTTAAATTTTTTGTCTTTAGTAAACTTTTTAAAATTTTAAAGCAATTTTTTTATTTTTTATTTTTTAAATTCACTTAATCTAAATACATTTAAATGTGAAATATTTGTAAAAAATTCACTAAATACAAAAAATTACAAAAATTCAATATTTTTTAATTTTTTTTTTGGTTTTTATTGATTTTTTTTATAAAAAAAATTCACAAATATTTTACTTTATCTTTTTAAGTGCATCTAAAAAAAAGTAACTAAAATATAAAAAAATTTAAAGACAACAAAACATAAAAAACAAAAAACTTGAGCAGTTTTTAAAAACACAAAATCAAAAAGAGAATATTGTTTATTTTTTTTTTTTATTTATTTATTTTTTTTTTGTTCTCCTTATAAAATTTGTAAAAATTAAGCTTATAGAGTGACGCTATCTATAAAAATTTATGTTGTCACTACTGCCTCACACTATTTTTGTATACTTTGCTTTAGTTGTGTTTTCTCCTAAGCAAGAAATAAATAGAAAAATGGCAAAATTTTGTTAGTTTCTATGCGTTCTTAATTAATGGAAAACCAATCTACATGGACAAAATTAAAAAGGACAATTATTAAAAAAAATTTAGAATTTAAGTTTGATAATAAAATAAATCATAAATTTTTAATTTTCTCAATTTGGACTCTAAACTTTTAATTTTCAATCTAAACTATTTGTCTATTTTTATTAATTAAAATTAATAGAAAAAATAATATTTTAGTCATTAAACTGAATGAAAAATATACATGGCCTAAAATGTTATTTTTCCGTCATTTTATGTATATATATTGAGGTTAATGACTAAAATGTTACTATTTTTTTTTTCTAATAATAGAAAACTAAATTGTATAAAATAAAATAGTGAAAATAAAACGATCTTATTTTTAATTCTCAAAGAAAACACAAGACTGGAAAATAAATCACAACATTAGAACATATTAGAAGATGGATTCACATGGACATACAAAAATAATATACAAGAAATAGATTAAATCTAAAAGTTTAAAGAACAAAAGATAAGGAATGCAAATCAAAACCTGTGGTATGTACAGTTTTCTTAAAATAAATTCGCTACCTCGCCAATATGTACAGTTTTCTTAGGATACAATGGTCGAAACTAGCTAATGCAGAAACATCTTTTGGATAGTTTCGGCGAACTTGACAATGTCAACACTCTTTCATTAACAAAAACCAAAGAAGGAGCTAACAAAGAAGAGATAGGAAAATTTCTTTGAATTTTTCTTTGATGTAAGAAACATCTCCAACTTCATCTAAAAGATCACCATTCTCCATATAAAAAAAATAAAAATAAATAAATAAATAATCTCTAAAAACATTCTACTAAGTTGAAGGGGAAAGATTTCTACAAGTAGGGAAGTCTGTAATCATGAAGTCTATCATCACGAGGGCAATCAAAATGCCATTAACCAAGGCCATCAACTCTAGCTATTAGAGTTAGAGTTACATAGGTTAAAAACTCATGACAACTGCCATCAACTCCATCATGAAAAGATGAGAGTTACAATAGTCTAAATCTCTCATGCACTTAATATATACAAATAAATATTATATAATGTTATTTGAATAAATCAACCAGATGGGTTGTAAAACGGATACAGATGTTGGGTCATAATCCGATCCAAGCCCAATCTCAAACACATGCACAAGTTAAGTCCAACACAGCACAACTCAACTCAAGCTCAAAACTAAGTCCAAGACCAAACCCAACACATGCCCAAGCTTAGGCCCAATCCAAACTAAGACAAAATTTAAATCTAAGCCCAACTTTTATTGATACCCACTTTATGAGACAACTCTCATTTACAATCCAATGGTTTCGGCTCATTATTTTCATATTGTAACTTTCTCACTTAAGAGAATACAAACTCACTCGTACCCACCTCAACCGGAGATTGGGTCCCACTTTAATCTCGAATTAAAGTTGCAAAAAATATTATTTTCCAACATAAAATACCATTTTTTCCCGTCTATTTTATTTAATGAAAATAGCTATGGTTTAGATTGAAAAATAAAAAATAAAAAAATTGTGGTTAAATTGAGAAAATAAAAAATTCAAAGTTATTTTGTTACAAAAGCCAAAACCTAAGTTTTTTTTATCTTCGTAGTTTAACCAAATTAAAAATTACATTGAATCTCACTTTGATTCCTTATTTTTGTAAGAATAAAGCTACATGCACCAATTTGTATACCAATTAGTGAACTAACGGATGATATAACATAATTTTAGGGACTTTAGATCTTTATAGTTTGTATAATGGATGGGGTCTATAGTTTTAAAGTGGTAATATCATAGTATATGTTGATACATTAATTAATATGCCAATTGATACATATAACATTACTATTTTTTTAATTGTAACAAGTACCCTCTTTATACTTCCGGTCAAGTTTGAATGTCATCTATTTTGAAGAGATAGAACAAATGGTGGAGAGTAGTAGGAAGGGGTGGTTGGTGGTGATGAGTTTTAAAAATATAACAGAAAAAGAAAACAATGTGAAAAAAAAGAAGTAGAAAAGTAGAAAAATTTGGAGGGGGGGTTTTGGGGGAATTAAGATAGTGTTTGGTAGAGTTTTAGAATTATGATTTGAGAATAAAGTTGTATTTTGAATTTGTAAGTGTTGAAATTATGATTTGAAAAAAAAAAAAATTTTGTTTGGTTATGAGTTTTGAATTTTTGATGTGACATAATTGAGAAAAGTTGTTTGGATATGAGTTCTGAAAAGAGTTTTCAAAACTTAATTGAAAAATTTATAACTCATAGCTAAACAATCAACTCAAAACTCTACTGAAAATTTTAATCAACACTCATATCCAAACTTTTTTTAAAATTTAATTCAAAAAAATAATTTGTCAATTTGGTCTACAAAACTAATTTCTATGCTTAAAAAATATTAAAAACAAATATAATATATTTTTTTTCTTCCAAATAACAGGTGGTGATTGGTAATTGAAAAAAAAAAGAAAAAGTATTGTGTCGGTCAATTGGCCGGACATTCAGGAGGATGTCCGGGCAGACGACTGGGTATATCAAAAATTCAAAATTTGTCTGCTTTACCACACATGTTTTCGAAATTAATTTGGAATCATGATTTGAAAACTCAAACCAAGCATAGCATTAGAATGTAAGGGTGTAATTAATTTTTGAAAACTCTATCAAACACAACCTAAATTTTTGTAATATGACCAAAAATGTAAATGGTGATTACAATTAAAAAAAATAAGAGATTAAAGTGAGATTTCATGTAAATTGCAAAGATACAAAGGGGAATTTAGCCTAATTTATCTTAATGAATTTAATACCAAATAGAATTACCACATTGGAAGTTGAGTGAACATATAAAAGGTTGGCGTAACAAAAAAATATCGTAACTAAGCCACAAACTTTTGTTACATGAATTACAAAATTTTATACATTTTATTAGGTTAATTTGTGGCGAGATTACGTATTTTATAGTTGATATTACAAAATTTTAAAATAAAATTACGTTCATTTATAATAAAGTGAATATGATACACACCATTAGAAGAGTACATCCGGAAGATTTCTCCCTTTAATACTCACTATTAAGCTTAATAAACACACTAGAATACACTCCAAGTCTTAGAATTTATGTTGTAAAGTCAAGACAAGGATTTAAAGCTCACAAGGATCAACTTTTGGAATCAAAAATCAAAGGGAAAGGATAGGGAACACCCCCGGCAGCAAATGCAAAAATGTGTTCTGCACTTCAAAATAATCCCACACCATGTATAAATAGGTCCATCAGTCATCCTAGTTTAATCCTTAAGTTGAACCTTCAATCAATGATCCACATTCAACTTTAAATAAGACAAAACAATCTCAACTACACACAAAAATTCAGATTGTTTAATATCGAATTATATAATTGTAAAAATGATTAGCACACTGTTCAGAGTAACTATCGTGGTTTGCATGGCCAAAACATGTAACGCCAACACATGATTTTAATATTCTCAACAGTATCTCCCAAGTCACGAAATTGAATTCTCCTAAAAATATCTTCATTTTTGTATAAATTTCTACAGTTTTTGGAGTCCAAATGTACAATTATTTTAATCTCCAAAATAATTAAGTGATTGCATGACTCCACATCTATATCCATGGGATTCAAAACATAAAATTTAACAATTCAAATAAAATATAACAAAAAAAAATTGTTTCTCACAACTAGTGTCAATAGATTGTCTCTCAATTGCTATATGTTTTGTAACATGAATATAAGAAAATATATTTATTTATATATGTTTTTCATATTATTTTCTACCTTTCATGTCAATAGAAATTGATATTATAGTTCATATCTTCTTTTTAAAATTTTTGTTAATATATATTTACCTCTCTTGTATTAGAATATTATCCTAGGTCTATCCTTGATTGGACTTAAATTAATTCAATATCTTCATCATAAAACAAAACCACAGCTTCCAAACTCCCAAACTAGATCTCATCTAAATGTATCACTGTCAAAAACCATTATATTATAAACACAATATTCACAAGAAGATAGATACACCTCAATGTACAAATAGGATAATAAAATTCAGATTCTCTCCCTTACATTAATAAAATGGAGATGTCTATTTCATTATTAATGGTTGTGAAAGAGTCATGTCAACAATTTTTTTCCTTAAATTTAAGAATAGTTAAATTCAAATTAATGTAACAATTATAGTTGGCTGATTTTGAATTTAAACAGTATGTTACAAGTTTATGCATTAAAATGAAGATCTCAATTCCAAACATGTAATGTATAGGATCTAAATCTATGTGTACATTGTACACAACATATGTATTCACACATCATGTATAAATTAGTTCATTCACTATCATAGTGAAAAATAAATAAGAAGATAGAGGTATGGCTCTGCATTTTAGGGCAGAGGTTAAGGAGAATGTAGGGATAATTACGATATTTTCAAACAAAACATAAGTAAACTTGGTTAATTGACTTATTAGTTAGCTAACATAGAGTGATTTATGTAATATAACCAAACAAATTTAGAAGTGTAATTTACCCTTCAAGAAATCATATAATAATTTCCGCAATTTTTACCAAACAAGTTTTTGACAAAGAAAGAGTTTTATTATTTTGAAATTAGCTTCAAATTCTATGACCAGCATAGCGGTCTCATTGAACTATCCGCTCTTATAAGCAACAGTCTTAATTGATTATATTAAGCACATCACCTAAAAGTTCATTTATCACCTCTTGATAAAATTAGGATGATTAGCAAGCCTTGACACTGCCTTTGATTTTTGATAATTACAAACGGTTATTTCAAATTTTCATCAAATGGCATTAAACTAAATAAATAGGAATAAAGTAACGTTACAGCATGGGAGTATTGTCATTTTAGTTTCTCCACTGGATTTTTTTTTGTTTTTTAATAACTGTTGTCCGAGTCAACTTATTTGTATCTCGACTAATCCCTACGATCATGAAATTAATGACCAAACAAGCCTCCAGTGACCCCTTTGAGTAACTCGAACTCAATGGTGTTTTAAAGGACAATTTATCTGTTTTATTGAACTATTAATCTATCAAATACAGACTTAATTGCTTATAGTTAGTGAACATCTTGCAATTGACTGGCCATGCATTATCTTCTAATAATTATTTTTGTTGGATTATAGCATAGTGACGTCATTAACTGCACATTACTTTTGTTTGGGAAGGAAGTTTCAATGGCATCGTATTTATGCTATTTGCATTGTGTTAGAGTATCTTCAATGAGTTCTTTAAAAGACGCTTCTTTACTATTATAGTTAGTCTCGTCTTATTTTACTTCTTCCAAAGAGCTAGTTAGTACACTAACCATTTTAATAATTTTTTCCTACCTAGTTACATTTGGAGAGTCTTGAGAGCCTCTTTAAATAGTTTGAATAAATAGATAAAATAAGCGTAGTGTTAGAGCATATAGATAATAAAAAAAAAAGTACATTTAGGTAAAAGAAAAAACATTCCTATATTGTACTTTAACTCGTAAAAGATAAATAGTAACGTTTAACTTCATTATGTATTTTTCAAAGAGACATATTGTTTCCTATTATTTTAAAAAATAAAAATTTATTTTCTCAATTCTTTTTTTATTAAATTGATTTGTATTTTTAAGAATATCATTGTCACATCATCTTTATTAATATATGAGTAATATTACAAATCCACTCATATCAACCCAGAAATTAATCTCCACCACATCTCACATGAATCCTACAGTACACAAATTAATCTCCACTGCACAATCACTCACTCAGAATTTTCTAGGTGGATGAGGGTGAGTCTCTAGACTTTTCCTTAATATATATGTATATATATTAGGTAGTCTCGGAGTACAATGTGATATTATCTATGTGGTGCTCCCGACAAATGTGAAACTACAAAATGCACTTTGCGGATCATTCTTTATTTATCAAGTACCTAATAAAAGTGCTTTAGTATGGTCTCACCCATAATGGTTGAGAGCACAACGTGAACAGTACCATAAGGACCTACTAAACAATTACCCATTCTTATATGGTATTTTATATGAAACTTTTGTTTGTGACATTTTTTTTTTAATAATTTTTCTCTTGGGCGTGTGGAATAGTTGCAAAAAAAACTGGAGCTATTCGTTTTGATAAGATAGAATATATGCCTGTATGTAAACACATGATAGTAGCTGCAATAATCATGACTATCCATTTTGTTACTCTCAATTATGAATTCATTCTAAAACCAGTCAGACTTTCAATCTCATGCTTTTCTTGGTTTGTTTGTGTCTTTCTCTAAATCTGATATAATATTGTTTCTTACTTCCTTATTCTCACTAGGGAAACAAATGCCTATAGGCGAAATCTTTCTCGCTGCTTTCATTCAGGTGTTGTTTGAGAAGTTGGCCTCAACTGAACTACTAAAGTTTGCTCGTCGGGTGCAAGTTCATACTCACATCAGGAGATGGAGTGGAGAATTAGCTAAAATTCAAGCATTCTTGGTTGATGCGGAGGGGAAACAAATAAAAAATACAGCTGTGAAAATGTGGCTGGAGGAACTCACAGACCTGGCTTATGATCTGGATGACATACTGGATGAATTTGCCACTGCAGCTTTGCGGCTTAAGTTAACATCAGAGTCTCAAGCAGCTAGCACCAGCAAGAGCAAGCTATGGGGCATGATACCTACATGTTGTAAAAAACTCAATCCAACAACTTTTTTGTCTGATTTTACGAGGAGTTCTACTTCCAAGATAGAGGAAATCACAACCAGATTGAAAAATATTCTTGAAAGTGGAAGTGGGCTTGGTTTACAACAGATTATTGCAGGAGAATCTGCAAAAGCTTGGCACAGACCACCCTCCACGTCCTTGATACATAAACCTCGCATATGTGGTAGGGATAAGGAAAAAAAGGAGATAATTGATTTTCTCCTAAGAAATGAGTCAAGTGATAACAAAGTCGGCGTAATTCCCATTGTAGGTATGGGTGGGCTTGGCAAGACTACCCTTGCACAGATGGCATACAATGATGAAGTAGTGAACAAGAATTTTGATTCGAAAGCATGGGTCTGTGTTTCTAATGAGTTTGATATTTTGAGAATCTCAAAAGTAATTCTTGAGTCTATTACTTCCAAGTCTTGTGAATTGAAAGAATTGAATCAAGTTCAAGTTCAGCTAAAGCAAAATTTGGTTGGAAAAAAGATTTTAATTGTTTTAGATGACGTATGGGACAAGAAATACAATGATTGGACCGTTTTGAAGAGCCCCTTTAATGATGGAGCCCTAGGAAGTAAGATAATTGTAACAACTCGTGACAGAGATGTTGCATCGATTATGGGAACCGATCAAAACCATTTGGTACAGCTACAGCATCTATCAGATGATGATTGTTGGTCAGTGTTTGAACAACATGCCTTTGGGAATAGAAGCTTGGATGAAAATCCAAATTTGGTGTTTATTGGTAGAAAAATTGTGGGAAAATGTAAAGGCTTGCCTTTGGCTGCTAGGACACTCGGTGGCCTTTTACGGTGCAAAGAAAGAGACGATGAGTGGGAAATTGTATTGAATAGTAAAATATGGGATTTAACAGAACAAGGCAATGAAATTCCCCCAGCTTTGAGGTTAAGCTACCATTATCTCCCTTCACATTTGAAGCAGTGCTTTGCATATTGCTCTATACTGCTAAAGGACTATGAATTTGAGGAGGAGGAGTTAGTCTTCTTGTGGATGGCAGAAGGCCTTCTTCAGCAACAAAATGGACAGAAGCGAATGGAAGATTTAGGAGTTGAATACTTTCGTGAACTGCAGTCGAGGTCTTTTTTCCAACCATCAAGTGGTGGTGAAAGCTCGAAATTTGTGATGCATGACCTCATCAATGATTTGGCTCAGTCAGTTGCAAGATATACTTGTTTTAGTTTGGAGGATAAATTGAAGGATCAGAAGCAATGTAGAATATTGAAGAGAGCTCGACATTCATCTTACATGCAAAGCGAATTTGACACAATCAAAAAGTTTGAAACTTTTTATGAAGCCGAGAATGTAAGGACCTTCTTACCATTGTCCTTAAGTAAAAATAGATATTGTTATTTGACAAGTAAGGTTCCCCTTGATGTGTTGCCAAAGATGAAACGCTTAAGGGTGTTGAGTTTGAATAGATATCACATTGGCGACGAACTTATTCCAAAATCAATTGGAGATTTGAAACATTTACGATATCTTAACTTTTCCTACACCAGAATCAGAACAGTACCTGAATCATTAGGTACCCTATACAATCTACAAACTTTGATGCTAAGAGGTTGTTCAGAACTGAGGAAATTGCCTGCAAACATGGGAAACCTAATCAACCTCCGCCATCTTGATATGATTGATTCAAATTCCTTAGAAGAAATGCCACGAGGAATTGATAAGTTGACAAATCTCCAAACACTATCCAATTTTATTGTTATGAAAGACAATGGGTTTCGGATAAGTGAGTTGGGGAACTTGATTCATCTTGGAGGGAAACTTTGCATATCGGGAATAGAAAATGTGGTTGATCCTTTGGATGCAAGAGGGGTGTGTTTAAACGACAAGCAAGGTATAGATGTGCTAACAATGGTATGGAGTAGTGAGAGCTTGGATGGTTTACGAAATGAAATGGTTACAGAAGTGCTTGACATATTAAAACCTCACAAGAAGCTGAAAGAGCTACACATTAGAGGCTACCATGGTATGAGTTTTCCAACTTGGATAGGGGATCCTTTGTTCTCCAATATGGTGTGCATGAAGTTACAAAATTGTAAAAATTGCACTTCCTTACCGCCACTTGGTCAACTACCCTCTTTGAAAGACCTTCACATTGAAGGAATGAGTGCTATAAAGCATGTGGGTTGTGAGTTCTATGGGCAGCATTGTGCCAAACGTTTTCCCTTACTTGAGACACTATGTTTTGAGAATATGTCAGAATGGGAGGATTGCTACATTTTTGGAATTGACAAGGAAGTTCAAACCTTCACTCATGTTAGTAAGCTCTCCATCAAAAATTGTCCCAAACTTGTGCGAATGTTGCCGAGTAATCTTCCTTGCCTCAAAACTCTTGAGATTATAAATTGCCCGCAGCTGCTGGTTGAAGCTTCTAGCCTTGTTCTCCCGTCACTCACCTCCCTGTCCATGAGTGATGTTCGGCTTCCAAGCCTTCCAGTGCTCCTTGAGACATGTAACGTGCTTGAACCCAGTTCCCTTACTTGGTTAGATATTAGAAATGTTTCAATCCCTGAGTCCCTGTGCAATCCAAGCATAGATGATGAAGTGATGTTGGCAAATGCAATGTCTAAGCATCTGAGTTCAGTAACTTCCTTGAGCATTGGGATGATTCAGAAACTTGCATTATTGCCAAAATGGCTTACCCAGGGGCTTAAAGGACTCAAAGAATTGAAGATTGATTGGTGTGAAGAACTCACATCAGTGTGGCAGAATGAGGCGGGACTACAACACAGTCTCCTTGCCTTGCAAAGTTTGAAAATTTTTGGTTGTCCGCAACTTGTTTCATTGTTTGAAGAAGATGAGGATGTAGAAAATGAAGGGCAACATCAACAAGAGGGAGTGCCTTCCATGGTGAGACTTGAGTATCTATTTATAAGTGAATGTGAAAAGCTGGAAAAACTGCCACGGGGCCTACATACCTTCACTTCTCTTCGAGAGATCCATATCAGTTGGTGTCCAAGTCTGGTATCTTTTTCAGAGACAGGCTTTCCGCCAAGCCTAAGAAAACTTGAGATTTTTGGATGTGAGGCTCTGCAGTCCTTACCTGGGTGGACAGCGCACGATTCTAATCTAGAGTCCTTGGAGATACAATATTGTGATAATCTGGAGTCCCTTCGGGAAGAATGGGTCCACCACCCCCCAACAAAGCTGTCATTTTTGATTATCAGAGATTGCAACAAACTAGAATCGGTCCCTAGTTTATGCAACAACAGCCTCCTCGCTTCCCTTGAAACTCTGATGATAGGAAGCTGTCCTGCAGTTGGAGGAATCGTCTCTTCCTACATTCTAGAGAAAGGGAATTTCCTCACCAACCTCACTTTTCTTGCAATCAAGAATATGAAGATTGGTAAGCCCCTATCAGAGTGGGGTTTGCATAGATTCTCCTCTCTTAAAAAACTCTCTCTTAAAGGCCCAAGTAACGTATCAGAAGAAGAAGAAGAAGAAGAATATTATTCGGTGTCCAGCTTTCCAGTAGATGGGATGTTGATGCCCGCCTCTTTGACGCGTCTGTGGATTTATGATTTCCCAAATCTGGAGAAGATATCTTCTTCCATGGAGACCATTCAAAACCTCACATTTCTTGAATTCAGTAATTGTCCTAAGCTCGCATCTTTTCCCGAGCAAGGAGGGCTGCCTCCGTCGCTTTTGGAACTTGGTTTCTCCGGATGTCCAATAATGAAATGGAGGTGTGAAGAGGGGAACGGCCAATATTGGCCCCTCATAGCTCCCATTCCTAAAGTCTCCATAGACTACAGATACATCTTTGAAGTAGAGGAATAAACTGTGCGATATGTGCAATCAAAACTAGCAGGTACTCAAATATCACCCATACTAATATATCAAAATTATTATTTTATTATTTTTATCAATGCTAACAGTGTCGCATCTCCTTATCTCATAGCCTGCGTATTACTTATAATATATATCTATATATATATAAAAGAGACGGCTTGCTGCTTGTGGCTTGCCATTTTTTTCTTCTTACTTTGCCCTTAGTTTATTTTCAAATTGTTATTTTGCCCTTTAATTTGGTTGGTGAAATAATTTGAGTGTAATTACACAAATATTATTGATCAATTATGCAACATAAATTTTTTATTTTTTTAACAAATTATAAATACACCCATAAAGTTTGTTTAAAATATGAATAAGTCTTATAATACTAAAAATTATAACTATCGTTTATTATAAATTTTAGTTTAACACAATACTTAGGGAAAAAAAAATTCTCTAATGCAATAATAAATTATCAAAATTGTTTATTGAAAAATATTTCTTATATCATTAAAAACTATTAATTGCTTTAATAATTTATTTATTAACAAAATGGCTAACTGAAATATTTTTCATATCATTAAAAATTATTAATTTACTTAATGATTTACTTATTAATAAAATTAGTTATTTGTTATGCAAGTATGATTTATGTATTAGTAAAATTAGTCATTTGTATATACATGTATTTTCCTCTGCTTCTGTATTAGTTCAATGATTTATCTTAGTAGTTTTTTTTAGATGAAAGAATTATCTTAATATTTGTTTTATATTTATGTGTTGAGAAAAGTTACACACATAATTTTTTTTTTTTTTTTTATAAATTAGGAAGAAATGTTAAAACCTTATAAATTCACCCAAAATAATATGGTAATAGAATTGGAGTCTACATCACTAGATGTATAACAATTCAAAAAATAATACATATCATACCACATAATTCTATCATACATATAAATATGATATATTCTGTTCAATTTCATAGACTAATATTTTAATTTTTAAAAAATTATCAAAATAGAAAACTTAAATAGACTTAAATTATAACTAATATTTTAATTTTTAAAAAATTATCAAAATACAAAACTTAAATAGACTTAAATTATCAAAACTTATATATAGAAGGGGAGGTTGGGCTATGTTTTTTTTTTTATTTTTTATTTTTATTTTTTATCATTACAGTTTTCCCTTCTAAATGTAAAAAATCACAAGCATTGAATTTGAAGGGTTGAAATTGAAAAAAATTAAAAAAAGAAGAAGTATTTGAGATTATTTTTTTTCCCTCATCAAATTTGATAAAAAGAAAAAATTTGGGATAAGAGAGGAATTTTTTAAAAGATTTTGATGCATGGATTGGAGTATTTCATATTAAATCAAAAAAGCCGGTTTTACTCAAATTTGGAATCAAAGTAGATGAAAAAATCGGTGAAGGATTAGAGATGCTCTAACTTGATGAAGGTTGAAGATGAAGAGGCCCAATTAATACATATATGTATGTATTATTGAAAAACAAGGGAATTCCATTTCAAGTGTTCTCAATGTTGGTCTCTTGCCAACCAGCCACTGCATTCTTCTCATAGAGAGGTTTTGGGTCTATTTATTTTTAGTTCGGAATTCAAGGTGGTTTTGTATGCTGCCTTTTTTTTTTTTTTTTTTTTCTGTTCTTTATTATCCTTTCCCCTTGTTTATTTATTGATTATAATGATTCACATTATTATTCATAAACTCTTTTTGTTTTCTGATAAAAAATAAAAATCATATTGCATAATGGTAATTTGTTTTCTCACTTTAACACCCCAGACATAATCAAGATCACATGCCCAATCACAATAATCAACCATATCTTTCTTTTTCTTTCTTAATTTTTGGGTCGGAGCATCGATTACTTACCTAGAATTTATGTATTTTCACCATGAATAATTGGTGTCTTTTTGCTTCTTCTGCATATGTTGTTTGATCTCTGTTTTGTGGTAGTCACTAACCCAATTACTTTTCAATTGTTAGCAATTATTTTCCCTGTGGTGTTTTCAGGTTTTAGAAAAAGTTGTTCAAGGCGTAAGTTTCGGTAGACGCTTGTCAAATGTTTATTTGTCATTGTTGTTATTGTTTTCATTTCCAGGTTCAACACATTCATTCATCTGCTTTGCCCCAGCTACCGCTATTCTTGGGAAACCAAAAGAGCTACCAAAGGATGGTATCAACTCTTTCAATCATTTTCTGCTGTGTCCGGTGAAGTAAATGTTGCATCTGATTTAAAGAAATGTTGCATCTTGTTGAAGACCTAAAGAATGTAGTGGCTTGATGATTCTGTATTGTTGTTGTTGTTTCCTTGCTTCTGATCATGTTGCTTTTTTTTTTTTTTGCTTTTATGGTAAATCGGGTTGCTTCTTCTATCATACTGTATTTTCTGCTGTTGCTTTTGTATGTGTCATATATAAAAGCTCAGTGGTAAATTGACTGGTTTATGCTGATGCTACTGCTGTTGCTTCTTTGGCTTTCTAGACTTTTTGTGCAGCTATTGCTATCTTCTCATGGTTTGTATGTTGTATCTGTTGTGTATATGTTCATGTCAAATGTAAACAAGGCCTAGATTGGCTAAATGGTATTGCCCTCATCTTTTGCTTGCTTTAGACAATTCCTATCCTTGTTTGTATTGCCCATGTATGCTCGTTGTACTATGTATTTACTTTTGATCTTTGGTTTATATTGACTTCTCAAAAAAAAAAATGAAGTTTTGTTCATCAAATAATCTGAGTGTTGAAATTTGATTTATATTGTTTGGCTTCAGTTACACTCAGCATCTTTTCACATTTTGCAGCAATGATTGCTAGATGTCCTTTTTAGGTTATTCAACTGAGTTTTTCCGAGAGAGAGAGAGAGAGAGAGAGAGAGAGAGAGAGAGAGAGAGAGAGAGAGTGTGTGTGAATGAAGGAGTAAACTAAAGATTGAAGTATCTAGGACTTACAAGTTCTGCTGAGGCGATGTCCACCTGGAGAATTTTTTCTCTGAAAGAGATGGGTGAAAAGATTTCACCTTCTAAACTCATATGAACAAAGTTACTACATAAATTAGTAATTTTGTGCCTGAAATGGCAAAGGAAAGTAGAGAATACTTTATAATCTTTCAACAACCTCCTCAGCCCTGCCTACTATAAGTTTAATGTGAGTCTTTTTGTCAAAACAAATCAAGCCAATAAACATTGAATATTAACCCTGTGACTACAATTACAGTGAGCATAATCTCATATGATGAAAGATTCATTACATAGATTTATGGTTCTGGGTAGTTCTAATCTAAAAATTAAGAATGAAGCTCTCTTGATTTAGTGGTGGCGGAGGTTTGCATCTGAGCCAAATCCCCTTCGGAAAAGAGTGATTTTTGAAAAGTATAATTGGGACAACAAGAGATGGGATATTTCATTGCTTAAAGGATAATGCAGTTTTTTTCTTTTCTTGTTCCCTTCTGAACATGTCTCCATTAATGTGCTACTGAAATTGGGGAAATGGAATGAGATTTCTCTTTTTGTTTGATAAATGGGTGTCTGATGTAACAAATATGGTCTCATTAATGATTTCATAACATGTGTACCTCACATAGGAAGACTTTGTTTGTATGGGATGAGGGGGAGGAATGCCATCATAGGTTATTGAAAATGCTACCATAGATTGATCGGCTTAATGCCAATCAATGGATCAATTAATTTGGAGGGGTGATCCATCAGGTAACTTCTCGATAAAATCTTTACATAACCTGTTTGCCTCATCTGGAGGTTGTATTATTCCTACTATAGAGTTTATGTGGCAAAGCATTGCCCCTTTTAGAATTGCTATTTTTTGGTTAAAATGAATGCTCTAGATGAATCCTGTTCTGGGCTCTGATATATTTGTCGGAATGAGTCAGAGTCAATTTGATCATCTCTTGTTATTGTGTAGGAGAACTTGGAAATTTGGGGTGACTGTTTGTCTAGGTGGGTAATGAAATGGGTTTGTTCTTCATCGGTTAATGCCTTGATTTGTGGTTTGGATTCAAATTCAAGAATGTCAAAAGGCTCTTATGGGAGGCTAAACCCATCCATGACAATTTTTTGGACCATTTGGAAAACCAGAAATAATAACCTTGTCTTTAATAATGGTGAAGCTTCTTGGGAAAATGTCTTGGAGTTAATTAAAGAGAGTTGCAACTCGGCTAAAAGCACATTGAACTATCCCTTGCTATACAGTTGCTGACTTAATCTTAAAGATGAAAGAAGTCAAAGACCTACACTTCCCTTTAAAAGGTGAGGGACTTTTGTGCTTTACTAGGTTAGGCAACTGTGGATTTTCAAGTATTCTTTTGGCATGGCTCTGCTCTCTTCCTCTTTGTTCTTAGTGGTGTAAATGTTGATTCAGCTTTGGATGATGAAAGGGACTGATTCAACTTGGAAGATGGATGAGTTCATAGGGCAGGATTACATTCTTGGTCATTGTTCTGCCTCAGTTTGGCTAGTGTAGGCAGTTGAGTCCTCATTGTTTTTGTTTTTCAGCTTTGTTATCCTAGTTGGTGTCTTGTTGTCTATTTTTTTTTTTTTTTTTTTTGGAGTGGATCCTAACATTATGAAAAGTTGTCTAGTTGCTGCTACAATCTTGGTCATTGTTCTGCATCCGTCTTAGTAGGTGTTTTAGGGGTTGTTGGCCTTTGGCTTAAGCATATGATTGGCTTAGTAGCATGAGTCACCTAGTTGGGATTTTATTTTATTTTTTTTTTGGTAATGATGCTCTCTTAAAAAAAGAAAAAGTAAAGGGCATTACCCTAGTGTCATTAGACATCTAGAATTTTGAAATTTGAGTTTCAATAAATTTCATCGTGTTTCAGTTTTGTGAAATGGTTGTTTAATTGGACTTAAATTTGTCAAATGATGGACACATTGATGTTTTGAACATATTAACTAATGAGTAGTGATAGAAACATGTACATACAATTCTTGAAAACTTTCACCTTTGAGTAGCTTTCACCCATAAATTGGTAAATTATCACAAAATATCCATAAATTGGTAAACTGCTGTTCTTCAATTAATGGAAAGGAATTTGTTAATTTCTATATCTTTTAATGAGAATACTTTGTGTTAAGAGATCAAAGAGATCACCTCTCCTGCTATCATCCATTTCTATACCTTTGAACAATCAGCAAGTTGGTTTAAAACCACTCTAAAAACTTTTACTTTTATACCTTTTTGCATATTTTCCTGCCATTCTAGGTTGCATTCCTTTTCTGTCAGCAAGTAGAAAAGACAGATAGATAGACAGGTGGAGTCTACTAACTTTTGAAGCATTTTTCACCCCCCAAGCCATACCACACAACAGCCTGCACAAACATAAGCACAGAAGCAAGATTTAAACAAGAACATATGAAGACTAATTGTGTTCAGGATCTAAAAGGTCTTCTCATATCTAAAAGGTCTAGTAACATGAGGTAGTTTTAGTTCATTAGAATTAAAGTGGACCAGAATTGTTATTCTATCAAAATGTTCATTATCATATTTAGTTTACTTAAAAAATGTTAAAAAATATATTTTAAATGAAATGAGGAATGAACATTTCATTCTATTCTACTTTTATTCTAATGAACCAAACATAGAACTAATGTTACATTAGACTCTCTTAAGGGTCAAATTCACATAACACTTAATTGCATTTTTATCAAAAATTGTTAATCATATAAATAAAAAAAAATGATATTGTCATATTTTTTCATCACTTTCTACTAAAATGTATAGGTGACATTACATCTTTGTATCTTTACACTATTTACACTAATCAAGATCGCTTTAGCTTTGCTAAAATAAAGGTCGATGTAATTATGCCAAACCAAAGGCCTTACAATATTTTTTCAAAACCTTAGGCGAGGTTAATGTAATTTTCCCAATCATATAGTTATCATTATTGGATTAATTCAGTTTTTCAATAGATAATCTATCAATATAGGCCCAAAAAAATATACCAAAATAGACCCAACAAATTTATCTCAGGTCATGATTTAAACATTCAAAATTTAAAAGCAAAATTCTGCTATAAATTAAACTGAACACCAATCAGTCCGCGAATTTTCATAAAATAAATACTTGTAATTAAATTCTGAAATTTTTATCCAACATGGTAGACTGATATGGGAACAACATATAAAAATATCATAATTTTCTGAGATCGGGAACTATTTTTAAAAAATACAAAACCAAACTATTTTCTCACAGAATTTACGCAGCAGTCAAATCCAAAAATTTGCTCAATTAAATTATGTACTGACTATTTAAAAAAAAAAAAAGAAGGAAATTCTGGGTCATTACAACCTACCCTCCTTAAAGAATTTCTTGAGATCGGGTCCTTTTGATTATATGACTGGCAGGGAGTTGTTATTATTTATTATATAAGATTACAATATATATTTGAAAGTTGAATTTATGGTGTGTATCATACGGTGAAAAATTATATATCTTTTTAATGAATGAAAACGTGTATATATTTTGTAGTGAGTAAAATATTATATTTTGTGGTGTACAAAAATGTTATATTTTGTGATAAGAAAAATGATACCATTTTGTAATTTATATTACGAAATTTTAAGATATTATTACAAAAATTATATTGTATTATTTTGAAAATCAAGCCTTGAGAAGGTAACCCACCCCATCTTTCTTTCCCTTTCCTTTCATTTTCTTTGTTTGGTTTGACAGAGGGTTAGACCCTCTCAGTCCGTCTCTCTCTCTTTCTTTAATCCTTCATAGTTGCTCAAGCTTTGAGTTTAGAGTGAGAGTTTTTAGAGTGAGATTTTATAAAAGTTTTGTAAATGAAAGTCGGAGAGCTCATCGTACTCTTCGCAATGGTAGTTTCGGATTCATGATCAAACAGAGTTTGCCTTTCGGATTTGCTCATCTTCACTATTTGAGGTAGGAATTTTCTTCATATTATTGTTTTAAATCCAGGTTAGGATATTTTGAGAAAATATATCACTATAGGAGGTATTACATATATATTATTATCAGATTTTGTTGGAATAATTTTTGGAAGAAAATTATGTTGAAATGTTATGAATATTGGTATTTTGAACTTGATTTGGGAAAATCATCTTGTGTTCATAATTTTTGTTAAAAATTCGAAATTAAATTTTAATAGTTGTATGATTTATATCTACATTATTTATGATTAGATAATTTATCTTGAGAAAAATAATGTTGAAATATTATTTCATCTTTGATTTTTGAATTTATTTTTGAGAATAATAAATTGATGTTGATGAATATTGTGTAAATTGTTAAGATGGAATTATAGAGTTGTTTTGGGATTAAAAACTCTAAAAGTGTTGTATTCATGATATTTTATTAATGGTGATATATTGATGATTAAATTTTGTTCATTTTTGTGAAAGTGAAAATATGAAATGTGGACTTTCGAACTCCCAATCTTAAAAGTGTATTCTTGGGTATATTTCAAAACTTTTGATGTAAACAATATGTTGGTTAGTTAATTTTAGAAAAGTTGTAAAATTGTTTGGTGAGCTAGTAGTTTGCTCACCCCCTACTTGTACATGTGTACAGGGAATGTTTTTGGACTTGAGGATCAAATAATAGGTTTTACCTTGACATGGTTATAAAGTAGTGATGAGCTGTAGTGCTTTTCAATTGTTTCTTTGGCTGAGTTCTATGCTTTGTAAAAGGCAACACCTTCTTATTTATTGTAAGCCTTCGGAGAATTTTGCTTGTAAAAGAATATGTTATATTCAATGTAATACACGGAGAGTGGGTTTATGGTTTCATTCATGGTATTTTTTTTGGACTTGTGAAAAGAAAAGAAAATGGTTAATGGAAAAGATTTTTTTATAATTAATTGAGTGAGAATGAAGGTCTTGGGTTATTTAATTTCTGCCTAATTGATCTTTGAAAATCAGGATGTTACAACCATGAAACTTGTGAAGATGGGTAGATCAATAAAGAAGCTTCTCTTCACTTGCAAAACTTGTCTTTCTTTCTATGAGATTTGTCATGAGAGAGGGCGTGATGGAGATACTACCATAAGAGCCAGTAGAGATCTCTACGGTGAAGTTCAATTTTGAACTTTTTAGGTTTTGGAAGATCAATGATTTTTAAGGGTGCATTGGGGGGTGCACATTTAATGGATGTGAAATTTTTAAAAAGATAATTTTGACATTATTGGAGAAGAGAAATTTTGAGAATTTTAAAATTTATAAGTAAAGGTCTAAAAAAAAGAAAGATTCAAAATAATAAATGGAGTACTAATAGTAACACTCATTCACCTTTCCCCTAAGTTCCCAACATGTGATTATTAGAAATGGTTGGAAAAATTCTGGGTAAAACCAGAATTTTTTCTTAACTTTGGTCTATTATTTAGGTGGGACCCGTGCGTCAAATTTGGCGGGTCAAAGTGGTAACGCGTTCTATGCTGCGTTGTGACTCACGTGATAGATTTGGTTGCTCAAAACCATTATCGAGTGAATGGGAAATTGAAACCAAAGTGTGCTCCATGGAAATGGAGTTTCGGTTGAAATTTCTTAAGGTTGGAAAATGGCTTGTCCCACATTGATTTGGTAGGAAGTTTTGAATGGGTTTATAAGGCATGGGATTGGAACTTGGGGTATGCTCCAAGGGGTACCCAAGTTTTGTAGAGAGGGAGGTTATGGGCAAAATGGGCTAGACCCATTGGACCCAAAAATCACCACACGCGCCGCCGTCCAGTCGGGCGGACTGGGTTGGGCCTGGGCTTGGGCGCAGGTGCGTGGTTGGGTTGGGCTTGTTCAGCCCAATACTAATCTTTTTGGGCCAAAAATATTTGGATTTAATTTTATTTTTTGAAATAAAATCTGTCCAACTGTCCAGAATTCAAACTAATTCCGGAATTAATCTGTTCCGAATTTTCTCTACACCCAAACAGGTCCCTTCCGGTTTTATCAGTTTGAATTTTGAACCCAACAGATTTAAGTATGTTTAATTCAAAACCAAACAGGTTTCATACCTGTTCAAAACAGGTTTGCACTTGTTTAATTTAAAACTAATAGCCACCACTGTATCTATAAATAGGCAGCCTCATTTGATGTTTTTATTCATCAAATTCATCAAATTCGTACTTCCCTTCTGCTAAATATATTCTGCATTTTGCTGCATTTATTTTTGGTGAGAAAGAGTGTAAACACTGAGTGTGTTCGTTGTTCAAATAAATTGTAGTGTTGCATTTATTTGTTGTTGATCATTTCATCCTAGGAGATAGACGTCCATATTTTGAAAGCACCGTAAAGAGGACGAATCTGTCTTAAGGACACAGTGTCGAACATTGAACTTGATCAGATTATTATTTGAAGAAATTAATCAAGTAAGTTGTTTAATTTTTTTTTGTTTTATTTGTTTATTTAAATCAGATTTTAATTTTGTTTTTGTAACAAAATAAAATCTATTTTTATTTATTTATTGTTTATTTCTAGTTTGATTTTTGTAATCAAACTATTTCTCTCCTTTCCTTTATTTCTTTTATATTCTAGTTGTTGTTTAGTACACAACAGAATTAATTAATTTAATTACAATGAAGATTGGCCAACAATCATAAGACATATTATTTTTGGTGTCTTCATTGTATTTAATTTTTTGTGATTTCATAAAGACATATTCTGGTTGGAAAAATAAATAGTGGTTTATGCTATTTGACAGATAGTAGTAATATACTATCTATTTTCTTTGACAACTAGTAGTAATATACTGGTGTCATTAATAATTGCAAAATATTAATTTGTGTTACAGAAAATTATTGTGATATTTTATTTTTCTAGTTTTAGCAACAAGGAAAATAAAATTATTTTGTGTTATAATTTATTTTCTAGTTTTAGTAACTAGAAAATTAATTTTTGTTTTAAATTTTTTCTAATTTTTGTAATCGGAGATTATGGCTACTACAACTGAAACTGCAACTGGAAGTAGTACTCCAATTGTTACACCAACACCGGTCCCTATCCAGAACCATGTTCAAGTACTAATCAATCATGGAGAAAAACCGGAAAAATTTAACGGTACTGAGTTTAAGAGATGGCAGCAGAAGATGCTGTTTTATCTTACAACTCTTAATTTGGCCCGGTTTCTCCATGAAAAGGCTCCAGCACTTAAAGAGGGTGAAAGTGATCGGCAAGTTGTTGCAGCTGTAGATGCTTGGAAACATTCAGATTTCCTGTGCAGAAACTACATCCTCAACGGCCTTGACAACATGCTGTATAATGTTTACAGTCCTTTGAAGTCAGCAAAAGAATTATGGGATTCTTTGGAGAAGAAATACAAGACAGAGGATGCCGGCACGAAGAAATTTGTTGTCGGTAAATTTCTGGACTTCGTTATAGTAGACTCCCAAACGGTAATTTCTCAAGTTCAAAGTTTTCAATTTATTTTACATGATATTCATTCTGAGGGTATGTCTCTGAGCGAGTCTTTCCAAGTCACTGCTTTAGTGAAAAAGTTACCATCGGCTTGGAAAGATTTCAAAAATTATTTAAAACATAAACGCAAAGAGATGACCACGGATGAACTTATTGTAAGACTGAGAATTGAGGAAGATCACCGAAAGGCTGAAAAGAGGAATGGGAAAAATCCCATTGAGTCCAAGGCTAATGTGGTTGAACAAGTTCATAAACCACATAACAAAAAGAGAAAGTTTACTGGAGATGGTCCTAAACAAGGCGAAAGCAACAAGAAGTTCAAAGGAAAATGTTGTAATTGTGGCAAAACTGGACATCGAGCTTCTAACTGCCACCGCCCTAAGAAGGATCATGGAAGTACAAGCAAGAAGACCACCAATCAGGCCAATGTGACAGAATTAGATTACATCTCTGACGAGGTGAATGACATGAACCTCTTTGCTGTGGTGTCTGAGGCTAATTTGGTTGAAAATCCCAAGGAATGGTGGGTTGACACTGGGGCAACTCATCATATTTGTGCGGACAAGAAGATGTTCACTACCTATAATGAGGCTGCAAATGGTGAACAACTTTTCATGGGAAATTCTTCTACTTCTACTGTGGCTGGACAAGGGAAAGTGATCTTGAAGATGACATCAGTGAAAGAACTAACTCTCAACAACGTACTGTATGTATCTAACATCTGGAAGAATTTAGTTTCTGGTTCTTTGTTAAGTAAAAATGGTTTTAGCCTTGTTTTTGAGTCTGATAAATTTGTATTAACAAAGAGTGATATGTATGTTGGTAAGGGATACATGAGTGATGGTCTCTTTAAATTGAATGTAATGACAGTTGTACCGAAAGTTGCTATAAATAAGAATAACACATCTTTCACTTATATTCTTGAATCGAATTTATGGCATGGTAGATTAGGACATGTGAATTTTGATGCTTTGCGTAGATTAATTGGTTTAGATTATATACCAAAGTTTGAAATTAATCCTAATCATAAATGTGAAATTTGTGTAGAAGCGAAACTAACTAAGGCTCCATTTAAATCAGTTGAAAGGAAAACCGAACCTTTAGAATTAATTCATACTGATGTATGTGATCTTAAATTTGTACAAAATAGATGAGGTAAAAAGTATTTCATAACATTTATCGATGATTGCACAAGATATTGTTATGTTTATTTACTTAGAAGTAAAAATGAAACCTTAGAAATCTTTAAACTCTACAAAACAGAAGTTGAAAATCAACTTGGTAAAACCATTAAAATGGTTAGAAGTGATAGGGGTGGTGAATATGATGCACCATTAAATGAATTTTGTGCACAACATGGCATTATTTATCAAACTACAGCACCCTATTCTCCTCAGCAAAATGGAATTGCTAAAAGGAAGAATAGAACCCTAAAAGAAATAATGAATGCCATGTTACTAAGTTCAGGCTTACCACAGAACTTGTGGAGGGAAGCAATATTGTCTGCTAATTATATTCTTAACAGAATACCCCACAAGAAAACCAACAACACTCTTTATGAATTGTGGAAAAATCGACCACCTTCCTACAAATATTTAAAAGTGTGGGGGTGTTTGGCAAAAGTTGAAGTTCCTGTTCCTAAAAAGACTAAGATTGGACCAAAAACAGTAGATTGTGTGTTTATTGGTTATGTTCAGAATAGTAGTGCATATCGGTTTCTGATTATAAATCAGAAATACCTTATATAAATGTGAACACTATTATAGAGTCAAGAAATGCTGTGTTTTTTGAACATGTCTTTCCTTCCAAGAAAGGACAGGAATTAAGTTCACAGAAAAGAACTTATGATTGTACACAAAGTCAAGAGACTAATGACAATCAAACACAAGAGGCTAGTAATGGTCTCAACCAACAGGATTTAACTGATAATGAACCAAGACGAAGTAAGAGAGCGAGAACATCAAAATTCTTTAGTCTAAATTTTCTGACATACCTGTTAGAAAATGAACCTCAAAGCTTTAAGGAAGCAATGACAGGTCCTGAAGCACCTTTGTGGAAAGAGGCTGTTAATAATGAAATTGAATCCATTATACAAAATCATACTTGGGAATTGGTGGATCCTCCACCAAGTTCTAAACCTCTTGGATATAAATGGATATTCAAGAGAAAAATGAAAGCATGGTTCAATAGACAAGTACAAAGCAAGGTATGTAGTTAAAGGTTACAGACAAAAGGAAAGTCTGGATTATTTTGACACATATTCCCCTGTGATAAGAATAACATCCATTCGCATGCTTATTGCTACAACAGCGTTGTTTAATTTAGAAATACATCAAATGGATGTTAAAACAGCTTTCTTAAACGGTGATCAAAATGAAGAGATCTATATGGAGCAACCCGAAGAGTTTGTAGTACCGTTGCAAGAAAAGAAAGTTTGTCGGTTTGTAAAATCTCTTTATGGATTAAAACAAGCACCTAAGCAATGGCACGAAAAATTTGATCATGCAATGCTTACTAATGGGTTTAAGATAAACGAATGTGACAAGTGCGTCAATGTTAAAAACACTGACCAAGGATATGTCAAGGTTTGTCTTTATGTGGATGACATTCTTATAATTGGAAGCAGTCAAAACATGATCAAATCAACTAAGCAAATGCTTAACAAAAGATTTAATATGAATGATATGGGGGTCGCAGATGTTATATTAGGAATGAAAATTACTAAAACATCTGACAGATATGCATCATCTCAATCTCATTATATTGAGAAAATTCTTGATAAATTTATCAAGGATGATATGAATTTAGCTAGAACACCTGTAGACATCAGTCTTTATTTATCAAAAAGTAAAGGTGATGCAGTGTCTCAGTTAAAATACTCCCAAATCATTGGAAACCTAATGTTCCTAATGAATTGTACTCGTCCTGACATAGTTTATGCAGTCAGTAAATTGAGTAGGTACACTAGTAACCCCGGAGAAGACCATTGGAAAGCGATCATTCGGGTTCTTAGATATTTAAGATTTACCCGTGATCATAGTTTGAACTTTACTCGATATCCAGCAGTACTTGAAGGTTATTGTGATGTCAATTGGATATCGGATACTAAAGATTCAAAATCCACTAGTGGATATGTCTTTACTCTGGGAGGCGCTGCTGTTTCTTGGAAGTCCACGAAACAAACATGCATCGCACGATCCACAATGGAATCCGAGTTTATTGCTTTAGACAAAGCAGGAGAAGAGGCAGAATGGCTTCGTCACTTCTTAGAAGACATTCCAATGTGGCCTAAACCTGTGCCAGCTATTTGCATTCATTGTGATAGTCAATCTGCAATAGGCAGGGCACAGAATCATATGTACAACGGTAAGCCACGACATATTCGTCGTCGACATAATACCGTAAGGTAATTGTTGTCAAATGGAATAATCTCAATAGATTATATAAAATCTAAAGAGAATATTGCGGATCCGTTAACAAAAGGTTTGACAAAAGAGCTAGTGTATAGTTCATCGAAGGGGATGAGATTAAAGCCTATTACACATGAGTCATCATAATGGTAACTCTACTTATATGACTGGAGATCTCAAGAACTAAGTTCAAAGGGACAACTAAGTTATGTGTGGCTCGCCAGAAATCACCAAGGGATTAAAATTCCCTACCCATTCCTATGGTGAGAGTGATATCTACAACATATGTTGTCTGTAGGGGTATAAGGATAAGCTTTACTTTTAATGATTACTTATATCTTGATTTAGGTATAAAAATCAAGACAAGTATAATGAGATACTTACAATAAGAATCACCTATATGAGTGTCGAACTGGGGCCGATTCTGTGAGAATGAAAAAGGCTAAATTCTCTAGAAACACTCATGAAAACCAAGAGCGTTCAAGGCCAAAATGAACACAACAGTGAGAACCACGATGTGTTAGAAGATATTTTGTGTGAAATCTATTATCTTGGCTTACACAAACGGCAGAACAATTCAAGGCATCGCGTCCATTGGTTAGCTAGTAAGTCCGATAGGTTATCACTAGGGAAGGTTCAAGGCCGAAAGCTACCTACCCTGATGCAAGATATTTTCGACTTATACTCTTTCGACAAAGTCTGCATATTGTTGCATTTCCGTTGTCATCAAATTCCATTCATGTGGGGGATTGTTGGAAATGGTTGGAAAAATTCTGGGTAAAATCAGAATTTTTTCCTAACTTTGGTCTACTATTTAGGTGGGACCCGTGCGTCAAATTTAGCGGGTTAAAGTGGTAATGTGTTCTATGCCGCGTTGTGATTCACGTGGTATATTTGGTTGTTCAAAACCATTATCGAGTGAATAGGAAATTGAAGCCAAAGTGTGCTCCATGGAAATAGAGTTTTGGTGGAAATTCCTTAAGGTTGGAAAATGGCTTATCCGACATTGATTTGGTGGGAAGTTTTGAATGGGTTTATAAGGCATGGGATTGGAACTTGGGGTGTGCCCCAAGGGGTACCCAAGTTTTGTAAAGAGGGAGGTTATGGGCAAAATGGGCTAGACCCATTGGATACAAAAATCACCACACGCGCCGCCTCCGCTGTCCATCCGGTCGGGCGGGCTGGGCCTGGGCCTGGGCTTGGGCGCGGGTGCGTGGTTGGGTTGGGCTTGTTCGGCCCAATACTAATCTTTTTGGGCCAAAAACATTTGGATTTAATTTTATTTTTTGAAATAAAATCTGTCCAACTGTCCAGAATTCAAATTAATTTCGGAATTAATCTGTTCCGAATTTTCTCTACACCCAAACAGGTCCCTTCCGGTTTTATCTGTTTGAATTTTGAACCCAACCGATTTAAATCTGTTTAATTCAAAACCAAACTGGTTTCATACCTGTTCAAAATAGGTTTGCACTTGTTTAATTCAAAACTAATAGCCACCACTGCATCTATAAATATGCAGCCCTCATTTGATGTTTTCATTCATCAGATTCATCAAATTCGTACTTCCTTTCTGGTAAATATATTCTGCGTTTTGCTGCATTTATTTTTTGTGAGAAAGAGTGTAAACACTGAGTATGTTCGTTGTTCAAATAAATTGTAGTGTTGCTTTTATTTGTTGTTGATCATTTCATCCTGGGAGATAGACGTCCATATTCTGAAAGTACCGTGGAGAGGACGAATCTGTCTTAAGGACACAGTGTCGAACATTGGACTTGATCAGATTATTATTTGAAGAAATTAATCAAGTAAGTTGTTTAATTTATTTTTTCTGTTGTATTTGTTTATTTAAATCAGATTTTAATTTTGTTTTTGTAACAAAATAAAATCTGTTTTTATTTATTTATTGTTTATTTCTAGTTTGATTTTTGTAATCAAACTATTTCTCTCATTTCCTTTATTTCTTTTATATTCTAGTTGTTGTTTAGTACACAGCAGAATTAATTAATTTAATTACAGTTAAGATTGGCCAACAGTGATTACACTTCAATATTAATGCCACCTCATACCCAAACTCTACTGTATAGACACCATCCTTGGTGTATAATAATGCCACCTCATACCCAGACTCTATTGCATAGACACCATCCTTGATGTATAATGTCAAATAAGCTTATCCTTCACAATGCCTGTAGAGGGTTGGCAAGCCAATTTGTTAAACCTGAAATTCAAATAAATAATATAAGGTTAATTTGTTATTTACTTGAATTTATTTATTCTTCTCGTGGGAAATTAATGTTGTTTTAATTAGAAATTATGTGTATAATATATAAATAAAAAGAAAAAAAATAAGAGAAGCAAAAAAGAAAAAAAAAAAAAAAAAGCGAAGGGCCAAAAGGGTATTAAAGTCATTTTACTTGGAATTTGAAGAAAGCTTCCATTTGTATACCAAAAAAATTTCTAATTGACATCATTTTGCATTCATATATTAACTATGTATTAAGGTCATTTTTAATTTTTGTATTGGGCCAGTCCATATGGAATTCTGTTTTGACTTTAATTGAGCCCTGGTTAATAGACGGTGGGATTGGTTCCCCAAGAATTAGTCGAGGTGTGCACCAGCTGGTTCGAATACCGTGAGTTTTTTTAAAAAGGGATCATTTTCAATTCATATTTTTTTGGATAAATTACACTCCCTCAACTATTATCTCCCCACGTAACTAAAATTTGTAGCACCTAACTCCCCTCATCTATTAATTTTTTTTTTTCAATTTAGACCTTTATAATGAAAATACCCTTTCATAGGATAAATTGCACTTTTACCCCTTGAACTATCATTCAATATCACCTTACACCTTCAACTGAAAAATGATACATTGCCATTTTGAATTATAAATTTATATCAATGCAAATATTTTGTTAAGAATCTGTCGCTTAAATAGATAAAAAAAAAATTAACATTTGACCTACACATAACATCTCGAATTAAATGCCTAAAATGACATTATCAATATGTTTGGTTTTGTTTTTAAAAACTATTTAAGTTTTTTATTTTTTATTTTTAATAAGCTTCTTTAAAAAAATTTTACTTTGTAGTTTATCTAATTTAGATGCAGCTAAAAATTAAATATTTATAAAAAATAAAATAAAATAATTCCTAAAGAAAAAAAAACGAAAATATACCATTTTTTTTTTGGTTATTTTACCGTTAATGTTTTTTTTTTAAAATTTCTTCACAAAAATTTACTTGTTAGGTGCATCTAAAAATTTACTAAAATATGAAAGAAAAAAAATTACTAAAAACAAAAAAAAAATTAAAAAATTTATTTTTTCAATTACTTCTATTAGAAAAAAAAGGAAATTTATTCAGAAGTCCCATCCCAAAAAAGTTTGCACCAGAAAGTCTTATGAATTTTCTTGTAAACTATTAAGTCGATTGAATTTGGAAAGGTACACCGTGAGATCCTTTCATTATATTTTTTTGAAGATTCCAGATGTGAATAGGCTTTATTTGTGTACTGTTGTCTTATTAAATTTTATTTTTGTCAAATGTATCATTTTTAAAATGTGACGCTGCAACATTATTCTAATGTATACATTATTTGTCTTATTAAACTTTTGTTAAATATGTCATTCTTCTTAAAATGTAACAATGGAACATTTGTATACTATTATCTTATTAAACTTTTGTCAAATTTATTATTCTTAAAATGTGACAATGAAATATCATTCTAATGTGTCTACTATCATCTTATTAAACTTTTTTCCATATATGACATTATTTTCAAAATGTGACAATAAGATATTTATACACTATTATCTTATTAAACTTTTTGACAAATATATTATTTTTAAAATATGACAATAAAATATCATTTTAATATGTGCACTATTATCTTATTATATTTTTAAATATGAGTTCACATTATTTATTTAAGAAATTTTAATGTAAAATAGGACTTACAAAAATATTTACAGAACTAAATGATTGATGAGTCATGAAAGTAGAACTTGTTAGTAAATTTTCTCTGCAACTCCCTCCACTCTCATGCTATCCCACGGCGTTTCCTCTCTTCTTCCCCAACACCTCAGCCCCTCTCTCCTTCAAACCCTAACCATGCTTCTTCAACTTCTCCAACACTTTCTCTCTCTACCCACTTGTCTTACATTTCACACACACAAAATCCAACAATTGGATTGATGTTTCTTCACCCAATTCCCCAGTTATTGTGGCCGCTTTGGCTGCTGAAGCAGAGCTAGCAGAAGAAACTGAACAACTCCAAGAGGGTGTTGTGGAAAGTGGTGTTGTTGTTACCCCAACTAAGCCCAAGAAAGGCAAAGCTGCATTGCCTCTCAAGAGTGACAGAGTATGTGTAATCTCATTCCTTATTTCCCTTTCTCTTCAATTGTGGACACATTAGTGATTTAATTTGTTGGGTTTCTTTGATTTTCACATTTATTTTAACTGTGATTGTAAAATTTTTAGTTTCAAGAATCTTATAATTGAGTTGGGGATAAATTGTGCTAATTAAGATCTACTTTAATTGGTATTTATTTTGTTTTTCTTGGATTGTGGATGTTTGTAGTGAATTACATATTGAATTTTGTTTGATTTCTGTTTATTTTGCAGTTTTAGTTATAGGAAACCAATATGAGAGATTGAAACCATGTATTGTGGGTGTATTATAGTCATTTATTTACTTGTTTTTGCTTGACTTTTATCTTAATGATGAGCACTTCAATCCCTTGGAATCGTCCATTGTAGCATCTGAAAAAGACTGTATGTCGTATTTTTGTTTCTTCATTTCTTCATCTTTTGATTATCTACAAACTTTGGCTATATCTAGTGGTTTTGTCCTTTATTTATTTATTTAAGTTTGGCTATACAGGTTGTGGTTGCAGTAGAGTATTAGTTCATTCTCAAGTTTTGGGAACACCTTTTTATGTCATAGTTCATGCTCATTTGAGTAGAATTCCTTTTATACAATCGGGTCTTGAATATTAACAATAATTCTGCAATTTTATCTGAATTCTCAAATTATTCAAAATGATTAAAAGCCCTTGTGTTTTAAATTATTATAAATTGTAAATTGTTATAGAACAAGAGCTAGAAGACCTCACGTTTAAAAATTCTTGACATATATTGCCTTTTTAAATCAGAAATTTGCTTTGCATGAATCCTGAATGTGATATGTGTTACTGTGGTTGCTGGTCTTGTCTCCTTTTTGGTTTGTTTAAGTTGTCTACCCCCATACTTACACATTCCTGTCTCCTACTTTCACATTCATGTTGTTGCTGCATTTTTAACTGACTACTTATCCTCCTTTTGTTGGGATTATTAGAGGAGGTCTAAGAGATTCTTGGAAATTCAAAAATTGAGGGAAAACAAGAAAGAGTATGACTTAAAAACAGCAATATCATTGCTCAAGCAAACGGCAAGCACAAAGTTTGTCGAAACAGCTGAAGCTCATTTCTGTCTCAACATTGACCCAAAATACAATGATCAACAGCTGAGGGCAACAGTGAGTTTTCGCTGCATTTGATTATGAGAGGTGAATTTACCCAAGCGAACTGGACAGACGGTTAGAGTGGCTGTTCTCACTCAAGGTAGATACTATTTCTTTTTGTTGACTTCTTTAATAAGTAATGTTCTGTCAAGAAAATGCATCAAATGGGTGCAACCATGTACATAGGATAGGATGTAGATGTATAGTAGCAAGCAAAACAAGTCTGTCGGCTGTAGACTCATTCCACCCAAATTCTAAACAGAAAAATCAATATGGAAGGAGGATTTTCCCTAATCCCTGCTAACCAAATATGGGGATCTCACATTAGCATGTTTTAATGCCAGATCAGGCAATTCCAGTCCTTCAAAAGATTGCTTATGTTACTCCATCCAAATACAAAGCATGGAGGAGCTGTTGGAAATTGCGTACCTAGCCTAGGCATAAAGGAATGTAAAATTTATTTTGATTCTCTATCCTCATGATTATATTTGTGATATATATGAAACATAGATACAAACATCCATGGAAATAATTTGAACAATACCTCAAACATAAAATTCAATTCCTTGCTTGATTTTTGAGTTCACTCCAATTCAAAAGTAGTTCAAACATCCAACCTCTAAAACTCTTATAACATTGGCATTGTCAAGCTCACAAGTATTCTACAGAGACAATGAGAGGCAGATGTCAATCTCTGGAGTGCTAGCTCTTATAATAGCTCTCATATTTGAGGATCAAGTCTATCTTGTCCCACAAGGATTGATGATCTTCCTGATCTTATAACAAAGATTTTTTTTCTTTGTTTTTTGATAAGTACGTCCCAATGAACAAGTTATATCACAATTAACTCTTAATTGCACTAATCTCATTAATTAGCTCATGGTTTCAAAAAACAGTGTTACGTAACGGTTGCAGTCGTTATGTAACGGTTGTGATGATAAGTGCTATCTGTTACACCCGCTTTTGCAGTGCGACGGAAATTCACATGTGTAACTGCTGTTTCAGTGTTACATAACGGCCGTAGCGGTATAGTGATGGCATGTGTTGTTACACATTGTTATAATATTCTAAGTAGCTTCCTTTCCAAAAAAAAAAAAAAATCTTACTAAAAAAGAACGAATACTCAAGTGCTTCAAGTCCAAAGAAAAAATCTTCTATGAATTTTTTTTTTATAATTTTTATTTCATTACATTAGCATGTAAAATAAAAAATATATAAACAGTGGTTGTATTTATTTTTATAATCATTTCATTTAATATTTAATTGTAAATATTTTTTATTTTGTTACTATAATGTGTTGTCTAAAAAATGTCTTTAAAAAAAATCTCAAAAATAATTTTTGCTTATGGCACAATTTTTATTTTTATAATCATTTCATTTAATACTTAATTGTAAATAATTTTATTTAGTTAGTTGTGAAGTGTTGTCTAAAATAATGTCTTTTAAAAAAAATCATTAGCTCAAAAATAATTTTTGTTTATGGCAGAATTTTTTTTTATAATCATTTCATTTAATAATTGTAAATATTTTTTATTTAGTTAGTTCAGGTATTGGCCAAAAATAATTTTATAGACATTTAAAATCAATTATTCTTAAAGTCATTAACTATTGAAATAAAATGTAAAAAGCTCCTTTTATAGTGATTTAAAAATATGAAATATATTGGATTATACTTAAAAACTAACAAAAATTGATCAAAATCTATTTTAAGCCCTAATAAATTTTATTTTGAAAAAAAAAAATATGCGTATTGGTAAGTTTTTTTCAAATTGTGCGAAAAATTAAAAAATTCACGGTTCCGGTTACCGCAACCGTTATTCTACGGCCTTTACACTACGGCCTTTACACTCCGCAACATACCAGATATTATGAGTATACAAAATGAGCCCATCTAACAATTACCATACATTCAATCCTTTCATTGTATAATGTCTCAAAAGGTCATAAGGACATTGAGGTTTGTCAAACCCCTAATTCAATCATGTGTCTAATCTAACGCATATCAACTTGTATTGGTGAAATTAGAAACTCCTTTCTAATTATTACTTTGCCTTGACCAAGGTATTTCTCGAGTTATATCCTAAAAGATCACATATATTCTCTCTCTCTCTACTTGAGAGTGATGGATCAATTCTTAAACATTCACGTGCCTCCATGGGTGTCTCACTAAGCCCTATCTATACAGGTTATTTCGTTGTTAGAATATAAACATATTGTATTGTCAAAACTTAGCAATGCACACACAGGATAATCATGATGTTCTCAGTCTAAGGATTGCACACACAGCTATAACATATAAGCGAACTAGATATGTTCTTGGGTGGTCACTTGTTCTCAAACAAACACACACATGGTTGTTTGATTGTCCCACACAAGTGACTTGAGACTACTCCCTGTTCCAATTGAACAAGCATAACATGTGCTAGTCCATTTGGTTTGGATTACTAACATCCAAATAGTAATCGTATAACTAGGAACTTTTAAGAATAAAATACTGAGAAGTACATGTCTCTCAATTTTAACTCTTAAGACATAAATTCTGAACTTTAATTGTATGGACTGACAATGTAAACACTAGCACAATAAAGATAGTATGATAAAATAAAACTTTTCCCTTTATTAATTAAATGACAAGGGGCTTTTAGGGCAAACCACTAATAGGAGCCCACCATCCATCAATGTTTAACTCTTATCCTCACTTGATGACCACTCTGAGTTGTCAGCTCCAGTAAGGTATATCCTAAATAATGAAAACAAAAGAAGCGTTTAGGCTTTAGCCAATAGGTTATTAACTTTTTTTGGATTTCCTTGGAACACTTTCCCATTTCACCAAATTATCAAGATCATAGTTCTTTCCAATGTTGATATCTATCAAGGGAAAAAGAGAAGGGACATTTTAGGAAGGCCTTGGTCAATTGTTGGCTAGGAATATTACTAGAATAGAATCGAACCTTAAAATGTTTACGCTTTGTGACTTCCTGCCACAAAGTAAGCCTTCCACCCCTTTGGTATCTGCTAGAGTGGGATAAAGCATGGCGATGTTCCACCATGTCAACGTCTCATTCTTGCAAGGCCCTATACAACTGGGCCAAACCACTGTACCATCGACTCCACTAATATTGCCTGGTACCATGGCTTCCTTATATGATGTGATTTTGAAGAGATTTGGAACTATTAGTGTGTGGAGCTTACTACCATATAGTAGTCATCATGAAATCTCATCTTTGCAAATTTCCTACCGAAAAGTAAATATGTTTGGAGAATTCTTCTCAACCATTCATTTAGTTCTTCCATAATTTCACCCCAAAAGACTTGTACAAATTTTGTTAGCCCTCACAGTATTCCTTATTCTACACTACCCTTGCCTTCCTTAGCATATCTCCCTAGCCATTTTCTAAAATGCTTTGTTCAAAAACCTCAGTTTCCTAAGTCCCAATCCTTCATCCTTTAAAGGACGACATGCTAAATCTTAACAAGTAATAGTTGAATTCATTCTCAATACAATGTGAGTAGTAATGTAGGAAGAAGAAAAATGAAGAAGGACAGAAGAATAAACCTGGGATTATGGATGTGCAATTTACCTGCCAATCCACCTCCCGAACCCAACCCAACCCAACCCAACCCAACCCGCTACCCGCAGTTTGAGAAAGGTTATTCTCTTGAAAGTATCAGTGTTGACATGTTGGATAGGGATAGAGCTCATTTATTGTAGTACCTATGCAGCTATGCTACTTAAATACATTATTTGTCGGACCTCCATTATTGATGGTTGTGGTTATTGTTAGTATGGTGTTGAACGTCATTGGGTTGTTGGTTTTTGTTGTTGACAGGAATCACCCGAAATTTCCTTAAGGGCGGAAGATTGTAACATTCTGTTATGGAGACCGCTCGAGTGATCAAGTGGTCGCTCGAGCGGTGATTTGAGGCTCCCAGTATCTTGCGTGTTTATAGGCAAGACCGCTCGAGCAGTCAAGTCTTCACTCGAGCGTAGATGTGAGGCTCCCAATACTTTCACTGTAGACCTGCAAAACTCATGGGACATTGTATTTACCGCTAGAGCAGTGAAGTGTTTCGCTCGAGCGGTGTGTTCAAAATCTCTTCATCACTCCCATTCCTGCAGTCTTCATAGACGACAGATACATCTTTGAAGTAGAGAGGAGGTAGAGGAATAAACTGCAATATGAGCAATCAAAACTACCTGGTACTCACTCCTCAAAAATCATCCAAACTAAATATATCAAAATTATTATTTTATTATTTTTATCAATGCTAACAGTGTCGCAATCTCCTCATCTCATCACAACAGAGCCTGTGTATTACTTATAATATATATATGGGAAGGTTGGGCTATTTTTTAATTTTATTTTTATTTTTATCATAACAGTTTTCCCTTTTAAATGTAAAAAATCACACCCAAAAAAAAAAAATTTGAATTTGAAGGGTTGAAATTGAAAAAAATTAAAAAAGATGAAGCATTTGAGATGATTTCCCCCCTCCCCCCCCCCCCCCCAATCAAATTTGATAAAAACAAGAAAATCGGGATAAGAGAGGAATCTTTTAAAAGATTTTGATGTAAGGATTGGAGTATTTCATATCAAATCAAACTTCTATTCAAGTTTGGAGTCAAAGTAGATGAAAAAATTGGTGAAGGGTTGGAGATGCTCTAACTTGAAGAAGTTTGAAGATGAAGAGGCCAAATTAATTTCTTAAATCTATATATATATATATATATTATTGAAAAACAAGAGAATTCCATTTCAAGTGTTCTCACTGTTGGTCTCTTGCCAACCAACCACTGTGTTCTTCACAGAGGGATTTTGGGTCTATGTTTGGAATTTAAGGCGGTTTTGTATGCTGCCTGTTTTTTTTTTTCTATTCTTTATTATCCCTTCCCTGTGTTTATTTATTGATTGTAATGATTCACATTATTATTCATAAACTCTTTTTGTTTTCTGATAAAAAAATAAAAATAAAAATCATATTGCAGAATCGTAATTTGTTTTCTCACTTTAACAGCCCAGACATAATTAGGATCACATGCCCAATCACAATAATCAACCATATATTTCTTTTTCTTTTTTAATTTTTGGGTCGAAGCATCGATTACTTACCTAGAATTTATGTATTTTCACCATGAATCATTGATGTCTTTTTGCTTTGTCTACATATGTTGTTTGATCTCCGTTTTGTGGCAGTAACTAACCCAATTACTTTTCAATTTTCAGCAATTTTTCTGCTTAAGTGGTGATGTCTATGGATGACAGTGTGGTTTAAGGGTTCTTTAAATTTGAAGTTTTATTTCTTTCTTACCGCTCTTCCAAAGCTCAATGTAAGCATTATCAAATCTGACTCTGTATCTCAAATATTCTTTATTTCTTTTATTTTTGTAAAATTGTTTCTCCACCTATGATTTTGAACTGATAAAGTAGAACATACGTGAGGTTTGTCAAGTTTTTAAATTCCTGACCTCATTTATTTGGTAGACTCATCAAATAATGGCTTGTGACATGATTTTCATTTTGTTCATTGAAGTCTAAAAGGAGATGAGCATGTTCTCTTTTGTATGTGTAGCTTTTGAAATGGATTCTGCATCAAAGTTTACTCTTAAATCAATATTGGAATATGTGAAGTGCTGCACCTTCTGCTTGCATCACACACATGCCACTATATTGGGCATACTTGTGCTTATGCACGTACAACTAAAACAATTTTTTTCAAGTGAAAAAAAAAAAGAATCGAAGAACTTCGCTGGGGTTGTTAACAACTCCGCCGGTCCCAAGCCCGGTTTAAGGAGGAGGGTTGTGTGTTAGGTAGCCGACAGCCAACACATAAAAAAGCCGCTCGGATCCCTTATGAAAATGAATCCTACTTTGAATCGTTTAAATGCTAGGTCGTTCCCCTCAAGTGACGCGTTGCGCCTGCCTCCGGGTGTTTCGAAAAGTGAGCAAGGGGCGCCGCATCGACGCCTGGGTGCGGTGAAAAATGGGCAAAGGTTTCGTGTTTTTCTAGACGAGCGCAGGTAAAGAAGCTAGTCCAAGACTATAGGTTTAGGATAGCCACTTAGAACATAGGAACCTTAACTGGTAGGACGATGGAATTGGTAGATGTTATGATTAGGAGGAGAGTTAGTATACCTTGCATACAAGAAACTAAGTGGATGGGAGAGAAAGCTAGGGAAATTAAGGATACTGGTTTTAAACTTTATTATAGTGGTAAGAATAGACACAGGAATGGGGTAGGAATCATAATTGCCAAGGGTCTTGTGGAAAGTGTGGTGGCGGTCACTAGGAAAGGAGATAGGATTATGCTAGTTAAACTAGTTATTGGAGGGAATATAGTGAACATTATTAGCGCTTACGCCCCTCAAGTAGGGTTAGATGATCAGACTAAGAGGGATTTTTTGGAGCAAATGGATGAGATCTTACAGGAGATACCCGTAGGAGAGAACCTGGTTATAGGTGGAGATTCTAATGGCCATATAGGCATAGATAAACTAGGTTATGAAAGGGTGCATGGTGGATACGGTTTTGGTGACAGAAATGAGGCTGGAGAGAGAATCTTAGATTTTGCGTTGGCTTCTGACCTGGTGGTGGCCAATACTATGTATAAGAAGAGAAAGGAGCATTTGATAACCTTTAAGAGTGGATTAGTTAAGAGCCAAATAGATTATTTCTTAGTGAGAAAAGTGGACTACCTAAAATGCAATGATTGTTAGGTGATTCCTGGAGAGAGTCTGGTCTCTCAACATAGGATTTTGGTACTAGATTTATGTTTTAGAGGGCAATACCAAGCTAGGAAGGATGGTGGACGTCGTAGGACGAGATGGTGGGACCTAAAAGGGGATAAACTAGAAATATTTAAGAATCAGATGGATAAGGAAGGTACTTGAGACTTAGAAGGTGATGCTAACACTATGTGGAATTCGATGACCAATTGTATGAGGAGAATCTCAAGGGAAGTGCTTGGAGAGTCGAAAGGAACGGGACCCAGCTCTAGGAAAACTTGGTGGTGGAGGGAAGAGGTTCAAGCTGTAGTTAAGGCAAAAAAATAGTGCTTTAAAAAGTGGCAGAAGGATAGAATTGAGGAAAACCTTAAGAGCTATAAATTGGCTAATAAGGAGGTCAAGAAAGTAGTGAGAGAGACTAAGTTGAAAGCTTATGATGACCTATACACTAGACTAGATAGTAAGGAGGGAGAGAAGAGGGTATACAAACTTGCTAAGATACGGGAGAGGAAAACAAGAGATTTTAATCAAGTAAAGTGCATCAAGAGTGAGGATTCTAAGGTATTGGTGAAGGATGATGAGATTAAGGAAAGATGGAAGAATTATTTTGAGAAACTGTTAAATGAGAAACATGGAAATACGACAATAGGGGAGAAATAGCCAGTAATATGATAAACCAAGACTATAGGTTCTATTGCAGGATTAGACACTTTGAAGTGGAGATTGCACTTATGAAGATGAAATCAAATAAGGCTTTAGGACCTGATGATATCCCTATTGAAGCTTGGAAGTGTTTGGGTAAAAAGGGAGTTGCTTGGTTGACTAGGTTGTTTAACAAAATTTTATTGACTAGGAACATGCTAGATGAGCAGAGGAAGAGTATTTTAGTGCCAATCAATAAGAATAAAGGTGATGTCCAGAATTGTAACAACTATAGAGGAAACAAGCTAATGTGTCATATAATGAAAGTGTGGGAGAGGGTGATGGAATGCCGATTGCGAGACATAACAGAGGTGTCAGAGAATCAGTTTGGGTTTATGCCTAGTAGGTCAACAATGGAAGCGATCCATCTTTTGAGGAGAGTAATAGAAAAGTATAAAGAAAAGAAAAGAGACTTTCATATGGTGTTTATCGACCTTGAGAAAGTATATGACAGAGTGCCCCGAGATATAATATGGTGGGTGTTAGAGAAGAAAGGGGTGACAAAAGGCTACATTGACGTGATTAGGGACATGTATGAAGAGATGGTGACCACTATTAGATCGACAGCTGGAGAGACAAATGAATTTCCTATCACTGTAGGGTTACACCAAGGATCTACCTTAAGTCCTTATCTTTTTGCTTTAGTTATGGACGAGTTGACGATAAATATTCAGGATGACGTGCCATGGTATATGCTTTTTGCAGACGATATTGTGTTAGTAGATGAGACTAGAGAAGGAGTTAACACAAAGTTGGAGATTTGGAGAAAAGCTCTTGAATCTAAAGGATTTCGGATAAGCAGAACTAAGACAGAGTGCATGGAGTGTAAATTTAGTAACAGTAACAATGAAAGCAGAGGAGAAGTGAAGATTGAGAACCAAGAACTGCCTAAGAGTGAACATTTTCGTTATTTAAGGTCGATTATCACAACATCGGGAGAGATTGATGCAGATGTGGCCCATAGGATTAAGGCGTGATGGTGTAAGTGGAGAAGTGCGTCTGGGGTATTGTGCGATAAATGAATACCCACTAGACTAAAAGGTAAGTTTTATAGAACGGCTATTAGACCAGCTATGTTGTATGGGATGGAGTGTTGGGCAACCAAGAAACAACATGTAGATAAGATGAGTGTGGCTGAGATGAGGATGCTAAGGTGGATGTGTGGTAAGACTAGACAGGACAGGATTAGGAATGAGTGTATTCGGGAATGGGTAGGAGTAGCATTGATAGAAGATAAGTTGAGAGAGAATCGTTTGAGATGGTTTGGTTATATTCAACGGAGACCAACAGAGGTAGTAGTGAAGAGTGCGACGCTGTAATGGTAGATGGAAGTGTTAGAGGACGGGGTAGACCTAGATTAACGTTGACTAGCATTATAAATAGAGATATGAATCTACTTAATTGACTAATGAAATGGCCTTTGATAGGGCCGCGTGGAGAAGAAAGATTCATGTAACCGACCCCATTTGATGGGACTTAAGGCTTGGTTTGGTTTGGTTTGGTTTGGAAAAAAAGAATCGAAGTATGGATTGCACAAATATTGTCTCATCGTGTTGGTCGTACAAAGTGTTTGTTTGCTTTTGTACCAATGTTTATTTTCTGTAGTCCTACCTCACACCTCCTTTATACGGCTTTCATTAATAACAATTCTTCACATGAAGTAAATGAGAGTCTATCAAGAATTGACCTATTGAACACACCCTTCCTTTCAAATAGCAGGTATATATCAATGTGATGCAATGATTTTGGACATTGTTCACATTTATTTATCAAAATTTCAATAAATTTAAGCTGGTTATTAATTCTGTTTAACTTAACATATGTACTATGTAATTGAAGACTCATCTTTATGGCTAAACAAATGATGAAAACTATAAGATTTTTTTGAAAAATTGAACACACCAAAGCATGTAACATGGTTTTACTTAAAGTTTTGCTTGTATTTCATTTGATTGAGATTTGGTTTGGTTAGCGATTGTGTCTTCTCATGACTATCGAAGAAACTACAAATTTTACCATAGGTTACGGGTATGGCTATATGCTTTGTTGCTCACACCGACTCCATTGTTCATATTTGATTTCACCATGTTTAGGCATTGTGTATCTCTATATCTTTTAGTGACATATAATAACTTCTTTTGGTATATGGTTAGTCTTGCTCTCATTTTTGCATTACTAGAAGCTTATGCAAATAGTAGTTTTATGATGAAATGTTTTTTCCTTCCCGTCAAAGAGTCATAGACTATTTATTTTAGTGCTTTCATAATTCACCATAAGTTTGTTGCTAAACCACTATTTTATTTTATTTATTATTAGTATTATTTTTTTCCCCGTGGTGTTTTCATATTTTAGTAAAAATTGTTCAAGGTGTAAATGTCATCTATACCAACTAAACGTTATTTAGGTTTCATGTGGTTTAAGTTTCGGCAGATGCATGTCAAATATGTAACAACCCACATTCATGTCCTAGTCATGTTTGCATGCATTTATATGTTTTGCCATGTTAAGTTGCTGTAACAACCCATATTCATGTCATGGTCATGTTCATGTTCATTTACATAACTTTGTCTTGTTAAGTTTGCATTCATGAATCTTGTCTTGCTTTGTGTTTATGTGTTATGTCTAAGTGTTGTGTGCATGCTGTGTTCCTTCCTTGGTGTCTCGAGCCTAAGTTATGTTAAGCCTAAGTCATGCCAAGCCTAGGTTATGTTACGCCTAGATCATTCCAAGCCGATGCCATCTTCAGTCTAGAATTATCTTGGAACCACTTTGTTTGACCTCCACCTTCGCCCTGACATATTGGCCGAGATGTCATTATCTAGGCCGAGGTGTTCATCACCAAGGCCGAGATGTGTATTATCTGGGCCAAGATGTTACCTTTGCACCCAAGTGATCTTGTCCTGGAGTGGTATAACCTAGACCGAGGTGTGGCACATCTAGGCCAAGGTGTGGCGCAGCTTAGTCAAGTGTTGTCTTGCCTAGCCGAGGTCATTGTCACCTTAGTTGCCGAAGCTTTGTCCTTAGCCGATGTCATCACTTGCCGGAGTGCATTACCGAGTAGCTTGTTAGATACACTTTGTCATAGTCTTGTCTTGTCAATCTATCACTTTTTTGAGGAGAGCCAACCAGTCGTTGCCACGTGTCCGAGCTGAGTGTTAAGTCAGCCGATAGAGAGAGAAAACCTATCATTTCTATATCCTTGTTTTTGAAGAGGAGAGAGAAGCTCTAGGAGAGGAAGAGGAGTTCTTGAGGGAGAATGGATTTCCAAGCTTGATCCCTAGAGATCGAACCGTTAGATCCGTGTTCTAAGGTTAGATTCTTGATCTGCTCTTGTCGTTCTTCATGTTCATGTTATTGCATTACATGATTGAATATGATTTGTAAGCCATGCATTGCTTTGAAGTTCGGTTTTAGAAAGAGAAAATGGTATTCATGTGTTCTTCAAGAAAAGTCATGTTTTGATCCGAAAGCTCATGCCTAGATCCATGTTTTTGTGTTTGTTTTCACATGATTTTCAAGTATGGGTACCCAGGTCCATGTTTTCGAACTCATAGCATGAAATCCCAGATTTTTGTAATAAAGAAGTTATGATTTTAGCATTCATGTTCTTCTTGTTCATGTTCTTCCTGTTCTTCACAGGTGGAAACCCAGATCTCCAGACCTCACTTCCCGAGGTGTAGTCGCCGAGATCACTCTTACCTAGACCTCACACTTAGGCCAAGCATCGTATCTCACCTTGGCCTACCTTGCATGATCACTTACACCTTTAGTTTGTCTTGTGCACACCTCGGCATGCAGCCGCACGCCGAAGCCTAGGTAGCCACACCTCAGCCAGGATGTGTGGGACCTCGGCAAAGACCTGGTTGGTACCCAGCATGTCTTCCTGACATGTAAAACAATGTTTTGACTATCAGCATGTTTTCCCGAGATCATTTGCATGCATGTAAGATTTGTTTTGAGAAGTGCATTCAGTAGACTTTGCCATGTGTTTGTAGGACTTGGACCTTTGCCTTGATCCCGACGTCCCAAGAACTATGTGAGTGGTATTTTTAATAAAGTTATGTTATAAGGTTTGATAAAGCTTTGCCTTGTTTTGATAAAAGTATTTGTTAAGCATGAATGATATCCCTATTTTATGTATCAAGTATAAGTTTTGCGTATCAAGTATAAGCTTTGTTTTGGATGACATTCTCGGAAAGTCCTTAGTGCCAGGGGACTATAATGCAACTGCACCCTTGTTTTGAAAGTCCTTAGTGCCAGGGGACTATAATGCAACTGCACCCTTGTTTTGAAAGTCCTTAGTGTCAGGGGACTATAATGCAACTGCACATCTTGTTTTGAGGGTCCTTAGTGCCAAGGGACTATAATGCAACTGCACATCTTGTTTTGAAAGTCCTTAGTGTCAGGGGACTATAATGCAACTGCACATCTTGTTTTGAGGGTCCTTTCGTGCTAGGAGACTTTAAGCCTAGGTAGCACCGTCCTTTCGTGCTAGGGGACGTTAAGCCTAAGTAGCACCCTTGTAAGATATCGGCGACCAACGGACTATGAACGGGTGTGCTCGATGCCGAGGTTATGCTTTTGATTTGAAAGACCAAGGTTCGAATGATGTTTTGTTTCAAGTCAAGTTAAGCTATGTTATGTAAGGTTTTGACAAAGATATACTATGTATTGTTTTGAAAAGACCTCGGGAATCATTTATTTAACCCCTTTATTATTTATATCATTCACTGAGTATCCACGCTCACCCTCCCTATGTATGTATGTAGGTAACAAGCAAGAAGTCGGCTACGCCGAGATGTGTGTTTTGCATGTATGTTATGTCGGCAGTGAGGATGTCGGCAATCTGGAAGATTATGTTTCAGGATTTGTAGCTCAAGTGTTTTTGTTTATGTCGGCAATCTTAAAGCTTATGTATTTTGTTCATGTCGGCTCGAGAAGCCCTTTTGCTAAGATGTAATATGTATTTTTGTACTTCATCTTATTTGTATTCAAGTTTTAAAGCTATGTAAAGATGTATGCCATTCCATTTGACTTATGCACTGCTCTTATGGACCACTTGTATTTTAAATTATTGTTTCCGCACATGTTAGCCCCATATATTTGTACTCTGATTGTGTGTGAATTTTGAAAGTTGGCCTTCGGTAATCTCGGATTACTGGCCATCACGGCACCAAACTACTAGGGGCGGTCTGGGGTCGTGACAAAATATTTGTTTGTCATTGTATTTATCACAAAAAAAAAAAGAAAAAAAAAAAAAAGAAGTTTCTTTGTCATTGTTGTTATCGTTTTCATTTACAGGTTCGATACATTCATTTATCTGCTTTGCCCCAACTACTGCTATCCTTGGGAAACCCAAAGAGCTTCCGAAGGATGGTATCAACTCTTTCAATCATTTTCTGCTGCGTCCGGTGAAGTAAATGTTGCATCTGATTTAAAGAAACGTTGCATCTTGTTGAAGATCGAAGGAAATGAATCTAGATATTAAGTGGCTTGATGATTCTGTATTGTTGTTGTTTTCTTGGTTCTAGTCGTGCTGCTTCTTTTATCAAACTCTATTTGCTTTGTGCATGTGTCACATATAAAAGCTCAGTCATAAATTGACAGGTTTTATGCTGATGCTACTGTTGTTGCTGCTTTGGCTTTCTAGTCTTTCTGTGCAGCCATTGCTATCTTCTCAAGGTCTATATCTGTTGTGCATATGTTCATGTCAGATGTAAACGAGGCCTAGATTGACTAAATGGTATTGTCCTCATCTTTTGCTTGCTTAGATGATTCCCATCCTTCCTTATTTGTGTTGTCCATGTATGCTCCTTGTACAATGTATTTACTTTTGATCTTTGGTATATATTGACTTACCCAAAAAAAATGATGTTTTGTTCATCAAATAATCTGAGTGGTGAAATTTGATTCGTATTATTTGGCTTCAGTTGCAGTCAGCATATTTTCACATTTTGCAGCAATAGAGAGTGAGTAAGTGACCGGGCAAACTAAAGATTGAAGTATCTAAGACTTCCAAGTTCTGCTAAGGGGACGTCCACCTAGAGAATTTTTTTCTAAAAGAGAAGGGTGAAAAGATTTCACCTTCTAAACTCAAATCATATGAACAAAGTTACTGTATAAATTAGTAATTCTGTGCCCGAAATAGCAAAGGAAACTAGAGAATACTTCATAATCTTTCAACAGCCTTCTCAGCCCTGCCTCTATAAGTTTAACGTGAGTCTTTCTGTCAAAACAAATCAAGCCAATAAACATTGAATACTTGGGTCTGTTTGGTAACATTTACGTTTTCAGTTTATATTTACAAAAATTTTATAAACTGCTTTTTGTTTATTTTTAGAAAAACATAAACTACAAATGCATTTGGTAATTGACAAAATGTTTTAAAAAATTTAAAAATATAAAAAAGAGTGAGAAATGGCAAGTGGTGGCAAGTGGCAGCGGAAGACAGTGGTGGAAAGTGGTGACGGTAGGTGGTAGTGGGTGGTTGTGGTGGGTGGGTGGGTGGGTGATGGTGGTGGGTGGTAGCGAGCGGGTGGCGGTGGGTGGTGATGGTGGGTGAGTGGGTGAAGGCGGCGGGCGGCGGGTGGTGGGTGGTAGCGAGTGGGTGGTGGTGGTGGTGGTGGGTGGTGGCAGGTGGGTGGCGGATGGCGAGTAGTGGTGGTGGTGGGTGGGTGGGTGACAGTGGCGGGTGGTAGTGAGTGGGTGGTGGTGGGTGGTGGGTGTGGGTGGTGGTGGCAGGTGGGTAGTGGGTGGTGGTGACGGGTGGATGGCAGGTGGCTGGTGGTGGTGGCGGGTGGTGGATGGTGGTGGCAGGTGGCTGGTGGTAACGGATGGATGGCAGGTGGCTGGTGGTGGTGGCGAGTGGTAGATGGTGGCGGCAGGTGGGTGGCGGGCGGTGGATGGTAGTAGCGGATGGTGGGTGGTGGTGGTGGTGGCGGTGGCGGCGAGAGGTAGGTGGTGGTGGCGAGTGGGTGGCAGGTTGGTGGTGGTGGCGGGTGGATGGTGAGTGGTGGTGGCAGCTGGTGGTAGCGGAAAACGGTAGCGGAAAATGGTAGCGGGTGGTGGCTAGTGTTGGGTGGTAAAAAAAAAAAAACTCAAAACTCAAAATGGAAACACATTTTTTGGCCAAATTTATAAACTGAGACCACTGATTTATAAATTAAAAATTTACCAAACAAGTTTTTAAAATTTTTGTAAATAAACTGAAAACGTAAGTGTTACTAAACGGCACCTAACCTTGTGACTATAATTACAGTGAGCATAATCTCATATGATGAAAGATTCATTACATAGATTTATGGTTCTGGGTAGTTCTAATCTAAAAATTAAGAATGAAGCTCTCTTGATAAAGTGGTGGTGTAGGTTTGCATCTGAGCCAAATCCCCTTTGGAAAAGAGTGATTTGTGAAAAGATAAATTGAGACAAGTGATGGGATATTTCATTTCTTAAAGGATAATGTAGGTATTTTTTTTTTTTCTTCTTCTTCTTCTGAACATGTCCCCAATAATGTGCTACTAAAATTGGGAAATGGAATGAGATTTCTCTTTTTGTTTGATAAATGGGTGTCAGATGTAACAAAGATGGTCTCATTAATGATTTCATCATTATGAGTATGTCATATAGGAAGATTTTCTTGGTATGGGAGGAGGAGGAAGACCATCATAGGTTGTTGCAAATGCTGCCACAGGTTGATCAGGTTAATACCAATCAATGGATCAATTAATTTTGAGAGTGGATCCATCAGGTAACTTCTCACTAAAATCTTTACAAAACCTGTTTACCTCATCTCAATGATGTATTATTCCTACAATAGAGTTTGTGGAAAAGCATTGCCCCTTTTGGAATTCTTGTTTTTGCTTGGCTAGTCCGGCGCAAAAGGATTTCCATTTGTGATCTTTTGATTAAAATGAATTCTCTGGAAGAATCCTGTTCTAGGCTTTGTTAATATTTGTGCGAATGAGTTACTCTGTAGAAAATCTTGGAAAATTTGGGGTGATTGTTTGTCTTGGTGGGGAATGGAATGAGTTTGTTTTTCATCCGTTAGTGCCTTACTTGATTGGTGGTTTGGAATAAAATTCAAGAATGTCAAAAAGCTCTTATGGGAGGCTATAATCATCCATGACAGTTTTTTGGACCTTTTGGAAAACCAGAAATATAACCTTATCTTCAATAATGGTTTAGCTTCTTGGGAAAATGTCTTGGAGTTAATTAAAGAGAAAGTTGCAACTCAGGTAAAAGGATATTGAAATATCCCTTGCTATACAGTTGCTGATTTAATCTTAAGGATGAAAGAAGTCAGAGGCCTACACTTCCCTTTAAAAGGTGAAGGACTTTTGTGATTTTCAAGTTTTCCCTTGACAACGATCTGCTCGGTTCTCTTTGTTCTTAGTGGTGTTAATGGCAATTCAGCTTTGGATGATGAAAAGGACTGATTCAATATTGGAAGATGGATGAGAGTGGGAATGGAATGCAAGATGGCGTCGAATGAAATACTCATCCTCACTCTGCTGGTTGGTTTCTAACATTGAATGAGGTGGAAATGGAACATCCATTCTTATTCCCATGCTTGGTTACACTTGCTAAGCTACTGTAGTGGAATGAAAATTCTAAACCAAAACTGATGTATACTATTAGGAATTGAAAACAATACTTAAAACTGGGTAATTTTTCATCTTCGGTAAACTAAAATGAACCATTTAATTATTAGACAAACTTTCTTCTGCAGAAAAAGGAGTACCTAAAAAGTGAGTTGGTTGGATTAGTTAAGATTAAAAATCTTACGCCTGATTGGTTAAAAAATCCAAATAAATGAGTTATCTATCTCGTGTGGACTCAGCTAATGTCTATATATAGCTCTCATAAAGTCTGTAAGTCCATAGTGTAAAAGCTTTTCTGGTTGGTTTTGTGGCTCATTTTTGTTACTAATGTTCCCCATATATCAGTGAACAGCTTTTGAGAATTAACTTTCAAAAGGTTATAAACATGAAGGAAGGAAACTCATAGAAATCATCCAAAGTTTTGGAGCTCAGCATCATAGAGAAACTTAACTAGTTGCTGTCTTGGCAGCCACTATGAGGCATTTGGCTCAATTGCCTGTGGGTATGTCATTCATGGTTCTGCTTTGCATTGTTCGGAAAGGTTTTTTGGTTTTCATGGTTAATTGAGAGCCGTCAACATAGTGTAATTTTTTTATTTTTTTATTTTTTTTTAAATTCTGATGCTTCACCTTTATTTCAGTACTAATTTTACCATCTATTATATCACCTTCAGTTTCTTTTTCAAGGAGTTCATTGAGAGTCTGAGCTAGATAGATAATGCCATTGAGACTTGGGTTTTCTCTTTTCCATGTAAATTGTAAAAGTAAATTTCTAGCTTGTATACTGTTGTGACATGTGGTGTTTATTCAACTCAGGTTGTGTCTCTTTTCAGTTTCAATTGGCATAGACTTTGTGGACCTTCTTTCACATTTTATAGCATCACGACATGTAACATTGTAGAAACCATGAGTTTGATCGGTAAATCCTTTAGATTAGTTATTTAGATCTCTCTATATTTGTAGAAGTTTTCCCCAAAAAATATTTGCTCTATTCTCATAGGTGCATACAAGACGCCACCAATACCAAGATCCTAATGCACTATGCAGGAACGTACCAATTTGTTTTGAAATCCTTGAACCTGGAATGTACAAAATTTCTTTATTCATCCAGAAGTTTACAAATTATGACTGTATTATAAGCAAAATAGCCTTTTAAATAGTTTACGAATGTGCTGGCAGGCCTCATAGGAACAGAAGGCTCATGAACTGAAACTGCATTTTTTTTTACGTGCATGTGCACCACACAGAACAAGATAAAGCATTTTTGTTCTAATCGTCTTTTGAGTTGAAATTGATCTCTGAAAATCTAGCTTCAAAACCTTTGTATCTTTGGGTTGTAATGTGCTGTTGAAGAGCATTAAGTTATATTGATATCATTGTCATATGCAAGCTCAAAACAAATTATGTTTGAAGCATTTGTGCAGTCATCCTCTTGAGGAATAACTAATAAACATAGCATCCACAATTTTGTTTTTGTTTTGTTTTTTTTCTCCGAATTGGTCTTATTTGGTAATTGAAAGTTGAAATTGTCATATTCATAAGAGGCTAGCTTTTTCAGTGTTATGTGAACTGCCTTGTCTTTGCAGAAATTTAATCTAAAATTATTACTTAATTTCAGACAGAAGGGAACTCCAAATTCCATCAAATTAAATAAATATGGATGGAGGGCTGTTATATATCACTTAAATATTTCACTGATTTTTTTTGTTTCTTATGTGACTTCTCATATGGCTTGACGGGTTGATGATAAACATTAATTTTTGTCATCACATGATCATGAAGTTAACATATTTAGAAAACTAGCCGTACACTTCATTGTTTCATTCAATCTGAAAAATTAGGTCCCTTTCTAGTTTCCTCTAAAATTTTATAAGTGTAACCCAAAAATTTTAAAAATATAAAAATGGAGAAAAAAGTTATAGGTACAAAAAACTATTCACAAAAATATGAATTATTTTATTTATTTTGTCCTTTCCTGCTAAGCATGAGCATGAGTCTATAGCTGAAAATATAGGCTAACAGCCAAAAGGTGACGCTAATCTAATTTAGGACATGTATTAATTGCATTATCTAATTTAGAGCACCAAAATCTCCCCTGAAGTCGGGAGAGAGAAAACCTTCAGATGCATGCACCCATCCCAACTTTAGGCAGTCAGAGTGTATGGTTCAGAACCAGATTCTTCATTAAAATTGAGGTGTCTCATTTACTTGAAATGTCTACTTCTCTTCAGCAGGTTGTGCTCCATCACCCTTCAAACACTTTCCCAAAATGTCATATTAAGATCCCATTAATATACATCAATAAAAAGAACCAAATGGCATTTAAACATACACGCAAGACCAAAGGAAACCATGACAAACACATATATTCATATTAATTGAACACTTGCAATTTGCTCAATTTTCGCTGAGTGTATGAAAACAATATAAATAAATAAACAGTGAACAAGCACAGATAAAAAGAGTTCCAATGATAAAAAATTTTAAAATAAATATTATAAAAAAAGAGAGTTCCAACGAAGACAATATTTGGTTTCTTCTTCAATACCTTGTACTATTTTTTTTTTTTTTTTCTTTTTTTTTTTCTTTTTGAACTCAACAACCAAATCTAACATGTATGTTGTGTTTGTTTGCTGCCAATTACAAGAAACAGAAAGATCATGAGTTTTATGACCATAGGATGAAGTGTGTGCATTGTTGTTATCCTTCCTACCTTGTCCATGTTTGGAACAAGCTCTTGTAGTTTCCTCATTCTTTCACTGATCTGGGTTCTCCTTACCTGTGAATTGCATGAATAAAGGAAGAAAACAAGTCACCAATGACAGATGTAAGCAGGAAAAAACTAGCTTTCATTCTGGACAATCAACAATAAGAAGATTTGAGGACATATGAAAAATGACATGCCTTGTACCAACTTATTTAAAGATCTCCTAACCTCAAGTAAAGCACTCTACTTGCAATTGGGATTTTGATATAACTAGCAGGTACCAAGTGTTCCTGCAATCACATCAAGGCAAGGCAACTGTTGGACAAATTACACTAACAGTCCCTATAGTTTGGGAGTTTTGCCACTTTAGTTCTTGAATTTTTAATTATGACACATTTAACCCTGAATTTTGAATCTTGCTCCAAATAAGGACAATTGAACATACCATTGCTTAATTTCAAGGGCAAAATTATCAATTTGATAAAATATAAACTAATTTGACAAAAAATAAATGTCAAAAAAATATTTTAAAATTTTTAAAAATTATTTCTACCCACCAAAGGTAAAATCATGTAAAACTGATAAATCTTTTAGACATTTATTTATTTTACAAAATTGATTTTTATTATATGTTTGGATGATGATTATGTATGGATGGTTGTTAGGCTTTTAATGTGTAATCGATATATTTAATATATGAAATGTTTTTAGTTTTGGATTTTTTGATTTAATGGATTAGTTTAATAATGATATCAAGGTTGTCACCATATTTGGTTGTTGAAAAAATAGAAACTAATTTAATGAAAATGAAAATAATCACCTATTTCATAATCATCATCCTAACAAATAATAAAAATTAATTTGGTAAAAAAAATTTGTCTAAAAGATTTATCAATTTTACATAAATTTATTTTTAGTGGGTATTTTTAATTTTTAAAAATTCAAAAATATTTTTTTGACATTTATTTTTGTCAAATTAGTTTATATTTTATCAAATTGATGATTTTGCCCATGAAAAATCTAATGGTATCTTCAATTGTCCTTATTTGGAACAAGATTCAAAATTCAATGTCAAATGTGTGACAATTGAAAAGTTAGGGACCAAAGTGACACAAGTATCAAATGTCTACAAGGACACTTAGTGTAATTCACCCTTAATTGTTTTATGTTCCAACAGAGAGCATATAGCAAAAAAAAAAAAAAAAAGAAACACAGAAAAAAAAAACTAGTGAAAGGAAGCAACTTAATGAAAAAAGTCATTTTAACAAGGGATATCTTAATGAAATTGTCTAGCCCATTTATTTTTCATCTAGTTAAAATTATGGTTGTAAATTTACTTCCATCTAAGAAAGCTAATAACCATGTATAGTTAGACTGAGAAAGCTTAAAAAGAAATCTACACTTGGACAGAGTTTCTGTAAACCTCTAACTTTTGACATAATTATATTGACCTCTGTTAAGATTTTAATTTACCTAAAACTTGGCTCCATTTTTACTAATAATTTGTTAGGTTTATGGATGAAAAAAGAAAAATGTCAATGCTTTTACATTAAAATATATATATATATATATATATATTCTATTCTTGTTTACCATATGTCCACAAATCATCTGCATTAATTTCAATCATTTCAATATTATTAAAAGAGAATTGATGTAATTATATCAAACTTATAGGATACTTATTATATGGCGGCAAAGCATGCTACTCCTTCTTTCTTTATATTTAAATAATTTGTTTAAGGTAAGTTCAATGTCCCAACCTCTATTCTGAGGTCAAAAGGGAAGTTATGGCTACTGCTACTAGTGTAGTTACTCTAAAAAATATCGAATTTGCATTATCATTCTGCAAACATTAGAAATTCTAAATTTCAGGTCATTTAGCCATTTTTTAATTGGTAATTACTGAACTATTACTTTTGGGTGCAATCATCTTGCTCATTAATACAAACAACAAAGCAAAACATGAAAACAAAATAAGAACCATGACTTACAACCTTTCTAATCACTTTAATCTCAGCTTTCATTGAGAACAATGCTTCAAATGGAGAAAATAAGCTGGTTGTTCAACTAATAATCTGAACATTCTTTTATATTTCTTGCCATATAAAATTACTACCATATATGATCAGAAACATTTTTGGTTTGCATTTTAGCCTTGTAAAATTAACCTGTGAAGCATTCTCAGCGTGGATTTTGGACTTACAACCGACTATTTGTAGTACTTTCATCAAAGCGTTAAAAGTTAAAACCCATTTCTACCCCAATTTCATTACAATTTCACAGTTAGAAACTTCAGGTTTTCTGATGCTTTTAAACCTTTTAACCACTATCAACATACACACACACACACATCTATATTTAGAATTGTTCTAGCAAGAGTTGGCCTATTGAACTCACTCATCCTTTCAAGCATCAAGTATATGCCATTGTGAACAACGATAATGAGAATTGTTCATATTTATTTTTCAATTTTTAATAAATTTAAGCTAGTGATGAATTCCAGTTAACTTAATTTATTTAATTCGGAACTCATATTTGTGGTCAAACAAATGGTCAAAAACTTATATGTTTTCTAGGAAATTGAAAAATATAAAAATGTCGAGTAACATTTTTTTTACTTGTATTTGTTGCCTGCATTTAATTTTGATGGAAATTGTGTCTTCTCATGACTATCGTAGAAACTTCAATATGGACAATAGGTTATGGATATGGATACTGTGCTTACTCTACAACTCCATTGTTCATATTTGAAGCTCAAGATAACGGTGTAACCTTATTTGGGCATTGTGTAATTCTATTTCTTTTAGCTACATTTAGTAACTTCTTTCTGTATATGGTTACGCTGGCAGTCACTTTTGCATTACCGGATGCTCATGCAAATATTTTTTGGACAAATTACATCAGTAGTCCTTACATTTTGTTTGTTGTATCATTTTGGTACCTGTCATTTTAATTAAATCAATTTTGGTTCTTAATTTTAATTTTTATGTCAATTTGGCTTACTACCATATGCACCATTAACTTATGTCATTTTTTTTTTATAGTTATAACCAATTTTCTTCTTTAGTAATGATCTTATTTTAGTTGTAAATTATGAGATCTTTGGTTATGCCTCATGTGTTGTTTGGCTATGACTTTTTTTTTTTAGTTATGACTCAAAGTATGAAATTATATTATTTTCTTCTTTAGTTATAAGGTGCATACGGTACACACCTTTTGAGGGGTGTGTATCATAGTTTTTCCCATATATGTTAGTTCTTGTGTAATTTCAGTCCTTATAATTTTAATTGGGTCCATTTTGAATATAAATTTATGATTTTATCTCAATTTTGGTCAAACTGATTAAAATTGTTAGTATTTTTTTTTTTATGTCAAATGTGTACATGGTGGCATTCGTAATGCTTTTATAAGCAAAATTATAAACTTATTCAACTTAGTGAATTTAATTTGAACCAATTCAGTAACTATTTTTTTTTCAAAAATCTTGATCAACGCTTTGCACTGTTTGCCAAAGCTTTTTTGGTTTTCATGATTAATTGAAAGCCAGTAGTTTGGTGATTCTTATCGATATTTTGAAAATTGGATATGTGAGCGAATTGGAAAAGTGATTGGACGGACAAGTCACTAGTTCAATCGTGAAATTAAACCACGATATCATAATTATGTCATACATATATTAAAATTTATAAATATAAAAATGTAAATATTAAATTAAAAAAATTAAAAAATTAAAAAATAATAAAAAATTACAAAAAAAATTCCTTAAAATTTATTTTATGTTTTTTATACATTGATTTTCAGTAAAAATAATTAAGATAATACTGAATATATAGTATATATACTTATTATATTGTCAACAATTGTGTTGATAGCTTAGTTATTAAAGTGCTTGCTTTTCATGCATTTGGTTCCATATTGAAGCTCTCTTCACAACATATTTTTTGAAGAAAGTTCAATTGTTGAAACCCGACCAATTATGTCGACCCGCAACTAGTTATTCTGGTTGAATTGACAATTCTTCTGATTTTCAAATGCTAAGCCGGTTTTGAGCGTAGTTCGGATTTGAAAGGTCATCCAGACTAGAACTAGGTCCTGTTATCGGTTCGACCGATCCAACTGGCCGCTTTGGTCCACGTTTTCAAACATTGATTCTAAATGCTTTACCTTTACTTCAGTACAAATTTTACCAACCTTTACTTTCTTTTTCAAACAATTCGTTCACAATCTCAGCCAGATAGGTCATGCCATTGAGCCCTAGTTTTTCTCTTTCCCATGCAAATTATAAGACTAAATTTCTGTTTTGTATAACTTTGATTGTGTAAAAGAGTATCACATTTCATATCATCATGGCCTGTAACATTTCAAAAATTATGACCTGATCTGTAAAATCTTCACTAATAATGAAATAAGAGTCTGTTTGGTATAATATGCAAGAAATAGAAACCAATCATTTGGGTCTGTTTGGTAATCATTTTTTTTTTAATTTTTTGTTTATATTTTTAATTTTTTTAAAAATTAACATAAAAACGTGTTTGGTAATTTTTTTTATTTATAAATAGTTAGTCTCAGTTTATAAATAAGACTGAAAAACATGAACACAAAAAAAAAAAAAAAAAAAAAAAAAATTGTTTTTTTTTTAAAAATTAGATTTGTAAATCCAAAAACACGGAGGCAAAAAAAAAAAAAAAAAAAGGAAAAGGGTAAATTACATTTTGTCCCTTCATGTTTGACTACTTTCCCACTTTGGCTCTTAAAGTTTTATTTTTTTCCAATTTGGCACTTTATGTTTCAAGTTTTTTTTTTCCAATTTACTCTTAAAGCTAACTTATGTTCAAAATTAGACAGAAAATATCATAATAACTGTCACATAATATAAAAAAGATATTATTATATTAAGATGTTAGTTTATGTCAAATGTGTAACTTATATATAATAAAATATTTGTATGCCACATGATTATCAATGTGTCATTTTTTGTCTGATTTTGAATAAAAATTAGCTTAAGAAGTAAATTGAGAATAACTTGAAATATGAAGGACCTAAGTGAGAAAACCAAAATTTAAACTTTAAGGGCCAAAATGATAAATTGTCCAAACATAAAAGGAACCAAGTGTAGGAGTGTAAAAATGGTCTGTGGCCTGTGGCGGCCCAAAGCCCGCCTGCTGCTCGGGGTGGGCCCAGCTTGTTCAGGCCCGGGCCTGAGCCCAGCTCGAGACCGTGAGCCTAGGCTTGGGCCGTTGTTTTGAAACCTGGCCCGGCCAGTGGGCCTAGGTTGTTTGGACTGACCCATGGCTCAGCCCATTGGCTAGCTCAAGGCCCACCCAAAGCCCCACCCGAGGCCCGACTTGCTCGAGACCCAGTGTCATTTTTAGTGAAAAATAATAAATTTTTTTTGGAAAAAATAAAAAAAATAAAAAGAATGTTTAGGACCCGCCAAGGCCCGAATACCCCCAAGCTTGGGTTTGGCCTAATTTTCTGGTCCATGGGCCGGCTTGACCCAGCCTGAATTTTGATGGGCGCCTACGAGGCCTAACATGGGATGTAATGTGTGTGCTTATGTTTTTATTTTTTGTTTTTTTTTTCCCTTGCCACATCACTAGAGCTCTTTTTAAAGTTCTAAAATTAGAGCTCTCTATCATTATTGAACACACAAAAGAACATTAACATCACATTATATAATAGATTCCACCATTAGAGCTCCTCCTAGAGTTCTAAGATTAGAGCTCTCAATCATTTTTGTTGCTACCCGTATATTATTTCAATGCTATTCTTCAACGGTAAAAAAATAGAGATATCTCTCTCTCTCTCCCTCTCTCTCCATCATCAACAACAACTCAGCAGCAACAGGTATCTCTCTTTTCTCTCTCTCGTCTCCCTCTCTCTTCTCTCTCTAAATGTAAAATGTAAAATACACAAAAGGAAAAAACAGAGATAGTTCATAGAACAGGTAGGAAATACCTGTGTTTGTTTTATGGCTTTTTGTCAATTCATCATTTGGTTAGTGTTTAGGGAGGGATTTGAAAAGGGAGAGAGAAAAAGCATATAAAATTAAGTAAAATGTAGATATATTTTATTCATATTTCACTTGTCTTTTTCCTTTCAATTTCCAAATCCATTCCAAAATTCTTGAGCCAAACACAGCTTTAATTTCCAATCTCTCGTCCTCCATTGCTGGTCCTCTCTAACCCTACTCTATCCTCATCTCCAAATTACACTATCAAATCCAACAAATTCACGACCTTGCCACTTCTCTGTCACAATCATCTTTGTAATTGCTCCAGTGCTTTGTATTTCTCGTCATCCTCATCCATGGAGGCAGCCCCTCCTGAAGGTCACAGAAGAAACGACGGCATTTGTATCGTCAATCCTCCCAAAATGGTCACATGTTCATACTATTCTCTTTCTAGAATTAGTTTCTCATTCGTTCTCTAAATGTAAAATACACGAGGAAAGCTAGCATTATAATTGTGGTTTGTATTTGTGTATAACATATATTCACTTTGTTCTCATTATTATACTCTTTTTTTATTATTAAAATTATGATCAATTAAGTTTCATATGTATAGCGATCCCGGTTTCTCTTCCTTTGATTGTTGTATTCCGGACTTAGGTTCCGTGGAGTTGGTGGTTGTATATCTTGTTGTTATCCTTTAATTTCGTGTGTTTGAGTTTTAGGATGTATTGGGCGTGTTTTGAACAGGTTGGTTGAGCTTTAGTCCCATTCCTTGTTACCTAGAATTTTGGTGGTACGCTCGAGCGGGTCCTTTTGCGCTCGAGCGGAGTTTGATTTTGGGTTGTCCGCTCGAGCAGGTCTTCTTGCGCTCGAGCGGGGTTTACACACTCTCAGCATTTCGTACCTCTGCAAAACTTCTGCAGGTGTGTTTTTCACGCTCGAGCGGGTCGCGCTTGAGCGAGTATCTTGGCACTCGAACGGGTAGTTCATTGTCTGTAAAAGCACTGGAGGGGGGAAATCTAAGCTCGAGCGGCTTTCCTTTTGCGCTTGAGCGGGAGTGTTTTGCAGTTGTGTCTTGGCGCTTGCGTGGGTACCCTTGACGCTCGAGCGGGTCCAGTTTTTGTGCTTGACGCTCGAGCGTCCTATTCTCCGCTCGAGCGGGTCATGCGTATATCAGTTGACAGCTTGGTCTTTTTAGCTCACTTTTTACACTTCCTCTCACTCTCATACTTTTTAAAAACCAGATCTGAGAGCTTCTCTCACTACTTCCTACATTCTCTCTAGGGTTTCATCTCACTTTAGTGTGTTTCTACCCTAAGTCCTTTGTAAGAAAGATAGAGGGTGGCTTGGGCTTCAATTTAATCTGAAAAATATTGGTTTTGAAGCACTTTGGATTTCGGTCAACTTCTCCTTTAGGCTTCTAATTTCGAGGTAGGGATTCCTACTCATTCTTATATGCTTTAACATAGATGTTGAGCTATTTGTATAGATGGTTGATATTTGGGAAGTTAGGGTTTGAGTTGTGTTTTATAATAAGAGGGGTTTTGTCCTTTGGACTCAAATGTGTATGTTTTGGGTCTTAAAAGGTGATTATTGATGTTAGTGATGATATTTAGACCTTTGGGTCAATATTGGAAAAATAGGGGGAAATGCCATGTTTGGGTATAATTGGGTCATTTATGTAATTAATGACATTTTTTATGAGAATATGAAATTGAGTTGAAAATAATGAAATTGGCTCAATATGAGATGGAATGGTGAAGTTGGATTTATTAATCGCTCACTTTTGAAAATGTTGATAAATTATCTGTTGATGCATTTATTATCTGTTTAGAAATAATTGCTTTGGGCTATCGGTGGAGGATAGTCTTGATTGTTGTAGACAATGCATGATGATTAGGCAAACTAAAACTAATCAATTGAGTAAGCCATCGAATATGGCGGATGATATAATACAGCAAAATTGTGTATTGATTGAGTGAACTTGTATATGATAATTGCTTATATACATTGTATTGTGTGGGAGGAAATGAGGAATGTACTCCACGGTTTAGGGGAAGATGGGGGATGGACCTCTAAACCGGATTTTGTTTGACATTGATACAGCACCAAAATGTGTATCATTTGTGAAGTATAGAAGTGTCTTTGTTTGTTATTGATACAGCACCAAAATGTGTATCATTTGTGAAGTATGGAAGTACAGTTTGGGGGAAGATGTGGGATAGACCTCTAAATCAGATTTTGTTTGAGATTGATACAGCACTAAAATGTGTATCTGTTATAAAGTGTGAAGTGTTTAATATGAGTTATTATCTCATCTGAAATAGAAATATTGTTGATATGAGATGTGATCTTATTTAAATTGTTTGGCCAGGCTGTGAACCATAGTTATGAAATGTTTCATATGAGTTAAACATTTATCATTGGCCAATGTTTTAGTTATTGCTTATATTATGTTTAGCATATTTCTACTGGGCATTGGCTCACCCTATATGGGACATCATTTTCAGGTACAGGTAGCATGCCACCTCCAAGGACGTAGCTTAAGAGGCTTAGTGGCTGGGACATCTTTTTTATTATATTTTTGTATTACATGTATATCAAGCCAAGGGCTTATTTTGTATAGAATTAGTACTCTTCCTTTTGTAACCAAGTATTGACTTGGAAAGCTGTAAGCCCGTAGGGCATTTGTTTTTGTTGTTAACATGTAATACCTTTATAAGAAATACTCTAATGAAATGTATTTAAGCTTTATTCTCTTGTCTAAGCATGTCAATATTGTATGATTTGTGGGTTTATTTTGAGGGCATTACAATATGTATGGGAAACCAAACTTAATTGTGTATGTCTAATTTTTAAATTGATTTATGGTATTTTATTAATATGTTTATATTTGGATGTTTATCATAATTTTATGATTTGTATGATTTTCATCATCATAAATAATTAAAAAAACAAAATAAACATTTTATGCATTAAAATAACAAATATGTTTTGAGTTTTTGTTTTTAAATTTTTTTAAACATTTTGTTTTTGATTCAAAAAAAAAATGTTTAAAAAAATTTAAAAACAAAAAATGTTTAAAATTTTTTATTGATTTAAACATTTTGTTTAAATCAAATATGTTTGCAGTTTTTATTTTATTTTGTTTAAATAAACAAAAAACAATTTATAATTTTTTTATAAACATAAAAAAAACCGTAAACGTTACCAAACGCCAACTTATCTGTTTCATTAATAATGATATGATAAGGGTGTTGAGCATTACATGATTGAGTTTACGACAAATAAAAAATTAATACATAACCTCTAATGTCATTGTAGGTAAATTATACGACTTAAATTGTGAGTTTTAACATTTTTTCTTATAAAATTATAGTTTCTTTCTAGGTGAGAAAATACCATTTAATTGGGACAAACAACAAATAAAAGTGGACATGTATGTTTTTTTTTTTCTTTTCTTCTTTTTTTTTTCTTTTTTTATTGTATTCAAATCAGCAATTTAATTTATAAAATTTATAAAAACTAATTTTTATTTCTTATCAAATCTCACCACTTTTAAAGAGAATCAAAACATGAGTTAAATTTTTCTTTTTTATTTGTCACTATTTCTCTTTTTTGTTCAGGGGGAATTACTTATCAGTTAGATAGAAAAAAATAAATCACACAAACATTACACCCCCGCAACTTTTCACTTGCATCCCACCATAAAATCACTTGCACCCTTTATATTTTTATAATTTTTTTCTCTACTCCACTCAACTGGTTAAGTAATTTTTCTTTTTTTTCCTCACATTTTTTTATCACTTTAATCATCCAACAAACTAATGAGAGAACTCTTTTTTCTATTTTTTCTTTCTTTCTTCTTTTTTATTTATTTATTTATTTTTTTAAGCAAAAATTTCAATCCAAACAAACTGTAAGAAAGAAATGAGGTGGGTGATTCATTATCACTTTTTGGTTTTCTCTTAAAATTAAGATTAGTGTTTTAATATTAATTTATTTATTTTGATTGAATTTAAAAATATATTTTTTTCATTATCAGAAATATAAGAATCTTATGGGTTTGATGAAAATTTTTACTTCTAATTTTATTCACTAAACTACTTTAAAGTGAAGACTTACATATGTCTTCCATTTTTTCATGTCCCAAAATGCCACCACACGTTCTAACACCAGCCACCTCTTGCATGACCATTTGTAATCTATACAACCTGTTACCCAACCGTTTCACTTTTACCCAACTGTTGCGATTTTTGATAATAAATTTCGTTGGTTGTGTTGTCCATAGAATGAGAAGTTATCTGGTGGGCCCATCCTACCATGTCGTTGTATGCATATATTATAACAAGAGAATACCTAATCACTTTAGCTACAACATAGAAGAGAAAGTAAAAAAATATTAATTACATGACTCAATACAGTGGTGTTTTGAGAAATTAGTAAAAAGTTGACTTTTTTAATCTATTTTGTCTTTTTATGAGTAAAAAATATAGGAGATAATGTAATCCAAAATGAATAAAAAGTTAAAAACTAACTTTTTATTTGATTGCCAAAGCACCCCCACAATTGTAAAGATACATCACGTCATATTTCTTGGATGAGACACTTGTTGCTTTTTTCTTTCGTGCTCATCAATTGGCAATAGTGCCTCTTGACCACCACTGCCGCAGTCTTTCAAAACTTTTACACAAATGATGACTTGAAATATTTCATCTCATAAGAATCTTCATTCATCACTTAGCACAATTATATTCTTTCTTGAATTACTTCATACAAATCAAAATTCACAAATCACCTTAACCCCAACTGTTTCACATAGAACAATAAGAGACACCTACACTCAAGAATTATAGTACAACCACACCAACCACACTACTTGAAAACTCTCTCACAATATTTGTTTCCCAACCAAAAACAATTAAAAATGAGTTTAAATTTTTTTTTTTTTATTTCTTACCAAATCTCACCACTTTTAAAGACAACATCAATTTAAATTTTTTCTTTTTTTTTCACTATTTTTCTTTTTTTTTGGGGGGTGGGGGGGTGGGGGGGGGGTGGAATTATTTATTAGTTGGACAAAAAAAAAAAAAAAAACAAATCACACAAATATAGAACTTTTCACTTGTACCCCACCATAAAATCACTTGCATTCTCCATATTTTTGTAATTTTTTCTCTGCACCACTATTAAGTAATTCCCTTTTTTTTCCTCACATTTTTTATTGCTTTAATCATCCAACAAATTAGCGAGAGAACTCTTTTTTTCTATTTTTTCTTTGTTTTTTTGGCAAAAATTTCAATCCAAAAAAACTGTAAGAGAGGAATTGTAACGCCCTCAAAATAAACCCATAAATCATACATTCATGATACAAGAAAGAGATATCATATTCCATACATCAGAGTGTTAAGTACAAAAGTATTACATGTTGACATCAAAAGTAAATGCCCTATAGGCTTACAACTTTCCAAGTCAACATTTGGGTACAACAAAAGAAGAGTTCTAACTCTTTATACAAAATAAGCCCTTGGCTTGATTTACATGGAATACAAAAAGAAATCAACAAAAGAGTCTTTCAGCCTCTAAGCCTTCCAAGCTATGTCCTTGGAGGTGGCATACCATCTGTACCTGAAAATGATGTCCCATATAGGGTGAGCCAAAGCCCAGTGGAGATATACTAAACCAAGTATGAGAAATAACTAAAACATTAACATTCGATAAATGGTTAACACTTGTAAACCAACTCACAACATATTTCGGTTCCATGACAATATGTACATGTTTCATTCCACTTTTTTTTACATATCCAATTTTCAATTCATAAACATGGCTCATTATCTAGCCAAATAGTTAAATGAGACTACAACTCATATCAAAACACTTCTATTATCCACAATTCAAATGAGACTACAACTCACATTAAAACACTTCCAATATCCACAATTCAAATGAGACTACAACTCATATTAAAACACTTCCAATACTTCAATTATCTACGTTATGCAAACGTAATTAGAATTTCGGGACTTTCACCTTGGACACGTCGGCCAACTTAGTTATCAATGGAGTCCATCCCCTATCTCCTCCTAAACAAGTTTGAGAGTACATCTCCTATCTCCTCTCAAACCATGGAGTACATTCCCTTATCTCCTCCCAAACAAGATACATATGCAATGTATATAAATAATTCATCATAAGCAATGATCAATCCAGGCACATATTCAATGTGGCACTTCAACCGTCATATTCAATGACTTAACACATTTGATTAGTTTCAGTTTTCCCTAATCAACATACAGTGTCTACAACAATCAAGACTATCCTCCACTAATAGCCCAAAGCAGTTATCTCTAAACGGATAATAAATTTATCAAACAGATAAAATGTCAACATTTTCAGAGGTGAGTGATTAATTTATTCAACTACCCCATTCAATCTCATAATTTCTCAATTTCATGATTTTCAACTCAATTTCACAATTCCCCAAATTAATTATTCAACCTAATTAGGGTATTTTTTCCCTTTTTCAAATATCAACCCTAAGGTTTAATTTCATCAATTCAACAACAATAATATCATTTTCCAAGGTCTCACATACGAATGGAGATTAACAATTTAAAACCCCCTTTATAACTTCAAAACAAACCCTAACTTTCCCAAAATTACCATAACCCACCATTTATACAAAATACATAATATTTATGTCAAAACCCATAGAAAGGAGTAGGTTATCCCTACCTCAAATGAAGAAACCAAATGGAGAAGATGGAGAAAACTCAAGATGCTCCAAACCTAAAGATTTTCAGATCAAAATGTAGCCCACACCAAGTTCTACCTTTCTTACAAAGCAACTAGGGTAGAAACACACTAGAACTAGGTGTATTCTTAGAGAGAAGATGTATAGAGAGAGAAGAGTAGCCGGATCTAGGGTTTGTGTAAAAGAGATGGTAAAAAGTGAAGAAGAAGCTACTGCTGCGAACTGATATATTCACGCCTCGCTCGAGCGACCAGACACAAAGAAGCCTCGCTCGAGCCAACAATTCGAAGCTTCAAGTCTGCAACCTAGAAGCATGCTCGAGCGAAGGAAAGCTCGCTCGAGCAAAGTAACCCAAAACATAGTCCTCGCTCGCTCGAGCCAAGAAATGCAACCTTCAGGTCCAAAACTAGACGCAGACACAAGCTCGAGCGCAAGACTTCTCGCTCGAGCCAGCAAACACACCAGACAACTCTCGCTCGAGCGAAGGAACCCTGGCTTGAGCGAAGGAACTAAAACACAGAGCTCGCTCGAGCGACAAAAGCCTCGCTCGAGCGAAGACACCAAAATCTAGGTAGCAACCATTTGTTTCAAAACACACCCAACCTGTGACAAACCTGCCCAACACATCCTAAAACTCAAATACAAAGAATTAAAGGATGGAAATGAAACATATACAACAACAGACATCCACGGAACCTAGTCCGGAATACAAGAACCACTGGAGGGAAAACCGGCATTGCTATAACTTTCTCTTAAAATTAATGAGGTGGGTGATTCATTATCCTTTTTTGGTTTTCTCTTAAAATTAAGATTAGTGTTTTAATCTTAATTTATTTATTTTGATTGAATCTTCACCTTGTTGCCTACACTTGCATCCACCTGCACAATTGCAGACGCGCCTGTGTTCAGGCTAAAATCACCATTAAATGTGTTCTCCCACATGCTAACCTGGTGATGGATTGGCTCATATAAACCCATCATTCCTGAAGTGGCAAATTGAGTTGATGAAGAGTTCATACCTTAATTCACTGATTAAAAGGCAAACATAATAATTCAGCTGAAGCATCATACAAATTATGTAATTGAAATTATGCAAAATTGCATCAACCCACAGTGAAAGAAGACGTCCCAAAGGAAGCTAAGAAATTAATTGAGTGACCAACAAGAAAGTAAATCAAGAAACAGAACTTGACCAAATTACAGAACTATAGGCAAAGCCCACCAATTACAGCCTTTTAATTACAACTATTGCTACTGTCATTTGCTATGATAGAATTAGGCAGTCTATTTGTCAAAAATTTAAAATTTAAAATGAAAAAAAGAAAGAAGAAAAAAAGTTCTTCTACTCACAAGAACGTGAGGGAGAAAGCTTATTCACTGATATATGATTACATGACATACATATGCACGATGAGGCCTCCACTGTGGAATAGCATATCAATTCTTTTGGGTTCTCCAAAACAATTGTGGTTCTAAATACTTTTTCTATAATAGATAAGAGATGCATCCATCCCTAATGACATCAAGAAAGGCAAAAAATGATATGCTACGAAATCCGGAGAAGTAAAGCTGCAGGATTGTATTTACAAATATAACAAGTTATATCATTAAAACAACACCCCAAGCCACCAAACGAACACATGCATATACTTTATACACATACATACATATATAAATATATGATCAACCTTAAATTAAAACTGAGAATGTGTATGGATTACATGTCAAAAGAAGTCGACACACTATTTAATAACTCAAACCCTCACTTTAACAGCCAATAGTCCTTCTGCGATCTATAAATCAATAGAATTACCATCGAGACACAAACTCGTTCACCGAAGAGCTTGAACAACAAATCATATACTAATTCTTAGAAGTACAAGAAATGAATTGATACGATTCTACGATATGAACTCGAGCAAAACAATGAAAGCAACAAACACCATATTACATATACAGAAGCAAAAACACAAACACTTGGGGTATATGATATCATTTGCAGCATCAAGTCCTCAGATTGAAACCAACAACAAATTCAATTCCTCCAAATTAATGAAAACAACAAACAAAGAAAATTTGAGAGAATTGAAAACAAATACAATGATGTATATGAATTGATTAAGGGAGACTAACCTATTCATGTGGGTTAGAGTTGGATTGTGCTAGAAACCTGAAAAAAAAAATTAAAAAAATGGAAAAGATCTTTCATGAGTCCAATAATAATGCACTCATCATTTGAAAACCTATTAAAGTTTAAGCTACAGAATAATCAAACAAGTCAGCGTTCTTTTCCATCCAGCTAATTTGCTCCTAATCTTCTCCAACACAGGTCTCCAAGTGGCTTTTTTTGCTTGGATTAGCCCCTAGAGGTAACCCTAGATACTGTAGGGGCAGATTCTTCACTTTGCAATTCAATAATTAAGAAAAATCATTGAAGGAATCCTCTGCTACACCCACTCCACAAACTACACTTTTGTGGTAGTTTATTTTCAGCCTAGACAATACTTCAAAGCATCTTAAAATCCTAATTAAATTGCTAACTTCCATCACATTAGATTCACAAAAGAGAATTGAGTCATCTGCAAATTGTAAGTGGGTAAGTGCAACATCATTAGATCCAATTTTCACCCCCTTAATTAAATCCTGGTTATGAGTCCTTGAGAGTAATACAGTTAATCCTTCAGCTACAATGTTAAATAAGAAGGGGGATAGGGGATCCCCTTGTCTTAGGCCCCTCTGTGGACTAAATTCCACTGTTGGAGATCCATTAACAAGCACAAATAACCTTGCAGTAGTTACACATTCCTTCATCCAGTCTACCCATTTTGATCCAAAGCCAAAATTTGAAAGCACTGAGAATAGGAAATCAATTAACTGAGTCATAGTTGTTAACCAGTTAGCTAGAAAAAGGAAAAAAAAACTAATAGTAAGTGAGAAAGACATATCAACAAAGTAATTATATAGTCTATTCAAATATATAAATATTTGGGGCCTCTTCAATGTTGGAGGCCTTAGACAAATGTCTTAATGGCCTATTAGTCAAAGACGTTACTGATTAAACACATTGCATTTGTAGAGTTGACTTTTTTTCCCCCCCCTATTCTTTATTGATTCTTTTTGTTATTCAATTTGTAAATACATTTGAAGGCTTTTTGGACTAAAAGTAGTCTCTGTTTTTCTAACTTTGAATGTACTATTTTGTTTTTCTTGAAAATTATATTAAATAATTGTTGTTGTTTATTGCTTTTTTCTACAAGAGCATGAAGATACTTGAAACAAAGTAATGCCTTCAAAAAATTATTGTTCTTCTATTTTTGGGGTCTTTGATTTATTGATTCATTCCAAACTAGAGTTTATATGGGTTTATGTGTGGTATGTATGGTCATGCTACTACACCCCTTTTGAGATGTGTACCATATGTAAGTTGTAACATTTATGATGTTGATTACCACAAATGTCATAACTTAATATGAGTTATAAGTAAAGAAAAAAATATGATATGGTTATATGAAAGAATAGGGGCATTGCTCAAGTGTGAGCATGAAGGTTTGAGTCTTCTTTCAATCTTTACACATCCCAACATCCTCAATTACTGGGACCAACACTGGGTAATGTTCTTTAGACTCTTATGAAACAATGAATCTGAGTACCTCCCAAATTCATAAATTCAGTAGTTCCTTGAACAAAATTGAAAAGATTTGTATTCTGGAAGATAAATCCGAAACTGTTCACTATCCAATCCAATTATGATATACTATGAACAGAGATTTATGAAATTGATGAGAGGACCATGTGATAGAGGTTTGTTAAAAAATAAAAGTGAAAAAAAAAGAACTGTAATGTATATATATAATTTAATAAGTAGTCAGAAACTAAAAAGGGAATAGGCATCTTTGCTAGGACACTAAAGCAGAGTTGAGGCTGCTTGAAAACATCCCACATATATTGATTTATTAGTGCAGAAATTTGGCCTAATTTTCAAAGGATTTACACTCTAACCTGTATCCTAATTAATATGCTATATACTTATTAGAGTTATATGACCCCTCCTGTGTAATTGTAATTATTTTACATTTTTCCATCAGTTTGTAACATGGTGCTCTTTCATATATACTATTTTCCCACCACCTCATTAACTCTTTTGCAAATAACAACTGCATTTTGGAATTTCTAAAGTTTTGGTATGTTCTTTTATGTCTTTTCATTTTTTCCCCTCTCCCTTAGTTTTGTGTTTTGGTTGAAATGCTTGATTCCTTATTTTTGGCTGGTAAAAGGAGAGCCCAATACCTCTTACTTCTAAGCTTATATTTCGAGCAACGGAGTACACTACAGCTATTGACGTTTGGTCTGCTAGCTGGTTGTGTTGTTGCTGAAATACTTCTTGAACAGGTACATATTTTGTCCTACAAGGTCCTCTAAGCTTCAATATATCTAAATTATATGGTATGCCTTATGGCCAAATTGAAAAGCAAAATCTTTATGATATAACTTGTACAGTCACACCCTCATTCATCACAGTTTTTGTATAAAAAAAAAAAACTGAGATTAAAAGTTTAAGGTCACAGTTTTGTAGTAGTGCTCATATATTAGTAGTATGTATTATGAATCTAAAGTATCAATTATAGAATAAATGTAAATAATAAAATCAAATAATAAGCATAGCATTAATATAAGAGAAGCTCTATTCACAGCCCAAGATTCACTTCTGAGTAGCAGTGGGTTGCAGCGGTAAGCAAGGGTCCTGAAGATCACACCCTTCAACTTCTCAGACCTCAAAAGATCTTTATTGTATATATTAATTGTTTTATATATATTTTGTACATTACTTTTTTGTGAGAATATATATATATATATATATTTGTCTACAATAGTCCGAAAAATAAAATAAAAAAACAATATGGTTTTTATTATCTATTTTTTGGGACAAAATAATTTTTGTCACCAATCACCAATTTTAGGCGCGCTCAATTTTCATATGGTGCCAAAATATTTGGCTCCTTTTTGCAACAAAAAAAATGTCCTTACCAAATTAAAAATTTGGTCTAAATAAAAATCAACTTCTTTAGTCTATTTATTAGGGTAATGCGACCTAAGCAGCTGGGGTATCATTTTTTTTGTTTATTATTAGATTTTTTTTTTAGTGCTTTTCTTTTTTACATTGGAACTTAGTCTCAGTATTTGTTAACTGCATTATTATTAAACAAATCCATTGACGTGTGCATGTGGTGCACTTGATGAATGTACTGAAAGTTGTAACCTTGAAGATTTTTGTTTCTTTGTTTTTTTCCTAATCGAATATATCATAAGTTTATTTTTCTTGTCTTTCTTCACAAGGAATTCTGATTGAAGCTTGATGGATAAACCGACCGGTCCTCCAAAGCGCCCGATCACTCCATTCATTTTCTTTTGGTATTCTGTTAATATCTATTTGTATGTAGTTATATATTTTCCATTATATGAATTCTTATATTCATTTTCATATGTTTATAGCCAAGACCAATCAATGGAGTTGAAAAAAAAAACCAAATGAAAGTAGACGTGAAGGTAAGTGCAACGCATTCTTGTTGTTTGTAGTATTCCTCTTGTATTTGTAAGCTTGTATGTAATTGTTCATATGATTTTATGCATGCAATGTAGGTTATTGGACACAAATGGAATCAACTTCCCGAAGAAGAAAAAAAAATAAGTACATACAAATAGGAATGCTGCAATCTAAACAATATGCCCTATTAAAAACTGTGATCCAACAAAAGCCTCCAAAAGTAAAAATTCAAACCTGGATTGAGCTTACATCGACTTGTAAGATTATTAGAAGGCTGGACAAAGCACAACAATAGGCAGTGACTAATATGGGGTTTCATGGCATCCTAAGCCTTAGGTGCATGCACATAGATCATGACTTGTGCCATTGGTTAATTCAGAACTTTGATCCTTCAACTCGTTCATTGAATGTCCATGGTCTTCGAATGCTTCTCACCGTAGATGTTCATAAGTTGATGAGATTACCTTCCAAGGGTCTAGCTGTAAAGTCAACAGGGTCCGTAGATGAAATTATAAACCTATGTGACGAACTTGCGGTGAAAAATAAATTTGTTCCGTTCACATCTCTAAAATCTTATCTGATTGAAACAAAAGATGCTAGAACTGAATTTAAAAGGAAATTTGTCTTATACATCATAGGAGCCCTCTTATGCCCCACCAGGAAGGCAGGTGTACACCAATAATTCATTGAGATGGTTAAGAAGGTTGAGTCCATCATTCAATTCAATTGGGCAAAGCACACTTGATTTTCTCGTCGACTGCATTGATATTTCCAAGGTCAAAGAGCAGTCTGATGTGTGCAACTATTTGCTTCTCCTGATGTTACCTACCCTTGATGTGTAATTATTTCATCTATTAATTTTTATTGCATATTGTCTAACCCTCTCCAAACCAATACCCCATACTTTCATTTATTACTAGTTAAAATATAAAAATGATAAATCTTTATTTTATTTATTATTTATGTTCTCTATAACCACTCTTTATTTTACCTATTGATAATAATCACTCTTTATTTTATCTATTGATACATACAAACTGTTTAAAGAGTCTTTCAGGACTCTTCAAATGTAGTAAGTCTTGAAGAATTTTGTTAAAATAGCTATTATAATAGCTAACCCATTAAAGTAACTAAAATATGATAATGCTAATTATAATAACTAACAAGTCTTGTTTAAAAACTCCCTTAGAGATTCTATATATGTATATATACACACAAGCGTTATATCCATGCTATGCACGGCCTTAAAACAAATAATTAAAAAAATATTTTTTAAATTAAATAGTAACAATTTTAAGATTTAAAGGTAAAATAGTTAAAATTATGTAAATTAAGTTGTTATCGAACTACACCCAAGTGATGTTTTAATTATGTCGTTATTAATATTATATTGGGCAAATTACACCAGTGGTACATATATTTTACCCATTGTGTAATTTTGGTCCCTACACTTTCAATTGACTTGATTTTAACCCTTAATTTTAAATTTTGCGTCAATTTAGTCCAATTGACAATATCGCTAGTGTATTTTAAGAAAAATTATCACTAAATTAGTTGAGGGTAACTTACTGATTTTGGTAAGTTTATAATTTTGCCCTTACAAATATGGCACATGATAGTTATGTACATATTTTTCATTAAAAAAAAAAATGCTGAGAGTTGTAACCCATTGGACCAAATTGAGACAAAATTATAAATTTAAGGTCAAAATCGAATTAATTGAAATTACAAGGACTAAAATGACACACGGATCAAAGTACATGGACTATCGTCATAATTTGATATATTATATTTTAAGTATTATCTAACAATAATTATGTTAAAACCTGATTAACAAATATTAAAGCAACGAAAAATTTCACTTAAGTTAAAAATAAATATATTGTTTCACGTCAATTTCTTGTCACATGACAATCTAAAGCTTTAGGCCATGTTTGATTCACAACACTAATAGTGAGGTATTAATAATCCTATTAAATTAGTGTGGTATTAGTTATCCCACCCCTACCCCATTACTAATAATCCTACAAATTTGTTGGATTAATTATCCATTGGATTAATAATCCTAAACTAAAATGTCAAAACAAACATAGGATGATTGGGCCCACGGATTAATAATCCCAATCCTATGCTTTAATCCTTCCAATCAAACATGCCATTAATGTACAATTACATATGGAAACTCAAATTAGAGAACGAAATGAAAGAAAATTGAGAAGAAGTAACACTGATCCATTTTCTTAAGTATCTCTCTCAAATCAAATTCAACTTATCCTACATCAAGCCCTAACTATAAATCATTTCACACTCTCTTCTCACAGCTTCCAATTGCCTTTTTTAGTATCTTAGTTAGCCACCCTTTTTCTAGTGCCTTTCTCCAGTCACCCTTACAAATTTCAACCCAAAAATGCAATTTGCTAGAGCTCCTACATATATTCTCCAATCTATACTCCGGTTAACTAAACTAACTCTCTGTGAATAAAATCCTCAAATTGTTAATTTTAAAGTTAAAGGAGATTTTTGTAATTTTATATGGTTAACTTTAGTTTGACATAACTGAATAGTACAATATTTTAGCCAATTTCTTTTGCCCCAAGTTCAACTATTTCAAGTTATACATATTTTTGACATATATTTGAAATAATTACATAAGATTTTAACCATGACATTCTTTTGTATGACATTTATGTTTTGTTTGAATAATGAATTTAGGAGAAATAAAATGAAATTAACTAAACAAAAAATATTTTACTTTTTTTTTATAACAATTATCTTTCTTTCTTTCACTTCATTTTATTTTCCTACAGCCTTTTTGTTTTTCATGATTCTTTTATTATGTAAATCCAAGATCCAAACAAAAATTTAAGTCCATGACAATAAATTTATAATATTATAATAATTCCAATTATTTTGTCTTAACATGAAACATAAAAGTAACAAATTAATCTTACTTGAATAATAACTTTGCGCCTATTTGATAGATTATTATCTATACGCTTATTTGCTTCTTCTTTTTTTTTTTTTTTCTTTTTTTTTGAGAAGCATATTTGATTGTTGTAGTAAAAAAATCATATTTTCTTGAATTAATTTATCTAACAATATTTAGTTTGTCTTAGACTTATAACTGGTATCATAAGATTAATAAGAAATTTTCAATTTCAGATGGACCATTTTGGTCAAATGAATCATTTGACCCTTTAATAATAATTTATAAGAACATGTTAATATTACAAAATAAATAAACAATAAGCTTATCCAAAAAATTAATTTCAAGCATATTAGAGTTCCACTACAAATTTAAGTCAAGTTACTTAGTTGGCTTATATTCATACATAATTACATGAAAATTATGATTATATTATGGGATCAAACTAGTGTTTTTATGAATGACTCCGTCTCCCCTCCCTCTCCGTCTCCCTCTCTCTCGCGCCCAGCCCTAATTTCACTGTGTCTCTCTCATGCCCAGCCCTCACTTTCTCTCTCTCGCAACAGCAACAGCACCGGCGCGGGCAGATCTCCGGCGTCCAGGTAACCTTCCTCTCCTCTCCTCTCCTCTCTTCTCCCCTCCTCTCCCTAATCCTGAGCTTTCTGCCATTGCGGCTCATTTTCACTATCGCCTGGGATTTTAGGAAATGAGTAATTTATTTTTCCCCTTCAGTGTAAAGCAAATGCCTTTTTGTACATTCTACTAATTATTCTCCCCCATCTTAAATTGCTTTACATTGAGTGATTGTCTATACTCTCTCGCTCTCTCTCTCTCTCTCTCTCTCTCTCTCTCTACTCTTTGTCTACATTTATCGCAAACTGTTTTCACGCTGTCTATCAACTTCCTTCTTTGTCTTCGACCGTCTCAAGAGTTAATTGAACAAATTCATATATTTCTTTTGTTTTCTCTTCAGATCCTGTTGTCCTTGAGTATACAAAATGTTACGATTTCTCATTGATTCTTATGTTAGTCACTACTGTTTGTGCCTTTGCTAGTTCAATTTCTCATTTGTAGCCTTTTAAGTTCCATTGAATTTGAGTAGAAGTGGAGTTTTGATGTCAATACATGTTGATCTACTGTTTTGCTAAGCTAATTCTGGGGAATTCTGTTGAATCTCTTTGGAATTTATTGGGTTTTTGTTTTTATTGCATAAATTCAATTAAGGCGCTACATTGCGCTTCTAGTTGGGTTTTAATGGTGTTTAATTATCATAATTAGTGTAGATGAATCCAATAAGAAGTTGTTTTGAAGTGGTTTATATTATAGTTCAGTTGCTTTTGACATTCTTGGTATGTTTGCAATTTATATTTGATCTAAAGCTATTCATGTGTGTTTGGATTGATTCACATTCTTTTAAGGAATTATTGAAGTTTGTTTGTTTTGAGGTGATTTTAATTCAATTGGTGTTGATTTATGGACAAATTGGTAAGCACAAATTTGTTTTTATTTTTTTATTTATATATATATATTTTTTTGGGTCCTAAAATTTGATGTTGTTTTGTAGGAGGCTTTATTCTTTTGACTGTGTTTTGGAGGCAGATCTGAAGATCTCAAATCATCAGCAAAGCTGGCAGCAACACTAGCTTGGAGGTTTGCTCCCAACAATGGCAGCAGCCTTGCCACTAATGATCTGGTACTTATGTGTGGGGATATAATCAGTTTGGTATGGTCAGTATTTAGGTAAAAAAATTTACCGAACCGATAATGTCGGTTTTATTATTTTGAACACCGATACAAACTGCTTCTCCCATCAACCGAACCAATTGAAACGGTTTAGTTCGATACGGTTAAATTGGTCTAAGACCTTTTAAACTTGAGTCACTTTTAAATATAAACACTAATCTATATAAAAATATTAAATTAGTTATTTGTCTACCATTTCAAACATATCTAATCCATTCATTTAATAAAATTCTTTTCAATTCCTAGATTAACAAAAATAAAAACAAAAAAAAAAAGTTAAAAAATACTAAAGTTTCAAAAATAATGAATTAGAGTTAAAATTATATATAATAAGAGTTTACAAACTTAGGTTATAAGGATGATAAGGTTAATTAATTAAGGTTAATAATTTATTACACTTATTAATATCATTATATTATTAGATTATATATATTATAAATATAATACGTATTGAAGTGGTCGGTTTTGGTGTAGTTTGGTGCACAAGGTGCTTGAACTGATACCGAACCGAAAATTGAAAAAATTTAACTTTCAAAACCGCACAGACTGATTCTTGTTAAAAAACAGACCAAATATAGTCAATTTGATCCAATTCAATTGATTTGGTCTAGTTTTTCGGTTTTTCTTACATCCCTACTTATGTACTTATTTCTACGTACAATAAACGATTGGTTTGCCTTTTTGAGACTTGAATTTTGGAGCAATTTGGGTAATAGTGGATATATTTTGCATTCTTACACAACATGCTGTATCACTTTCATGTTATTACTCTTGTGGCTTCCTATTTTCTTGATTAGAATCTTTAGGGTGGGCAGCATCCTTTTGAATAATTATGTTGATAACATTTTCTTTTCTTTGCTTCTATATCTAGTGGTGACCGCAACTGTCTCATTCTTTTTATTTCAGGAGAGATATGGGGATGCTAAACATCATGATTTAGGGCCGCCAACTCCACATTCACTTATAAAAATGGGTTTAAGGTTAGTTCAATTATTATCAGCACCTGCAATTAAGAGCCAAATAGTCTTCCAATTTGCAATTTCTGGGAACCCTGTTCTTGTGAGTTTACTATGCTAGAATCACATTTTAATGTTCTTTGGCAAGCATTTCTTTAGTTGAAAACTGCCTGCTCACTGCAGACATTGGCAAACACTGATTGAGGCTTCTATTGGCTCATCAATACAGCATCCTAATTAAAAAATTATCATGCTCTAAACAATTTATCATGCATTCAATTTTATCTTTATGAAGCAGTTACTACTATTGGGCATCCAGCTTCACTGTATCACAAACGATTTATGCCCCTCAAAGCAGAAAAAATGAGAGAAAGATCTAAGGGATAACTCTGATTGTGGACATACCTGTCAATGTCAAGTTCATAGTTTTTGCTAGAGTGAAATATCTTATTCAGAAGACACCTCATTTATAATATTTTACCTTTCTAAAATTCTCTTCTGAATGCTTATATAAATTGCTTACCTGAAAAAGGAAATATATTAATGTATTGACTAAAATTCAACTAATGTCATTAAAAAAACTTACCCCAGTAACTTGTGTTTATTTAAAATTAACATTTATTTTATTTCTACTCTATTGGGGCTTCCCCTTGGTAGGCTGTCATGTAACTTAGGGCTGTCGACCCACGTTCTCTTTGAACTCCTGCTCCCTGTTGTGCCTTCAACTTGAACTGTCAACCTTCACTTTTCTTTGTCTATGGAGTCATTAGCCCTTTTTTTCTTTGCTCATGGAAATACTAATGTTGTTAAAGAAATCATTCAGCATCTGCACTGTGTAGGGTGGGGCCTTTAATAGTACATTGTCGGCCCAGATCAGTTTTAATGGTGTTGCAATGGTTAAAAAATAGATGATTTTTACTGCTCAAGCACCTTACATTCCCAAATTACCTGCAGCGAGTGTAGTAACATGGAAGACCCACATGGAACACTGGCTAGTGTTGCCCAATGCATTGAGCAGTTGCGGCAGAATTCTTCATCTGTACAAGAAAAAGAGTAATCCTTGAAGCAGTTGCTCGAGCTTATTGATACACGTGAAAGTGTTTTCAGTGCTGTTAGATCTCATTCTCAGGCAGTTCCTGTACTCATGTCTCTTCTTCAATCAGGATCACTTGGGATGAAGATGCAGGCTACTACTGCTTTCAACTGAAGGAGTAGTGCTGGTGCTATGGGAGCAACTACAGAAGGGGCTAAAGGCTGGAAATGTTGTTGATAACTTGCTGACAGGAGCCTTAAGAAACCTTTCCAGCAGCACTGAGGGATTCTGGTCTGCAATCTCTGTAATCACAGTGACAATATACATGCACGCATTGAGAGTGCTGATGCTGTTCCTGCTTGACTATGGCTACTAAAGAATAGTAACTCAAATGGGAAAGAAATTGCTGCGAAGACATTGAACCATTTGAAGATCTTATTTTGCTCCGATCTCCCAATCGCATTGAAGATCAATATAAGGATATTGAAAAGTATGGTTTTGAAACAGGTGTTGTTTTGACCTCCCAACCTTGTAGTTTAGCTTTAAACACAGATTATTTGTTGTTGCTTAGGTTAAATGTAACTACAAACCCTCACAATCTCTCTCTCGCTTTCGCAGACCCTACAAACTCTCTCTACCAGCCCTTACTCTGTTTTTCTTTTCAATTTTGTTACAGGAGTTAGTATTCTAGGTAATGTATAATACATGTGTATATATATTATATTTCTATTTTTATAATTTTTTAAAAAATATTCTTGTTCTTATTAAAATTTTGGGTTCTGAAATGCAGGTGGAGTGCTGTGTAGTGGCTAGTAAATGAGATTTAGGGTTGATTTGGCATAACCTAAAAAAGTCAAAAAGTCACTATCCTATTTAAGTCATATCATCTTATTTAAATCACATCACCTCTCTAACACATCACATCAAACCCAATCCAAACTCAACTCATATAAGTCAATAAATCAAAAAGTACACTTTTTTAGAACAGTCCAAACCAACCCTTGGAAGCAAATCATTTTCATAGATTGTTAGTTGCTGCCTTTCTAGTTTGTTCCTCTGCTCAATTTATCCATCAATTCAATCTCAAACCCTTCAACTCTCAAACTCAACAAGGTATGGAAAACTACCCATTTCCTCATTCTCTCTCTTCATAATTCTTCTTCTTCTAATAGGTTTGATAAATCAATATTTCTCTGGCAAACTCATTTCTATGACTTTGCAATGTTGCTAGAAATTATGTATTTATATGCGATTCTGGAACAATATGTAAATGGTCTGAGTAAGTGTGTAATAGAAACCCCAATACTTTATTTGGAACAGAACTTAAAATGTAATTCAAAATAGATTATACAAACCCGATTTGGGAATTCAATATTATAAAGTGTTTCTTATTTGTATGTAATTTAATTGTTGTTAACAGAGATTGGATTTCAAAAATATTTTCAATAATGGGTTCGTATTTAAATATAATGATTTTATTGTATAATATGGCACTAGTTTGTGTAACCAATCTTAATAATTAATATTTACACATTGTGATATTGATCTTATAAGTTTGTTTGGCATTACCAATCACAACAAAATAGTGAGAACGGGTTGACATATCAAAATGCTCAAACAGCGTCAAATGTCAACGAAACTTGACACACATGACTAACTAGGCACAAATGACTTTTAGGAACAGACAAGACTCGAGACCGATTCCCGATTTTAAATCTAGAGCCTAATTTTCGTCTGTGAAAACTTGTCTTTTAGAAACTCTTTCGAATCGGTTGACACACTAAAATGGTCAAACGACGTCGGATGTCAACGAAACTTGACTCACTTGACTAACTAGGTACAAATTACTTGTAAGAAAAGACGGGACTCGAAATCGATTTTCGGTTTGAATCTAGAGCCTAATTTTTGTTTGTGAAAACTTGTCCTTTAAAAACTTTTTTACCGAACCGGTTGACTCACTAAAATGCTCAAACAGCATCGAATGTCAACGAAATTTGACACACATGACTAACTAGACACAAATGACTTGTAAGAAAAGACGAAACTCGAAACCGATTCCGATTTTGAATCTGGCGTCTAATTTCCTTTTGTGAAAACTTATACTTTGGAAACTCTTTTTGGAACCGGTTGACACACTAAAATAGTCAAGTGGTGTCGGATGTCAACGAAGCTTGACACACTTGACTAACTAAGCACAAATGACTTCTAGGAAAAGATGGGACTCGAAACCGGTTCCGGTTTTTGTGAGAACCCAAATATAAAAATAAAGTAAATAATTAAATAATAATAATTTTATAATCTCAAATATTTTGATGGTGAATCCTACAGTGCAAATTAAATTTTATTGGAGGGTATTTTAATTAATTTTAAACCTGAAATAAATTTATGGTGAAAGTTTTTAATTTAGAGGCAAGATTTATTATTAAAAATATACAGAGAGAGGAGGGTGTGACTTGAACTCTAGACCACAAAGTTAATAAATAAGGTTCTTAACATTTGAGTTGCATATAACTTATATATATGTTTTGTATATTTATCTATTTAGTTGACCTACGTGTGCCCACAACTAGTATAAAATAAAATAAACATAAACCCTACTCTCTTATTTGTTCACAGCCCTAGCAGCCAGCCGTGGGTTTATGGAGGGTGAGGGGTGATTCAATCATCAAGATTATTGTTGTAGCCAAGAAGGAGAGCTTTGTGTGTGTTGTGTTGTGTGGCCTCTTAGGTTTTCTTCTCTTCTTTCTTTGTTCTTTATCCTTATTCTATTGTTATTTAATTCATTGATGGAGAGATTGTAGGTGTATGTATTTTGTGTATATATATACCGTTAAGAATTTGAGGAATTAAATTCATGTATAAAGAATGGGTGTAATTCTTAATTCAAAAATTCTCCACAGAATCACAAACTTTAAAAATCGAGTAATCATATCAAATTGATGAATTTTGAATTGAAATTTTTACAGTAGATTAATTACATATTGAATTGCATATCTGAATTTTCTCATAATTTTTGGGAGTCAAAATCTATATTAATTGCTGCGTTTAAATCTGTCTAGAAAACTGGTTTAAAACAGTAATTTTGAAAGTGCTGTTCTCTTTGGGTATAAATCTGAAAATTATCAAATTAGCGTCATTAGAACCGGTTACAAGTCTAGTTTCTTACATTTTTGGCCTTGCGTTGATTGCTCGTGCATATTAAGAGAACCATTAATTTCTTTAAGGTGTTACAGAAAACAACCTGTTTGAATGTAATTAATTGTAAATAATTATTTTGATAAGCAAATCAAATGAAACCAATTGGGTTTGAAACTTAGGATATATTAGTTGATATCTGGAGGGTTTTGGAATTTTTCGAACAGCGTGGAGTGGGTTTTGTAATTTTCAAAGTTAGCAAATAGATTGGGAAAGCTTGTTTAAAATTCTATTTTATCTTAAAGTTATTTTTAATTAAGTTTTAATTTGAACGCATGTCTTGGGTGATTTTAGACCTTGAAGAACATGAACTTAGGTAATATTTAAGAGTAACGGGGAGTTGGGTTGAGCCGTGTTAGTGCGCTTTAGTTTAACATTACTTAGTTCCTATTCTTTAGTATTTTTAAATTAGTAGTGACGTGTAGTTTTCATACTTGGTTCAGGGCACTAGTTGGACTTTCATACTCTATTCGAGGATTATATTATTTCGTTTTCAGGTGAGTAATTTCATGCTACACATTTTTATAAATGTTCCCCTACCCTGAATTGTTGGAAAATTTAATTGTTGTTTCAGTACTAAACTTTTTTGATAAATTATTATATTATCAATGGAATCAAATTATTTATGAAATATGTGTGAACTTAGCATACTGTAAACTATTTGTTTTAGTCTCATGTTTATAATGGTGAACTACCATGTTTTGTGAAACTGATGTGTATTGATTATTGGGACCATCCGTATATTTTAGTCTAGGGAAATTATTCCACTGTGTGTGGTGACTCTGGCCACTAGGGAACAAATTCGAGTTGGGCCGTGATGACTCTAGTGCTCAACGATTGTAAGGAAAAGACCTAGGCTAGGCTAGGTGACCTTCAATGGGATTATCTTAGAGAAAAGGCTCGGGTTGCCACCCTAAGGATGACTCTTAGTTCGGTATTGGATCCAACGAGGCTTATAGCCTTGAGAACTGTGTGGCATATTACTTGTTATTCTTGGTACCCAGAAAATTATTGGTGTTCATGTTGTAATCTGTTTTAAGTGGAAAATGTCATTTATCATGTTCTTGAGAGACATGAGTATTTTAATTGTTGAACTGTGAAACCTTCTTTTTGAAACAGATTGTCTTTACCAAACTATATGCCAATCTAGTTTCTGTGATATATATCTTATTTTGGAATTGAACCTTGTTTTCAAAACTGTATTTATTATCCATGTTGCTACTCACTGAGCTATCAGCTGACTTAGCTGTTTATCATTTCCAGGTGTTAGAAGGACTTAGAGTGAACTCATGGTGTAGCGGGGACTCAATTGCATGGACCTCTAGGACATTCATTTATTTTGTTTTAGATTGTTATGCCAAGTAGTGCATATTTATTTTTATTTTTTTTATTGAGCTTCATTTAGGATTATTTTGATATGTGGGCTGTTTATGTCCTATAAGTTTGGATGGTATTGATTACGGTTGATTTTGCCATTTTTACTTGTGGCATGTCACTGGATTGAGTTTGGTTATTTATTACTGGACTTTTATATAGTTGTTCAATGGGATTATAGATTAGTGGTTAGGCTTACATGTGCCTTGGGCTAAGGCCCTGTGGGCCTCGGCCGGTCATATCTGGTTTGGCGTGTGACAATTTTGAATCTAGAGCCAAATTAATATTTGTGAAAACTTGTCCTTTAAAAACTCTTTTTCTGAACCAATTGACACACTAAAATGGTCAAATGGAGTCAGATGTTTATGAAACTTGACACACGACTAACTAGGCACAAATGACTTGTCGGAAAAGACAGCACTCGGCCTCTTGACATTGATTATTTGTTCTTTGTTGTGTCACCTATATTGCCTTTTTTTTGTTGTTAATCTCAGATCTGTTTCATGTCTACTAGCATGAACTACTAGGGGCTGCTTTGTCTGTGTTTAAGCATAATTATTGGGCTAGATTTCTTGTTTTGTGTTTATTCGATTATTGTTAGATTGTAGTGGAATGTGTTCAATCAATACTTGATTTTAATAGTATTGCATCATTGTAGGATGTAATTAAAGTTTCTTTGGATAGTTCATGTATACCAATAGTCCAATTGGCGAAGGGACTTCTTATTAGTGACGATCCGTTGTGTGAAATTGATGGAGTTCCAATTAGGCCGAATATTGCAAAGTCTTTGTTTTAAAAGCAAAAAAGTCGAATGCTTGTTTGAAAACACCATCCTAGGGAACAGTTGGAGAAACTGTTGGAAGATACATTGTGTGGCGCTCGATTCATGTATATGTTACAATCTTATTTATTTATTTATTGAAATAAATATCAAATTTTTATATATTTTTTATAAGCTTGAAATTGATTATATTGTAAATAATATATATATATATATATATATTTTGTTTCTTTTTGCAAATGCTACCCTTTGGGGTACGTGATAATATCTTCGAATATCGATATTGGAGCTTACTATTGATAGTAAAATAAGCTATAATATATAAGTTTTTTTATTTGTACTGTGGATACTTTTGTTTGTTTTAGATACAAATTTGAGTTTTTGAATTATCAAAAATTATTAGTATTGTTGGAGGATTTTTTATATATTTTTGTAAAGAGTGTTTGGTTGACACTGTATTGTTACAGGGTACATATATATTATTATTCATATATATTTTTTTTGTGAATGTGAATGTGGATGTGTGTGGATGTTATTTATTTTAGAAAATATTAATAATTTTTATAATGAATCAATTAATAAAATATATATTTATTTTATAAAAAAAAAATTTGCGATAGTAATAAACCGTCGGTAATGTAATCATCATTTTCTTGCATTTTACTAGCGATGGGTTAACCTGCCGCATATACATCTTAGTTCAATTCTTTAGCGACAATTTAAACTATTGCGAATATATTATTGATTTAATTCTATTTTTTTGTGACGTTTTAGATCGTCGCTAATAATACTTTTAGCGACATTAATTGCTATCTCTAAAAAAAAATTTGATGACTGCATCCTAAACTGTCACTAAAAGTGATGTTTTCTCCCTTTTTTTGTGTAAGGTTAAACTGTCACAAAAACCGTTGATTTGCCATCGCTACAAGAAAGTGACGGTTTGTAACCGTCGCAAATACTTTTTGTCACGCCCCCTTCCACCACCGTCCCGTTTCATGTCGCTACTCCTTCGCAAAAAGTCTTTTGAGACGGCACGTGGACCTTTTGCAACGTTTGAGACTGTCGCAAAAGGTCCGGTTTTTAGTAGTGTGATTTGTGAAAAGATAAATTGGAACAACAAGAGATGGGATATTTCATTGCTCAAAGGATAATGCATTTTTTTTTTTTTTCTTCTGAACATGTCCCCATTAATGTGCTACTAAAATTGGGAAATGGAATGAGATTTCTCTTTTTGTTTGATAAATGGGTAGAGATGGTGTCATTAATGATTTCATCATTATGACTCAGGAGTATGTCATAGAGAAGATTTTGTTTGTATGGGAAGAGGAAGACCATCATAAAGCATGGGCACTCCGAAAATGTTATCGTACTCGTACTGAGTACTTACTGGGTACTTGTACTGATAAGGGTGCATGTGTACAGGGTACTCGAAATACATACCGAGTATTTTTTATATTTTTTTTGACAATTTGGTACTCCGTGGGTACTTCATGGGTACGGGATGAGTACATCGTGAGTACACCAAGCTATGAGACATTGGTTGAGATAAATTTAATTTATTAAAGTTCTGATTTACTTGAAATTGCAAATCCTTTACTTGATGTGCTAGAAATGAAAGATATATTATTCAATGATGAAGTTTATGGAACTGAAAACTGAAATTTCAAAGTTTTAAATTTTACTTAGCTTGCTTTTTTTGGAATGAAACTTTATTTTGTAATTTCTCCTATTTAATGATTTTAAAATAGTTTATAGACTTTGCTTTGGCGTTAGTATTGTTGAACTATGATTTCTCTTTTGATTTTATAATCTCTCCTTTTAGTTTTGCTATTGAACTTTGATTTGTAAATTGAATCTCAAATTATAAATTATAAAAAATAAAAAATTTATTGGCGTATCCCAACTGTACCAGTATCTGAACTTTTTTAGGTTTTTCAGTATTGGCGTACCCGTAACATACCTATATCAATATCCGTACCCGCACCCGGTCTTTTCCTTTTGGTTGTTGTATCCGGACTTATGTTCCGTAGATCCCGTTGTTATCAAATTGTTGTTATCGTCCTTTAATTTCTTATTTTTGAGTTATAGGATGTGTTGGGCAGGTTTGTTACAGGTTGGTTGGGTTTGGAAACCAAGTGTTGCTGTCCAGATTTTTGGACCTTCGCTCGAGCGAGGAGTTGGTCGCTCGAGCGAGCTTTTGTTTTTGGTCCTTCGCTCGAGCCAGGGTTTGGTCGCTCGGGATGGACTTCATTAGCACCACTATATGTGTGCTTATTGATTTATGGAAGTGTTTTGGTATGAGCCTTAGTCTCATTTGTTTTGTTGATATTGGAAGTAATATTAATGTGATATATAGTTCACTTTTATAGTTTGGCCAGGTTCTGAGCCATATTGGTATAAATGGAAAATTGAATGAATAATGGAAGGTGAAACGTGTCATGGACATTAATGTCATGAAACTGTATATTGATGAAATGATTGTTTGTGTTAACCATCTATTGAATGCTATTACTTTATTCAATGCTTATATTTGGTTTAGTATATTTCTACTGGACTGTGGCTCACCCTATAAGGGAACATCATTTTCAGGTCCAGGTGATATGTTACCTCCAAGGACTTAGCTTGGAAGGATTTGGACTTTGAAGACTTGTCTTTAGTTATTTGTTTTATTTGATATTACATGTAAACATTCAAGCCAAGGGCTTAATTTGTAGTTGAGTTAGTACTCACGTTTTGTATCCAAGTGTTGTCTTGGAAAGATGTAAGCCCGTAGGGCATTTACTTTTGATGTTACATGTAATGTTTTTTCAATAATAATACTCTGATGGATGAGATAATAATTTGTTTCCTTTTATCAGTGCATGTTAATGTTATATATATTATGTTTTATTTTGGGGGCGTTACAACTTGGTATCAGAGCGTACCGGGTTCGAATACTTTGGGTACGTGGGAAGTGATTAGTATCACAATGGGTTCGTTTCGTTTGATAGAGACTTAGTGTACTGATATATGCTTATATGATAACATGTTTATGTGACTATATGGGTATGGAATGTAGTTTCTAGGATATTGATTGGAACCTTGAGTTTCTAGTAGTCTTGTTGGAAAGGCACTTGATCAATGCTGCTTCCAACCGGAACTATAGTAACGCTTCGGGACTGTCATTATCTAGGAATGAAATTCGTAGGTGCTTATGTGCTTACGTGGAATGAATTACTGTTGTCCAATGCATTAGGACGCGAGTGTTATAGCTTCGGCACATTTATTAATGTGCTAACGTCTTTGTTACCTTTATTAGGATGTCAGGACGAGGACGAGGACGAGGACATGGTAGGCGTGGTAGGCAGGAGGTGCCAATGCCGGAAGAGATTCCGGAGCAGCAGGAAGGAGTTGGCCAGGCCAATGTGGCCGAGCCAGTAGGCCAGCAGGCTATGGGCGCTTTGGCCCGAGAGATAGCAGGGGCATTCAGAGAGTCAGTTGGCATTCTTAGGGCTGGGAATCAAGCCCAGGTTGTTGTTGCGGATGCAGGACCCTCTTTTCTGAAGAGGGAGTTCTTCCGGTCCAACCCGGACGAATTTGTGGGTGATCTTAAAGAGCCACTTAAGGCAGATGAATGGCTCGAATAGACAACAAAGACGTTTGAGATGCTTGGCATCGAAGACGAGGGGTTAAAAGTGACCTTGGCATCGTTCCAACTGAAGGGGAATGCGGGTCAGTGGTGGAAGTTCACAAAGGGTCGTATAGGAGGTACATGGGAGGCTTTTGTAAATGCTTTCCAGGAGAGGTTCTTATCTCCAGCTGTCAGGGAAAAGCTGAGAGACCAGTTCTGTCAGCTTAAGCAGTCGAGTTCTTCAGTGGCTGAGTTTGAGGCTGCGTTTACCAGCTTGTCTAGGTTTGCACCTGAGTTGGTGGCGTCTGAGGAACGCCGTTGTATCGAGTTTGAGAAAAAGTTGAGACGTGGCCTCAAGCTGAGAGTTGGAGGAACTATGATTTGGGATTATAGGCGTATGGTTGATGCTGCAGCCCATATAGAGATCATGATGCAGGAGGAGGAGGAAGGGCAGAAAGGCTCCAAGAGGAGTCAGGATGGCCAGAGTGATGGCAGGAGACAGAGAGGTTTCACTCCTCAACAGTCTCAGAGTAGCTTTTCTAGATCGACTTTTCCAGTGCCGAGTGCAGGTTCTGGGAAAGGCAGTCAGGGAGACATTACCTGTTTCAAGTGTGGTCAGCTGGGCCACAAGTCTCCAGTTTGCCCGCAGAGGGGAGGAGTACAGAGAGTAGTATCTTCTTCGGCTCGATCTCAGAGCCAGAGTCAGGGTAGAGGCCAGCCGCTCTCTTGTTTTCAGTGTGGTCAGGCAGGGCACATGAAGAGGTATTGCCCGCAGTTGAGTGGCACATCTGGTGCATCTGGCTTGAGGCAAACACAGAGTCATCAGCCAGCTCAGTCGGTTCAGGCCTCAAGGGCCAATCAGGGGGCTTCATCGTCCCAGTCTGTGCAGCAGTCTTATGCTCCTAGGGGTGAGCAGGTAAATTAGAGACCGTCTGGGCGCGTGTATGCTGTTACCGCGCAGGACCTAGTACCGGCTCCATCAGTAGTGAGAGGTACCTTTTTGTTTTGCAACTCGGTTGCCAGTGTGTTGATTGATACGGGTGCATCTCATTCTTTTGTATCTGCTGCATTTGCATCTGTGTTGGAGTTGGAGTTGGCGCAGTTAGCATCTCCTATTTGTGTAGTGTCACATCTTGGGGGTGAGTTGATTCTGAAACAGGGTTGTAGAGGTTGTGATATAGAGGTCGCCGACTATAGGCTTTCGTTCCCTTTTGTAGTTATGCCTATGAAGGGCTTTGATGTTATTTTGGGTATGGACTGGCTATCGTCATACCGGGCTGTTATCGACTGCTACCGCCAGAGGGTCACATTATGTACTTTGAGCAGGGAGTGGTTCCATTTCTTGGGGGACCGGGTTGGTAGTATTTTGCCACCGAGGTATGATTCGCAAGGGCGGAGTGAGCTTAGTGGTCTACTTGCTAGCTTTGAGAGTGATGAGTGTGATGAGACCCAGATTGTGTTGCCGAGGATGGTTTGTGAGTACTCGGATGTCTTTCCTGAGGACCTCGTTAGTTTGCCACCTCACCGAGAGATTGAGTTCTCTATTGATCTTGTGCCTGGCACGACGCCGATTTCTATGGCACTTTACCGTTTTGCTCCAGCAGAGTTGGTCGAGTTGAAAGTTCAGCTCCAGGAATTGCTAGATAAGGGCTTCGTTCGCCCTAGTGTTTCACCGTGGGGAGCACCAGCCCTCTTTGCTAAAAAGAAAGATGGTGCCTTGAGATTGTGTATTGACTACCGGAAGTTGAATCGGGCTACGGTCAAGAATAAGTACCCTATACCCCGTATAGATGATTTGTTTGACCAGTTAAAGGGTTCCCGCTGTTTCTCTAAGATAGACTTGAGATCGGGTTACCGCCAGTTGAGGGTCAGGGAGGAGGATATTCCGAAGATGGCATTCCGTACGCGGTATGGCCATTATGAGTTTCTGGTGATGCCATTTGGGCTTACCAACGCACCGGCAGTCTTTATGGACTTGATGAACCAGATCTTTCGGGAATTCTTGGATCGTTTTGTGGTCGTTTTTGTGGACGACATTCTTATCTATTCACCTTCAGAGGAGGAGCACGAGGCACACTTGAGAGTGGTGCTTGAGTTACTTAGAGCCCATAGGTTGTATGCCAAGTTTGGGACGTGTGAGTTCTGGCTAGGAGAAGTCAAGTTTTCAGGCCATGTGGTTTCCGGGGAAGGGGTGTCTGTTGATGCATCCAAGACTGAGGCAGTGCAAGATTGGGCACAGCCTAAGAGTGTGTTTGAGATCCGCAATTTTCTAGGATTAGCTGGGTATTACCGCCGATTTGTGAAGGATTTCTCCAGATTAGCTTCACCGTTGACTAGACTGACTCGGAAGGGAGTCAAATTTATATGGAGTGAGACTTGTGAAAAGTCATTCCAAGAGCTGAAAGTTAGATTGACCACCGCTCCGGTCTTGATTATTCCGGAGAGAGGGCTGGGTTATGCAGTCTATTGTGATGCCTCACGAGAGGGTTTGGGTTGTGTGTTGATGCAAGGGGGGAAAGTGGTAGCTTATGACTCACGTCAGTTGAAGATTCACGAGAAGAACTACCTTACGCATGACCTAGAGTTAGCGGCTGTGATCTTTGCCTTGAAAATTTGGAGGCATTACTTTTATGGTGAGAGGTTCGAGGTGTTCTCGGATCATAAAAGTCTAAAATATCTGTTTACACAGAAAGACTTTAACTTGAGGCAGAGGAGGTGGATGGAGTTTATTGAGGATTACGACTTCGAGTTGCATTATCATCCGGGGAAGGCCAATGTTGTGGCCGACGCTCTTAGCAGGAAATCCATAGGTGATGTAGCTTGTATAGCCATCCGGGAGTGGGAGATGTTGGGGGCACTTGGCGAGTTCGATTTGTTGCTGGGCGAATCCGTTGAGGCTGCGGCCTTGTTTTCTATTATTGCGCAGCCTACACTAGTGACTCGAGTGTTAGAGGCACAGAGGGGTGACCTTGAGATAGAATCCCTCTGAGAGAAGATCTCCAGTGGGAAGGTTGAGAAGGGTCTGACGGTGTATTCCGACCTGAGTGTGAGATACCGAGACTGTTTGTTCGTGCCGGAGTCTTGCCGAGAGGAGGTACTCCGAGAGTTTCATCATTCGCGCCTTGCGGTGCATCCAGGAGCTACCAAGATGTATCGGGATTTGGGTCGCTAGTTTTGGTGGCGGGGTATGAAGAAAGATGTGGCAGTTTTTGTGTCTAAGTGCCTTACTTGTCAGCAAGTGAAGGCCGAGCATCAGAGGCCAGCGGGTTTGTTGCAACCCTTGCCTATTGCAGAGTGGAAGTAGGAGCATGTCACTATGGACTTCGTTGTAGGTCTTCCGAGGACTCAGCGGGGTAGTGATGCTATTTGGGTGGTTGTAGACCGGTTAACTAAGTCGGCGCACTTCATTCCTATGTGCGTGAGAGATTCGGTAGATCATCTTACCGACTTGTATATTCGGGACATAGTGAGGTTGCACGGGGTCCCAGTGACGATCGTCTCAGATAGAGATCCTCGTTTTACTGCTAGGTTGTGGTAGAGTTTGCAGAGTGCCTTGGGTACTTAGTTGACCTTCAGTACAGCTTATCATCCTCAGACTGACGGGCAGTCCGAGCGTACTATTCAGATCCTTGAGGATATGCTTCGGGGTTGTGTCCTTGACTTTAGTGGGACATGGGAGAGGCACTTACCATTGGTGGAGTTTGCTTACAACAACAGCTTTTAATCTAGTATCGGTATGGCACCGTTTGAGGCCTTGTATGGCCGACCTTGTAGGTCTCCGGTTTGTTGGGCCGAGGTGGGTGACGCACCTTTGTTGGGTCCGGAGTTGGTTAGGGAGACGACGGAGAAAGTTGAGCTTATCTGTAGGAGGCTTGTTACAGCCCAGAGTCGTCAGAAATCTTATGCTGACCGTAGGATGAGGCCTTTGGTGTTTGAGGTGGGTGACCATGTCTTTCTGAAGATATCACCTAGGCGGGGATTGATGAGGTTTGGGAAGAGCGGGAAGTTGTCCCCTCGGTTTATTGGCCCTTTTGAGATCCTTGAGAGGATTGGCGAGACTGCCTATCGTTTAGCTTTGCCACCGCAGTTATCCGGAGTTCATGACATGTTTCATGTGAGTATGCTTCGGAAGTATGAGCCGGATCCATCACATGTGTTGGATTGGACCGATTTAGTGGTTGACGAGGATGTCTCGTATGAGGAGAGACCGGTTCGGGTCTTGGATAGGCGGGATCAAGTTTTGCGAGGCAAGACCATTCCCTTGGTGAAGGTTCTATGGAAACATCACGGAGTGGAGGAAGCCACTTGGGAACGTGAGTTGGAAGTCCGCGAGAAATATCCAGACATGTTTATTGATTTGTAATCTTGTATTTAGATTTTGTAATATTGTTGAACTTAAGAGCTTTATATATGTCTTAAGTTGGAAAACATTGAAAATGTTTTGGTTTAATGAAAGTATGATTTGGAACATGCCTCAACTTGGAAGTGGAATGTAATATGTATATGTTGATTATACTATAGAATTGGAGTTATATCATGAAATTGAATATGATATAGAAATGGAAATCATGTATATGAAAACTGTTGAAATTAAAAGGAAAATTGCATATTGATAATGCAGGTTGATTTGTATATTGTGAGATGCCTCTTAATAAGAGATGAAATGGCCGGTATTGGGTCAAGTTGGTTATTATTGAATTATAGCGATCCCGGTTTCCCTTCCTTTAATCATTGTATTCGGACTTAGGTTCCATGGAATTGGTTGTTGTATATATCTTGTTTACATCCTTTACTCATTGCATTCGAGTCTTGGGTTGTGTTGGGTAGGTTTGAAATAGGTTGGTTGGACTTAGAAACCAAGAGTAGTTGCCCAGATTTTTGCCTTCACGCTCGAGCTGGGATTTTGACGCTCAAGCGGGCCCTTCGTTGTTGTTTGTCCGCTCGAGCGGGAGTTTCGGCGCTCGAGCGTATTTCCCCATCTCCCAGTATCTCCTCTGCAGTGTTGTACGCTCGAGTGGGAGTTTTGATGCTCGAGCGGGATGTCATGTGTGACGCTCGAGCAGGAGAGTTGACGCTCGAGCGGAGACCTGGTTCAGTAAAAAGTTCTGGAAGTGTGTATCCGCCGCTCGAGCGGGATTGTTGACGCTCGAGCGGGAGTCTGTGAGTGACGCTCGAGCGGAGGTTTCCACGCTCGAGTGGGGAGACTTTTATTTAAATCCGAGATCTGACTTTTGGATCACTTTTTCAACTCCTTTTCCCTCTCTTACTTTTCCAAACCTCTATTAGAGAGCTTCTCTCACTAGAGCCTCAACTTCTCTCTAGGTATTGATCTAGCTAGGGTGTTTTCCTTACCTTTGATCTTTACAAAAGTTGGGTTGATCGTCGAGGGCTTTCCTTTGATCCGAAAATTTCGAGTTTTGGAGTACGTTGAGTTTCGTCATCTTCTTCCCTTGAGCTCCGAATTTGAGGTAGGGATTCCTACTCACTCTTATGGTCTTTGACATAGATTTTTGGTGATTTTGATAAAGTGTTGAAGTTGGGAAATTTTGGGACTTAGGGTTTCAAAATGTTAGAAGAGGGTTTTATTATTTTGATTCTAAAATGAGTATTTTGCGTTTCAAAATAGTGGTATGGTTGTTGGTTGATGAAATATAGACCATTGGGTTATTATTGAAAAAAAAAATGGGGGAGAATGCCCTAATTTGTATATAAATTAATTGGTACAATTAATTTGGGAAGTTATGGATTTATGAAATTGAGTTGTAAATAGTGAAATTGGTTCATTATGTGATGAAATGGTGGAGTTTGATTTATTAACTGCTCACTCTTGAAAACATTGATATTTTATCTGTTGAAGTTTTTATTATCTATTTAGAAATAATTGCTTGGGCTACCGGTGGAGGGTAGTTTTGATTGTTGTAGACAATGCATGATGATTAGGCAAACTAAAACTAATCAATTGGTTATGTCATAGAGTATGACGGTTGGTAGAATACATTAACGTTATGTATTGATTGATTGTGTATATGACCTATGTGTATATACGTTATGTGTGTGGGAGGAGATAGGGGATGTACTCCACAGTTTAGGGGAAGATAGGGGATGGACCTCTAAACCGGATATTGTTTGGGAGGAGATAGGGGATGGACTCCATTGATACAGCTCATATGCTTGTCAGATAATGTGTTGATACAGCTCATATGCTTATCTATGGAAGTATTGATACAGCTCATATGCTTATCTGTTGAAATGTGGATACAGCTTGTACGCTTATCTGTTGAGGTGTTGATACAACTAATATGTTTATCTATTGTAAAATGGGAAATGTTTAAAATGAGTCATTGTCTCATACAAGTGGGTGGCCAGGTTCTGAGCCGTTAGTGTAAATTGTGAAATTGTTATGACATGAAATATGAAATGGAAATGGATTGTGAACTGATTGGTGGAAATTGAACATTTAACAATTGCTAATGTCTTAGTTATTGCTCATACTGTGTTTAGCATATCTCTACTGGGCGTTGGCTCACCCTATATGGGACATTATTTTCAGGTATATGTAGCATGCCACCTCCAAGGACATAGCTTGGATGATGATGAGAGTTGAAGACTCTTTTTGATTGTTTATTTGTATTACATGTATATCAAGCCGAGGTCTTATTTTGTATAGAGTTAGTACTCTTCTTTTTTGTAACCAAGTGTTGACTTGGAAAGCTGTAAGCCTATAGGGCATTTGCTTTTGTTGTTAACATGTAATACTGTTGTAAGAACTACTATGATGAATAGAAATGGTTAATTTCTTTTGTATAATGCATGTCTAAAGTGATGGATTTATGTATTTATTTTTGGGACGTTACAACTGGTTTCAGAGCGTACCGGGTTCGAATACTTTGGGTACGTGGGAAGTGATTAGTATCACAATGGGTTCGTCTCGCTTGATAGAGACTTAGTAGTTAGTGTCATATGCTATGTGTTTAAATTGATCACATGCTTATGTGACTATGTGGGTATGGAACGTAGTTTCTAGGATGTTGATTGGATCCTTTGGTTTCTGGGAGTCTTGTTGGAAAGGCACTTGATCAATGCTGTTTCTAACCGGAACTCTAGTAACGCCTTGGGACTATCAGTATCCAGAAATGAAATTCGTAATTGCTTACGTGATTATGTGCTTACGTGGAGTGAATTACAGTTGTCCATGCATTAGGACGCGAGTGTTATAGCTTTGGCACATTTGTGAATGTGCTAATAGCCTTGGTTACCTTTATTAGGATGTTAGGACGAGGGCGTGGTAGGCGTGGCAGGCATGGTAGGCGGGAGATGCCTTTACCGGGCGACATTCCGGCAGTGCAGGAGGGTGTTGGTCAGGCCAACGTGGCCGAGCCAACGGGTCAGCAGGCTATGGGCGCCTTGGCCCGAGAGATAGCGGGAGCTTTGGGTATTCTCAGAGCTGAGAATCAAGTTACCGAGGCAGGACCTTCTTTCTTGAAGAGGGAGTTCTTCCGGTCTAATCCGGACAAATTTGTTGGGGACCCGAAAGAACCACTTAAGGCTGACGAGTGGTTGGAACAGATGGAGAAGACGTTCGAGATGCTTGGCATCGAGGACGGGGCCTTAAAGGTGACCTTGGCATCCTTCCAACTGAAGGGAGATGCTGGTCAGTGGTGGAAGTACGAGAAGGGTCGTGTTGGTGGTGTGTGGGAGGCTTTTGTGAACACCTTCCAGGAGAAGTTTTTGTCTTCAGCTGCTAGGGAGAAGCTGAGGGAGCAGTTTTGCCAACTTAAACAGCAGGGCTTGTCAGTGGCCGAGTTTGAGGCTACTTTTACTAGTCTGTCCAGGTTTGCACCTGAACTTGTGGTGTCTGAGGAATGCCGTTGCTTTGAGTTTGAGCGGAAGCTGAGGCGTGGGCTCAAGTTGAGGATTGGGGGGTCGTTTATCTGGGAGTATAGACGTTTGGTTGATGCTGCAGCTCACATGGAGCTCATGATGCAGGAGGAGGATGAGGGGCAGAGAGGCTCTAAGAGGAGCCAGGATGGTCAGAGTGATGGCAGGAGACAGAGGGGTTCTAACCCTCAGCAGTCTCAGGGTGGTTTGGCTAGATCAACCTTTCCAGTGCCGAGTGCGGGCTCTGGGAGAGGTAGTCAGGGAGGCTTGACTTGTTTTGCGTGTGGCCAGCTGGGTCACAAGTCTTCAGTTTGTCCGCAGAAGGGAGGGGGTCAGCGAGCTGCTTCTTCTTCAGCTAGACCTCAGGGCCAGAGTCAGGGCAGGGGCCAGCCTTTGTCTTGCTATCAGTGTGGTCAGCCTGGGCACCTGAAGAGGTATTGCCCGCAGTTGGGTGCCACATCGGGAGCGTCTGGTTGTAGGCAGACGCAGAGTTATCAGCCAGCTCGGTCTGTGCAGGCCTCGAGGGCCAATCCGGGAGCTTCGTCATCCCAGTCAGTGCAGCAGTCTTTTGCTCCTAGAGGGGAGCAGGTGGACTAGGGGCCTATAGGGCGCGTGTATGTTGTTACCGCGCAGGACCTAGTACCGGCTCCATCAGTAGTGAGAGGTACCTTTCTGTTTTGCAACTCGATTGCTAGTGTATTGATTGATACGGGTGCGTCTCATTCTTTTGTATCTGCTGCATTTGCATCTGTGTTGGAGTTGGAGTTGGCATTATTAGCATCTCCTATTTGTGTAGTATCACCTGTTGGGGGTGAATTGATTTTGAAACACGGATGTAGAGGTTGTGATATAGAGGTCGCCGACCGTAGGCTTCCTTTTCCCTTTGTTGTTATGCCCATGAAGGGCTTTGATGTTATTTTGGGTATGGACTGGCTATCGTCATACCGGGCTGTTATTAATTGCTACCGCCAGAGGGTCACAGTTTGTACCTTGAGCGGGGAGTGTTTCCATTTCTTGGGGGATCGGGTTGGTAGTGTGTTGCCACCGATGTATGATCCGCGAGGGCGGAGTGAGCTTAGTGGTCTGCTTGCTAGCTTCATGAGTGGTGAGTGTGATGAGACCTAGACTGTGTTACCGAGGGTGGTTTGTGAGTATTCAGATGTTTTTCCCGAGGACCTTGTTAGTTTGCCACCTCACTGAGAGATAGAGTTCTCTATTGATTTAGTGCCCGGCACGGTGCTGATTTCTATGGCACCTTATCGTTTTGCTCCAGCCGAGTTGAGTGAGTTGAAGATTCAGCTTCAGGAGTTGTTAGATAAGGGTTTTGTTCGCCCTAGTGTTTCGCCGTGGGGAGCACCGGCCCTCTTTGCTAAAAAGAAAGATGGTGCCTTGAGATTGTGTATCGACTACCGGAAGTTGAATCGGGCTACGGTCAAGAATAAGTACCCTATGCCCCGTATAGATGATTTGTTTGACCGGTTGAAAGGTTCCCGTTGTTTCTCTAAAATAGACTTGAGATCGGGTTACCACCAGTTGAGGGTCAGGGAGGAGGATATCCCAAAGACGGTATTCCGTACGCGGTATGGCCATTATGAGTTTCTGGTGATGCCATTTGGGCTTACCAATGCGCCGGCAGTCTTTATGGACTTGATAAACCGGATCTTCCGGGAATTCTTAGATCGCTTTGTGGTCGTTTTCGTGGACGACATTCTTATCTATTCGCCATTTGAGGAGGAACACGAAGAACACTTGAGAGTGGTGCTTGAATTACTTAGAGCCCATAGATTGTATACCAAATTTGGGGAGTGTGAGTTCTGGCTAGAAGAAGTCAAGTTCTTAGGCCATGTGGTATCCGGGAAAGGGGTGTCTGTCGATGCATCCAAGGTTGGGGCAGTGCAAGATTGGGCACCGCCTAAGAGTGTGTTTGAGATCCGCAGTTTTCTGGGATTAGCTGGGTATTACCGTCGGTTTGTGAAAGATTTCTCCAGGCTAGCTTCGCCGTTGACTAGATTGATGCAGAAAGGGGTCAAATTTGTGTGGAGTGAGACTTGTGAAACGTCGTTCCAAGAGTTAAAGGGTAGATTGACCACCGCTCCGGTTTTGATTATTCCGGAGAGAGAGTTGGGTTATGCGGTTTATTGTGATGCCTCACGAGAGGGTTTGGATTGTGTGTTGATGCAAGAGGGGAAAATGGTAGCTTATGGCTCACGTCAGTTGAAAATACACGAGAAGAATTACCCTACACACGACATAGAGTTAGCCGCAGTGATCCTTGCCTTGAAGATTTGGAGGCACTACCTTTATGGTGAGAGGTTCGAGGTGTTCTCGGACCATAAAAGTTTGAAATATCTGTTTACACAGAGAGACTTGAATTTGAGGCAGAGAAGGTGGATGGAGTTCATTGAGGATTATAACTTTGAGTTGCACTATCACCCGGGAAAGGCCAATGTTGTGGCCGATGCCCTTCGTAGGAAATCCATTAGTGATGTAGCTTGTATAGCCATCCGGGAGTGGGAGATGTTGGGTGCACTGGGCGAGTTTGATTTACTTCTGGGCGAATCTGTTGAGGCTGCGGCCTTGTTTTCTGCAGTTGCGCAGCCTACACTTGTGACTCGAGTGTTAGAGGCACAAAGAGGTGACCTTGAGGTAGAATCCCTCCGGGAAAAGATCTCCAGTGGGAAGGTTGAGAAGGGTTTGACGGTGTATCCCGACTTGAGTGTGAGATGCCGAGACCGTTTGTTTGTGCCGGAGTCTTGCCGAGAGGAAGTACTCCGAGAGTTTCATCATTCACGCCTTGCGGTGCATCCGGGAGGCACTAAGATGTATCGTGACTTGGGTCGCCAGTTTTAGTGGCGGGGTATGAAAAGAGATGTGGCGATTTTTGTATCAAAGTGCCTTACTTGCCAGCAAGTGAAGGCTGAACATCAGAGGCCAGCGGGTTTGTTACAACCCTTGCCTATTGCCGAGTGGAAGTGGGAACATGTCACAATGGACTTCGTTGTAGGTCTTCCGAGGACTCAGTGGGGTAGTGATGCTATTTGGGTGGTTGTAGACCGATTGACTAAGTCGGCGCACTTTATTCCCATGCGCGTGAGAGATTCGGTAGATCATCTTGCCGACTTGTACATTCGGGACATAGTGAGATTGCACGGGGTCCCAGTAACGATCGTCTCAGATAGAGATCCTCGTTTTACTGCTAGGTTGTGGCAGAGTTTGCAGAGTGCCTTGGGTACTGAGTTGACCTTTTGTACGGCTTATCATCCTCAGACTGACGGACAGTCCGAGCGTACTATTCAGATCCTTGAGGATGTGCTTCGAGGTTGTGTCCTTGACTTTAGTGGGACGTGGGAGAGGCACTTGCCCTTGGTGGAGTTTGCCTACAACAACAGTTTTCAGTCTAGCATCAGTATGGCACCGTTTGAGGCCTTGTATGGCCGACCGTGTAGGTCTCCAGTTTGTTGGGCCGAGGTGGGTGATGCACCTTTGTTGGGTCCGGAGTTGGTTAGGGAAACGACGGAGAAAATTGAGCTTATCCGTAAGAGGCTTGTTATAGCCTAGAGTCGTCAGAAATCTTATGCCGACCGTAGGAGGAGGCCTTTGGCGTTTGAGATAGGTGATCATGTTTTCTTGAAAATATCACCTAGGCGAGGTTTGATGAGGTTTGGGAAGAGTGGGAAGTTATCCCCTCGATTTATCGGTCCCTTTGAGATCCTTGAGAGGATTGGGGAAGTTGCTTATCGTTTGGCTTTGCCATCGCAGTTGTCCGGGGTGCATGACGTATTCCATGTTAGTATGCTTCGGAAGTACGAGTCGGATCCATCCCATGTGTTAGATTGGACCGACTTAGAGCTAGATGAGGATGCCTCATATGAGGAGAGACCGGTTCGGGTCTTGGATAGGCGGGATCAAGTCCTGCGAGGCAAGACCATTCCCTTGGTAAAAGTTTTGTGGAAACATCACGGAGTGGAGGAAGCCACTTGGGAACGTGAGTTGGAAGTCCGTGAAAAGTATCTGGACGTGTTTATTGATGTATAATCACATATTTTAATTTTGTAATACTGTTGAACCTTAAGAGCATTAAATATGTCTTAAGTTGTGGAACATTGTATATGTTGTGGTTAATGGAAGTTTATTTTAACATTGAATATATTAAATGTGTTGTGGAAATGCAAGCTTGAGATAAATGTTGCATGTGTTGTAAAATGGTGGAAAATGTGTTAAAAATTGTGGAATTCCGGGGAATGCATGTTTGTAATGCATGTTGTGAAAATATTGTGATTTGCCTCTTAAAAAGAGATGAGATGACCGGTAATGGGTCGGAATGTTGTGTTATAATTGTTGTGATATTGTTGGGAAAAAAAAAAAAACTTGTTTTTGAAAAACTTGTGTTTAATTTCGGGGATGAAATTCTTTAAGAGGGGGAGGTTATAGCGATCCCGGTTTTCCTTCCTTTAATCATTGTATTCGGACTTAGGTTCCGTGGAATTGGTTGTTGTATATATCTTGTTTACATCCTTTACTCCTTGCATTCGAGTCTTGGGTTGTGTTGGGTAGGTTTGAAATAGGTTGGTTGGACTTAGAAACCAAGAGTAGTTGCCCAGATTTTTGCCTTCACGCCCGAGCGGGGATTTTGACGCTCAAGCGGGCCCTTCGTTATTGTTTGTCCGCTCGAGCCGGAGTTTCGGCGCTCGAGCGTATTTCCCCATCTCCCAGTATCTCCTCTACAGTGTTGTACGCTCGAGCGGGGGTTTTGATGCTCGAGCGGGATGTTGTGTATGACGCTCGAGCGGGAGAGTTGACGCTCGAGCGGAGACCTGGTTCAGTAAAAAGTTCTGGAAGTGTGTATCCGCCGCTCGAGCGGGATTGTTGACGCTCGAGCGGGAGTCTGTGAGTGACGCTCGAGCGGAGGTTTCCACGCTCGAGCGGGGAGACTTTTATTTAAATCCGACATCCGACTTTTGGATCACATTTTCAACTCCTTTTCTCTCTCTTACTTTTCCAAACCTCCATTAGAGAGCTTCTCTCACTAGAGCCTCAACTTCTCTCTAGGTATTGATCTAGCTAGGGTGTTTTCCTCACCTTTGATCTTTACAAAAGTTGGGTTGATCGTCGAGGGCTTTCCTTTGATCCGAAAATTTCTAGTTTTGGAGCACGTTGAGTTTCGTCATCTTCTTCCTTTGAGCTCCGAATTTGAGGGAGGGATTCTTACTCACTCTTATGGTCTTTGACATAGATTTTTGGTAATTTTGATAAAGTGTTGAAGTTGGGAAATTTTGGGACTTAGGGTTTCAAAATGTTAGAAGAGGGTTTTATTATTTTGATTCTAAAATGAGTATTTTGGGTTTCAAAATAGTGGTATGGTTGTTGGTTGATGAAATATAGACCATTGGGTTATTATTGAAAAAAAAAATGGGGGAGAATGCCCTAATTTGTATATAAATTAATTGGTACAATTAATTTGGGAAGTTATGGATTTATGAAATTGAGTTGTAAATAGTGAAATTGGTTCATTATGTGATGAAATGGTGGAGTTGGATTTATTAACTGCTCACTCTTGAAAACATTGATATTTTATCTGTTGAAACTTTTATTATCTGTTTAGAAACAATTGCTTGGGCTACCGGTGGAGAGTAGTTTTGATTGTTGTAGACAATACATGATGATTAGGCAAACTAAAACTAATCAATTGGTTATGTCATAGAGTATGACGGTTAGTAGAATACATTAATGTTATGTATTGATTGATTATGTATATGACCTATGTGTATATACGTTATGTGTGTGGGAGGAGATAGGGGATGTACTCCACGGTTTATGGGAAGATAGGGGATGGACCTCTAAAACGGATATTGTTTGGGAGGAGATAGGGGATGGACTCCACTGACACAGCTCATATGCTTGTCAGATAATGTGTTGATACAGCTCATATGCTTATCTATAGAAGTGTTGATACAGCTCATCTGCTTATCTATGGAAGTGTTGATATAGCTAATATGCTTATCTGTTGAAATGTGGATACAGATTGTATGCTTATCTGTTGAGGTGTTGATACAACTAATATGTTTATCTATTGTAAAATGGGAAATGTTTAAAATGAGTCACTGTCTCATACAAGTGGGTGGCTAGGTTCTGAGCCGTTGGTGTAAATTGTGAAATTGTTATGACATAAAATATGAAATGGAAATGGATTGTGAACTGATTGGTGGAAATTGAACATTTATCAATTGCTAATGTCTTAGTTATTGCTCATACTGTGTTTAGCATATCTCTACTGGGCGTTGGCTCACCCTATCTGGGACATTATTTTCAGGTACATGTAGCATGCCACCTCCAAGGACATAGCTTGGATGATGATGAGAGTTGAAGACTCTTTTTGATTGTTTATTTGTATTACATGTATATCAAGCCGAGGGCTTATTTTGTATAGAGTTAGTACTCTTCTTTTGTGTAACCAAGTGTTGACTTGGAAAGCTGTAAGCCTATAGGGCATTTGCTTTTGTTGTTAACATGTAATACTGTTGTAAGAACTACTCTGATGAATAGAAATGGTTAATTTCTTTTGTATAATGCATGTCTAAAGTGATGGATTTATGTATTTATTTTTGGGGCGTTACAGAATTGTCATATTGTTGGAATTTGAGAAAAACTTGTTTTCGAAAACTTATGCTTAATTTCGGGAATGAAATTCTTTAAGGGGGGGAGGTCATAGCGACCCCGGTCTTTTCCTTTTGGTTGTTGTATCCGGACTTATGTTCCGTAGATCCCGTTGTTATCAAATTGTTGTTATCGTCCTTTAATTTCTTATTTTTGAGTTATAGGATGTGTTGGGCAGGTTTGTTACAGGTTGGTTGGGTTTGGAAACCAAGTGTTGCTGTCCAGATTTTTGGACCTTCGCTAGAGCGAGGAGTTGGTCGCTCGAGCGAGCTTTTGTTTTTGGTCCTTCGCTCGAGCCAGGGTTTGGTCGCTCGAGCGAGCGATGAGTTTTGTGTCTAGGGGCTCGAGCCAGGATTTCTTCGCTCGAGCGAGCGATTGCGTCTAGTATAGACCTGAGAGCAGTGTTTCTTCGCTCGAGCGAGCTTTTCTTCGCTCGACCGAGCGAGCTGTATGTTTTCGAGTTCTTCGCTCAAGCGAGCATCTAGTCGTTCGAGCGAGCTTCTGGATTGCAGACCTGAGGCATCGAGTTTTTGGCTCGAGCAAGCTTATCTTCGCTCGAGCGAGGTTTCTTGTGTCTGGTCGCTCAAGCGACCAATCCTTAGCTCGAGCGAGCCTGTCAGGTTTAAATAGGCAGCAACGGGGAAAATTCAGTTTTTTTAATATTCTTTTTGATCCAAAACTCTAGGTCCGACTTCTCTCTCCCTCCACTCACCTTCTCTCTCAGGTATCATCTAGTTTTAGGGTGTTTCTACCCTAGGCTCTTTATTAAAAAGATAGAGTTAGTCAAGAGCTTCGTTTTAATCTGAGAGTTTGGCGGTTTGGAGCACTTTGGATTTTGGGTCATCATCTCCATCTTCTCCATTCGGGTTATTTACTTCGAGGTAGGGATTTCCTACTCCATATTATAGGTTTTGTTCTAAGTTGTAGTATTTTGATATGTTGGGGGTTGTTTGGTAATTTTTGGGAAAAACCCTAGTTGTTGTAATAAATTAATTTGTATAATTAATTTAGGGAAAATTGGGGCATTTAGTTGAATTCATGAATTGAGGAATTTATTGATTAAATGGTGTAGTTGGTTAGTTTAATCACTCACCTATGAAAATGTTGGAATTATGTTAGTTGATACATTTATTTCCTGTTTAGAAATAATTGTTTTGGGCTATCGGTGGAGGATAGTCGTGATTGTTGTAGACATTGCATGTGGATTAGGGAAGACTGAAACTAATCACATTGGTTAAGTCAATGATTTTGACTGTTGAATTAATACAGAAAATACGTGTATTGATTGTGTGTTGTATATGACAAGTGTTTAATACATTGTATATGCATTTTGTTTGGGAGGAGATAGGGGATGTACTCCATAGTTTAGGGGAAGATAGGTGATGGACCTCTAAACCGGATTTTGTTTGGGAGGAGATAGGGGATGGACTCCATTAGCACCACTATATGTGTGCTTATTGATTTATGGAAGTGTTTTGGTATGAGCCTTAGTCTCATTTGTTTTGTTGATATTGGAAGTAATATTAATGTGATATATAGTTCACTGTTATAGTTTGGCCAGGTTCTGAGCCATATTGGTATAAATGGAAAATTGAATGAATAATGGAAGGTGAAACGTGTCATGGACATTAATGTCATGAAACTGTATATTGATGAAATGAATGTTTGTGTTAACCATCTATTGAATGCTATTGCTTTATTCAATGCTTATATTTGGTTTAGTATATTTCTACTGGGCTGTGGCTCACCCTATAAGGGAACATCATTTTCAGGTCCAGGTGATATGTTACCTCCAAGGACTTAGCTTGGAAGGATTTGGACTTTGAAGACTTGTCTTTAGTTATTTGTTTTATTTGATATTACATGTAAACATTCAAGCCAAGGGCTTAATTTGTAGTTGAGTTAGTACTCACGTTTTGTATCCAAGTGTTGGCTTGGAAAGATGTAAGCCCGTAGGGCATTTACTTTTGATGTTACATACTGTAATGTTTTTTCAATAATAATACTCTGATGGATGAGATAATAATTTGTTTCCTTTTATCAGTCCATTCTTATTCCCACGTTTGGTTACACTTGTTAAGCTACTAGAGTGGAATGAAAATTCTAAACCAAAACCCCGTTCAAAGAAAGAAAATTCTAAACCAAAACTGATGTATACTAGTAGGAATTGAAACCAATACTTAACTTCATCTTCAGCAAACTGAAATGAACCGTTTAATTATCAGACAAACTTTCTTCTATAGAAAAAGGAGTACCTAAAAATCGAGTTAGTTGGATTAGTTAAGATTAGAAATCTTATGCTTGATTGGTTAAAAAATCCTAATAAATGAGTTATTTGTCTTGTGTGGACTCAGCTATAGTGTAAAAGCTTTTCTGGTTGGTTTTGTGGCTCATTTTTGTTACTAATGTTCCCCATATATCAGTGGCCAGGTTTTGAGAATTAACTTTCAAAAGGTTATAAACATGAAGGAAGAAAACTCACAGAAATCATCCAAAGTTCTGGAGCTCAGCATCATCGAGAAACTTGACTAGTTGCTGTCTTGGCAGCACTGTAAGGCATTTGGCTCAATTGCCTGTGTGTATGTCATTCATGGTTTTGCTTTGCATTGTTCGGAAAGGCTTTTTTGGTTTTCATGGTAAATTGAGAGCCGTCAAAATAGTGTAATTTTTTTATTTTTTGTAATTTTGATGCTTCACCTTTATTTTGGTACTAATTTTACTCTCTATTATATCACCTTTAGTTTCTTTTTTAAGCAGCTCATTCAGAGTTTGAGCTAGATAGCTAATGCCATTGAGACTTGGGTTTTCTCCTTTCCATGTAAATTGTAATAGTAAATTTCTAGTTTGTATACTGTTGTGACGTGTGGTGTTTATCCAACTCGGGTTGTGTCTCTTTTCAGTTTCAATTGGCATTGACTTTGTGGACCTTCTCTCACATTTTATAGCATCACGACATGTAACATTGTAGAAACCATGAGTTTGATCAGTAAATCCTTCAGATTAGTTATTTAGATCTCTCTGCATTTGTATAAGTTTTCCCAAAAAAAATATTTGCTCTATTCTCATAGGTGCATACAAGTCGGCACCAATACCAAGATTCTGATGTGCTATGCAGGAATGTATTGATTTCTTTTGAAATCCTTGAACCTGGAATGTACAAAATTTCTTTATTCGTCTAGAAGTTTACAAATCACAACTTTATTATAAGCAAAATAGCCTTTTAAATAGTTACGAATATGTTGGCAGACCTTATAGTGACAGGAGGCTCATGCACTAAAACTGCATTTTTTTTTTTCCACATCCATGTGCACCACATGGAACAAGATAAAGCAGTTTTAGATGTTGCACTGAAAGTTTGCAATACATGTATTTTTGGTCTAATCGTCTTTTGAGTTGGAATTGGTCTCTGAAAATCTAGCTTCAAAACCTTTGTATCTTTGGGTTGTAATGTGCTGTTGAAGAGTATCAAGTTATATTGATATCAGTCATATGCAAGCTCAAAACAAATTATGTTTGACGCATTTGTCAGTCATCCTCCTGAGGAATAACTAAAAAACATAGCATCCACAATTTTTTTTATTTTTATTTTTATCCTCCCATTTGGTCTCATTTGGTTATTGAAAGCTGAAGTTGCCATATTCATAAGAGGCTAGCCTTTCCAGTGTTATGTGAACTGCCTTGTCTTTGCAAAAATTTAATCATCTAAAATTATTATTTAATTTCAGACAGTAGGGAACTCCAAATTCCTTGAAGTTAAATAATTTTGGATAGAGGGATGTTATTTATCACTTAAATATTTCACTAATTTTTTTCATTTCCTAGGTGACTTCTCATATGACTTGATGGGTTCTATCATTTTTTAAATATGATGGGTTCTATCTAGAATATATACACATGACATTTATTGCATCAATACACATAGAAAGTGAAGCAAAAAGATAAATAAATGCGATGATAAATATCATTTTTGTCATCACAATATCATGAAGTTAACCTATTTGGAAAACTAGCCGTACACTTCATTGTTTGATTCAATTTGAAAAATTAGGTCCCTTTCTAGTTTCTTCTAAAATTTTAGAGCTGTAACCCAAAAAATTTAAAATATAAAAATGGAGAAAAAAGTTATAGGTACAAAAAACTATTCACAAAAATATGAATTATTTTATTTATTTTGTCCTTTCCTGCTAAGCATGAGCACAAGTCTATAGAGCATTAAAATCTCCCCTGAAGTCAGGAAAGTAAAAACCTTCAGATGCATGCACCCATCCCAACTTTAGGCAGTCTGAGTGTATGGCTCAGAACCAGATTCTTCATTAAAACTGAGGTTTCTCATTAACTTAAATGTCTTTGCTTCACTTCAGCAGATTGTGCCTCATCGGGATAAGCTCCCCTCTATACCTTCATCTCTCCATATCTTATCTCTCCATTCCTCCAGTTTGGGCCTGCACTGATAATCCGAACTGTCCATCTCGTATGTTTCGTAATAAAAGTCATCCATGCAAAATGACTATCCCGTGCTCCATCACCCTTCATACAGTTTCCCAAAATCTCTCATTAAGATCCCATTAATATACACCAATAAAAAGCACCAAATAGCATTTAAACATACCCGTAAGACAAAAGGAAACTATAACAGTCACAGATATTCATATCAATTGAACGCTTGTAGTTTGTTCCATTTTCGTTGAGTGTATGAAAACAATATAAATAAATAAACAGTGATCAAACACAGAAAAAAAGAGTTCCAATGATGCCAATCAGATATATATATATATATATATAAATTAAAAAAAAAAAGGTTCCAATGAAGACAATATTTGGTTTCTTCTTTAGTACCTTGTACTGCTTTTGTAGTTTTTTTGATGTACTCAACAACCAAATCTAACATGTATGTTGTGTTTGTTTGCTGCCAATTACAAGAAACAGAAAGATCACATGAGTTTTATGACCATGGGATGAAGTGTGTACATTGTTGTAATCCTTCTTACCTTGTCCATGTTTGGAACAAGCTCTTGTTGTTTCCGTATTCTTTCACTGATCTGGGTTCTCTTCACCTGTGAATTGCATGAATAAAGGAAGAAAACAAGTCACCAATGATAGATATAAGTAGGAAAAAACTAACTTTCATTCTGGACAATCAACAATAAGAAGATTTGAGGACATATAATTTAAAAAATGGCATGCCTTAGACCAACTTATTTAAAGATCTCCTAACCAAAAGTAAAGCACTCTACTCACAATTGGGATTTCCCTTTTGATATAACTAGCAGGTGCCAAGTGTTCCTATAAACCTCTAATTGGATTTCTATAAATTTGACATAATTATATTGAGCTCTCTTAAGATTTTAATTTACCTAAAACTTAGCTCCATTTTTACTAATAATTTGTTAGGTTTAAGGGTGAAAAAAGAAAAATGTCAATGCTTTTACTTTAAAATATATATATTCTACTCTTATTTATCATATGTCCACAAACCATTAATTTCCGATCATTTTAATATTATTAAAAGAGAATTCGATGTAATTATATCAAACTTATTATATGGCAGCAAAGCATGCTACTCCTTGTTTCTTTTTATTTATTTATTTAAGGTGAGTTCAATGTCCCAACCTCTATTCTGAGGTCAAAAGGGAAGTTATGGCATGGTGTAGTTGCTCTCAAAAATATCGAATTTGCATCATCATTCTGCAAACATTAGAAATTCTAACTTTCAGGCCATTGAACCTTTTTTGAATTGGTAATTACTGAGCTATTACTTCTGAGTGCAATCATCTTGCTCATTAAAATTACAAACAACAAAGCTAAATATGTAAACAGAATAAGAACCCATGACTTGCAATCTCTCTAATCACTTCAATGGACTGAAATCAATCACTCCAAGTATTTCATAAACCACACACCACGAGAACGAAGCCCCAGTCAATGAAGATATGAAGAGGTCAAGCAGAATGAAACTGAATATTAGAGATATGAATGAAAAACAGAATGAAGACAGAGAGAGATTAAGTGGAATGGAATAAAAAAAGCGAGATCAAAATGATAAACTACCATCACAATTAATTAAGAACCAAGATAATAAAAAAAAGTAACATCTCAGTTATTTCAAAAATTGAGATTAAATTTTTAATCACGCTTTATAAAAGTGACATGTTTTTAAATATAAATGTGTGATGTTTAAGTATTATTGTAGTAGTGAATTCACACTTTATTTAATCTCAGCTTTCATTCAGAACAATGCTTCAAATGGAGGAAATAAACTGGTTGCTCAATTAATAACCTGAACATTCTTTTATATTTCTTGCCATATAAAATTACTACCATATATGATCAGAAACATTTTTGGCTCGCATTTTGGACCAATAACTGACTGTTTGTTATAACCTTTAATCAGTGCTTTAAAAGTTCAAACCCATTTCTACCTCAATTTCATTACAATTTCACAGTTAGAAACTTTGGGTTTTCTGATGCTTTTAAACCTTTTAACCACTATCAACATTTTATTTTAATTTTTTTTATAATTTAGAATTGTTCTAGCAAGAGTTGGCCTATTGAACTCACTCATCCTTTCAAACATCAAGTATAGAAATTGAAAAATATAAAACGTTTGAGTTATATTTTTTTTTTTACTTGTATTTGTTGCGTGCATTTCATTTTGATGGAAATTGTGCCTTCGCATGAGTATTGTAGAAATGATAGGAAAATCTAAACAAAATTTACTATCAAAATAAAATACCAAATTAATAATAAATCAAAAATAAAAAAATAAACATTATTATTTTGATAATTTTAATTGTTCATATTGTAAAGTTTGTCGAGTATATCATTTATATAAAAAATCAAGTTAATCGTATATCGTTAATCCCATGATGAAGTCCTAATTATTTTTAAAAAAATATTAAAATCATATTAATTGTTTATTTTTACAAAAAAACAAAAAACATATATGTTCTTATTATGAGGCTATAGATGACCAATTTACTTGATTTTTTTCATAGATGATCTACTCGATGAACCTTACAATATGAACGGCTCAGATCATCGAAAAAGACTTAGAACACGCCATCAATGGACCTCATAGCAAGAACCCCAACTCCCTAAATAATGGGATAGAAGATTGATACAACAAATTAGGGTGAAATTATTCATTGCCTCAGGGGCAAATCTAAGTGGTGTCCAAACTTAAATATTATTGGTTGAAACAGTGGGTCTCACTACTTGTTTGTCTTCTTTAACGAGACAACTAGACACTTAAATGCTCCTGAACTACCAAATAACTTCTTGGGAAAGGTGATCCCAAGCCATGTGGGTACGACAACATTCATGTTTCTGCTTTGTACTGTTTGCCAAGGCTTTTTTGGTTTTCATGACTAATTGAGAGCCATCAAAATGAGAAATTGTTGTATGTCAATAGGGTACCACATGGCACTATGTTTCACCAATTACAAATATATGTCTCCTGTTGTTCTCCAGACACACGATATAAATGTAATGGACCCTTTTTTTTCAAAAAAAAAAGGATACTATGCGGTGTCGTCACCTCATCCATGGGCCCTGACCCCATGGTAGCCGGTTGCCAATCAGATTTAACCTAACTCATAGGAAGGGATCCGCCACCGAGGCACCAACAAAGCTCAGCTACATGCCACAAAAGAGCCCAGGGTCGATCAGAGTATAGACCGAGGTCTCAAAGAGAGCCAGTTGAAAAATTCGGCCGTTTCACACCCTCTAATATTCAAACCTGGGTCACCCCTGTAGAGAGAACTGCGTTATCCACTAGGCCACCACCCCTGGTGGTATAAAGGTAATGGACCTTACTATCAAAGCCAATCATAATAGTAGAAGGTATTACATGGCATATGTACTCTATCCACACACAAAAGTTACTACATCAAAATAGTACTTTGGTGATTTTGATGTTTGTCCTTTAGTTCAGCACAAATTTTACCCTCTATGGCATGGAGAAATTATTGGTTAGTCTTAGCCAAACTAAAGGCTACTGTTGTTCTATTACAAGTTACAATTAGTCTTCAGCAACTAAATGAAAGTATGGTAGAGAGTTTTGAAATGAAAAGAACATGTATTGATGATGGGGAGATGGACAGTCGCATAAAGTGTCATTATGATGTGAAGATGAAAGGTTGAATTAAGTAATAGTAATTATGATGTTTAGGTGAAAAAGTTGAATAATGTGTAAAGAAGTAAAGAAGGTGATAATGATATTCGGCGTGTTTAAAAAAAAAATGAAAAAATTGTTTAATATTTTTTGTTAAGATGATAAGGTTGTAATACTCCAGCTAATAAAAAGAAGAAATCTGGTTGGGAAAATGCTTTTTATAATATTTCAATTGGGTCGGGTTTCTTCATTTTTTGATCTATTCATCATCCGACCGCAAAAAGAAAAAATCTGCCATCTTAACTCGTGGCCTATTAAAATGGCAGTCGAAATCATCTGTGAGTTGTCGGTCCGGGTCGGGTTAGTCGAGTCGGATGGATCTTTGAACAGCCCTGTCTCCAACTTTCATTGTATAGATAGTATAAAGTTAAACTACAATAATCAAATATGTTAATGAAGTTACAGATGTTAACGTGAAATGTTTTCGTTAGCTGGTGTTAGATTAGTCCTTATTCATCCCACATTGGAAGCATTTTGTTTTCTAGTGCTTACCCAAATCCCTAAGTATAACGACTCGAATAATACCACTTACGGAAAACATACTATAATCCATATTTAAATGCTTTAAACCAAATTAGTTATCTTATAATATAAAATTGTTAACTAAATGGTTGGAAAAGAGTATAGATAATAAGTTTTGACCATATGAGCTTCCTTGTCAATTAATCAAAGTTAAAAAGTAATCACCTACTAAATTGTCAAAGTAAATATATACCACACCAAACACAGTATGACATAAATAAATAATATATATGTATTATAATTTAATAATTATATAATATTCTAGAAATGGAAATATGAATTATTAAGATGGCATGTTCGAATATAGATATAATGGTAAAGAATTTAAAAGAAACATATGCGATTAAAATAATGAGACTTAGTTGGGTCAATTTTAAGGAAAACATTTAATCTGTTTGGTTTCGGTTTTTCAAACTTATTTTTTTGAAAATTTTAGAGTTTTTGTTTGGTTAAGTCTAAAAATCAAAAAAAGTTCTCAATTTTTTTTTTTTTTTTTCGGATGCACACTTGGAAACATAGATGTGATTTAATGTGACTTATTCTGTTTTGTTTTCTTTCTACTTTTTGATGTGACTTGTTATCTTTTGTTTTTTTTTTTTTTTTTTTGGTTGGTGTTGCTGAATGGTTCTAGCAAGTTGACCGAAAGTCCAATGTGGCGGGATTTTGAATTTTACGTTGACACAATATTCAATATGGAGGGATTTTAAATTTAAAAACAAAACAAAATTCAAAAATACTTTTGTATTTGATGTTATAAAAGTTTGTAAGTTGGTTACTTAATTTTTTATGCCAATTTGTGGTCAATATTATGAAATTTTATGATAAAATTACAAATTTAATGGTAGGGTATGCACTCATAAAAGGGTAGATACCGAATTATTTTTTGATACATATACAGTATGGACATATATATACATAAAACAAATACGGTAGTATTTTTGATGTGACTATAATTTTTTTTTCAATTTATTGTTGAATATATCATTTAGGTTGCCCTCTCTCTCTGTGTGGAGGGAAATTTGAATTTCTTTGAAATAGTCAAATTTTTAGAAACCAAACACATCCATTTTCAAAATATAGTTTTCAAATCACTTTTTTAAAACTAAAACCAAACATAGTGATTTGTACTAAATTTTAATGAATGAAATTGAGCTAGAGGATAACTTCAAACTTGAAATTAAAATATTTGGGCATCTTAGAAACTTTAATCTAAGAGTTTAATAACTTTAATTTGATGCTCAGAATATTTTAGATGTTCGTCGAAAAATTAATCAGGTTAACAAAATTAGGCGAGCTTAAATTAATTTAATTGGAATTAAATATGTAATGAAGATTTAAAATTGAATATGATTAATTCAACTGAATCAAGATTAATGAGTTAATGAATAGAACTAAATTAATAAATATTTGTTTTGAATAAAAAATTGAACAATTGTCTGATTTAGAAACCATAAGCGAGAAGTTTACTAAGTTTGGTCTGATGTATAAAACTTTTGGGAGCTTAATTAAATTTAAGTGAAATTAGAATAAATCAAGACTTAATTGAGGTTCATTAGATTAATTGACATGAGAATTATACATAATTAATTAAGATTAATAACTGATTAATTAAGTTAATGGATAATTAGTATGTTAATCTAATCTAAGTCAATTAAATGAAATATAGAGAAACTTAATAAATTCAATTTTACGTGTAGAGTTATTATTTTGAATTAGAAATTGAAAGCTGAGATGATTTAAGAAACCATAAGTGATGAGCTTAATTGAATCAGTTTAATATGTAGAACCTTATGGGAGTTTGATTAAAAATTTGATTCAGATTAATAAAATTAGGAATAATTAAATTAAAGATTTAATTTGAGATTAATTAGAAGAATTAAGTTAAGTAGTAATTATAATTAATTAGGATTAAGTGGTGATTGACTAACCTAATATACAATTAGTGAATAAACCAACCCCCAATGGGTGTTTCTTACGTATGCCTTGCATACAATATGCAAGGTACTTAAACATTTTTATGTTTTTGGTTATACAAGTTTGTGTTACTAGTTATACAAATTTGTGTTAAAACTTATATATTGGTGATGTGTAAGTATTTTCAAAAAAATGTGCAAATTTTCACAAAAACGTGTAAGCCTTTTCACAAAATATTTGAAACAACACAAAAGGCGTAAGTTTTCACAAATAGGGAAAGTGATTCCACAAAAAGTGTAAGTCAACACAAAAGGCGTAAGTTATCACAAATAGGGTCAATAATTTCACAAAAAGCGTAAATCAACACAAAAATGCGTAAGTTTTCACAAATAGGGTAAGTAATTCACAAAAAGCGTAAGTCAACACATAAGGTGCAAGTTTTCACATAGAGCGTAAGTTTTCAGAAATAGGGTAAGTGATTTCATAAAAAGCGTAAGTCAACACAGAAAGGCGTAAACACAAAAGGCATAAGTTTTCACAAATAAGGTAAGTGATTTCACAAAAAGCGTAAGTCAACACAGAAAGGCGTAAACACAAAAGGAGTAAATTTTCACAAATAGGGTAAGTGATTTCACAAAGAGCGTAAGTCAACACAAAAAACATAAGTTTTCACAAAGAGCATAAGTTTTCACAAATAAGGTAAGTGATTTCACAAAAAGCGCAAGTCAACACAAAAAAGCGTAAACACGAAAGGCGTAAGTTTTCACAAAAAGTGTAAATTTTCACAAATAGGGTAAGTGATTTTACAAAAAGCGTAAGTTAACACAAAAGGCGCAAGTTTTCACAAATAGGGTAAGTGACTTCACAAAAAGCGTAAGTCAACACAAAAGCGTAAGTTTTCACAAAGAGAGTAAGTGATTTCACAAAAAAGGGGTAAGTCAACACAAGAAGGCTTAAGTTTTTTTAAAGAAGTGACAAAGTGATTTCACAAAAAGTGTAAGTCAACACAAAAGGCGTAAGTTTTCAGAAAGAGCGTAAGTGATTTCACAAAAAAGCGTAAGTCAACACAAAAATGCGTAAGTTTTTTTCAAGAATTGACAACAACACAAAAGGCGTAACAAAGAGAGTAAGTCACAAAAAAACGTAAGTTAACACAAAGGCATAAGTTTTTTTGAAGAACTGACAAAGTGATTTCACAAAAAGTGTAAATCAACGCAAAAGACGTAAGTTTTCAGAAAGAGCATAAGTGATTCCACAAAAAAAAAAACGTAAATCAACACAAAAAGGCTTAAGTTTTTTTCAAAAACTGACAACAACACAAAAGGCGTAAGTTTTCACAAACAGAGTAAGTGATTTTACAAAAAGACGTAAGTTTTCACAAAAGGCGTAAGTGATTTCACAAAAAAGCATAAGTCAACACAAAAAGGCGTAACTTTTTTTCAAGAACTGAAAACAACACAAAAGGCATAAGTTTTCACAAACAGCGTAAATGATTTCATAAAAAGCATAAGTCAACACAAAAAAGCGTAAGTTTTCGCAAAAGGCGTAAGTGATTTCACAAAAAGGCGTAAGTGATTTTACAAAAAAGCGCAAGTCAACACAAAAAGGCGTAAGTTTTTTTCAAGAACAGACAACAACACAAAAGGCGTAAGTTTTTTCAAGAATTGAAAACAATACAAAAAGTATAAGTTTTCACAAATAGCGTAAGCGATTTCATAAAAAAACATAAGTCAACACAAAAGGACGTAAGTTTTTAGAAAAGTTGTAAGTGATTTCATAAAAAGGTGTAAATTTTCAAAAAATGCATAATTGATTCACAAAAAAAACATAAGTGAACACAAAAAAGCATAAGTTTTTTTCAAGAACTGACAGCAACATAAAAGGCGTAAGTTTTCACAAAGCGCGTAAGTGATTTCACAAAAAGGCGTAAGTCAACACAAAAAAGCGTAAGTTTTTTTAAAGAACGGAAAACAACACAAAAGCCATAAGTTTTCACAAACAGCTATGGGTAAATTTGTTTCAAAAAATATAGAACAACACAAAATGTAGAAGTTTTTACAAATCACGTAAGTCATTTTACAAAAATGGGTAACTTAACACAAAAACGTGTAAGTTTATCCCAAAAATGTAAAACACAAACATGCGTAAGTTTTCACAAATCATGTAACTGATTTCACAAAAATGAGTAAGTTTTTACAAAAAATGCATAAGTTTGCTCCAAAAAATATAGAACAATACAAAATGTGTAAGTTTTGACAAATGATGTAACTGATTTCACAAAAAGGTGTAATGTTTCACAAAAAAGCATAAGTTTGTTGCAAAAATATACAAAAACACAAAATGTGTAAGTTTTACAAAGTCACGTAAGTTGTCTCAGAAAAGTCAGGGCAGTTAACATAAAATGATACATAAATTTGTTTCTAAAAATTTTTTACAATAGAAAAATATGTAAGTAACTACAACAAATTACACTTTTGTCGACTAAATTTGGTGACCAAAAGGAATTTAGTTGCCAAAAGTTACATTTTTGGCCATTAAAAATTTTATTAGTCGGCTTTGCTTCAAGGTTTAGCTACTATATTATTTTAGTCGAGATATATTATTTATTGGCGACTAAAAAAAATTTAGTCGCTAAATATGATTTTAAAAAAAATTTAGTTGGCATAAGTCTAGATTTTAGACTACTAATTCTTATTTCAGTCATCGTATACAATTATTTGCCAACAAAAGGAATTTTAGTCGCCAAATAACAAGCTTATTTTTGGGTTACTCTTTGCCAACCAAATAATTTTGTCTGGAAATATAAACCGTTGGTGACTAAAAAAAATTAGTCGTCGTATGTGCAATTTTTACCGATGACAAAAAAAATTAGTAGCCAAATTATATTTTGGCTACAAAAATTTATTCGTTATTGATTAACTAGCGTATGCCCGTGCCTTCAAGCACAGTATAAATAATGTTAGAATTAGAATATAATTGTAATCTAACACTATTTAAATTTATTTTTTAATTTGATAAAATCACAAATTTATTATAAAATTTTGGAGTTCTCACAAAACTCCTCACGAAAACTCGCTTTTGCATATATAATATATAGCTAGATAGATAGATGTGCCTGGCATATAAACAATTTCCACGGGCATACATACAATATTGCTTTTGTTTATCTAATTATATGGAAATCGTGTGTATACTCATAATGTCTTAGTGTGTTACGACATACATACATTGTATGAAAATATGTGTAAAATATATTGAACAAAAATGAGAAAATAAAAAACAAACAAATAGAGAGAAAAATAAAAACTGGAGAAAATAAAAAAAATAAAAAGAAAAGAGAGAAGAAGGTGGGATCATGGGATCATGGAAGGATGGGTGAGAAAAAGAAAAGATAAGAGAGAGAGAAGCGAAAAAATAGAAAATGTATGTGTAGGATATTTTTTGGAAAATACATCTCAGCCGTTGTTTTATAATTTGAATAGATTTAAGCCGTCCAAATGTCCTAGTAGAACAAATGTGTATAAGACAAATTCAAAAACCGTCCTGCTTTATTATATAGACTAGTGTATGCCCATGCCTAAAGACACGGTATAAATAATATTAAAATTAAAATGTACTTATAAAAATATATTGAAATATTTTTCTTCTTAAAGAACCTACAACAATTTTACTTGTATTACATGCTCTACAAAACTCAAATAAAATAACAACTCCCCTAATCTTAATGCAAATTAAGAAACAAACATATCAAATTTATAATGTCTATATAATAAGGGACGAGGATTTTTGAAAATATATAAAAATGTATCAGAGATACATTTTGATTTAATGGCTTAGATTAATCCTAAAAGTATATTAACGGTGCAGATCAATGTGATTCCCGCTCAAACATCTCTCCCTCAGCCTTCCACCTACCCACGTCTCTCTCTCCCACTCTATTCTCACGCACGTCTTCTCCCCATTTCCTATTTATCTCTTTCGCCCTCTCTGATCTTCTTCTTTCCTCTTCATATTGACGTTGCTCACTTCTCCCCTTACAACCCTCCCTCATCGCTCGACTTGCAAGGTAAGATTTCCTCGATTTCTATCTCTCCCCTTTTTCCTCTGTTTCGATTTCTTTTTGTTTGTTCGACGCTTTGGCGCTGCTCTCAAACTCTCTCTCTATCGGGTGAAGGAGATTCCAAGATTCAAAGTGAAGAACCCTAATCGTGAGTGAACTAAAACCTTAATTTCACTTAATTTTGAAGAATCCTTGACTGCTACTAATTGTTTGATTGCTAATGAATAGACTAATGAATTTATTGATTCTATCTTATTTTTTGAATCCATAAGTGTAACTCCCACAGCTTTCTCCCTCTGTTTCGATTTCTTTTTGTCTGTTCGACGCTTTGGCGCTGCTCTCGAACTCTCTCTTTATCGGGTGAAGGAGATTCCAAGATTCAAAGTGAAGAACCCTAATCGTGAGTGAACTAAAACCTTAATTTTTGACTACTACTAATTGTTTGATTGCTAATGAATAGACTAATGAATTTATTGATTCTATCTTATTTTTTGAATCCATAAGTGTAACTCCCACAGCTTCTGTGATAGATTGGGGTAAATAGGCATTTAATAAGTGGAACATATTTTTAACTCCTATTTTTGTCATTTAATTTCAGCTTCTGTGATAGATTGGGGTAAATAGGTATTTAATCAATGGAACATATTTTTAACTCCTATTTTTGTCATTTAATTTCAGCTTCTGTGATAGATTGGGGTAAATAGGTATTTAATCGTCTGGTTTAACATTATATTGAAGCATTTTTTACTTCTTCATCCCCACCCCCTAGCAGACATGCAGTGAGTTGAATATAGTTTGCATGTGTAATTTTCTTTTTATTATATTCTTGATTTGTTGAGTTATATGAGTGTCTCACAATTTGCATAAACATCAGTTCTGAAAGTTCTCTTCTGAAAGTTCACTGCATTTGGTAAGTTCTCTTTATGTTATGTGTAATTTGCTTTCTACTCTCACCACCCGTCTCCCAGCAAAACAATTTCAATTGCACATGTTATGTTATGTGTAGATATTCTAGACAAAGGATCAAAACTAAAGTGTTGAATTTAAAAACAGTATTAGAGTGGTTAAGAGGATTTCTTTCCATAATTTTATCCTCTTATCCTGTTATGATTAGACAAAAGAAAACACCTAAACTGATATGGAATATGATAGCGAAAAAAATGTCAATTTATCTCTATACTATACAGTTAAATAATGTATTGTTCCTCTTGCTATTAGACTTCATTTTCAAGTTATCCCTATACAGTTGTAGTAGGTTCCATTATAATCCCCCAGTCTCTTAGAAGTTGGATTTGTTGATTGGGATTTTATTTTATTTAGCGGGTTAAGTTTACTTATTTTGGAACTTTTGATTATTGACTCTTCAAAAGAACAATGCCTTAGCCTTAGGTGCTGAAATACATGTGTATGCATTATATTCTTTTAGATATTACGATTGGCCTTAAAAATTTAATGGACAAAGCTTGCATAGTTTTCATCTGCCTACTTTCGTGGGCAAAACACACATGCGCATGCATGCATGAATTACATATATATCTCATTGGATATGTGACAGAAAAGTTCATTTGTGCTCATATATATCTATATATATATATATATATATTTTAAAAATTTTGTGTTCAAAGTTTGATTTTTTTGTAATGGAAAAGTATTTGATTGCTAATGAAACTTAGAATCTGTTGGTTTCAGATTCTAAGAATTTTTTTGGTTCATTATAGTGATTACCAAGTTGATTGCTTTTAAACAAAGTAATAATAAGTTTTTCCTTGATTTATTTTCTGAATCGGTTGGGTTCAGATTCTAATAATTTTTTTAACCACTAATCGTTGGGTGTTTGTTCCATTAGATTGTTTTTTTAACCATTTCCATGCTCTGTTTTTTTTTTTTAATTTTTAAATGTTTGTATTCAAAGTTAGATGTTTTGTAATGGAAAAGCATTTGATTGCTAAGCTTTTTAGTTTCATTTGAGATTTAGCAGGTTGAGTTTACTTATTTTGGAACTTTCGATTATTGACTCTTCAAAGGAGCAATGCCGTAGCCTTAGGTGCTGAAATACATGTGTATGCATTATATTCTTTTAGATATTACGATTGGCCTTAAAAATTTAATTGACAAAGCTTGCATAGTTTTCATCTGCCTACTTTCGTGGGCAAAACACACATGAGAAAATTCCATTTGTGCTCATATTATCATACATGAGAAAAGTGTAGTGAGTTTTGCACATGTTATGTTATGTTTAGATATTAAGACATACATGTTTCTTGCGCTCTCCCCTTCTCTCTCATTTTTAATACTAAAAAAAATCAAACTTTGAATACAAAATAAAATACAAAATCCAACATACATCACACCAATTTGTATACATATCATCGGTAAAATAGCATCGGTACCCAATTTGTATACATATAATCGGTACCCAATTTCTTGCTCGCTGTAGAAATGATGGGTGTGTTTTTTTTCTTTTTCCCCTACAATCTCTTTCCCATTTTTTCTTGACAGCCAAATGGAAGATTAGTTTAGAAACATTGCCATCAATGACATGAATACAACACTGAATCCACAATTCACATGGAATAAATTGTAAATAAAAAGTTACTAACTCACCATTTGACTCTGATTTTTGCTCATCCCCTTTCGGTGCTTCCTTCTTATTATTTGGGTAGAAATTCTCATAATCTACAAATATGCATTACATATATATCTCATTGGATATGTGACAGAAAAGTCCATTTGTGCTCATATTATCATATATGAGAGCATTCCCTCCCGTTAAATTTATATTTTAAAGTTTCCTTTTCCCCTCCCCTTTCTGCCTCTGTTACATTATGATTTACTAAATGAAGAATTCTATCCAAAATTAAAATTACAACACTGATAGAAAATTTACTGACTGGAATATAGGGGCAATTTCCCTTGCTGCAATTCAAATGACGTTATTTTTCCTTCGACTCACTTCGAACTCACACTCGCAAGGTAAGACTTCGAACTCGCTCCATTTCTCTGCTCTTCATTGCTGTGTTGAGTTGTTTGAATTGTTTGAATTCCGTCTTATGTGAGTCCTTGATATTGGTTTGGAATTTTAGCAAAACTCTTATTGCAATGCCATTTATTATGATAAAACTAAATACATGTGTTAGGTTTTATTCTTGGCAATCCCGGTTGATAAGGATTTCTATAAGAAGTTGGTTTTCTTTCAAAACTAGGATTACTTTGGATTTCTATAAGGAATTGATTTTCTTCCAAAATTAGGATTACTTTGGTTTTCTATAAATAGTTGGTTTTCTCCCAAAACTAAATTAATTCCTCCAGATCTTCTTTTTGGTTCTTAAGGTTTATATCTGGGGATATTTTGTTAGTTTTCTTTGATGTTTTATTGAGTATTCAACTCATGGTTTAAAGAGAGTATATCAAAGGTTTTGTTTGTTATACACAAGAGAGAGAGAGAGAGAGTTGTTCTTCGGTGGATTCTGAAGAATTCGAGCCTGAAGCTTCGGTGGATTCTGGAGTGGCTCATCGTAAAGAAAATTCCGAGGTGAAGACGGGGTTGAAAGAGGCACATAGAGGTTGGTTCAATTAGGCGTGGATTCGCTAGGTAATTGAGAGTATACCTGTGTAATTCCTTTAAATCTTCTTAGTGGATTGTTTTGTGACTGTTGCCCGTGGTTTTTTAATCACAGTTGGAGGTGTCCAATTGTGGTTTTTCCACATAAAATTGTTGTGTCGATTTGTCTTTTATTATTTGATTGAGATTGTTAGATTCTGCTCAAAATTGGTACATAATCACAAATCAACATCTAGGGTTTCTAGATTTTTCAATTGGTATCAGAGTGGGTCGTTCTATTTTTTAAAAAAAAATTCTTTTAGAATGAGATCTTGTTTGATTTGTGATAATGGGTACAATTCGTGAGGGAAATTCTATAGTTCGACCACCCCTACTTGACGGATCCAATTATTCTTTTTGGAAAGCTCGGATGAGATCATTTTTAAAATCTATTGATGAAAAAGTTTGGCAATCTGTCATGTATGGGTGGATTGAACCAACGATTACCATTGATGGAGTAACTTTCTCCAAACCAATTGATAAGTGGGACACAACTGATTACAAAAATAGTAGTTGGAATAGTAAAGCTATCAATTCTCTCTTTTGCGCTGTCACACCTGAAGAGTTTAGTCGTATTTGCAATTGTGAAGTCGCAAAAGAGGCTTGGGAAATCTTACAAACTATTCATGAGGGAACTCCTTCGGTTAGACGCTCAAAACTTCAAAGGCTCACATTTAGTTTTGAAAACCTTTCAATGAAAGATAATGAGACCTTTGATGAATTTTATGCGAAGTTGAGTGATATTGTAAATTCCAGCTTCAATTTAGGTGAAAAAATTCCAAAATCCAAAGTTGTGGGAAAAATTTTGAGATCCTTGCCCGATCGATTCCAACCAAAAGTTACAGCTATTGAGGAGGCTCAAGATGTTGACAACCTCAAGCTGGATCAGTTAGTTGGAAATCTCCAAACTTATGAAGCACACAGGAATTTCAAAAAGAAACAAAAAGATATTGCTTTTAGTAGTGCTCATAAAGTTAGAGAGGATTCTGAGATAGATTCCAAGATTATGGATGCTTTTGTAAAACAATTCAAAAAATCTTTTTTGAAAAAGAATCCTAATCTTTTGGAATCTACTCATACTCATAAATCCAAAGGCAAAGATAAACTCAAAATTAATCCTATAGCCAAGAAAGAAAAAGGAAAGATACAAGGGAACTCTGAAAGTGTCTAATGCTATGAATGCCAAGGATTTGGCCACTTTGCTTCAGAATGCCCCACTCGTTTGAGGAAGAAGAAAGCCCTCGCTATCACTTGGGATGATGAATCAGAATTTGATAAAGATGAAAGTGACGATGAAAATCAAGGCGAAGAGGGGCATAAACAATTTCTTGCTTTCATGGTGGCTTCCGAAACTGAAGGACAAACAGAGTCTTCGAAGAGGTCAGTTGAGAATACCACTGATGATGAATCCTCGGAGAGTGATCATGAAGAGCTTGCACAAGCTTATGAAAAGTTGTATAAGGAGTCTCTTAACTTATTCAAATTGAATGACAAACTCACAAAGAAACTCAAAGCATGTGAAAATGAGAATGTCAAACTTAAGGAGGAGATTTCTGAGGCCAAGATTAATGCCATCAAGGTAACTAATGATCGACAAGCTCTTTGTGCAAAACTCTTGACTTGTGAGATAGAGAGGAATGAGCTACAGCAAATCTATGCAACATATGAAAAAAAGATTGAAACTTTCGAGATGTCTCAAGTTACTTTGGAAGAACTAATGATCAAGAAAGAGGAAGAACTCAAGTGTGCTGTGGCTACCATTGGTCTTTGGAACAAAGGATCAAAGACTTTGGAGGATATCATTGGGTCTCAACAAATGAGTTGTGACAAGAGTGGCATTGGCTTTGGTGATAACAAAGAGCAAAAACAGAGTGCATCTACATCTTATAATACAAGAACTCAAGGAAAAGGAGAACCAAAAATTCAACATGAGGATGGACTTCTCAAACTTCCTAGAGTTGGTAAGGTAAAAGAAAAAAAAGGTACACCCTGTACATCCTGTTTTTATTTGTCATCATTGTGGTATGCATGGTTATATTCGCCCTTATTGTTATGAATTGCATGGGAGAGTGTCTCATAGAGATGGAAGAAATTCTAACATCTTATGGGGTAGGAGACACTTCATTGGTCATAAGGAGGTTAAGGGTCATAATAAACCTTGCTATTTTGATTTGCTTAAGACCAAACATGAACAGAGAGTGTATTTGCCTAGGCCTAAAAATAGGAAGTTGGAAACCATGTCGAGACAGGTTCCTATTGTAGGGGAAAGGAACCACAACGTCAAGACATCACCCAAAAACCGCAATTCTCACAACTTTGTTCACACTAAAGCAGTTTGGGTAAGAAAACGTGACTTGTGTTATTTTATATATTTGTTTTAGCTTTTGGGTTTCTGTGTGTTTTTTTTAATAAGAAAAAAATGTGTGCTTGTTCGTTTTTTATCTTGGTTTGGTTAAGAAAATAAAAAATCAAAAAAATCAAAAAGATTTTCTCAGTATAGTTTTGCAAGCTTGAAATTTTTGAGTGGTTCTTGGTGCATATTGGAATTGATGAGAATATCCATTACATGTTAATATGTGTGTGCTTTTTGTGGTCATTACTCATTTTGGAGTGTGTGTTTTTTTATTAGTATGTCTCATTCTGCACACACTCTTGGATTAGCAAATATTGGAGTCTTCCGCCTTAGTGATTATTTTTTTCATATGGACTTCTGGCATTGTATCCCTTTCTTTTCTAGAGGAATTGACCTATACTAGCATATCATGGGTGATGTTGAGTCTCTTAACCACCTTCCATCTTTTTGCATCTCCACGGCTTTCCCCTCTATTCTTTGTAGTCCACCCATGAGGAAAAGGCTACCTCAGAGTCACTAACTAGGTTATCCTTATTATATCCATGCTTCTCTGGTTCGGTTTCCATACTCTTGAGCATGTCAGCTACCAATGAGTGTGCAAAAGAAAGAAAAAAAAATGTGAAAAAGAAAAAAAAAATGTGCAAAAGAAAGAAAAGAAAAAGATGTGAAAAAAAAAAGAAAAAAGTAAAGGATTCATTGATTGAGGGAGAGCCTCCGCTTTTACTCAACAAATACCCCATGATTCCTAGTGGTTTGACTTTCCGTAGTTATGCTTAGATTCTCTTGTTGGAGGTCCAGCTTTTATATCACTACTAGGATTTGAATCTAGTGTTTGTCGAATCCCAAGAGTCACACACACACTTTTATCATGGGATCTATGCTTTTCACATAATGCAGCACTTTCTTTTATGAGGAATTTTCTAGAGGCTGTGCACATTGTGTTTTCAAGTAATTGTGCTTCTTGGATAGTCTTGTGTGTATTAAGGTACTAATCTGAAATTCCTTGCTTGCTCCACCATATTATTTTTTATCTTTTTCTTCTTGTTCACTGTTTTCAGCGTGTGTGGTTGTTTTTAGTGAGGGGGAGTTTGGTTTATTATTACAAAAGTTTGTTCGCATGATCACTTTGATTTGTTTGGTAAGGAAGATTGGCTTTAGTTGTTTTGCATGTTGCTTTGCATTCTTGTATGCTCCTGATATTTACATCATCATATCATTGCTTGTGTGGTTTATGATCATGCTTTAGTTGATTGAGCTTCCTTTGTCAGTTCATGACAAAAAGGTGTTGTTAATGTTTTCATGCTACATGTTCTTAATATCTCCAAGTTGCATTTATTCATATTTTCCATCTCATGCTTCAAGATAATCTTGTCATATGTTTATTGTTTTTTTTCATATACTCTTGTGGCACTAATAGTTGTTTTGGAGATTGTGGCACTAATAACTGTTTTGCAGATCATGACCTTGAGATAGAAATTGGCTTTTGTTGGCTGTTATGGGTTGGGGTGATTAGGATTTTATTTGTTAGGTGTGTTTTGTCACGACATTGCCAAAGGGGGAGATTGTTAGGTTTTATTCTTGGCAATCCTGGTTGACAAGGATTTCTATAAGAAGTTGGTTTTCTTTCAAAACTAGGATTACTTTGGATTTCTATAAGGAATTGGTTTTCTTCCAAAATTAGGATTACTTTGGTTTTCGATAAATAGTTGGTTTTCTCCCAAAACTAAATTAATTCCTCCAGATCTTCTTTTTGGTTCTTAAGGTTTATATCTGGGGGATATTTTGTTAGTTTTCTTTGATGTTTTATTGAGTATTCAACTCATGGTTTAAATAGAGTACATCAAAGGTTTTGTTTGTTATACACAAGAGAGAGAGAGAGAGTTGTTCTTCGGTGGATTCTGGAGTGGCTCATCGTAAAGAAAATTCCGAGGTGAAGACGGGGTTGAAAGAGGCACATAGAGGTTGGTTCAATTAGGCGTGGATTCGCTAGGTAATTGAGAGTATACCTGTGTAATTCCTTTAAATCTTCTTAGTGGATTGTTTTGAGGCTGTTGCCCGTGGTTTTTTAATCACAGTTGGAGGTGTCCAATTGTGGTTTTTCCACGTAAAATCGTTGTGTAGATTTGCCTTTTATTGTTTGATTGGGATTGTTATATTCTGCTCAAAATTGGTACATAATCACAAATCAACATCTAGGGTTTCTAGATTTTTCAACATGTATAAAATGTTCGAGAAAGGAAGGTTGGATGGAATTGTGTGAAATGGACTTGGAATTTTGGAGGGGAAACAATACAGTTATAAAATTATGATAAAACTAAAGGAACTTCTAAAATGCCTTTTATTTTTATTGGTAACTCATTAGCCTTGAGACTAAAATGGCTTTGCTGCAATCTAATAGCTACGTTTCAAAGTTAAACAAGTTTGTTTACGTAGTGTTGATTGATTTTTTTTCCTTCAATTTCTTTATGGATAACTGAAAAAGGTGTGCAGAGAAGTTGGGCATAATTGTTTGTGTTTCTTCCCTTTTCTATTTGGTAAGTTCTGAACATCTTCATTGTGTTCACTGTGTTTTGCATGTATTTTGCATTTGTTCCTATGTGATTGGTTGTATGTTTCACTTTTGTGATTGGTTTTAATAATAGAATAGATGTGTGGGTGTTGTGCATGCATGCTCTCCTCACTTTCATCTACTGCTACCATTACCACAAATCCAATTGAACTTAAATTTATTCGGTGGAGGTCACTTTTTTGCCAACCTAGCAAAGTCAAAATCAAGACTAATAGATTACAGATGTAACCACTCAAAAACTGGGAAACCACTTCTCCAGTTTTGTTCTATTTTTTTGCTTTTTTTCTTTTTTTGATACAACCAATTTTCCTTTCCACTACCTAACAGTATACTATTGTTTCCAATCCAACAACAAGACTTTGAACTCTATTAATAGGTACCCCATACATGCTTTTGCTTCTTATCAAATTTTCTTCATACCTAAGGCCCAAAAAATTCCACAAAAAAAGAAAAGTTTGTCTATCTGTGACTATTATGGAAGCAAAGAAGATTATAATGGAGGAGGAGAGGAGGGTAATGGTAGCAGTAGATGAAAGTGAGGAGAGCATGTATGCTCTGTCATGGTGCCTCACCAACCTCCTTTCTCAGAACTCCGGTCATGGTGATTCACATCTTACAGAGAAAGAGAGATAGTGGGTGATGTGCTCTCCCAATAGGTCAGTTTTTTTTTTTGGGTTTTTGTTTAATTGATATGTATTTTTCACTCATCTCAGGGTTCATGTGTGTATGTATAGAACTGTGTTTTTAGTTTTGTTGATTGATTTTTTAATTGATAGGAAGCTTCCAAGATTTTTTTTTTTTTTTTTTGGGTTTTTGTTTTCATTTATATCAGGGTTCATGCATCCAGATCTGTGTTTAATTGATTGGTTACTTGATCAATGCTTGGTGTTGAGTTGAAAAGTTGAATAAATATGTTTAAAGATGAATTGGGCCATTTACTTTATCTCTTGGTTTGTCCCCTTTTCCCTGCTCTGTTTTCTGGGTGTGTTTTTGGGTTTGCCCACATTGGTGTGATGTATGTTGGATTTTGTATTTTATTTTGTATTCAAAGTTTGATTTTTTTTAGTATTGAAAATGGGTATTGAAAATGAGAGAGAAGGGGAGAGCGCAAGAAACAGGTATGTCTTGATATCTACACATAACATAACATGTGCAAAACTCACTATACTTTTCTCATATATTATAATATGAGCACAAATGGAATTTTCACATGTGTGTTTTGCCCACGAAAGTAGGCCGATGAAAACTATGCAAGCTTTGTCAATTAAATTTTTAAGGCCAATCGTAATATCTAAAAGAATATAATGCATACACATGTATTTCAGCACTTGAGGCTAAGGCACTGTTCCTTTGAAGAGTCAATAATCGAAAGTTCCAAAATAAGTAAACTCAACCTGCTAAATCTCAAATGAAACTAAAAAGCTTAGCAATCAAATGCTTTTCCATTACAAAACATCTAACTTTGAATACAATTTAAAAAAAAAAAAAAAAAAAAAAAAACAGAGCATGGAAATGGTTAAAAAAATAACCCAATGGAACAAACACCCAACGATTAGTGGTTCAAAAAATTATTAGAATCTGAACCCAACAGATTCAGAAAATAAATCAAGGAAAAACTTATTATTGCTTTGTTTAAAAGCAATCAACTTGGAAATCACCATAATGAACCAAAAAAATTCTTAGAATCTGAAACCAACAGATTCTAATTCTAAGTTTCATTAGCAATCAAATACTTTTCCATTACAAAAAAATCAAACTTTGAACACAAAATTTTAAATATATATATATATATATATATGAGCACAAATGAACTTTTCTGTCACATATCCAATGAGATATATATGTAGTGCATGCATGCATGCGCTTGTGTGTTTTGCCCACGAAAGTAGGCAGATGAAAATTATGCAAGCTTTGTCCATTAAATTTTTAAGGCCAAACGTAATATCTAAAAGAATATAATGCATACACATGTATTTCAGCACCTAAGGCTAAGGTATTGTTCCTTTGAAGAGTCAATAATCAAAAGTTCCAAAATAAGTAAACTCAACCTGCTAAATAAAACAAAATCCCAATCAACAAACCCAACTTCTAGGAGACTGGGGGATTATAATGGAACCTACTACAACTGTATAGGGATAACTTGAAAATGTAGTCTAATAGCAAGAGGAACAATACATTATTTAACTGTATAGTATAGAGATAAATTAACATTTTTTTCACTATCATATTCCATATCAGTTTAGTTGTTTTCTTTTGTCTAATCATAACAGGATAAGAGGATAAAATTATGGAAAGAAATTCTCTTAACACTCTAATACTGTTTTTAAATTCAACACTTAGTTTTGATCCTTTGTCTAGAATATCTACACATAACATAACATGTGCAATTGAAATTGTTTTGCTGGGAGACAGGTGGTAAGAGTAGAAAGCAAATTACACGTAACATAAAGAGAACTTTTAGAAGAGAACTTTCAGAACTGATGTTTATGCAAATTGTGTTGGAAAATTGGTTTACATAGGTTTATTTTGGGCCGACTTTGAGCCCAAAATTGAGTGGGCCCCGAGCGTCTTTTGGGACGGGTCCGAAGAGGTAAAGTGTTCCTTGCCGTGTGGCAAGTCACACGATGAAGACGGTTCGTCAAAACCATTTATGAGTGAATGAGAACATGACGTCATTTTTGGGTTCGTGGAATGAACATTTAAAGTTTTAATGTGGGTTTCCTTGTGAGGCTTGTCCCACATTGAAACTTTAAGAGAGTTTTGTTGAGTTTATAAGCTCTAGCCTACAATACTTGCGTTAGGCCCCAAGGGACACCCCAAGTTTGTAGAAGGGAGGAGTTATGGACAAAGTGAACCTTAGCCCAAACCAGCACACACGCGCGCGCCTTCATTTGAATTTTTTCAAAATTATATTGCGGGAATTTAATTCAAATTTGAATTCCAATTTTTGTCCAACAATTAAGACTCCTTCTGTCCAAAATTCCTCTCAGATTCAAACTGAAAAAACTGCCCGGCAGGTTCAGTTTTTAACTTCCCAGCAGTTACAGATCTGTTACTTCCGAACAGATTCAAAACTGGGCAGCAAATCTGTTTGAATTCAAAATAGTATCTTATCATTTCAAAAGTGCACCTGTTGGATTCAAAACAGCACCTGTTCGGGGCTGTGTTTTTGCCTATAAATACAGATCATTCAAGTAGTGTTTTTACATTCGAAAATCAGTCTGTATCTTATATACTGCTGTCCAGAATTTTTTCTCTTTTGCATTTTATTCCTCATTCTAGTTTTAGAGATAAATTAAAGAGAGTATTAGAACACAAGGTTTGGTTCGCCGTACAAATTTTTTTGGTGTGCTATAACAATTTTGTGAAGATCATTGTATCTTGGGAGATAGACGCCACTCAACCGTAAGAACCGTAGCGGGGTGAATCTATCTTATGGACAGAGTGTCACACACTCGACTTGGTCTTTGGATTTTCTTTTAATTCGGTTCAATAAATAATTTCAGTACGTTATTCATTTATTTTGTTTGATTTAGTTTCCATTTATTTATTTACACAGAAGATTGTTCCAACAATCTTAAGATAGATTCGATTTATTCTGTTTACAGAATTTTTCGTTTGGTTTCCCTTTCTCTTTCTTCTTTTAACAAATTTTTTTTTTGTGGATTTACAAATTAATATTCTGGTTGAAAAAACTAATAGTGGTTATATGCTATTTGACATATAGTAGTAATATACTGTCTCTTTTCTTTGACAATTAGTAGTAATATACTGGTGTCATTAACAATTCATAATATATATTTGTGGAATTTTGTCAGAAATTAATTTTGGTTTTCTTAATTTATTTCTGAGTATTCATTAATTAAAAAATTCTGTTTCAGTTTTTTTTTTAAAATTATTGAAGTGTTACAGAAATTTAATTTTCTGTGTAGAATTAATTTGGTTAAATAAAATTTTATTTTATTTCCAAATTAATTGAAAAATAAAAGTTACATTCTTGTTTCTTTTATTTTTACAGAATTTAATTTTGTGAATTTGGATTAATTTTCTGTGTAGTATAAATTCTAATTATAATTTTGTTTATAATTTAGAATTCATGGCTACTAAAACAAATGCTCAAACAAGTACTACTGTGGTGGCTGCAATTGCGCCAACCCCCTCTCCTGTGGTGACAGTACCGGTAAATCACGGTGAAAAGCCAGAGAAGCTCTCAGGAACTAATTTTAAAAGATAGCAACAGAAAATGTTGTTCTATCTTACAACTCTGAACTTGGCTCGTTTCCTCCGTGAGGATGTTCCTATCTTGAAAGAGGATGAAACCGACCGGCAAGTGGTTGCTGCGGTTGATGCTTAGAAACATGCCGATTTCCTTTGCCGGAACTACATCTTGAACGGACTTGACAACACATTATACAACGTCTACAGTCCTATCAAGACAGCAAAGGAACTTTGGGAGTCTTTGGAGAAAAAAATACAAAACGAAAGATGCCGGCTTAAAGAAATTTGTGGTTGGCAGATTCCTGGATTTTGTAATGGTTGATTCAAAATCTGTGATCAGCCAAGTTCAAGATTTCCAACTCATTCTACATGACATTCACGCAGAAGGCATGTCTCTCAGTGAATCCTTCCAAGTTACAGCCTTAATTGAAAAATTACCACAAGGCTGGAAGGAATTCAAGAACTACCTCAAACACAAGCGCAAAGAAATGTCTATGGAAGAATTAATTGTACGTTTGAGGATTGAGGAGGACAACCACAATTCTGAAAAGTGAGCTGGTAAGCATCCTATGGAGTCTAAGGCAAATATGGTAGAACATGCTTCAAAAACCAAGAAACGAAAGTCTTCTAGAGAAAGTTCATCACAAGGCTCTAAAGGGGTGGAAAATAAAAAGTACAAGTTTAATGGCATATGTTACATCTGTGACAAAGAGGGACATTGGGCCAGAGATTGCCGTAGCAAAGGCAAAAGCAAAAGAAGAACAAGCAAGAAGCCTGCTCAAGCCCATATGACTAAAGTGGACAAGATTTCCAACGGTGTAGATGACATCAATCTTTCTGCAGTTGTTTCCGAGGCAAATATTGTCGAAAATCCGAAAGAATGGTGGGTGGACACTAGTGCTACTCGTCATATCTATGCTGACAAAAAGATGTTCACATCTTATTCTTCAGTGGACAATGGTGAACAACTTTTTATGGGCAACTCCTTAATTTCCAAAGTTGATGGACAAGGGAAGATTGTTCTCAAGATGACATCTGGAAAGGAACTCACTCTCAACAATGTGCTGCATGTACTGGACATTCGCAAGAATCTTGTTTCCGGATCTCTGTTGAGTAAGAATAAGTTTAGGCTAGTATTTGAGAGTAATAAATTTGTACTTACTAAGAATGGGATGTATGTAGGAAAAGGTTACATTTCTGATGGCCTTTTCAAGTTAAATGTAATAACCGTTATACCCTCAGTTATTAATAAAAATACATCTTCTTCTTATTTGCTTGAGTCTTCAAATTTATGGCATGGTAGACTAGGACATGTTAATTATGGATCTTTACGTAGATTCATTAATATGGAATGTTTACCTAAATTTGACATTGATTCAAATCATAAATGTGAAATTTGCGTTGAGGCAAAATTATCTAAAACTCTTTTCATTCAATTGAAAGAAGTACGGGACCACTTGAATTAATTCATAGTGACATTTGTGATTTTAAATCAATTCAAACTAGAGGTCGGAAAAAGTATTTTATCACTTTTATAAATGACTATACTAGATATAGTTATGTTTATTTAATTCGAACCAAGGATGAAGCTTTGGAAATTTTCATTCAATATAAGAACGAAGTTGAAAATCAACTTGGTAAGAAAATCAAAAAACTAAAAAGTGATAAAGGTGGTGAATATGAATCACCTTTTAGTGAGTTTTGTAAAGAACATGGAATAATTCATCAAACCGCCGCTCCTTACTCACCTCAGCAAAATGGAATTGCTGAAAAGAAAAATAGGACTTTAAAAGAAATGATGAATGCCATGTTAATAAGTTCTGGGTTACCTCAGAACTTGTGGGGGGAAGCAATACTTTCTACTAATTATATAGTTAATAAAGTACCGCGAAAGAAAGTGAATCAAATACCTTATGAATTGTGGCATGGAATAGTACCATCTTACAAATACTTAAAAGTGTGGGGGTGTTTGGCTAAAGTGGCAATTCCTAGTCCTAAAAAGACTAAGATAGGTCCTAAGACCATTGATTGCATTTTCATTGGTTATGCCAATAATAGTAGTGCATATCGGTTTTTGATTCATAAATCAGAACATTCCGAAATGCATATAAATACTATTATTGAATCTCGAAATGCATCTTTCTTTGAACATGTATTTCCAAATAAGACTGGACAAGAGACTAGTAACGATAAAAGATCTCATGACGCTATTACTAGTCAGGATCAAGAACATGATCAAGAACAAGAGTTAGATCAAAATGAGGAAGAGGAACCTAGGAGTAGTAAACGTGCTTGAACCTCAAAATCTTTTGGTCTAGATTTTCTAACATATTTGTTAGAAAATGAGCCGTTAACTTTTAAAGAGGCCATGTCTAGTCTTGAGGCTACTTATGGAAAGAAGCTGTCAATAGTGAAGTTGAATCCATCTTGCAAAATCACACTTGGGAATTGGTGGATTTGCCACCAGGTTGTAAACCTCTTGGATATAAGTGGATTTTCAAAAGGAAAATGAAATCAGATGGATCGATTGACAAATACAATGCAAGACATGTGGTCAAAGGTTTTAGACAAAAAGAAGGTCTTGATTACTTTGACACATACTCACCGGTTACTGGAATAACATCTATTAGAATGCTAATTGCCATTGCATCTCTATACAATCTAGAAATTCATCAAATGGATGTGAAAACCGCTTTCTTAAATGGTGAGCTAGAGGATGAAATTTACATGGAACAACCAGAAGGTTTTTCTGTTCCAGGAAAAGAAAAGAAAGTGTGTAAATTAGTTAAATCATTATATGGTTTAAAACAAGTGCCAAAACAATGGCATGAGAAATTTGACAAGGCAATGATGTCAAATGGATTTAAAATTAATAAATGTGACAAATGTGTCTATATTAAAAACACAGACAAAGGTTATGTCGTTGTATGTCTTTATGTGGATGATATGCTCATCATAGGTAGTAATAATGACATTATTAAAACTACCAAGAAAATGTTGAATAAACATTTTGACATGAAAAACATGGGCATTGCTGATGTAATTCTTGGTATGAAAATTACCAGAACATCAGAAGATTATGCTTTGTCACAATCTCATTACATTGAGAAAATAGTTGACAAATTCAGCAAAGATGATGATCATCTTGCTAGAACACCTGTAGATGTTAATTTGTTTCTATCTAAGAATGTACAGGAAAGTATTTCTCAATTAGAGTATGCCCAAATTATTGGAAGCTTAATGTACTTGATGAACTGCACTCGCCCAGATATAGCTTATGCAGTAAGTAAATTAAGTAGATATACGAGTAATCCAGGAGTAGAACACTGGAAAGCAATTATAAGGGTTCTAAGATATCTCCGATTCACTCGTAACATTGGGCTAAATTATACTAGATATCCAGCAGTACTTGAAGGATACTGTGATGCAAATTGGATATCGGGTACTAGAGACTCAATGTCCACTAGTGGGTATGTCTTTACTCTTGGTGGGGCGGCTATATCTTGGAAATCTTCCAAATAGACTTGCATTGCTAGGTCTACTATGGAATCAGAATTCATAGCTTTAGACAAAGCAGGGGAAGAGGCAGAATGGCTTCGCCACTTCCTTGAAGATATTCCAATATGGCCAAAACCGGTGCCTGCTATATGCATACATTGTGATAGTCAATCAGCTATAAGTAGAGCACAGAGTCATATGTATAATGATAAGTCAGGACACATTCGTCGTCGATACAACACCGTAAGACAACTACTCTCTAATGGAATTATTTCCATAGAATATGTTAAGTCTAAAGACAACATAGCAGATCCACTAACCAAAGGGTTAGCAAGAGAGTTAGTTGAGAATTCATCGATGGGAATGGGACTAAAGCCTATTAAATAAGAGTTACCACAACGGCAACCCAACCTAGTTGACTGGAGATCCCAAGATCTAGGTTCAAAGGGACAACCGAGTTGTGAATGACTCAGAAGGATCACTAGGGAGTTTAACTCCTACCCATTTCTTTGATGAAATAGTGATGTCTGTGTAGACACCCCATTTTTGACCGTCCTCAAGACTCGGTTGTGCTTGCAGGTACATCCAGCCACAAGTTCAATTGCTCATCGGGTATTCGACTTTCGTGATGGAACGTCACAGGTTCGAGCTTTCCAGACCCTGTATCATTTCTGCCCCAATCTTGGACCTTGGCTTGGTTCTTTCAGAGTGTGTTTCTTGGTGCACTGCCAGCCACCTTTTGGACCTGTCGGCCCCCACTTTGTTGTTGCCGGCCATTGATTGAGCCTGTCGGCCATCAATGAGCCACTGTCGGCCATCCCTGATGGCCGGCAGAATCCCTGTCTCAGCAGGTTTCACTCCAGATCTTTTGAGCCAACTGGAATCCTTTTATCTCCCCTCCATACACGTGTATGGAGGGATGAAGCTCTTGCCAAGCTTCTTAAAGAAGCTTTGCATTGTTTTCCTTCTATATAAGGAGAGAGCCTCTCTCCTTAGCAGAGGTTCCGCATTTTGGAGAAGAAATATCTCTCTCTCTATATATATTGTTGTTGATTTATGCCTTGAAATCCATTTTCCTTGCACTTTTACACTACAACAGTTAGAGATACACCACCACCATTGGACTAAGGTTCTTGGGGGGGTTACTTGAGCTCTGAAAGTGAGGTTTTACCCCCTGAAGTTGCTGTTTTCGAAGTTGATCTTCAACGACGAGTTTCTTTTTGTACCTCATTTTGGCCATCCTTGCATATTGTTTTAGGCCTTGCTTTCAACTAAAAAAAGTCTTGTATTTAAGTGCTTTTGGTGGTTGTTTAAGGTCTTTTTGCTGTTAAGGGTCTTCAACCCTCTTGTTTGCCTTGTTTGGCCTTATTTTGAGCCATGCCTTAAGGCCTCCGAGCTAGCCTTGGTTTGGCCTTCTAACCACTGAAATCCAATGGATTTTCAGTGGTAGGCATGTGGTTTTGAGTCCTCAAATCAGAGGGGGTGACCCCCTCTCTTTTGGTTTTTGTTTGCTTGCATTATTGGCCTTCCAAAGGAGCTTGCATCTCTATGCTTTTGAGGCCTAGCTTAGGCAGTTTTTTGTGAGTTTTAGGACCTACCTTAAGTCTTTCCACGGCTGGTTTGGTCATGTTTTGCATGCATCTTGTATGTGTAGTGCAACCCCATTTGTGGCTCATCAAAGTAGCATGTTTGCCTAGCTTATGTTGAGTCCATTTCAGCATGTTTTTGGTGATGTTTTACCATGAAATAACTCTGTCTAAGGTGGGTTTGGTCATATTTTTCATGCTCCATATACTTGTAGAACAAATTTTGCTTACTAGCTTTATGTGCATGATGTTTTGACTCATCATTCCAGCATGTTTTGGCTTTGCTCCAGCATGATTTTATTCTTATTTTGGGCTGCTCTAGGACTGTTTTGGGCTTCCATGGCCATATCACTCATGCTTTGCATAGCTATAGTGCAAATGCTTAGGTTACCCTTGGGTTTTGAGGCCCCTACCATGCAATACATGTGATGTTTGCATGCTTTGCCATCGTTCTAAATATTATTTTAGTCCATGAAATGTGGTCATACACTTGCATTTGACATGATTTTAATGCCTTGGAGGCTTGGCTTTTTATGCCTCAAGAATGAACTTTTGTGCATGCCATTAAGCCTAAGCCTTTGGCTCATCATATCAGTGCATTTTTGGTCTTGTTATACCATGATGTAACTCCGTTTTATGTTGTCCAAGTCATGCCATGTTTGGTTTTAATAGGTGTAGTGTAATACCTCTTTTGTAGCCTTGCATGCTTCATGTTTTTGGCCTTGTGTTCTAGCTTGTATTGGCTAAGTTCAAGCATGTTTTTAGTCTCAACTTGACCTGTCTTGGGACTGTTTTTGATGCCCTTGCCCCTTTGGGGCTTGCTTTGTATAGCCATGGCTTGAGTCTCTTTGCTAATTTCGAGCTTTGAGCTTTCTTGCATGCTTTGTTTGTCTTGCTAGGGTGGTTTGGTGCCATTCCATGCATGTTTTCAGAACTCATGATGCTGTCACATATCCATACTTGTCACTCTTTAAGTGTGCTTAAGAGTCGCATCTTTGTGTCTTAATCCTTGAGCCAATTAGCATGCATGTTTGCCTTGCCTTTTCATGCTTTTCATATCATCATTTCAGCACTAATGACCACTGATTTGGGGCATAACTGAGGTCTACCCCTTTTGGTTTAAGTCCATTGAGCATGCTAAGTATATTGCATTGAGTATGCCATATTGTTCATTGCATGTAGTATGCCATCCTACATTGCATTTGTGTATGCCAAGTTGTGTTACATTGCATTGAGTATGCCATGTAGTTGCATGTTTGCATGCTTAAGTCATATTGCATGTTTGCCATGCTTGTGTTGCATTGTTGTTTGGATTAAGTGTTAATCCGAGCACGAGGAACGAGGGGCATTTCATACTTCAAGTGATGAAATGTGTCTCAATTCTCGGTCGCCGACGCTCTTGATGATTCATGATAGAGTTTTAGGCATTTATGTGTTTATTTGTGCATTCATTTCATATTGATTTCCACAAGTAGGATCTTTGGCCATCATGCATCGAGATGCGTGATTGATGGTCTTGGATCCGATTATGCCTCTCCCTTGATGTTTCGAGATGATATGGGGTAGCATAGTGCGCACATACCCTTGGGAGACCCTCCCTTTTCTCAGTTTTGTACTCTACTACAGCTTGGTGTCCCAGCACATCAGTGGCTGGCAGTGTCTTGCAGATGGCTGGCAGTGCCTTGTTGATGGTCGGTAGGCCACTAATGCACTCCCCAGCATGTTTTTGGTAAGGTTCAGCAGGAATTCCGTGAGGACACCCTGTAGACAGAGCCTCAAGAGAGCAACTGGAAGGCGTTTCAAGGCGAGAAACCGAATGTGAGCATGCATACCCTTCTGCTTCTGTGAACAGCGCTGGAGCAGCTTTATTTGTTGCTTTTCACTTGTTAGTTAGTATTCAAATTTTTAATTAGTTAATTTGTTAATTAATTAAGTTTTGTAATAATTAGTTGTAGCTAGTTATTCATTCAGTTTTGTAATAATTAATTAACTTGTTAGTTAGTTAGTTAGTTGGCATGTATTATTTATTTGGACCCTCCGTCGAGAGGGCGAATTGTTGTAATAAGTGTGTGTGCGTGTGTGCGTGTCTTTCAACCTCCATTTCTTTCTCCTTTTTACTTACCTACTTTTGTTGGTTTGTTTTAGGTATGTTTCAATTAGCATACTTATGCTTTGCATGTTTGCATGCAATCAATCTGTCTAGCACCCTTATGCTTTGCATGTTTGCATAATTCATCTACATTGCATGCACCAAGCTCGGTGCATCATACTAACTGCATTGTATTTCAATTCCAATTTGAATACATGTATCAATTGTTTCACCTCATATGCCATTTTAGAATAGCCGAGCCTGTCTCTAAGTTGCATCTTGTATGTGTTGCATTAGACATTTCAAACATGAACTAGGATCATGCATTGATTACTAACTAGTTTCTGTTTTGGCTTGGAGTACACTGTAAGTGTTTATGCTTTAGCATCTTGCATGAGTGTGAGTGCTGCCATGATAGCATGCTTGCCATGAGGCTATTTGCTTATATGCTATAACTGCCTGAATGCCTGTGGGTGAAAGTTGGATTGCTTGAATTAGAATAATTCATCAAAACTGTATTTTAGCCTACTTACGAGTAGCAAACTCCAAACCATTTTCCAAACAAATGGGTATGCGATGCTTTTTTCTAAATTAGGCGATCTAGTCTATACTTGTGTGTTGTGTGTATCACATAGTAAGATTAGCTATTTAAACCAAAATAAGAGCACATATGTTTTCAAAAACAAGACATCATGTTTAGTACAGGCCGATCTTTGGATTGGGCGAGCAAGGGTGCTCATAGCTGACCTTCCCCAATCGTACCCAAGTTCCCGAGCCGAGGCAACTTTGGTGATAACAGACACGTGGCCTTAGGCACGAGTCAGGGTTTCCTAAATTTCCCCAAAAATAAAATATTTAGGTGGCGACTCTGTATTTGACAAAACAATCCATATTTGGCACTTCTTTCTTAAAAATCAGTTTTCCAAAACGATTTGCCGGATTTGGACTCTTTGGTGATTTATCGGTCTCGCATTGCACTTTGCGGGATTAGATTCAGAACCGTGACATTTGAGTCCGAATTATAGCATGAGGCCCTCAGGGCGCGTCTACAGTCTCTGGCGACTCTGTTGGGGATTTAGAGTACTTGACTCGAACTCATGATATCTTGTTTTGACTACACTTATGTGTTTCTTTACATTGCATTTGCATTGGTGCGCCTAGGACACCGTGTTTGCCGTATGCTATTCCTAAACAGTTTGCTGGAGACCTGCTTTGAGAAGCGTGCCATAAGACTGACCGGTTGCGGGCTCTGCTACGACGGGAACACAAACCTCAGTTTTTACCAGGGCACCCTTTTGACCATTCGACCTAGTGCATATTCGGAATCCATAGTGACTATTCCAAACTAGGATAGGTCGCTTACCCGATCGTAGGTTGTTTGAAACCGCTGTGTATGTAGCGAAACCCTAGCTCTTGACAAAATAGGACAGGGAAACCCTACCCCAACATAAGGGTGTATTGGCTCTCATTTGCTTGTTATGTGCTTTTAGAGTTGTGCCTCTACAGGAAGTGCATATATCAGTTTGCAAGTCTGGGTATCAGGCCTGCGGGCATCAGTGTCAGTGTTTTGAGAATCAGTTATATCTGCGGGTATCAGATTTAGATTTGGGGCAGTGATTTTGGGGAACAGTGATCAGTAGTAGAGTACAGTTATTCAGCTATGCTTATGTCAGTTCTATTGAAATTGGGCTGAAATGCTGCTTGTCTTCTCTTTCAGTTCAGAGATTTAGCTCAGAATAGCCAGTGTTCTCCTTCGCTGAGACAAGGCAGACGTCTGATTCGTCAGTCACTGGTCACATTACCTCCGTTCAGTTCAGCGGACTTATGATGACACAAAATTCAGAGGAATTGTGGTTATGGCAGCCACGTTAAACCAAGGAATCACCATGCAGGGTGAGACCGATGTTGACATACCGCACCTGCCTAGGTCGCCTGCGCCGCATCCAATTTGGGAACCCCAATTCTTCCAAGCCCGTGAGCCCACCACATTTGAGTTGATGGGAATGATTGGTGACCTTCAGAGGTCTGTGACTGATTTAGCCTACGGAATATTGACTCCGCCACCCACCACATCGTATACCGGGAACTTCATGCCGAAGGAGCCCCCGCTACTGGGGCGAATTGTAATTGAGCTCAGCCAACCTGAAGTTGTCTCAAGCTCCGGCAATGACATGCCAACAACAACAAGGCTCCACTCTGATCAAGCAACCCAAACCTTCCGCCAAGCTGAGGCTAGTGGAAAGAACAAGATGAAGGTGGACACTGATCCCTACGAACAACTTCAGCAAGTTGTTGAGGCTCTAAAAGCCGAGGGGTTAAATAAGCAACAAGTACTCGCAGTTATGGCTAAGACTGTGGATGACACGTTCTCCACTCAGACCGAGGGCAGTTCAAGCCAAGGAGAAAATTGAGAGAAGGGTCATCATACCAGAACCGTTCCCTCCAACCCTAATTCTGCACCAAGAAAAAATCAGCAAGCCAAGCCTGTACTTGCTGATCCTTTTGCTAGTGCATCCAGTAAAAATGCACAAAACTCAAAGTATCTGCCCCAAGGTCACAGGGTCTTTCATGCCCTCTACATGCCTTTGTCCAAGGCGCTTCAGATCCTTGCTGAAAAAGGGCATCTTAAACCCCTCGAGCCTCGACCTCTCCCTAGTCATCTTCCACCTAACCATGATGCTACCTAGTACTGTGCGTACCATCAACAAACTGATCATACCACTGACAATTGCTTCCGTCTTCGCCACGAGGTACAGGATTTTTTTGACAACGGGGTTGTCCTCCCACCAAGCTCAACAAAGTCCATCGTCACTGGATCAGTAAACTTGGGGGATAATGTGATGTGATCGGGAGATGAACCACCTGCGGGCGGCGCTCAGTTTACTCCAGATATGGCGTATGGCACGCACTGTTTTGAGCATTTTGCGAATGCTAGTTTTTGTGCTTTCTGACTTGGGTATTGAGTCAGTTTTGTTATGTTGTTTAGAGTCTGTCTCGTTGTTTTGAGTTAGTGTTTTCATACTGAGTCAGTTGGGTCTGTCTTGTTGTATCAAGTCAGTCCTGTTGTGTTAGAGTCAGGTGATTTCGGGGGTGTTTCCTCGGACATCACTATCTTGTTTTGGTTTTTTTTTTTACACTCTTTTGAGTTTATTTCTGCCTTGGAGCCAGTTGTGCCAACAGATCTGAATAAAACAACAGTAATTTTCACGCTCTTGTGTTTGCTTCTGCCTTGCGCCAGTTGTGCCAGAAGTTTTTGAATGAAACGGCAGTGCTTTTCACCTGCTCTTTTGTGCCTTGAAATCATTACATTGACCTAAGTTTTTCAAAACTTTTTGAACATGGTGACGAAAACGAAGAGGAAAGAATTCCTCGGGATTTGTAAAATTTGATCGAATTGAAGAAGAGAGAGGCATGCTAAGCCCTTAATGAATGAAATCATGCTTGTTAATGTGAGTACTGAGAAGGATCCTGGCTTGATCTAGATTGGTCCTACATTGTCTTCAGCGCAAGCAACTAGTCACTTTCTTAAAAGATTTCAAAAAATGTTTTGCGCAGTCCTGCGAAGACATGTGTGGAATCGCTCTTGAGATTGTGCAGCTTAGGATTGCTCTCAGCCTCGAGACTCGACCCTCTTACTTTCAAACCTTAAACCTGGATTCAAATTGTTCAACGGTCAATTATGATGTGAGGCTTGTGTGGCCAGATTTGAAGCAGCCCATGAACTAGGGGTAGGAAAGTCAAATCAAGGAGATCAGATTGATCAAAGGAAGCTCGCAAAGCTAGATCAGAAGCACCCCTTGGACTAGGGGCCAAAAATATCAAACGTGCTCGAAGAGCCAAAGATGGATCATTCTGCAAATCAAATGAAGACTGGAAAGAATGCCCAAATCTTAGAAGGGAGGAAAGAAGAAAGTATTGCAGAGGTACAATTGAGTTCCTATCCACAATACTAGGGGCAAATTTAGCCCCCATTGGATAGACTTCTACATCATCAGCGAACAGTAGCCATTCTCCTGGATTCAGATGGCTTCGAGATCCTAAAACCATTTGACATGGACAAAGCTACACTTTTACCCTTGAGAGGCTCATTGGGCCGAAAACTCGGAAGGGCGACCCAGGCAAAAGTTAGAGCAAGAATAAGCAAAAGAAAAACAAAAAAGAGAAATGAAGAAAAAGAAATGAAAAATTCTGAAAAGAAATGAACAAAGAAAAGAAGAAAAGAAAAGATGAAAAAAAAGGAGAAAAGAAATGAAAAGAAAAGAAAAACAAAGCTCGCAAGGTTGAAAATCCGGAAGGGCGGCTTTGGCAAAAGTTAGAGCATAAAAGAAGAGGTCAAATACCCGAGTGTACCTTAACCGAAACTACGTCAGGCTTGATTCCCATGTTTGGGATACGTAGGCAACTTCATTCTGAAGTCCATCCATAAACACTCCCAAATTAACTATGTCCATGTAATGGTTCTGATCATCTTTGTCTTCTCTGTATCCGAGAGTTCGGTAGTAATTGTCACTGTAAGGACTGGCTGCCATGTGCTGCGGAGCTATTTAGATTAGGGGCAACTTTCCGCTGCCGTGCCGTGCTGCGGTACTATTCAAACAAGGGACAACTTTCCGTTGCCATGGAGTGCCATTTAGACAAGGGACAATTATCCATTGTTTTGGATCTGAGGTTGTGCATCTCGAGAGTAGGTTCCGTGCTCGTTGAGCAGTGGCCGTTTGCAAAAATAGTTTTTGAGAATTTTTACTGAGGTTGACTAATTCTCTCGAAAATTATTCCATTTTTCCAAAACTGGACCATTTTCTTGGACCCAAAAAAGGAAAATTTTCAGTGCTCATAGCCTAACTTGCATGATTTTAACTCAAAAATCGAACAAGTGTGTTAATCTAACTCTCATTTTGGTTAAAATTGTTTTAGTAGAAAACCAAAACAAAAAATGGTCAAAATGATGAACTAGGGACGCAGTTGAGTCAGATTTTCTGTCTATTCCCCGTTATCAACATACTTGCCAGGAAGGGCACTCTACTTGCCAGAAAAGGGCACAACTGAAGCTAATAACAAAGGGCTGAAAGCTCTCACATCCTCCAAGCAGCGAGATATCAAGCTAAGTGCGAAACACAAACTGGAATGGATCAAGATATTCCACTCCCTTATTTGGACGGGTTTGATCACGTCCAAACTCTCCAGTAGAGCATCGTCAATCGATGTTAGCTGCAGATTGGCTATACACCCAATTGTAGCACAACCCCTCTATGGAAAAGTTCACTGTTGTGAGCAGAAGAAGAAGAAGAATCTAGCAAAATTCTAGGGGCAATAGCCCGCAACTTCTTGTTTATCCATCAACCACCCAGGAGAGGGATTAAAAAAATGAGAGATTGAAGAATAGAGAGATGTGTGATGAGAGAAAAAGTGAGAAAAGGGCTTTATCAGGAAACAAGAGATTGAGTGCCAGAGTGATGTGAGAATCACAAATGAGAAAGGGTGGGAAACAATACCCGGAGAAACTGGCTACTCGCGCACCAAGAGGTCTCTTGCCTTTGTAACACGTCTGTGTGTCGTGTCCTTTGTTTTGTTTGTCTCGATTCTTGTTTTTAGTCGTTCCAAGTGTGTCTCGATGTGTTTAGGTTGTTTACCTTTTTGTTTTTCATTGTTGAGTCTTTTTCGCTGTGTTCAGTCGTAGGCTCAATACCCGGTTAAAAACTCATTTCTTCAAGTTCAAAATGATTTGTTTTGTGCTCAAAATGCTGTGCCATTCTCTACATTTGTACAAAACAGGATTTGTTCTTTCATAACACCGTCGGGTTCAACCCAAGTCATGTTAGAACAGGAAAATCAGGACCTATCTGAAGCTATATGGGTTTCGAATTGCGAAGCAAAAGAAAGTTTGGAGCATTTGTTCGTGTTTCAACTTCTGCAAGTTCAATCATTGCATGCCGTACGTTCAGAATGAGCTGTGTATTCAGAAGGAGCAGTATGTTGTTATGGGCTGTGTTCAGAGTAAACGGAGTATTGTATTATGAGCTATATGTTCAAAATGAGCAGTGTGTTGTATGAGCTGTGTGTTCAGAGTCAGTAGAATGTTGTGCCAACTATTTTCATACCAAAATGGCAATCAGAATTGCTCTCTCGGAGTACCAATCCCTACCAGAGGCATCTTGGCTGTGTTTGCAATGAGTTCCTAGGAGATCAACTGTGATGACGAAAACTAGAGTTTGAATGGTTGTTGCCTAGAACACAAAGGTTTGGAATTTCCGAGGCTAAAGTCTGGTTTGAATACCTAGGGGTGCATCCTCGGCTTGAAATCTGTATGGAAGCCCCATAGGTTGAGGCAGCATGTATGCACTTCAATTCTGGATACCGATCCAACCTAGTCTGTCACCCATTTGAAGAATAGGGAAAGTTATGAGTATGATCAGAAAGAAAAGCGGTATCTGTGGTTTCCCCAGTAGATGTTGCTTCTTGTCAGCATTTCAGGACCCTTGTACTATAAGTTGAAGGTAAGTGTTCGAAGAACACAGGGGGGTCCCTGTCGAAGTAGAGCGGTTCACCGCCACTCACCTCGTGAAGTGCTTTCTAAAGCACCGCTTTATTTATTGCATTCCTTAAACATCATGCATTGTATTGCATTCTACCCATCTAGTTTCTTTCCTATTCACGCACGGTATTGTATTTACCATTCATTCAGACAAGTTCCGGTTCATTTTAACTGATACCTTTCTCCTCTCGCATTCGGCATGCGTTTGGACCTATCTTTCTCCTCTCGCGTTTGATACGCGTTTGGATGATTGGGCTTTCCTGCACAGTCCTTTCCTCTCTTGCGTGCGATACGCTAAGAGATGTTTCCTTTCCTCTCTTGCGTGTGGTACGCCGAGAGGTTTACCTTTTCTCTCTCGCGTGTGATACGCTGAGAGGTTTTATCTCCCCCGTCTCGCGTGTGATACGCTGAGAGGTTTTCCCTTTTCTCTCTCACGTGTGATACGCTGAGAGGTTTTATCTTCCCCCTCTGGCGTGTGATACGCTGAGAGGTTTTCCCTTTTCTCTCTTGCATGTGATACGTTGAGAGGTTTTACCTTTACCCTCTCGCGTGTGATACGTTGAGAGGTTTACCTTTCCTTGCGTGTACTACACTGAGAGATTTTTTCTCTTTCCTTTCTCACGTGTGCTACGCTGAGAGGTTCCTTCTTTTTCCAAGACACGAGGATACGTCCCTATGTCTCTTTTTCTTTTTTGAAACACAGGGTTGTCTCCCTTTGTTTCTCCTTCTCTGGATACGAGCATTTGGAATACGTTCCAATGCTTGCGCCATTTCCGAAACACAGGGATACATCCTTATGTTTCCTTCTTTTTCCGAGACACGAGGATACGTCCCTATGTCTCTTCCTTTTTTTGAAACACGGGGTTGTCTCCCTTTGTTTCTCTTTCTCTGGTTTAGAGCATTTGGAATACGTTCCAATGCTTGTACCATTCTGAAATAGCTGGGATACGTCCCTATGTTTCTCTCTTTGTTCCTTCCTCACACGATTTCGGCGTGTTTGGAATTGTTTGACCTCTTCTCACGAATTCAGCGTGGTTAGAGTTTTGTTCCTTCTTCACACGATTGCAGCGTGTTTGGAATTATTTACCTCTTCTCACGAATTCAGCGTGGTTAGAGTTTTGTTTCTTCCTCACACAATTGCAGCGTGTTTGGAATTGTTTACCTCTTCTCACGAATTCAGTGTGGTTAGAGTTTTGTTTCTTCCTCACACGATTTTAGCGTGTTTGGAATTTATCTTAGGTTGCGCTGTATACGCTCCTGATTGTTTGTTTTTGGACCTCCTCTCATGGTTCCAGCATGGTTGGAGTTTGTCGCCCTTTTTGCATTTACCTAATCTATCCCCCCTCCTGCACCTGTTCGTGCATTGTTCGCGCCATTTTGCGCACCCCCCTTTAACTTGCGCTGTTACGCTTGTTAAGTGCGTTGTTTCGCACCCCACTGACTTGCGTTGTTTCGCATTTCTCATTACTTGCACTGTTATGCACTTCATCTATTTTGCACTGTCACGCATGTTACTTACATTGCTATGCACATCTATCCTGCGCTGTTACGCACTTAGCTTATTTACCTGCGCTGTTACGCATGTCTACTTGTTTTACCTGCATTGTTACGCATGTTTTATTTCTTTTTAACTTGTGCTGTTACGCACTTTTCTTTAACTTGCGCTGTTACGCATGTTTTACTATCTTTACTTGCGCTGTCACGCACACACCTCTATCCTATGCTGTCACGCACTTCTCTTTAACTTGCGTTGTCACGCATGTTCTACTCGCGTTGTCTCGCACCCTCAGGATTGCATTGTCTTGCACCCCTTCATTTGCATTGTCACACACTTTTCACTTGCATTGCTATGCATGTTTCTAATGATATTGTACCTATTGAGTCTCTTTCTTTTACAGGCACAATATTGTATGTACGGTTCATTTGAAACTGACGCAACCAGACGAACCGGACGGTATTGTATTCACTCCACGAGAGACGTGGTGAGAATTGCATAATTTTCTTACATTTTTTCTGTTAAAATAGGTAGGACTGTTATTCACTTGCTTAAAATGTCGCATTTATTGTATATAATTGCTTCATTACAGTTTTTCTTTGCATAATCACAAGTTATGCTATCGCATCTTGCATGCCATTTGCATTTTGCCCCAGCCTACGGGCGCAGCTCTGCATGCTCATATTGAATGTCTGCCTGAGTCTTCGGCCTTGTTAAAAATGGGTCGTCTCTGGGCTTTGACACTCACTCCCGTCACTTTGTGACTTTCGAGTTCTGTTAAAGAGGGATAACTGTAGACACCCCATTTTTGACCGTCCTCAAGACTCGGTTGTGCTTGCAGGTACATCCAGCCCCAAGTTTGATTGCTCATCGGGTATTCGACTTTCGCGGCAGAATGTCACAGGTTCGAGCTTTCCAGACCCTGTATCCTTTCTGCCCCATTCTTGGACCTTGGCTTAGTCCTTTCAGAGTGTGTTTCTTGGTGCACTGCCAGCCACCTTTTGGACTTGCCGACCCCCACTTTGTTGCTGTCGGCCATTGATTGAGCCTGTCGGCCATTAATGAGCCACTGCTGGCCATCCCTGATGGCTGGCAGAATCCCTGTCTCAGCAGGTTTCACTCCAGATCTTTTGAGCCAGCTGGAATCCTTTTACCTCCCCTCCATACACGTGTATGGAGAGATGAAGCTCTTGCCAAGCTTCTTGAAGAAGCTTTGCATTGTTTTCCTTCTATATAAGGAGAGAGCCTCTCTCCTTAGCAAAGGTTCAGCATTTTGAAGAAGAAATATCTCTCTCTCTCTCTCTCTCTCTCTCTCTCTCTCTCTCTCTATTGTTGTTGATTTGTGCCTTGAAGTCTATTTTCCTTGCACTTTTACACTACAACACTTAGAGATACACCACCACCATTGGATTGAGGTTCTTGGGAGGGTTACTTGAGCTTTGAAAGTGAGGTTTTACCCCCTGAAGTTGCTGGTTTCGAAGTTAATCTTCAAGGGTGAGTTTCTTTCCCTTTTTAGCACTTTTTTTGTACCTCATTTTGGCCATCCTTGCATATTGTTTTAGGCCTTGCTTTCAACTAAAAAAAGTCTTGTATTTAAGTTCTTTTGGTGGTTGTTTAAGGTCTTTTTGCTTTTAAGGGTCTTCAACTCTTTTGTTTGCCTTGTTTGGCCTTGTTTTGAGCCATGCCTTAAGGCCTCTGAGCTAGACTTGGTTTGGCCTTCTAACCACTGAAATCCAGTGGTAGGCATGTGGTTTTGAGGCCTCAAATCAGAGGGGGTGACCCCCTCTCTTTTGGTTTTTGTTTGCTTGCATTATTGGCCTTCCAAAGGAGCTTGCATCTCTATGCTTTTGAGGCCTAGCTCAGGCACTTTTTTGTGACTTTTAGGACCTGCCTTAAGTCTTTCCATGGCTGGTTTGGTCATATTTTGCATGCATCTTGTATGTGTAGTGCAACCCCATTTGTGGCTCATCAAAGTAGCATGTTTGCCTAGCTTATGTTGAGTCCATTTCAGCATGTTTTTGGTGATGTTTTACCATGAAATAACTCTGTCTAAAGTGGGTTTGGTCATATTTTCCATGCTCCATATACTTGTAGAACAAATCTTGCTTACGAGCTTTATGTGCATGATGTTTTGACTCATCATTCCAGCATGTTTTGGTTTTGCTCCAGCATGATTTTTTTGGGCATCCATGGCCATATCACTCATGCTTTGCATAGCTATAGTACAAATGCTTAGGCTACCCTTGGGTTTTGAGGCCCCTACCATGCCATACATGTGATGTTTGCATGCTTTGCCATCGTTCTAAATGTTATTTCAGTCCATGAAATGTGGTCATACACTTGCATTTGACATGCTTTTAATGCCTTGGAGGCTTGGCTTTTTATGCCTCAAGAATGAACTTTTGTGCATGCCATTAAGCCTAAGCCTTTGGCTCATCATATCAGTGCATTTTTGGTCTTGTCATACCATGATGTAACTCTGTTTTATGTTGTCCAAGTCATGCCATGTTTGGTTTTAATAGGTGTAGTGTAATACCTCTTTTGTAGCCTTGCATGCTCCATGTTTTTGGCCTTGTGTTCTAGCTTGTATTGGCTAAGTTCAAGCATGTTTTTAGTCTCACCTTGACCTGCCTTGGGACTGTTTTTGATGCCCTTGCCCCTTTGGGGCTTGCTTTGTATAGCCATGGCTTGAGTCTCTTTGCTAATTTCGAGCTTTGAGCTTTCTTGCATGCTTTGTTTGTCTTGCTAGGGTGGTTTGGTGCCATTCCATGCATGTTTTCAGAACTCATGATGCTGTCACATATCCATACTTTTCACTCTTTAAGTGTGCTTAAGAGTCGCATCTTTGTGTCTTAATCCTTGAGCCAATTAGCATGCATGTTTGCCTTGCCTTTTCATGCTTTTCATATCATCATTTCAGCACTAATGACCACTGATTTGGGGCATAACTGAGGTCTACCCCTTTTGGTTTAAGTCCATTGAGCATGCTAAGTATATTGCATTGAGTATGTCATATTGTTCATTGCATGTAGTATGCCATCCTACATTGCATTTGTGTATGCCAAGTTGTGTTACATTGCATTGAGTATGCCCGGTAGTTGCATGTTTGCGTGCTTAAGTCATATTGCATGTTTGCCATGCTTGTGTTGCATTGTTGTTTGGATTAAGTGTTAATCCGAGCACGAGGAACGAGGGGCGTTTCATACTTCAAGTGATGAAACGTGCCTCAATTCTCGGTCGCCGACGCTCTTGATGATTCATGATAGAGTTTTAGGCATTTATGTGTTTATTTGTGCATTCATTTCATATTGATTTCCACAAGTTGGATCTTTGGCCATCATGCATCGAGATGCGTGATTGATGGTCTTGGATCCGATTATGCCTCTCCCTTGATGTTTCGAGATGATATGGGTGGCATAGTACGTACATACCCTTGGGGGACCCTCTCTTTTCTCTGTTTTGTGCTTTACTGCAGCTTGGTGTCCCAGCACATCAGTGGCCGGCAGTGCCTTGCAGATGGCCGACAGTGCCTTGTTGATGGAAGGCACCCCTTCATTTTTGGTCAGCAGTGGCTCCCTATGGCCGGCAGGCCATTGATGCACTCCCCAGCATGTTTTTGGTAAGGTTCAACAGGAATTCCTTGAGTACACCCTGTAGACAGAGCCTCAAGAGAGCAACCGGAAGGCGTTTCAAGGCGAGAAACCGAATGCGAGCATGCATACCGTTCTACTTCTGTGAACAGAACTGGAGCAGCTTTATTTGTTGCTTTCACTTGTTAGTTAGTATTCAAATTTTTAATTAGTTAATTTGTTAATTAATTAAGTTTTGTAATAATTAGTTGTAGCTAGTTATTCATTCGGTTTTGTAATAATTAATTAGCTTGTTAGTTAGTTAGTTAGTTGGCATGTATTATTTATTCGGACCCTCCGTCAAGAGGGCGAATTGTTGTAATGAGTGTGTGTGCATGTGTGCGTGTCTTCCAACCTCCATTTCTTTCTCCCTTTTACTTACCTGCTTTTGTTGGTTTGTTTTAGGTCATGTTTCAATTAGCATACTTATGCTTTGCTTGTTTGCATCCATTCAATCTGTCTAGCATCCTTATGCTTTGCATGTTTGCATAATTCATCTACATTGCATGCACCAGGCTCAGTGCATCATACTAACTGCATTGTATTTCAATTCCACTTTGAATACATGTATCAATTGTTACACCTCATATGCCATTTTAGAATAACCGAGCCTATCTCTAAGTTGCATCTTGTATGTGTTGCATTAGACATTTCAAACATGAACTAGGATCATGCATTGATTACTAACTAGTTTTTGTTTTGGCTTGGAGTACACTGTAAGTGTTTATGCTTTAGCATCTTGCATGAGTGTGAGTGCTACCATGATAGCATGCTTGCCATAAGGCTATTTGCTTATATGCTATAACTGCCTGAATGCTTGTGGGTGAAGGTCGGATTGCTTGAATTGGAACAATTCATCAAATCTGTATTTTAGCCTACTTACGAGTAGCAAACTCCAAACCATTTTCCAAACAAATGGGTATGCGATGCTTTGTTCCAAATTAGGCGATCTAGTCTATACTTGTGTGTTGTGCGTATCACATAGTAAGATTAGCTAGTTAAACCAGAATAAGAGCACATATGTTTTCAAAAACAAGATATCATGTTTAGTACAGGCCGATCTTCAAATCGGGCAAACGGGGGTGCTCATAGCTGACCTTCCTCAATCGTACTCAAGATCCCGAACTGAGGCAACTTTGGTGATGATGGACACGTGGCCTTAGGCACGAGTCAGGGTTTTCTAAATTTTCCCAAAAATAAAATATTTAGGTGGTGACTCTGTATCTGGCAAAGCAGTCCATGTTTGGCACTTCTTTCTTAAAAATCAGTTTTCCAAAACGATTTGCCGGATTTGAACTCTTTGGTGATTTATCGGTCTCGCATTGCACTTTGCGGGATTAGATTTAGAACCGTGACATTTGAGTCTGAACTGTAGGATGAGGCCCTCAGGGTGCGTCTACAGTCTGCAGCGTTTGAGGTTAAGTGAAATTTTAATGATTCTTATATTTGGGTAAACCCAGTGGAGTATGGCAGGATACTCTTCATAAGAATCACCTATATGAGTGTGAAGGGCTACAATTCTCTGGAGCACTCATGAAAGACCAGGTTATTCAGGGCCAAAATAAACACTATAGTGAGAACTAAAATGTGTCTAGGGATATACTGTGTGAGTTCTATTGTCTTGGTTTATACAAACGGCTAAACAGTTCAAGACATCATGTTCACTGGTTAGCTAGTAAATCCGATAGTGTCTCATAAGGGAAGGTTCAAAGCCAAAAGCCACCTATCCTTTGTAGAATATTTCCAATTTCTGTACTCTCTGTATTTAGATCATGTTGTTGCATTCTCTTCGTCAAATTCCATTCATGTGGGGGATTGTTGGAAAATTGGTTTACATAGGCTTATTTTGGGCTGACTTTGAGCCAAAAATTGAGTGTGCCCCGAATGTCTTTTAGGGCGGGTTTGAAGAGGTAAAGTGTTCCTTGCCGCGTGGCAAGTCACATGGTGAAGACGGTTCGTCAAAACCATTTATGAGTGAATGGGAACATGACGTCCTTTTCGGGTTCGTGGAATGAACATTTAAAGTTTTAATGTGGGTTTCCTTGTGAGGTTTGTCCCACATTGAAACTTTAAGAGAGTTTTGTTGAGTTTATAAGCTCTAGCCTACAACACTTGGGTTGGGGCCCAAGGGGCACCCCAAGTTTGTAGAATGGAGGAGTTATGAACAAAGTGAACCTTAGCCCAAACCACCACACACGCACGCACCACCGCCGTCCGTCCGTCCGGTTGAGCCGAGCTGAGCCATGCCAGGTGCGGGTGTGGGTTGTGGGTCGGGTCGGTTCTTGTATTAATTTTTTGGACAAAATTCATTTGAATTTTTTCAAAATTATATTGCGGGAATTTAATTCAAATTTGAATTCCAATTTTTGTCCAACACTTAAGACTCCTTCTGTACAAAATTCCTCTCAGATTCAAACTGAAAAAACTGCCTAGCAGGTTCAGTTTTTAACTGCCCAGTAGTTACAGATCTGTTACTTCCGAACAAATTCAAAACTGGGCAGCAAATCTGTTTGAATTCAAAACAGTATCTGTTCATTTCAAAAGTGCACCTGTTGGATTCAAAACAGCACCTATTCGGGGCTGTGTTTTTGCCTATAAATACAGATTATTCCGGCAGTGTTTTCACATCCGAAAATCAGTCTGCATCTTATATACTGCTGTCCAGAATTTTTTTCTCTTTTGCATTTTATTTCTCATTCTAGTTTTAGAGATAAATTAAAGAGAGTATTAGAACACAAGATTTGGTTCGCCGTACAAATTTGTTTGGCGTGCTATAACAATTTTGTGAAGATCATTGTATCCTGGGAGATAGACGCCACTCAACCGTATGCACCGTAACGGGGCGAATCTGTCTTATGGACAGAGTGTCACACACTCGACTTGGTCTTTGGATTTTCTTTTAATTCGGTTCAATAAATAATTTCGGTACGTTATTTATTTATTTTGTTTGATTTAGTTTTCATTTATTTATTTACACAGAAGATTGTTCCAACAAATTGTGAGACACTCATATAACTCAACAAATCAAGAATATAATAAAAAGAAAATTACACATGCAAACTATATTCAACTCACTGCATGTCTGCCAGGGGTGGGGATGAAGAAGTAAAAAATGCTTCAATATAATGTTAAACCAGACGATTAAATACCTATTTACCCCAATCTATCACAGAAGCTGAAATTAAATGACAAAAATAGGAGTTAAAAATATGTTCCATTGATTAAATACCTATTTACCCCAATCTATCACAGAAGCTGAAATTAAATGACAAAAATAGGAGTTAAAAATATGTTCCACTTATTAAATACCTATTTACCCCAATCTATCACAGAAGCTGCGGGAGTTACACTTATGGATTCAAAAAATAAGATAGAATCAATAAATTCATTAGTCTATTCATTAGCTATCAAACAATTAGTAGCAGTCAAAAATTAAGGTTTTAGTTCACTCACGATTAGGGCTCTTCACTTTGAATCTTGGAATCTCCTTCACCCAATAAAGAGAGAGTTCGAGAGCAATGCCAAAGCGTCGAACAGACAAAAAGAAATTGAAACAGAGGGAGAAAGTTGTGGGAGTTACACTTATGGATTCAAAAAATAAGATAGAATCAATAAATTCATTAGTCTATTCATTAGCAATCAAACAATTAGTAGCAGTCAAGGATTCTTCAAAATTAAGTGAAATTAAGGTTTTAGTTCACTCATGATTAGGGTTCTTCACTTTGAATCTTGGAATCTCCTTCACCCGATAGAGAGAGAGTTTGAGAGCAGCGCCAAAGCATCGAACAGACAAAAAGAAATCGAAACAGAAGGAGAAGGGGAGAGATAGAAATTGAGGAAATCTTACCGTGCAAGTCGAGCGATGAGGGAGAGTTGTAAGGGGAGAAGTGAGCAGCGTCAGTATGAAAAGGAAAGAAGAAGTGCATAAAAACAGAAGTGGGAGAGACAAACGTGGGTAGGTGGAAGGCTGAGAGAGAGATGTTTGAGCGGGAATCACATTGATCTGCACCGTGAATATACTTTTAGGATTAATCTAAGCCATTAAATCAAAATGTATCTCTGATACATTTTTATATATTTTCAAAAATCCTCTTCTCTTATTATATAGATGTTGAAGATTCGTATAAGGTCTAAATTTATGAAGTCTATCAGGTATTTCATATATTTAAAAATAATAATTAATTGTTTAAAATCATTTAATTTGTGGACTATAAAATTCATTAATTTAATCTCCATTATACAGAGTTAAATGTGGCTCATAATTCTGGGATCGTAGATTTTTCTATATAGTATGAATAAAAATAAGTGAACGAAAAGGAGAGAATAAAAAAATAAACAAATAGAGAGAAAAATAAAAATGAAAGAAAATAAAAAAATAAAAAGAAAAGAGAGGAATGTGAGATCATGAGATTATGGAAGGATGCGTGAGAAAAAAAAAGTAAGAGAGAGAAGCAAGAAAATAAAAAATGTACATGTAGAATATTTTTTGAAAAATATATTTTAGCTGTTATTTTATAACTTGAATAGATTTAAGCCATCCAAATATTATAGTAAAACAAATATATGTAGCACAAATTCAAAAATCATCCCCCTTTATCATATGGATATTTGCCAATAAATAATACTAGTTTAATTGCTTGAAAACTTATATGGCCGCCCGCGCCCCTCTTCTCTGTTTCACACATTCTCTGTTCTCCCTCACATGCACACAGAACAATCACTCCCAAACCTCACCACTGATGCTCACCACCCCACCGTCGCTGGCCACCGTTGCACATTGCCACCGCCAACGCCGACGCCGCAAGTCACTACCGCCACTGTCGCAAATCACAGGTTTTTCTCTCTCGCTCTTGGTCTCTCTCCCTCTTTGTCGATCTCGGTCTCTCTCTCTCTCTCTCTCTCTCTCTCTCTCTCTATTTCCTCATTTCTCACACGTAGCTCTAGGGTTTTACAGAGAAAATTTTTTTGATGTCAAAAATCAAAATCAATGAACAAACTGATTTATTTTAGTTTAGCGAACAAGAATCATTCAGAAGCATTGATTCATAAGTGCATTCATAAATCTATAACTATTATATAAAAGAACGGAAGCATACGCCTCAATTGAATCTAACGTTATCTTATTGTCCATTTCACCCTTCTTGTGCGAAGAGAATATCAGTTGAACCAGGTGGCTATCTTGTTCGCACCATTTGAAGATTGAAGGTCGATCCTAGAAATTTCCTATTCGGTGAGTCCTATTTGAACGAAATCATCAGCCACTGCTCTCACTGTGGCCTATTAAGAGAGGAAATTACCGGAGGTACAACGCCTACACCAGCTCCCCGCTTCATCACCATTGTCGCCATGCTACATAGATGAAGATATAGGTATTTTGTATCCAGCTCTGTATATTTTTGGTGTGTAATCTTCTGGCTGCTTGTTTGTCTTATATTGGGATATGGATACTGATTTGTATTTATTGGTGTTTGTTTGTATTTGTTGCTATTTGTTTGTGCAATAGATGAATTATGCACACTATATGCTTGATAAAATGCCTGACTAGCTGTCTGATTAAGCCAAACCCAATTTATAAACCAGTAAATTAATGGGTCTCAATAATTTAAATTCTGCTTATTATTTGGTGGTCAAAGTACCAGAACATTCGGATGAATTCACAACTTCAGATAACTAGAACTTGAAAGGGTTTCAAGATTAAAGGTTATTTATAGCAAAAGATAGCTTTTTTCAATACGGGTTTTGAATTTTGTAACCAAAATTGGATTATGAGAGATCGGCAAGTTGTTGTCTTTGTTTCTTGGAAGCTAGCAAAAACCACCAAAGAACATTAAATTCACTAACAACTTCCCAAAAAAAACACCAAAGAACAATCTAGAACCAAAAACAGACTGAAGAAAACTAAAGCACTTGTAGAATTGAAAATTGGAAATTATGAGATTATGTATATATATATATGTCTATATACAAAGAAACCTACCAAACCCAGATTGTATTAAATTAGAAAGAACAAGGAAATATGGAAGCCATAATAAATGATAATTCAAAAGTGCTGAAATATAATTTACCCACAAGAAAATAAAATGAACAGATTGCTATAATAATTGATAGAAAGCCCCGAAGAGAAAAAGCATGCAAAAAAAAAAAAAAGAGTAGACTTTGAGTTTTTATTGGTATAGACCCGTGAGAGACAACTTATTTTGTTAATATGCATTGTTGCTTATTCTTTGTGATTATGAGATGCCAATTGATGTTTACATATGATTTACTGAAATGACATATTGTCAATTACAGATTATCAAGATCTTAAAATTCGTAATCTCTTTCTGCTTCTTCATCACATGGAGCAGGCCTTAAGATGCCTTGGTTGTGAATAAATTTCTATAATGCTATTGAAGATATGCTCATCCTATCACCGAATCTGCACAAATAACAACAAAAACAATAAGGAGCTAAAGGAGATAGAGTTATTGAGTCGACAAATTCAATTACCACTAGTGAACTTAATATGAAATCTAAATCAAAAAGAATCACCAAACATTTTATCATTCACAATTGCAGCAACAATAGTTATATATATACAATTACTATTGCCAACCAAATATAGATGGTTATAAATATCCAAATTCCAGCAAGCTTTCAATTATGGTGTCTAATAGTTTAAGTGTACATGTGGTCGTGGGTCTATTGTTTTCTCACTTTGAATGTTTTTCTCTCTAAAACTAATACCAGCCTACTAAAAGCATCATTAAGCATGGAGAAGCCTTCCATTATGATTTTGAGAGATGCACATGCACACACAAAGCCCCACACACATTGCCACCTTATTGTACCACTACTGTCACGACCCCATTCCACCCCTAGTAGAATGGTGCCATGATGGCCAGTAATCCGAGATTACCAAAGGCCAACTTACAAAGATTCACACACAATCAGAGTATAAATATGGGGCTTACATGTGCGGAAGCAATATATATAAATCTAATTAGTCCATAAGAGCTGTGCATAGATCAAATGAAATGACATACATCCTAACATGGTCTTACAACTTGATCTCAACAAAATAAGTACATAATACATCTTGATCAAAAGGCTTCTCAAGCCGACATATACAAAAGAAATGAATTACAAAGCCAAGAAGCATAATTTTCTAGATGCCACTAAATAGGAATCCAAAAACATCTTGCAAAACACATCTAGGCGTCACCGCCTTCTTGCTCGTCACCTACATATATATAAGGAGAGGGTGGGTTGGATACTCAGTGAATGATATTAGTAATAAAGAGTTAAATGAATGATATCTGAGATCTTTATCAAAATAATACATATCATAGCTTGTACAAAATCAAGGGATGAACCAAGTTCATCTATCAAGTCTTTTAAAGCTTCAAGGGATGCTTACTAGCACCAATATAATACAAGGGATGACATTCCAGACAAACCCACGAGGTAAACCGTCAGTGGCAAGACAAGGGAGATATCTCAAACAAGGGTGCTAGTTGCATTATAGTCCCCTAGCACTAAGGACTTTCCAAGAATGTCATCAAAACAAGATAATTCTTGATACAAAAATTAGGGATAATCATTCATGCTTGAACAAACACTTTTCCAAAACGAAACAAGCAAAGCTTTATCAAAACTTTATAACATAGCTTTATTAAAAATGCCACTCACATAGCTCTTCGGGTGTGGGGGTTACAAGCAAGGATCCATGGCCTACAAGTACATAATAAATCCCATTGAATGCACTTCAAGAAGACAAGAAGAGATGCTCAAGAATGGACATGGAATGCATTCCTAAAACAAGCTTTGCATGAGTGTAAACGATCTCGGCATTTCTTTAAAAACTCAGTCAAGACAAAGCAAAACACGTGCTGGGAGTTAAAACACTGTTTCTCATCTCGGGAAAACATGCTGGGTACCAACCAAGTCTTGGCCGAGGTCCCACACCTGTTAGCCGAGGTATGGTCCCGATGACCACATTCAGGGAAACGAAGTCTGGGGAAAATATGGGTTTCCTTTGAAGAACATGAAGAATATGAACAGGAAGAACATAAATGCTAAAATCATTACTTCTGTATTTAAAATATGAGATTTCGTGGTATGAGTTCAAAAACATGGACCCGGGGTACCCGTACTTGAAGGTCTTTGTGAAAACAAACACAAAAAAATGGATCTTGGTACAAACTTTTGGATCAAGACGTGGTTTTATTCCAAGAACACAAGAACATCATTTTCTCTTTCTGAAACAAACTTTAAACCAATGCATGGCTCATGAATCATGTTAGATTATGCAATGCGATCGAATAAACATAAAGAATAAGAAGAGTAAATCAAAAATCTAACGTCAACACTCGGATCAAACGGTTTAGACTCTAAGGATCAAGCTTGGAAATCTACTTCTCTCTCAAGAACTCCTCTTCCTCTCTTCCTAGAGCTTCTCTCTCTTCCTAGGACAAAGATATGACAAATGATGTGGGTTTCACTACTGCCAGCAGACTTAACCCTCTGCTGGGACACGTGGCACCACCGGATTGGGTTTCCTTAAAAGGGTGACTGAATGACAAGACAAGAGCATGACAAAGTGTGTATAACAAGTAAGGTGACATGGGTACTCCGGCAGGTAATGACCTCGGATCAAGACATAGGCTTCGGCAAGTAAGGTCTCAATGATCTCAGCTAAGAAGGATAACACTTGGCCTAGCTGTGCCACACCTCGGCCTAGATGTGCCACACCTTGGTCTAGGTCATACCAGTCTAGGAACAAAATCACCAGGTGCAGGGATCAAAGATTTAGGATGTCTAGATGATAACACCTCGGCCTAGATGATACACATCTCGGCCTAAGTGCTGCACACCTCGGCCTAGATGACGACATCTCGGCCAATATGCCATGGCGAAGGTGGAGGCCAACCAAAGTGGATTCCAAGATGGTTCTAGATATAAGAGGTTCAAGGGCGTGACCTAGGCTTAAGATGACATCGGCTACACACACCAAGCAAGAAACAAAACATGCAAGCAACACTTAGACAAAACGAATCAAGGTCTGTAGATGCAAACTTAACAAGACAAATTCATGTGAATGCATGCGAGCATGACTAAGATAAAGTGAGGGTTGTTACAACTACACTATCAGTCAAAAGTTTTTGATGGCATGCAATTTTTTAAATTTATTTTGTCTTGTTCTTCTTACATGGAGATTGCATCTTTCTCAAAGTTTTTGCATCTTTTTGATGGCATGCTATTTGGTTATCTAGGCCTTGGAATTTTGTGCCAAATGACTTTACATTAGTCTATATATCTCATTTTCTTGTTGATTTTGAGAATTTAATAACTCTCTAATTCTTTGTCTTTAACAACCAATTCTATACATATCCCACCTTCCTAAATTACGTATGTGCTTACAGTTCATTGATTGCGAATCAGCCAATAGTGATAGCTTTTTGGTGCTTCTATCTCAGGTTTTCTTTTTTATTTCTAACTTCTAGATTTAGTGATTCCATTTATATAGAGCCAATTCCAATAAAAAGGTACAAGATTAAATGGATTCAAACTTAATAATGATGTAAATTCTGAAAATGCTTTTATTGAAGTGTTGAAAATATACTGTATACATAACAGGAATAAAATGGTTAGCATATAAAACTACCATGTTGCTTTTCATTGTACAGTGATGGCTAATATCATGGGTTGTACTGATTAGAGACCACAATAGCTTAATTTAATGGTGCATCTTGATCAATAGAAGTCATTTCCTTTCCTGAAATATAATGCTTAAAAAAGCAGTTGATTGTGCAATGTTTTTTAATCCTAGGTAAGTTGGGATTTGAACAAATTACCGTTTAGTTAGAAAAAAAAGTGGGTATAATGAGGCCACGAACTATTGCCATTGCCAAGGAAAATATAAAATCTTCACTCCAAATGAAGACCACATAATCAACTGAAACTTTTCCACTTAAATTAAAAACATATAAATACATGCCAAACCTCATCTTTGTGCTATATTTGAACTTTTTGTGTGTGTGTTATGCGCGCCCGTTCTATGACACCCAAATACATGGTGGACACTTCATTAGTGAATTCTATGTTGGTCTTTGAGACTATGTTACTCTTTAGTAAATTTGTGTTACTAACTTGCTCATGATTTTGATGATTAGCAACGTATTCAAAAGAGATAAGACCCCATGTATTTTTTAGTTCTAGCATTGATATCAAAATGTCAATGGTTTGAGACAAAATGTCAACATCCCCATGCAATTTTTGGTTTGAGCATTGACAATTTCACATGGTTCGTAAGGAGTTGTTCCTAATATTTGAGTAAACTCTTCTTATTCGTTTCTTCTTCTTCTCTACATTGATATCAATGGTTTGTAGGGAATTGTTCCAAATGTTTGTGTAAACTCTTGTCATTCGTTTCTTTTTCTTTATTTATTATTTTTTTGGGTGCAAAATGTTGCCATTCACTTCATATTGCATTCTTCGAACCATTGATGAGACTTTGAAAATTTTGAAATCTCCAATTGGATCGAGAAGAGCAGCATACTATTTCTATTTCAAACTCAAAATGGGTCGCATGCTGAACTCTGACCAACAGGTATTTTTGTTACATTGAGTTCTGTTCAATGTTTGAGATTAGATGCCAACATAAATTATGTAGAACTTATTTTAGTGGTTCTACGTGATTCTACGAAAAATCAAAGGTACTTGTATGCATTTGAATTATGAAAATATGCCTTACACTTTTTTTTTTAGGAGTTCGACCGTCTTGTGCCCTATCTCAACTAATGTACTATGTTTTGTATTCCATCTTTGCCTGCTTAAACTTTTTGAACATCTTTGAGTATCATGGTCAAAATTCATCATAGGGATCTAATGAGATTTGATTCAAATATGTGAGAGAAGCCACTAGCCAGGTGATAAGCTCATGGTATAAGAAACTTTTTTTAACTAATTTTTCTATCCCAATATTTGCTCTTCATGGATTGAGCCCATACTTTTAAAATTTATTTGGCAGATTAAGTTGGTAATCAAATGAATCTATTGACTTGATGTTCAGTCCACCACTCTCAACACCCTCAGTTGAATGTGAAGTTGTTGCCCATACATTGACATATAAACTACAGACAAGTTTCCTAGCAAGGAATTAGCAGAAAATCAGTTTTCCCTGCTCTACTTTATTTTCATTTTGTGTTTTGATCTTGTAATTTTCTTTTTCTTCCTTTTTGTTGATTTTGTTAAGGTTGGCAACATGAAATCCAAGAAGGGGGCAGCTGATTAGGATGAAATTGGGACAAGTTTGAAGATGAAGGTATGTCAAACAGTTTTCATATAGGATTAAGTGGACATTTAGCTTGAGTATCTTTTTGTCAAGAAGTGTTTGATGATGGATCTTTGAGTGTCTGCACTACTGGTTACTCTTCTTGTCATTTAAAATGCATCTAATGCCTCCCTTTTTTGATTGGCCTAAATTTTTTGTGGATTGAAAATTTTCTGATATAGGGAATCTGAAGCCAAGATGTGCAAGTTGTAGTTGTATTATAATTTCGATGAACTCTTGCCACTTCCGAGTTTCACATTTGTCAAAGAGCTCACTCTTGAAATGGAAAATGTTGTAGCTCCTCTTTAGTTGTTAGTAAAGCATCTTCCACAAAAGAGGTTGTGCATGTTTCATCAACAAATGCTGATCATAATTCAGAAATGCCACCAAGTGGAGGGGAAAGGATTGCTGATGATGCTCATAGCGAAGACAGCATAGAACTTCAGTGCAGATGGTTCACCGCATGCTAGAGAGACCTAGAGGTACAGGTTTTAATTTGCATTTTTTTGTATTTTCCTTCTGCGTTGAATTTGAAATTTTTTATTGGTGTCCGAACCTTTAAACCATTGGACGGCATCTATCTACTCCTATTGTTTCATTCGAAAATCTAAATTTCTGCATGATTTTATTGGTGCTCTGAACACGGGGGGTGTTGAATCTGTGTTCTCTGGGGACAGAAGTGTTGATGAACGAAACTGGGGCGCATTTGACACTCATTATGATACCGACTTAGGCTGGGACTTCAGTTCTGGTCCTACAAAGGTATATGAATACTTCTTGATTTGAGTGGCAATCCAGTTTGCTCTGTGCATTAATTAGAGATGCAGTGCAGCCATGCATGATGCATGTGAAGTTTTGATCCATATCCCTTCGATCATTCAGTCTCTCTTTTCTTTGGCGTTGTCCATAAAAATCCTTTTTCCAGAATTTTTGGTTTAATGTTCTTTTGTAGATCATTTTTTTCCTCTAAAAAAAAAAAAAAAGAATCAAATATTTCATGCATGTGAAGTTTTTGATCCATATCCTTAAAGTGTATTCTGAAATATTTTTGACTTGCCATAAAGAAAGGGATGTTTATGTGTATATAGTTTCTATCTACAATAGGGAATTACAACATTACCAAGGCAATTAGAAAGTAAAATTAATGGAGTATTGTTTTCAAATAAATCAGTAGTTGCTTGGATATTCAAAGCAACGAGCAAGGACACACATACATATATTGCATATAATTACTATCATTTATTTTATTTCTCTTAATAAAAATGTACTATGTTTATTTTTTTCTCTATACATAATCTTACATATATATTTCAATTATCTACATTAACAATGTCGCGACCCCCACACGTAGAGCACGTGGGGGTTCAACTAGTTTATCTTTTAAGAAAAGATTTATGGTAAAACAAATTTATGAATTGGGCTTTCTTTGTTTTGTGCTTTACTTGCTTGAGCAAAAACCATCAGGCTTTGTAGAGTTTGAGAAACGCAAAACCCAATCATGAATTCTTCTAGAATGTATGATTGGGCGGGTGCGATCAATCGGTGGGGCTGGACTCCTCCTACTTCGAGCTTTGTCTTTCTAGACTTTGGTTCTGTGTGCAAATCAAATTTGATAATTCCAGTGACTCTTAATTGAATTTTTTATGTTAATATTTGTTCTTCTGTCTTTGGAGTTCAATAATGTGGGTTTGTACTCATATTACTTCAAGCTGTTTAGATTCAATAAATTCCCTGTTAAGTTGTACACAAAGTAAATAATATGCAGGCTGATGCAGTATTTTTGCTCAGACTTATGTCTTTAGTTGGCTTTCTTGTCAATACGTGCTTAATCCTTTAATGGACTATTGGTACAAAGAAATTTTCCTTGTACCAAAAAAATAAAATAGAAGTAGTTTGTTTCCTTTTCTAATGAATTATAAAAACATATTTCTGCATTTAATTTTATGGACAAATAAATGGACTGGCACTTAGCATCTGTGTTACATGGACTCGGCACTTTAGGGCGAAGTACCCGTGTCGACACGGGTACTTCACAGATAGCAAAAGAAATGAAAGAGGAGAGAGCAAGAGAGAGCCTGGTCGAAGCTCCGTCCAGTCGATCCAATCAAAGCTCCATCCGGTCGATCCAATCAAAGATCGAAGCTCCATTAGTCGATCGAAGCTCCATCCGGTCTCTCTCTCTCTCTCTCTCTCTCTCTCTCTCACCTTCTCTCTCGCAATCGCGATCGCTTCGTTCTCTCTCTCTCTCTCTCTCTGTCGTTTTATCTTCTTCTCGATTCATATCTCTGTCTCTCTATTTATTCGAATCTATCAATTATTATACATTATATAATAATTATTATATAACATATAATATATTTATAAGATAATATATACTTATATATATTAATAAAATAAATAAACACATGTATGTAAAATAAAATAAAAAAAAAATTAATTAGAACACATTGTTTAAAAAATATAATAAATAAATTAAATAATTAATGTATATTAAAATAAAAATATTTATAAAAAATATATATACAATATAACTCATCTTCATAGATTTTTATTTGTTATTTATATGATATAACTCATCTTCATATAATAAATATATATATATTTTAAAAAATTATTTAACGTATCTTCGTACCCGTATCCAAATTTGGATACATATCCACGTATCCTTAATTTTTAACTTTGAACTTTCCGACCCTTAGATACGCACCCGCAGCCAATACCCATACCCGAGTCTGTGTAACATAGCTTAGCTTAGCATTAATTTTCCTTTTCGAATGAATTATAAAAACATAATTCTGCATTTTAATTTATGCACATATAAGTGGACTGGCACTTGGCATTTTGGCACTGTTGTAATCATAGTTTCATTCTTTTTGCTCAGCTGCATATGAATGTATGGTGGTGTTAACCTGACTTTGATTTCTCTTTTTTCATCTTTGATTGAGGCTTATTAATTTAGTGCATTTGCAGTCCAGTTTTGGTACTAAAAAGTGGCACATTAAACACTTAAGAGTTGCTGTTGAGTTCTTGTAGGTGCTCTGTATACTGTTATGAGCAGCAGTAGTAGTTTGACAAGGTTCTTATACAAACTGTTTGGTTCATGGTATGTCAAATGGTCTATGTTACTCTTAAGTCCTGCCTATTCTAAATTCAACATTGCAATAAAGACCTCTCTATTGAATTCATTCTCTACGAAGTTATTTTTTATGTCTTTGGAATTCAAATATGAATTTAAGAAAATTTGAGACCTTTATATGGCCGGTTTATTATGAGTCTGGTTTTATAATTTGAATATTTTTTTTTTTATAAAAAATATTGTGTATATTATTTATAAAAAAAAAATTAGATTGATTTGATAATTATGACTTATTATTTATTGTAATGAAATTCCCTATTCATGCTTTACTTTCTTTTTTATTTTAGCGCTTTGTCCTTTTCTTTTAATTATGTTGTGAGAAAAAAAGTATTGAACATACCAATTTACATTGGCACCTCTATGATAGAAGATTTATTTAGTGCTCATATATTCATTTTAGTGTGATGTTGATTCTAAGTTCACTAATCGGATTTGGCCTACAGTTCAGAAAAAGCTTATAAAGTAGAGAATAGGACAAATAGGACCTTCTACTATTCACAAATCTTGCATACTATAGCGACCTCGGTCTTTTCCTTGTGGTTGTTGTATCCGGACTTATGTTCCGTAGATCCCGTTGTTATCAAATTGTTGTTATCGTCCTTTAATTTCTTATTTTTGAGTTATAGGATGTGTTGGGCAGGTTTGTTACAGGTTGGTTGGGTTTGGAAACCAAGTGTTGCTGTCCAGATTTTTGGACCTTCGCTCGAGCAAGGAGTTGGTCGCTCGAGCGAGCTTTTGTTTTTGGTCCTTCGCTCGAGCCAGGGTTTGGTCGCTCGAGCGAGAGTTGAGTTTTGTGTCTAGTGGCTCGAGCCAGGGTTTCTTAGCTCGAGCGAGCGATTGCGTCTAGTATAGACCTGAGAGCTGTGTTTCTTCACTCGAGCGAGCTTCTCTTTGCTCGAGCGAGAGAGGTGTATGTTTTCGAGTTCTTCGCTCGAGTGACCGTTCTGTCGCTCGAGCGAGCTTCTGGGTTGCAGACCTGAAGCTTCTAGTTTTTGGCTCGAGCGAGACTTTCTTCGAGTTTTCTTGTGTCTGGTCGCTCGAGCGGCCAATCCTTCGCTCGAGCAAGCTTGTCAGGTTTAAATACACAGCAGCGAGGAAAATTCAATTTTTATATTCTTTTTTATTCCAAAACCCTAGGTCTGACTTCTCTCTCCTTCCACTCACCTTTTCTCTCAGGTATCATCTAGTCTTAGGGTGTTTCTACCCTAGGCTCTTTATTAAAAAGATAGAGTGAGTCGAGAGCTTCGTTTTAATCTGAGAGTTTGGCAGTTTGGAGCACTTTGGATTTTGGGTCATCATCCCCATCTTCTCCATTTGGGTTATTTACTTCGAGGTAGGGATTTCCTACTCCATATTATAGGTTTTGTTCTAAGTTGTGGTATTTTGATATGTTGGGGGTTGTTTGGTAATTTTGGGAAAAACCCTAGTTGTTGTAATAAATTAATTTGTATAATTAATTTAGGAAAAATTGGGGAATTTAGTTGAATTCATGGAATGGAGGAATTTATTGATTAAATGGTGTAGTTTGTTAGTTTAATCACTCACCTATGAAAATGTTGGAATTATATTAGTTGATACATTTATTTCCTGTTTAGAAATAACTGTTTTGGGCTATCAGTGGAGGATAGTCGTGATTGTTGTAGACATTGCATGGGGATTAGGGAAAACTGAAACTAATCACATTAGTTAAGTCATTGATTTTGACTGTTGAATTAATACAGAAAATACGTGTATTGATTGTGTGTTGTATATGACAAGTGTTTAATACATTGAATATGCATTTTGTTTGGGAGGAGATAGGGGATGTACTCCACGGTTTAGGGGAAGATAGGGGATGGACCTCTAAACCGGATTTTTGTTTGGGAGGAGATAGGGGATGGACTCCATTAGCACCACTATATGTGTGCTTATTGATTTTTGGAAGTGTTTTTACATGTTATTGATACAGCACTAAAATGTGTATCAATCTGGAAGTATGGAAGTGTTGTGGTATGAGCCGTAGTCTCATTTAATTTGTTGATATTGGAAGTAATGTTAATGTGAGATGTAGTCTCACTGTTATAGTTTGGTCAGGTTCTGAGCCATATTGGTATAAATGGAAGGTTGAAGAAATAATGGAAAGTGAAACGTGTCATGGACATTAGTGTCATGAAACTGTATGATAATGAAATCGGTATTTTGTATTAACCATCTATTGAATGCTATTGCTTTATTCAATACTTATATTTGGTTTAGTATATTTTTACTGGGTTGTGGCTCACCCTATACGGGAACATCATTTTTAGGTCCAGGTGATATGTTACCTCCAAGGACTTAGCTTGGAAGGATTTGGACTTTGAAGACTTGTCTTTAGTTATTTGTTTTATTTGATATGCATGTAAACATTCAAGCCAAGGGCTTAACTTGTAGTTGAGTTAGTACTCACGTTTTGTGTCCAAGTGTTGGCTTGGAAAGATGTAAGCCCGTAGGGCATTTACTTTTGATGTTACATGCAATGTTTTTTTCCAATAATAATACTCTGATGAATGAGATAATAATTTGTTTTCTTTTATCAATGCATGTTAATGTATTAAATATTATGTTTTATTTTGGGGGCGTTACACATACTGTGGATTTTCCATTATTGAGTATTTTTCCATGTGTTGTCCATTCCCGTGTTGTATTTCTGCTTGGTTTCTAGGGTTCGAAAGATGGACAAGAGTTTGATGATGATAAAAGATAGGTTGAAAAATAAAGAGTATCAACAAGGTGTCTAGTCATTTATTGAAATTGCTATGAAGAATTTAGGCTCATAGGATGACATTTGTTTTTCGTGTGTCGATTGCTTGAATGGCACAAAATTTAGTCGACAAGTTGTATGGTTACACTTGATTCAAAGAGGAATTGCGTGTTCTTATAGAACTTGGGTGCACCACGGGGAACATGTTCCCATGCGTCGTGATGATATTGACATTATTGTTTTGAATTCAAGCTAATAGGATACTTCATTAAGGTTTGAGTTGTCACTTTCATGTTAATATGCTTCGGCTGTGTTGATGAAATTTATGTTCTTAACAGTGAAAAGCATTAGTATCAAAGAATTGATCTGAAAATTCTTCATTTGCATACCCAGTTCAAAGTTTGGGGCATTGTCAAGTGAGACTTATTTTGTGAGACATGTCTTGTTTATAAATAAATGGTTTGTGTATATCATTCTCACTATAGCTTATGAGTTTTGTTTAATTTGAAATTTTGTATCTATACTTTCAATAGGTTTTGATGTGTAATATTAGGAGACTTAGCAGCTGAAGACCTTGTGTTTGGATATTCTGATGTGGAAAAAGGTAAGCACATGTTTTCTATGAAATATTCACTTTTCCTGAATTGATTAGGAATACTTACTGGCAGTTTATCAATTATGAAACAGTTGAACAAAGTACCTAAATGGTTGGGTTTCACATAGAGTAGATTAGCACAACCAACTTGGGTTTCACAAACTTTCATTTAAGTTAATTGAAAAATAAATTAATTAATTAAATAATCCAACTTAGTTGAAAACGGGCGTTCGAGAGGCAAAAATGTAAAACAGCCACCGAACCACTCTATGGATGTCAGGGGTAGTTTCCTCATGACACATAGAACCTGTGGGGACAGACGGCATGTAATTAGCGCACGTAGATTGGGAGTTAGAGTAAAAAATGCCTTAAACTTAGTCGGAAAAAGGCATTCGGGGGGTGAAAATGCAAAACAGCCCCCGAACCACTCTATGAAAATGCAAAACTGTAGACGCGCCCGCGGGCCCCGTGCTGCAGTTCGGACTCGATTTTGTGTCATAACCAAAGAGTCCAAATCCGGCAAATCGTTTTGAGAAAACGGATTTTTAGAAAAGAAGTGCCAAACATGGACTGCTTTGCCAAATACAGAGTCGCCACCTAAATATTTTTTTATGGGGGAATTTAGGAAACCCTGACGCGGTGCTAAAGGCCACGTGTCCGTCATCACCAAAGTTGTCTCGGCTCGGGAGCTTGGGTACGATTGGGGAAGGTCAGCTATGAGCACCCCCTCTCACCCGATCCGAAGATCGGCCTCTACTAACCATGATATCCGTTTTTGAAGACGTTATGTGTTCTTATTCCGGTTATTAGCCTAGAATTACTATGTTATGTGCATAGCAATCAAGTATAGATCAAATCGCCTAAATTGGAACAAAACATCTCATGTTTGTTTATTTTGAAAATGGTTTGATGGTGCTACTCGCAAGTAAGCTAAGACGTGGATTTACGACCCTCGGGTGGGTTTTAGAAAAGATGGTTTTGCCACTATCTAGTGGGCTTTAAAACTCACAATTTTAACGCGTTATTCCAATTTAGATAATTCAACCTCCATCCACAGGCATTCAAGCAGTTATATCACATCAGCAGCTAGCCTTATGGTAATCATGCTATTATGGAACACTCACACACGTGCGGTATGCTAAAGCACAAATGCTTACCGAGTACTCCAAGCCAAAACAAAAGCTAGTTAGTAATCAATGTATGATCCTAGCTCATGTTAAGATGGCTAATGCAACACACACAAAATGCAACTAGGATAGGCTCGGCTAATCTATAATGACATGTGAAATGCTACAACTAACACGTATTCAATTTGGAATTAAAATACAAATGCAGTTACAATGATGCGCCGAGCCCGGTGCATGCAAAACGAATGAATGGATGTAGACATGCTATCATACTGTATGCTAATTTGAACATGCCCTAGACTAACCATCGAATGCTAGTAAATAAAAGGGAAGAAAGACGTGGGGTTTGGAAGACATGCACACACTCACACACACTTATTACACAATTGCCCTCGCTCGGAGGGTCCGAATAAATATTACAAAACAAATGAATACTGCTAAATTAATTATTATAGACTTCTAATTAATTAACAAATTAAATGCAGAATTAAAATGACCACAGTCTCCGCCTCGAAATGTTTGGATGATGCATGCTTGACTCGTACCGCCCGGAAACTCGCTGCCATAGCATTGCTGCCTCTGTTTACACTACCTAGCTCCTCTAAAGACTGCACAAGTCTTGGGTTAGGTTCTCTGTACACTGTGGAGCACCACCGGCTAGGAGTAATGACTATCGGTTATGGGAAATGGTCACCGGCCTCTGGTGAAGTTATCGGCCACAAATTCCTGGCCAGTCGGCACTGTGTTTAGCCGACCGGCCAAAACTTCCTGCAAAACCTGCAGTTGACAGCAACAGAGGGCAAGCAGTGTATGGCATGGAGTTTTTAGGCAAATGTATGCATGGACACACTCCCTATCATACAAGGGACTCAAGGGAGCATGACCCTCAACCCTCGGGCCATGAATTGCGCATTTCGACGCATGATGGCCTAAGAGGCCAAGTTTGCAATTCAATGTGAATGCATGCAACCGAAAGAGATGAATGCCAACACCCTATCATATTGAGGTCAAGGGGGGGGGTTGACGACCGAGGGTTGAGACGTGTTACATCACTTGGAGTACGAACACTCCTCACCCCTCAAGTTTGGTTTGACACCCCAAACCAAATAATGTAATGCATGTATACAAACTTGACTCGAAGATGCAACATGAGACTATGGTACAAAACATGCCAAATGTGATGCAAGCTAGATGTGCAAAGGTACAATGCTAGGTATGTAAGGTGTAATGCAATGCAATCAAATATGTAAGCTAAGACATGAAATGCAACTAGCTAATAATTATGCAAGCATGCGAGTATGATACAATGTAAACATGAAATCAATGCAGCATGATCATGCAATGGTGGACCTAAGACACAAAGGGCAGACCTCAGCCCACTCCCAAAACAATGACAAAAGGTGCCTAAAATGATGAACAAATACTCATGTAAGCATACACACCAATAGGCCTAAGATTAAAGTATAACCAAGGAGTATTCTACCACCGCTACCCCAAGTCAACATGGCATGAGCTATACAACCAAAAATAGAGTTTAGATGCATTGAAATAAGTCCTAAAACCCTCTGATATGGCAGCCCCGAAGGCTTAAACACTTAGGCATGCACAATGCTCATTTCAAGGCACAACAAAACAACTCTTCAAGGCATGAAAGGGATGATAAATGCAATCACACGAGCATGAGTTATGGACTGAAATAGCATGGGAAACGGCTCCAAATCACTGAAATAACCCAACTCAAGCATGCTCATGATACCCTCAAGGTTTACAAGCCAAAATGCAAAGAGGCTATACAAAACATACCGAACATGACCAAACCAACACCCAACAGACCTCAGTCATGATAAATCAAGGCCAAAAACTTCACAAAGTTAAGCAAGAATATGCAAGCATGATGGTCTAATGGCTAGATGCATTTCTAGGCAAAATGGGGGAATATGTAGCAAGTGTATTAAGCATGAGAGGGGCCAACAAACCAACATGAGATAGAGGTAAAACATGCTAAATAAACACCAAATAACCTCTGAAACTAAGCCAAACAAAGCTAGGCATACATGCTACCCTTATGAGCCAAAACACAAGCAAATGAGACAATGAAAGGAGAGGGGTGTCCCTCCCTTATACAAGACCTCAAAACCACTTCATCACCACTGAAAATCCTCTGGATTTCAGTGGTGAGAAAACCAATATATGAAAGTTCCAAAGCTCAAACGATAAGGCTCAAAATGAGGCCAAACAAGGCCTAAGAGGGGGTGGACGACCCCCAACACCAAAATGACCTTAAACAAACATGTTAATCATGCAAATACAAAACTTTTTTCAGTTTATAGCTAAGCTCGAATCAATATGCAAGAAAGTCTAAAAGCTTGTAAAAAAAAAAAGGAATAAGAGGGTAAGTGTCTCACCCTTGAAGACCTCTTTCAAAACACCAAACCAGCAGCCCTTTTTTAATCAAAAAGACTTTAAATCACCCCAAGAATCACCTCCAAGGACCTCAGCCCAATAAAGGGAGTAGAGAATTAGGTGTTTGTGTGCAAAAGTGCAAAGAAAAATGCACTTTTGAGCACAAACAAGCCCTAAACTCTAGAGAGAGGCAGAAAATGTAGAGAGAGAGAGAGAGAGTTTTTTAGCTCCAAGTTGTATCTCTTTTTTCTTTTTTGATGAGAGAGCTTGATTGATATAGATACATATTAGTCTGCTACTCTCCAGAACCCCCACATCCAGGCATGGGCTGGGGTATGGCCTCGAATGACAGCTGCCAGCTATCTGCAGAGATATCTGTTGAAAACCATACTTGGCCGGCCGGCCATCAACTTAGCTGACCGGCATTCAAAATAGCCGACCGGCCATCACATTTGGCCGATGGAAACAACACACAGCCGGTGGCCTCAAGACAAGGCTGGTGGAGTGTGGGGGTGGCCCAAAAGCCATTCCCTGCCCTCCAAAGCAGAAACACAAGTGTTTGGTGCAAAATCAGACACAAAACAGTCGAGTCGAGAGATCCTGAGGCAAGGCGCATAGCTGAGGCCTCCGGGAACTCAAGACGAACACAAACATGGATGATCACCGAGTGTTCAAGCGGTGACGTCCAAGCCTTGAGGGCGGTCAAAAATGGGGTGTCTACAGTTGCCCCTCTTTGACAGAACTCGAAAGTCATAACAATGACGGGAGTGAGTGTCAAAGCCCAGAGACGACCCATTTTTGATAAGGCCGAAGACTTAGACAAGCATGCAAGACAATAAAGATATGCGCCCGAAGGCAGGGGCAAAATGCAAGAGACAATGCAAGGAGTCGAGCATAACTTATGATCATGCAAAGAAAGCTGTAACGAACCATAACATGCGACAGTTTTAAGCTAGCATACACCAAACTACACTACAATGCAGGCAGGATGTAAGAGAATTATGTAATTCTCGTTGCGTTTCACACGGAGAAAATAGTACCTGCGCGGTTCGACTGGTTGCACCAGCCTCAAATGAACCGTATATACAGTATCGTGCCTGCAGAGAAAGCAAACTTAACAGGTACAATATTGTTATCAACATGTCTAATAATGCAATTGAAAGCGCGTGACAATGCGAGTTGAGTGGGGCGCATAACAATGCTGTGAAGGCATAAACACATGTAAGTAAAGAACACGTGACAACGTGCACAATGTGTATGAAGAAATTTGAACATATGTAAGCAAAGCATGCGGTCCACGCAAGCAATGTGTATAGAAACTTGAAATTGAACACATGTAAGTAAAGCGTGCGGTCTACGCAAGCAATGTGTGGAGAAAGGAACTTGAAATTGAACACATGTAAGTAAAGCATAACGCGACAACGTATACAATGTGTAGAGAAAGGAACTTTAACACATGTAAGTAAAGCATAATGCGACAACGCATGCAATGTGTATAGAAGAAACTTGAAGTTGAACACATGTAAGTAAAGCATAACGCAACAACGCATGCAATGTGTATAGAAGAAACTTGAAATTGAACACATGTAAGTAAAGCATAACGCGACAACGTATGCAATGTGTATAGAAGAAACTTGAACTTGAACACATGTAAGTAAAGCATAACGCGACAACGTATGCAATGTGTAGAGAAAGGAACTTAAAATTGAACACATGTAAGTAAAGCATAACGCGACAACGCATGCAATGTGTATAGAAGAAACTTGAAATTGAACACATGTAAGTAAAGCATAACACGACAACGTATGCAATGTGTAGAGAAAGGAACTTGAACACATGTAAGTAAAGCATAACGCGACAACGTATGCAATGTGTATAGAAGAAACTTGAACTTGAACACATGTAAGTAAAGCATAACGCGACAACGCATGCAATGTGTATAGAAGAAACTTGAAATTGAACACATGTAAGTAAAGCATAACGCAACAACGCATGCAATGTGTATAGAAGAAACTTGAACAGGGGCAGATTCAATTTTGAAGCATGGTAAAGACATGTTATTCATGAAATTTGAAATGCCAAGCACTGCAACACAGTATAATTGAAGCGATTTGTGGAATTCACAAGATACGAAAAGGATATGGGAAGGGACGTTCTTCGCGCGCACCGAGCATCGCTCATAGAAGACACGGCTTAAGGTCAACTCAAAGGCCTACTAATGTTCCGAAAGTGCACTTCCTTGCACTGCCCTGAGAAACTTGAGGTGCCACACCAAACAATGGATCCCAACAAAGGCGCGAGAGATGTATTGACCTCAAGGGGTGGGTTACCGGTATCAACTTTGATACATTGCTGCCCTACTCTCTTTTTGCTTTACATTCCTTTTATTAGTAGTTAAACACATTGCACTGCCTCAGGCAGGGTTTGTTATCATTTTTTTCAAAACTGTGTATTTTCGCAAAACACATGACGGAAATGAAACTGCTGTTTTTGTTCAACAGGGTATTACATTTGTGCTTTCTATGCATCGCATCGCATGGGATCACATAACAATGTGAATGAAATTCGTTTTGAAAATAGAGTGTTCGCATCGTAATAATCAAGTAGTGAACCCATTTACAACTCGATAAGCAAAATAGAGAGACTCGATACAACCGAACAAGTGCGAGTACAACCCGATAAGCAAATCAAAGACCTAAAGGGAGTGAAACATAACTCGATAAGCAAATATACGACAACTCGATAAGCAAATAGGCATGACTCTGCAAGAATCGATCACCGGAGGGCATTGGAGGTGGTAGAATTCCCCAACCCTCAGCATAAACAGTTCATAGAACAAGGAGGAAGACCACCGGCCAGGGGTAGAGGCCATCGGCCATGATAACTTGTCACCGGCCAAAAGTGGTGGCCAGTCGGCACTACATTTGGCCGGCCGGCCATAAATTTCTGGGACCACCAGAACTTTGACATCTGTCCTCCACTCACACCTTATCCCCTACAAAAGGCCTCAGCTTCGTAGTTTTTCTCAATTCCACACTGATTTGCTCCAAATGGAAGAGTTTCTTGCCCAAAATCTCACAGCTTGGGTTGCTAGCTTGGACGGCTCGGAAAAGCTGAGTTTCCGGAGTTTTGACATAAATGCACTATTCACTCTAAGTCGCACTCCGCTGCACTTTCCGTTTCTTCATGCCGTAGCGAGGTTTTGGAACCCGGTGACTCATGTCTTTAGCTTTAGCGGACAAGAGGTATGCCCTACCTTCGAAGATTTTCAAGCTTTAATGGAATCCGAGCAACGAGGAGATCTTACCCTAGCTTAACTTTGGTCATGTTCAGACCTTAGGGCGAATGTGTGGACTCACTATGTATGACGCTCGATCTCTGATTTGTGACGGAATGCTAGATATTCCCAGTTTGATTCATCGGTTTTCGGATACCGGTGACCGCGGCGACCATCATTGGCAAGGCTTCCGGCGACATGCCCTCTGTTTGTGCATGTTATCTCATTTCTTGTTTGCCTCGAGCTTCGGAGGGTCTAGCGTCCGGTTGATTGAGGTTACCCAAGGCTTGAAGGAGTGCAAGAGCTGCATTGCTATGACTGGCCGAGACGTTGATGGGCTGGGATGCCTTCTATCACCGAGAGACAACCAAATTTGCGAGGAGTCCACTATTGCTGCAGGTAATGTTCCCTACCCAATCTCGCATATGTATTGCTCACATCACTCGAACCTCTAGCTCGGTTTTCTCACAAAACCCTTTTCTCACTTTTTCTCTCATCGTACATCTCTCTATTCTTTATTCTCTCATTTTTCATCCCTTCCCAGGTGTGGTTGATGGACAAGTTGCAGGTTGTGGACTCTTACCCAGCATACTCAGCTCGCGGCTACTTCTTCAGGCAACGTCTAGTCAACGCCCTTGATGAGGGATGGTGGTTTGATTGGATGTGCAGCCTGTCCGCAGACCGCATTGCTTGGCGGTGTCCTTGGCTCAATCTACCGGCAATGGGCTACAGCATGTCCCGACGGATTGGGATTCCGTTGATTGGCTTTACTCACTGTGTGTTTTATTTCCCATTCCAGTTCCTGTGCCAGTTCAGCCACGATCAGATCTGCCCGGCAGAGGGGATAGAGTATCCAGCTGCATTCCCAGCCCGAGGTGCGCAGCTTGCTCGGCAGGCCGCAGCGTGGAGAACTAGAGAGCTTCTGGCCCCCGCTCCCACTTTCAGTTGCACTTTGTCTGATGAGTGCATAGATTGGCTCAATGAAGAGGCACAAATTGGACCCAGCTTGGCACCGGGGGCTTCGACCAGCTTTGGAAGGGGGCGCAGGAACACCTGACTTGACTATGCCCCGAATTTATTGCTTTATTAGTACTTTCAAGTTTTCCTGATGAATGTAATAAAAAGCAACTTCAATTTGTATGCAAGAGCAGGAGGACTTTGTACTGAAATCAATGAACTTGAAGGTTATGGTACTGAAAATTTCCTGTTTTGGTCCAGAGATGGTCTTAGTTATAAAGAGATTAATCTGAACAAAGTCAACTTTTATCAAAACTTTTCAAAACTATTTTCGATATGGATCGGAACTGGACACGCCTGAGAACTGTCACTGAGATGCACAAACCCTGAATCCCAACAACTGGAAAGTTGCCCCTAGTCTGAATAGTACCGCAGTACTTCATGGCAACGAAAAGTTGTCCCTAGTCTGAAAAACACTGTACCAGAGATCATGACCGAACTCTTGAATGCTGAACAGACAAAGATGACCGAGATGATCAAATGGACAAAGTTGATCGGGAAAAAGTTTATGGCTGAACTTCAGGATGAAGCTGCCTACGTATCCCAAAGATGGGAATCAAGCCTTACGTAGTTCAGGCTTAGGTTCACTCGAGTATTTTCATTCTCCTTTTACGCTCTAATTTTTGCCAAGGCCGCCCTTTGCAGGTTTTCAACCTTGCGAGCTCAGTTTTTTGTAATTTCAAATTTTCTATGCTCTAACTTTTGCCTAGGTCGCCCTTTCGGGTTTTCGGCCTAGTGAGCCTCTCAGGGGTAATATTTCTTCAACTTGTCCATATTGATCGGTTGTGAGAACTCCAAGCCATCTAGATCCATCAGAACCACAGCTCCACCTGACCAGATAGACTTAATGATATAGGGATCAGTCCAATTGGGTCTGAACTTGCCCCTGGGGTCGTGGATGGGAGCTCGGTTGTCCTTAAGCACCAAATCTCTTTCCTTTAGATTCCTGGACTTAACTTTCTTGTTGAAAGCCCGGGCAATTCTGTGCTGATAACCTTGAACATAGTATAGTGCTTTCAGTCTTCTCTCATCAAAGAGCATGAGTTCCTCAAACCTGCTCTGCTGCCAATCTACTTCGGCTATTTGACACTCAGCCAATACTCGCAATGACGGAACCTCAATCTCGATAGGTAGAACGACCTCCATCCCATAAACCAATGAATACGAAGTCGCCCCGGTAGAAGTTCTGATTGAAGTCCGGTAGCCCCACAGAGCAAACGGCAGTTTATCTAGCCAGTCCCGGTAGGTTTCCACCATTTTCTGCAATATGTGTTTGATGTTCTTGTTGGTGGCCTCAACTGCCCCGTTGGTTTGTGGCCGATAGGTAGATGACTTATGAAAAGCCACGTTGTATTTTTCCAACAAGTCAATCACTTCCTTCTTGAAGTGGGAACCATTATCTGAAATGACCTCGTTTGGGACCCCATAACGACAGATGATGTAGTTTCTAATAAACTTTGCAACATGTGACGCCTTCAACACCGCGTAGGATTGGGCCTCGACCCACTTTGTGAAATAATCTATCGCGACCAAGATGAACTCATGCCCATTCGACCCCTTCGGAGTAACAGCCCCGATCACATCGATTCCCAAACTGAAAATGGCCATGGCGAAGTCATATTGTACAGCTTTGACGGCGGAATGTTCATGCGGTTCACATGGATCTGACACTTGTGGCATTGCCGAACAAAACCGATACAATCCTCCTCCATGGTAGACCAATAGTAACCCTGCCTGAGGATCTTCCGTGCTAACATTACCTCGTTCATGTGCGCACCGTATTCTCCTCCATGGATGGCCTCTATCAGGCGCTTCGATTCCTCGGCTTCAACACACAGCTTATGCATTCCCAGATGACCTCTCTTATACAGCTTACCCCTGCAGATGATGAACTGAACGACCATTCTTCTGATTGCCCTTTTATCCTTGGCATTTACCCCTGGCGGGTATGCTTCCTTTTCCAAGAAATTCCAAATGTTGTAATACTAGGGGTTTTCGTCTTGAACCTCATCTATAGCAGCAATTGACTCGTAGGCAGGCGCAAACTTCTGGTCAATGATGACGGGACGCATCCGGACTCCGAATGGGATGTCTATCATGGAAGATAGAGTTGCTAAAGAATCTGCGAACCTGTTGTTCTCTCTTAGTAGATGAGCAAAGTCTAGCTTCTCGAACTGAGGAATTAATAGGTCCAAGGTCTGGTGGTACATCACCATCTTTTCTTCTTTGACTTTCCAGTCCCCTTTTGCTTGAGACACAACAAGGTTCGAGTCCCCGATGACGTCCAACCGTCTTGCCCCTAGTTCCAAGGCCGCTTCTAGACCGGCAATACATGCCTCATATTCTGCTTTGTTGTTCGAGACTTTGAACCAGAGTTTGAAGGCTAGAGGGAAACGGGACTTTTCAGGCGCTATCAGCAACACTCCTATCCCACACCCGTACTGATTTGACGCTCCATCAAAGTACATCGTCCAAGTTTCATCGTCGATATGCAAAATGGCCTCATCTGGGAATAAGTACTCAACTGCTTCGCCCCCTTCAACTGGATGGTCGGCTAAGAATTCTGCTATTGCTCTTCCTTTGACTGACTTGCGCGTCACATATCTCAGATCGAATTCGGAAAGCAAAAGCAACCAACGAGCTAGCCTACCCGTAAGTGCCGGTTTCTCGAAAAGATATTTGATGGGATCGAGTCGTGAAACCAACATTACGGAGTGAGCTAACAGGTAGTGCCGTAGCTTCCTGGTAGCCCATACCAAAGCTAAGCAAGCCTTCTCCAACGGTGTGTAGTGAGTCTCGTACTCTAGCATCTTCTTGCTCAGATAATAGATGGCTCTCTCCACCTTATCCTCCGATTCTTGTGCGAGCATGCAGCCCATTGTAGTCTCAGTTACTGAAAGGTACAATATCAACGGTCTTCCCGGTTCCGGTGGTGACAACACGGGTGGGTTCTGTAAGTATTCTTTGATTTGTTCAAAAGCAGCTTGGCATCGGCCGTCCCATTGGAATTTCTTTCCTTTCTTCAAGAGACCAAAAAGTGGTTCACAAGTCAACGTTAATTTTGAGATAAACCGTCTTATGAATTGCACTTTACCCAGAAAGCCTCACACCTCCTTTTCAGTCCTTGGTGGTGGCATTTCTAGGATGACCTTGATTTTGGAAGGGTCAGCTTCGATACCTCTCTGTGTAATCAGAAACCCCAGCATTTTCCCTGCTGTAACACCAAACGTACACTTCTGAGGATTCAGCCACAACCGGAATTCTCTGATCCTTTGAAAGAACTTTTGCAAGGCGGTGTAGTGGCCCTCTCTTTCTTTGGACTTGACAATCATGTCGTCCACGTACACCTCGACCTCTTTGTGGATCATATCATGCAATATCGTGGTCGCGCCCTTTGATATGTAGTTCTAGCATTCTTTAACCTAAACTGCATCACTCTGTAACAGTAAGTTCCCCACGGGGTGGTGAAAGCAGTCTTTTCCCGGTCTTCCGGTGCCATCACTATCTAATTGTAGCCTGAGAAGCCATCCATAAACGAGAGCAAAGCATGCCCCGCTGTGAAATCCACTAACTCATCAATATGCGGCAAGGGAAAGTCATCCTTCGGACTAGCTCTGTTCAAGTCCCTAAAATCCACGCATACCCTGATCCTGCCATCCTTTTTCGGCACCGGAACAATGTTGGCCAACCAAGTCAGGTATTCGGATACTAGTAGGAAGCCTGCGTCGATTTGCTTGGTGACCTCTTCCTTAATCTTGATGGCCCAGTCTAGACGAATCCTTCTGAGTTTCTGTTTGACAGGTCGGGCCTCGGGGTCAAGAGGGATCCGGTGCTGTACAATCTCAGGATCGATTCCAGGCATGTCTTCGTAGGACCACGCGAAAACATCTTTGAAATCTTTTAATAAAGCGACTAAGCGCTCGCGTTCCTCCGAAGACAACGTGGACCCGATCTGGACCAGCCGCGGGTCCTTCTCAGTACTGATATTCACAGTAGTGATTTCATCAACTAAATGTTTAACAAATCTTTCCTACTCTTGATTAATTAACCGTTGCAAAACCGGAGGAATTTCTTCCTCGTCGTTTTCGTCAAAATTTTGAAAGTCTTGATTTAAGCAATATATTAAAGGCACAGAAAAGTACTCAGAAACCACATCCACATCATTCTCATTAAGTACTTCCAAACCGTCTAATTCTTCTGTTACAACAGACTCAAAGGAGAAAGAAAAAAACGACCTGGACAGGACTGTGGCATCCGGGTTATCACTCCCAGGAATACCGGACTCAGACTCAGTTGAGCTGGAACCTGATTCCGACTCAACAGACTCGGTGAATCAGATTCCGGCTCACTACCTGACCCGGTGCTGCTTAACAAAAATCCCTCATCATATTGCCAAATGAGAGAAGGTACGATGGATGCATCCAAAATAGTTGATGGTAGGCCCGCAGCCGTTTCATTCCCGATCATGGACACCGAGAAGTTATCCTCCAAGCACTTCTGTTCAATCGGAGGATCTGAAAGTAGGCATGCCAGTGCTACCCCCATTTCTAGTTCGGTGTCCTCAAACCCCATTTCCCCACTATGCTCAGCCTCAGCTGTCGGGTCTGCCCGCTCTTCGGCAACATCGTCCCCAGATAATTATAGGTCAAAGAAAATCTCGAACCCTGGTACGTGCTTCCCCTCCGCGTTTAGCCACGGCTCCGGAAAACCACAGAATAGAAAATCTTCCCCCTCTCGGACGAAGCGTCCGTTTAGGGTACCCTGGATAGGTCAATGCATTAACTCGAAAGGTTTCCCTGCCTTCTTTGCTCTGGCTCTCTCAGCCATCTGTTTACCCTTCCTCACCCAGTCCTCTTTGGTGGGCAAATAACCCAAGCCAAAGGTGTGCGGATTGTGCGGCACTTCGGCCAATGCTGCGATGCCCTTCCGGCCGTTGTTCCCCAATCCCATCCCGGGGATGTGTTGAAGTTTGTTCATGAGGTATACCGATTGGGCACTGACATACACTCCCTCATTACCAGCCATGATGTTCTGCACAATTCGGGCCTCAGCCAAAGTAAACCCTGTTAAGAACAAATCCTCCGTGCCATATTCGATTTCCAAGACTGGTGTAGACACTTCCGGCGACGGATGGATTGACGAATTCCCAAAAACAATAGCTACCCCTTTCACGTGAGGGTACTTCAACATCTGATGCAAGGTGGAAGAGACTGCCTTGACTTGGTGCAACCACGGTCGCCCCAAAAGTAGGTTAAAGGTTGCGGGAACATCCAAGACATGGAAATCAATCTCGTGCTGTCCTGGACCAACCTGGGTCTGAATTTTGACAGTCCCCATCACCTCCCTGCTTATGTTATCATAGGCCCTGATCACTTGAGTAGTTGGTACGAAGTCCGCGGGCTTCAACCCGATTGCATATGCCGTCCTTGACGGGCACACATTAATGGCAGATCCCGTATCGACAAGAACCACTGGTACCCATTTGCCTCTACATTCCACCGAGATGTAGAGAGGTTTGTTGTGATTTGCGCCCTCAGGCGGTAGTTCTTTGTCAGAAAAGGTCAACGTCGGGGAACCTCCTCCCGGAAAAACCAATCCAACCAGCTGCTCTGGCGTGGTGTCTATAGAAAGCTTGGCCATGTCCATGGCTGAAAGGACAGCCTGCCTGTGTACTCGTGATGCCATAAGCAGTCCCCAGATGGATATGTCTGCTTGTGTCTTCTTTAACTGTTTGAGCACAGCCTCCTCTTCAATTTGTTTCTCTTTCTGTTTCTCGGCTTCCTTATCCTTTCCAGATGCTTCTGGCTGGTCTAGATGCGGGGGCTTGAAATACCGCCCACTCCTTGTCATATGATCGACCTCGCCGATATACCAGGTATCATCTGGCTGGGTACTTCCCCAATCTTCATCTGTGTGGGCGAGACATAAATCATCGTTTTCCCATCACATTCCGTCAGCGGCCGACAGACACCTGTCCGGCCCTGGTATGATTGTATTCGCAGTACCTTCAGCCCACATGCCCGCAGCATCTTCTGTTCCTGTGCCCACAGCACTTTCGGTCTCTTCATGGGCTTTTGCCTTCCTGATCCTCTCAGAATCCCAAAACTTTTCTTGTTCGGACTGCGTCAGTGCAGCTTGTTGTTCAACTTTCTCTGCATCCACAATGCTCAAGTCCCGAGCGAAATTCTTCGTACCGGCGCTCTTCGGCAATGTGCTTTGACTTTCGGCCCTTCCGGCCACAACTGATACCCTAGATTCTGCAGATTCTGTCTCGACAAGCTTCTTCTCCTTTAGGATCTCTTCTCTCATGTTCTCGATAGTCACCACCATTGGCTTAGGTTAGGTTATGGAGATATGCACCATGCACAAGTCGATGCAGTCGGGAAGGAATACCTCTGGCTTAGACAGGTGGGAAGAAGTGATATAGATGCTGGGATCGTAAGGCACGACCCCAATTTGGATGAAGTTGATCCTTTTAGGCGGTGGAGCTTGGTTATGTGTGGGGAGAGGGTTTTTTGTAACATTGGGTTTCTCGGGAGGCAGAATCACCCCGTTATCGATGAGATCTTGAATCTCATGACGTAACCGGAAACACAGATCGGTGTCATGACCGTGCTGTTGGTGAAATGCGCAATATTTGGCTGGGTTGTGGGTAGAGGGAAGTTTTTCTGGTAAGGGCCGCGGTTCTAGGGGCTTCAAATGCCCTTTTCGGATTAAAACCCCTAGGGCTTTGGATAGGGGCATATACAGTGGAGTGAAGGTTCTTGTGTTTTTGGGTGAGTATTTGACTGTTTGGGTATGGCTTCTGGACGAGCCGGAGAACGGCGCAGCTGCCATGGTTCTTGGAGGGAGGTTGGTGGTGACCATGCTCACTTCGGAGGCTCTTGTAGTTGTAGTACCGCTCGGGCCTACGTTGGTGTTGCGGTTGAAAGTTCTCCGGGGTTGCTCCCGGTCATTATCAATTAAGCCTTGCTTTAAGGCATCCTCAATCTGCACCCCCATTTCATGTAGATCAGAGAAGGTAGGGAAGGGGAGTACAATCATCTTTTGCATCAACTTCGGCTGAAGATTGCGCACAATCATCCGAATCTGGTCTTTGTCTGTAGGCCTTAAGGTCATCATCGAAGCCTTGGCCCTCCATCTGGTCACGAATTCTGAGAAACTCTCTTTAGGCTCTTGCCTTGTCGTCTCGAGATCACGGGTCGTAATCTCGATTTGTGTATTGTATGAGTATTTCGTCATGAAGGCCTCGGCCATCTCGTCCCAGTTTCTCTTGACATCATCTTCTAACTTGGCATACCATATGGCCGCCACACCCGACAGGGTTCGGCCGAACAGAGACAGCTTCTGAAGTCTGCTGAGGCCCATTGGCCTTAAGATGTCTGAAAACAGCCTCAGGTGCACCATGGGGTCCCCGGACCCATCAAATCGATCAATGTGTGGCATTTTGAATCTATCAGGCAGCGTCACAGCTGCATCAGTATATCCATCTTCGATGTCAGGGATGGTCTTGACTCCCTGGGATCTCTTGAATAGCTTTTCGAGCTTGCTCAACTTCAAAGCTGTGGGGTCTGTCTCGAACTCAAAGGGAGAGTCCGGTAGGTTGGTGGGTGTTTTGGATAACTGGGGTTGGATTTGGGGTAGGATCGGGGGTAGAGGTGGTCCCGTGGGAATGTCTATATCATTCTGAACATTAGTTGTCTCCCCGGGGGTTGGAATTCCTGGCGGGGGAGGAACTTGCTGCGAAGCAGATGCTCCGGTTTGCTGCTGTAACCTTACAATTAACTCTGCTTGTTCATTCATAACCGTGGCCTGCTGCTTGGCGAACTCTGCCTGTCGGGCAGCATCCTGCTGTATCATTTTCATACTCTCTTGGAGCTGGCGCACCATCTCCTCTAAATTGGCCATACTGTTCTGCTCTGACTGAATTATCGGTATATGTTCCCTTTTTGAGGGAGAAACAGAATCCTGATCCCTACTGTACACAGGTGGGGTGGACAAAGCCCTCTGTACTGACTGTTGAACTGATACCCTTTGCCTAGCTGTCTTCCGTCTAGTAACCGGGGGTAGAGAGTGGTACACTGGTAGTCCGCCTACTAGATCCTCAGATCGATGGAGTCGACGACCTCTAATCCAGAGTGCTTGGGGAATATCTACTGGGTTAGAAGCAATTGTGCTCGACTACCTAGTAAAAAGATAAATAAAGCGTATGAATAAATAGACAATTGGACAGCGTAACAACGTAAAATAAACACAATACACAGCTGGGTATCACAACAAATTGCCAACAAGCTGAATGTACTGTTCCTTATTCGCTGATCACTGTTTCCAAATCGTTGCCCCTAAGCCTGAATCTGGTACCTGCAGATATAACTGATTCCCCAAAACACTGATACTGATGCCCTCAGGCCTGATACTCAGACTTGCAAACTGACATGTACGTTCCCTGTAGAGATGCACTCTAAAAGCACATAGCAAGCAAAGAGAGCCAAAACACCCCTATGTTGGGGTAGGGTTTCCCTGTCCTATTTTGTCAGGAGCTAGGGTTTCACTATGCACGTAGCAGTTTTCAAACAACCTAACATCGGGCAAGCAACCTGTCCTAGTTTGGAATGGTCACTATGGATCTCGATATGCACTAGGTCGAATGGTCGAAAAGGGTGCCCCGGTAAAAACTGGGGTTTGTGTTCCCATACTGTCAGAGCACACAACTGGTCAGCCTTATGGCATGCTTTGACAAAGTCAAGCCTCCAGCAAACCGTTCAGAAATGGCAGATGGCAAACACGGTGTCCTAGGCGCACCAATGGACATGCAATGCAAAGGGACACATAAATGAAATCAAAACAGGATATCACGAGTTCGAGTCAAGCTCTCTAAGTCCCCAGCAGAGTCGCCAGAAACTGTTGATGTGCCCGCGGGCCCCGTGCTACAGTTCGGACTCGATTTTGTGTCACGGTTCGTAATCTGAACCAAAGAGTCCAAATCCGGCAAATCATTTTGAGAAAACAGATTTTTAGAAAAGAAGTGCCAAACATGGACTGCTTTGCCAAATACAGAGTCGCCACCTAAATATTTTTTTATGAGGGAATTTAGGAAACCCTGACTCGGTGCCAAAGGCCACCTGTCCGTCATCACCAAAGTTGCCTCAGCTCGGGAGCTTGGGTACGATTGGGGAAGGTCAGCTATGAGCACCCCCTCTCGTCCGATCCGAAGATCGGCCTCTACTAACCATGATATCCGTTTTTGAATTATGTGTTCTTATTCCAGTTATTAGCCTAGAATTACTATGTTATGCGCACAGCAATCAAGTATAGATCAAATCGCCTAAATTGGAACAAAACATCTCATGTTTGTTTATTTTGAAAATGGTTTGATGGTGCTACTCGCAAGTAGGCTAAGACGTGGATTTGCCACCCTCGGGTGGGTTTTAGAAAAGATGGTTCTGCCACTATCTAGTGGGCTTTAAAACTCACAGTTTTAACGCGTTATTCCAATTTAGATAATTCAACCTCCATCCACAGGCATTCAAGCAGTTATATCACATTAGCAGCTAGCCTCATGGTAATCATGCTATTATGGCAACACTCACACGCGTGCGGTATGCTAAAACACAAATGCTTACCGAGTACTCCAAGCCAAAACAAAAGCTAGTTAGTAATCAATGTATAATCCTAGCTCATGTTAAGATGGCTAATGCAACACACACAAAATGCAACTAGGATAGGCTCGGCTAATCTATAATGACATGTGAAATGCTACAACTAACACGTATTCAATTTGGAATTGAAATACAAATGCAGTTACAATGATGCGCCGAGCCTGGTGCATGCAAAACGAATGAATGGATGCAGACATGCTATCATACTGTATGCTGATTTGAACATGCCCTAGACTAACCATCGAATGCTAGTAAATAAAAGGGAAGAAAGACGTGGGGTTTGGAAGACATGCACACACTCACACACACTTATTACACAATTGCCCTCGCTCAGAGGGTCCGAATAAATATTACAAAACAAATGAATACTGCTAAATTAATTATTATAGACTTCTAATTAATTAACAAATTAAATGCCGAATTAAAATGGCCACAGTCTCCGCCTCGAAATGTTTCGATGATGCATGCTTGACTCGTACGGCCCGGAAACTCGCTGCCATAGCATTGCTGCCTCTGTTTACACTACCTAGCTCCTCTGAAGACTGCACAAGTCTTGGGTTAGGTTCTCTGTACACTGTGGAGCACCACCGGCTATGAGTAATGACTATCGGTTATGGGAAATGGTCACCGGCCTCTGGTGAAGTTATCGGCCACAAATTCCTGGCCGGTCGGCACTGTGTTTAGCTGACCGGCCAAAACTTCCTGCAGAACCTGCAGTTGACAGCAGCAGAGGGCAAGCAGTGTATGGCATGGAGTTTTTAGGCACATGTATGCATGGACACACTCCCTATCATACAAGGGACTCAAGGGAGCATGACCCTCGACCCTCGAGCCATCAATTGCGCATTTCGACTCATGATGGCCTAAGAGGCCAAGTTTGCAATTCAATGTGAATGCATGCAACCGAAAGAGATGAATGCCAACACCCTATCATATTGAGGTCAAGGGGGGGTTGACGACCGAGGGTTGAGACGTGTTACATCACTTGGAGTACGAACACTCCTCACCCCTCAAGTTTGGTTTGACACCCCAAACCAAATAATGTAATGCATGTATACAAACTTGACTCGAAGATGCAACATGAGACTATGGTACAAAACATGCCAAATGTGATGCAAGCTAGACATGCAAAGGTACAATGCTAGGCATGTAAGGTGTAATGCAATGCAATCAAATCCGTAAGCTAAGACATGAAATGCAACTAGCTAATAATTATGCAAGCATGCCAGTATGATACAATGCAAACATGAAATCAATGCAGCATGATCATGCAATGGTGAACCTAAGACACAAAGGGCAGACCTCAGCCCACTCCCAAAACAGTGACAAAAGATGCCTAAAATGATGAACAAATACTCATGTAAGCATACACACCAATAGGCCCAAGATTAAAGTATAACCAAGGAGTATTCTACCACCGCTACCCCAAGCCAACATGGCATGAGCTATACAACCAAAAACAGAGTTTAGATGCATTGAAATAAGTCCTAAAACCCTCTGATATGGCAGCCCCGAAGGCTTAAACACTTAGGCATGCACAATGCTCATTTCAAGGCACAACAAAACAACTCTTCAAGGCATGAAAGGGATGATAAATGCAATCACACCAGCATGAGTTATGGACTGAAATAGCATGGGAAACGGCTCCAAATCACTGAAATAACCCAACTCAAGCATGCTCATGACTCATACCCTCAAGGTTTATAAGCCAAAATGCAAAGAGGCTATGCAAAACATATCGAACATGACCAAACCAACACCCAACAGACCTCATTCATGATAAATCAAGGCCAAAAACTTCACAAAGTTAGGCAAGAATATGCAAGCATGATGGTCTAATGGCTAGATGCATTTCTAGGCAAAATGGGGGAATATGTAGCAAGTGTATTAAGCATGAGAGGGGCCAACAAACCAACATGAGATAGAGGTAAAACATGCTAAATAAACACCAAATAACCTCTGAAACTAAGCCAAACAAAGCTAGGCATACATGCTACCCTTATGAGCCAAAACACAAGCAAATGAGACAATGAAAGGAGAGGGGTGTCCCTCCCTTATACAAGACCTCAAAACCACTTCATCACCACTGAAAATCCTCTGGATTTCAGTGGTGAGAAAACCAATATATGAAAGTTCCAAAGCTCAAACGATAAGGCTCAAAATGAGGCCAAACAAGGCCTAAGAGGGGGTGGACGACCCCCAACACCAAAATGACCTTAAACAAACATGTTAAGCATGCAAATACAAAACTTTTTTCAGTTTATAGCTAAGCTCGAATCAATATGCAAGATAGTCTAAAAGCTTGTACAAAAAAAAAAAAAAGGAATAAGAGGGTAAGTGTCTCACCCTTGAAGACCTCTTTCAAAACACCAAACCAGCAGCCCTTTTTGAATCAAAAAGACTTCAAATCACCCCAAGAGTCACCTCCAAGGACCTCAACCCAATAAAGGGAGTAGAGAACTAGGTGTTTGTGTGCAAAAGTGCAAAGAAAAATGCACTTTTGAGCACAAACAAGCCCTAAACTCTAGAGAGAGAGGCAGAAAATGTAGAGAGAGAGAGAGTTTTTTGGCTCCAAGTTGTATCTCTTTTTTCTTTTTTGATGAGAGAGCTTGATTGATATAGATACATATCAGTCTGCTGCTCTCCAGAACCCCCACGTCCAAGCATGGGCTGGGGTATGGCCTTGAATGACAGCTGCCACCTGTCTGCAGAGATATCTGTTGAAAACCATACTTGGCCGGCCGGCCATCAACTTAGCCGACCGGTATTCAAAATAGCCGACCGGCCATCACATTTGGCCGATGGAAACAACACACAGCCGGTGGCCTCAAGACAAGGCCGGTGGAGCGTGGGGGTGGCCCAAAAGCCATTCCCTGCCCTCCAAAGCAAAAACACAAGTGTTTGGTGCAAAACCAGACACAAAATAGTCGAGTCGAGAGATCCTGAGGCAAGGCGCATAGCCGAGGCCTCCGGGAACTCAAGACGAACACAAACATGGATGATCACCGAGTGTTCAAGCGGTGACGTCCAAGTCTTGAGGACGGTCAAAAATGGGATGTCTACTGGGAGATCATTTACTTTTTCATTGTAATTAATATTTTCCCCTTTCATTATGTTTATTATTTCTCATTGTTCTTTTTGACATGACACTAAAAACACAAAAGGAAATTTTTGCCATAACTTATCCCTTCTAAGCACCATCATTTTAAACTCGAAGGGTACAACAACTTGAGCAATTAAATGCAAACTTCAGCACATGCCTTATATACTAAATACATATTTCTATTGGCTTACTATTACCCGACCGCGTATTCAAAGGCCATGAAACATGGAGGAAAGCTTTTTTTTTTCACTACAATATAGTAACAGGTATGTCCTTGGCCAGTGGTCAGCCACCAACCATCTCATTATATCTTGTAGACACAAAGCATCAAACATATTCTCACATTAATCATTCTTTTAATAATGAATTAGAAAAGCTTGCCAATCAAGTCCATGAAACTCTGATATGTTTATTTATTCACCATTGATACTTCAAATCTCCATTTCAACAACAGTGGAGTTGAGGTGATAGGTGATTACAAGTCCAAAGGTATTACTTATATACCCTTTCCTCGGGTTTAGGCAAGAGAGAGGGAAGTGAATCTAGAGAGGAGAAGAAACCTTAGTTTCAAATTTATAAGGTTCACCATTCACATAGCAAGATTTAAAAATGAAAAAGAAGACAATATGCTTCAATGAGAAATTTCTCTTCATGTGGGAACTATTTCCCATCCATTTTGCTCAAAAAACACTAAACTAAAGTCTCACAAGAAAAACAAAACTTCCTGCACACTCCAAAATATAATCAAGGCATGATTTTCAACCTGTTCCCCCTCAAGGATATTATAACAGCAAGAAAACAAAAGAATCTTACAGCAACTAATCCAAGTAGTTTCATTTCTAAAAGTTTTCTTGAGCAATATTTTACATACCTCTAGATGCACAATACCAAAAGTGCCTATGCACTTCCCTTTGTAAATGATTCTAACTTGTCTACCCAAAAGAAACCTCAAGCAATTGTTCCATATGTCAATTAAAAGAGAATGTGTAGAAGAGGTGAGACTTACATCTGCACATTGGGAATAATAGCCTGCATTTATCCCCAGGTTTTAGAAATGGTGTCCCAATTACTTTCGTAACTCTGTCGAAAATGTCTTAAACTTAATCGAAAAAAGGCATTCGGGGGGCGAAAATGCAAAGCAACCTGTGAACCACTCTGTGGATGTTACAGGTTGGTTCCTCATGACAAATAGGACCTGTGGCGACAGACGGGATGTAATTAGCACACATACATTGGGAGTTAGAGTAAAAAACGCCTTAAACTTAGTCGAAAAAGGTCGTTTGGGGGGCGAAAATGCAAAATAGCCCCCAATCTACTCTATGAATGTCACGGGCAGCTTCCTCATGACAAATAGGACATGTGGGGATAGATGGCATGTCATTAGCACACGTAGGTTAGGAGTTGGAGTAAAAAATGCCTTAAACTTAGTCGAAAAAAGGCGTTTGGGGGGCGAAAATGCAAAACAGACCCCAAACCAATTATAGATGTTACGGGCAGGCTCCTCGTGACAAATATGTCTTGTGGGGACTGACGGGATGTAATTAGCACACGTACATTGGGAGTTAGAGTAAAAAAAGGCCTTAAATTTAGTAAAAAAAAAACGTTTGGGAAGCGAAAATGCAAAACAGCCCCCGAACCACTCTATGGATGTTACGGCCAGGTCCTCATGACAAATACGATCTACGGGGACAGACTGGATGTAATTAGCACACATACATTGGGAGTTAGAGTCGAAAATGCCTTAAACTTGGTGGAAAAAGGCCGTTCGAGGGGCGAAAATGCAAAACAGTCCTGAAACATTCTGTGGATGCTACGGGCAAGTTTCTCATGACAAATAGGACTTGTGAGAACAGACGACATGTAATTAGCACGCGTACATTGGGAGTTAGAGTTGAAAACGCCTTAAACTTAGTCGAAAAAAGCCGTTCAGGGGGCGAAAATGCAAAACAACCCCCGAACCACTCTGTGGATGTCACAGGCAGCTTCCTCACGACAAATAGAACCTGTGGGGACAAACAGCATGTAATTAACACACGTAACTTGGAAGTTAGAATAAAAAATGTCTTAAACTTAGTCGAAAAAAAGCTGGGGGAGAGGTTTGTAAAAGCGAATCAAATCCATAGCTTTGTGACATATATATATATATATATATATATTGTGCCATGTGGTAGGTTGTATTATCCAAATGGGTAGAAAAATGATGAAACAAAAATTCACAATGATGGCAACCCTAAGTGCTCTGTTTGGTTCTTGAGATTAGGAAGAAAGTGAAATTAAGTTGTTCTATAATCTTTTCATCTAAATCTAACCAATTTCAGTTTTTCTTGCTTGCAAACTAATAAAGACTACCCATAAATCCACTATGTATGTCTCTATAAACATGTACATATATATATATATATATATCCGTGAATGAAATGAAATAATTATGAAGTTCTTGAAAGAAGACCCTAAACACTATTGTTACAATTTAAGCTTGTGTTGGGGCTATGTTATTGGAGTCCATCAATCAATATGCAAACATCTACCACACTGATTGAACTTGGAAGATTGGCAAATTAATGAAAAAATGATGAAACAAAAAAGCTCAAAAGATGCAACCTAGGTGCTTTGTTTGGTTATTGAGATAAAAATAAAAAAAAATAAAAAGTGAAATTAGGTTATTATATAAATTTCGCCAACATTTTTTAGTTTTTCTTGCTTGCAACCTGAAGGCCCATGAATGAATGAATTCTTACATATATGGATCTCTATAAACATATATACAAGTCATGTTATTCTTCCATGAATGCAGCTCAGATTCTCCGTAGACAGTGTTACATTATCCTCAAATGTTATATGGAACTAATGAGTGTATTTTTTTTTTTTTTTTGTAGATGGCTTTTGGCATGGACTTGTGGATATTCCATTTCTGTGTACGGAGAACAATTTCCACTTTTGTATAATCTCGCTTTTTTGTTGTCCTCTGCTTTTTGTGTGGATTTGTATTACTTGTACAGAATACTTTTGGCGGGATACATAATACTTTTGGCATGGAACAAACAATTATTGCCGTGATATAATGGTAATTTATACCATGCCAAATGGCCATTTGGCATAGTAGTAAATATATTTGTGTACGAAGGACATGATTGTCGTATGATTATTTGTACGAAATTATTATTTTAAATTGGAACATACTTGATTTGTATGGAATTTGACATTTAAAGTTATTCATTTTTAGATGGTTGGAAGTGAAATGGATGCAGATTGTGGAATGGGTGATAATTTATGTATTGTTTTGTTTGTATATCTCATACAAGTTGCATGGAATACATACAGGTTGTGGGTAGACAAATTAATTAAAAAAAACATAAAATGATGTTTTTGGCGACTAAATAATTGGTGGCCAAAATTTGAGTAAATATTTTACTGACTAAATAGTTAGTAGCTAAAAAAAGAATTAAATGAAAAAAAATCTTTTGGCGACTAAATAGTTAATAGCCAACAAAAGAATTAAATGAAAACAAATCTTTTGGCGATTAAATATTTAGTAGTCATAAAAGACAAGACTTTAGCCAAAAAAAGGAAAAAAAGAAAAAACACTTTTGGTGATTAAATATTTAGTAGTCAAAACTAAAAATATTATACCTTAGGCGACTAAAATTTTAGTAGTTAAACAATTGAAGCTTTTGGCGACACGAAATTTTGTAAATTTTATTACCCTAATCAATTTCATTACACTTGATTTACTAATAGTAATTTTAAAATTGAGTGGGAAAAAAGTTTCATAATTCGGTAACTACCCGCTACAAGTATGACATGTTTATCGACATACCCATGTTTCATAGTCTCAAGATAATTCTAAATGAGAATTTTTATATTTTTTGCAAAGTATATCTTATTTAAAAGTCATTTTCATAATTTGGCGGCGTTGGTGTAAGAGGCGGGTACCTTTTGTCCAATTCATTTGAATCCAATTATAATTGAGTTTGTAAGATAAAAATCATTTAAGTTATGACGAATTTCTCACATAAAATTTATAGCGATCCTGGGTTTACCCTTGTTGTATTTGCATCCTCTTTACTTTGTATAATTAGTTATAGGATGTGTTGGGCAGGCTTGTTTCAGGTTGGTTGTGTTTGGGAGCCAAGTGTTGCTGCCCAGATTTTTGGCCTTTCGCTCGAGCGAGGAGTTTGTCGCTCGAGCGAGAGTTGAGTCAGTATCTGGACCTGAGAGTTGTGTTTCTTGGCTCGAGCGAGCTTTTCTTGGCTCGAGCGGTCTGGTTTGTTTTTGGCTCGAGCGAGAGTTCCTTGGCTCGAGCGAGAGTTTCTGTGTCTGGTCGCTCGAGCGACCAAGTCTTCGCTCGAGCGAGAGTGTTTTATATCAGCGGACAGTAGCGATTTTGAACTGCACTTTTTCACTTTATTTTTTCTTTCAAACCCTTGATCCGAGACCTTCTCTCTCTACACTTATATTCTCTCTAAGAATTGATCTCCCTAGAGTGTGAATCTAGCCTAGAGCCTTTGTTAAAAAGATAGAGGGTGTTGAGAGCTTTGTTTTAATCTGAAAAAGTTGGGATTTGGAACAAGTTGATCTTCGAGTCTTCATCTCCTTTTGGGCTCAAACTTTGAGGTAGGGATACCCTACTCCTCTCTATGGATTTTGTCTTTAAATTTTGGTATTTGAGATGTTGGGGTTGGTTTGGTAATTTCCTAAAAATTTGGGGCTTTTGTGTAATTTTACAAAAGTTGGGGTTTTATTCATAATAAACCTAGATGCATGTTTGGCATAGAGAAATGGAATGAATGTTGAATTGTTGATGAAAATGGAACCTAAGGGTTGAAATGTTAATTATGGGAATTGACCTAATTACATTGTTTAATTAATTGGGATAATTAATTGAGAAGAATGAGGAAATAAAATGTTGATTGAATATCCATTGTGCATTTATTTTCTGTTTAGAAATAACTGCTTTGGGCTATCGGTGGAGGATAGTCGTGATTGTTGTAGACAATGCGTGATGATTAGGCAAACTGAAACTAATCAATGGAATGTGTCATGGAATTTGACGGTTGATTGAATACATTAATTGTATGTATTGAGATTGTATATAGAACCAATGTGTTTGTATACGTTATGTGTAGAGGAGGAGAAAGGGGATGTACTCCGCGGTTTAGGGGAAGATAGGGGATGTACCTCTAAACCGGATAGTGTTGGGAGAAGATAGGGGATGAACTCCATAGATACAGCTTTTATGCTTGTCTAGAAAAGTGGAAGATAGAGCTTATATGCTTATCTTGTGAAGTGTGGATACAACTTATATGCTTATCTGGGTATATGGGATATTGTTGTTATACATATCTGTTGAGAATGTGGATATAGCTTGTATGCTTATCTGTGAGCGTGGGATATAGTTTTTATACTTATCTGTTGAAATGATGATAGAGCTACCATGCTTATCTGTTGAAAAAGGGAAAATGAAAAGTAACTTGGACTCATAAGTCGTATGGCATAAATGTGTAATTTATGTGAATGTATTAGTGTTGGCCATCTATCAATTGCTAATGTTTTAGTCAATGTTCATGGTTGGTTTAGTATATTTCTACTGGGCTGTGGCTCACCCTATATGGGATTATCATTTTCAGGTGCAGGAAGCATGCCACCTCCAAGGACATAGCTTGGGAGGCTAGGACTGGACATACTTTTGTCGTATTACTTTTGATGTATTACATGTAAATTCAAGCCAAGGGCTTAATGTGTATGAGCTAGTACTCCTTTTGTTGTAACCAAGTGTTAACTTGGAAAGCTGTAGGCCCGTAGGGCATTTGCTTTTGTTGTTAACATGTAATACTTATGTAAAGGAATTCCGGAAATGAAAGAATGTGGAACTTTTGAAAATCAACGCATGTCTTATTTGTTGGGTTTGATGTTATTATTTTGAGGGCGTTACAAAATTACATAATTATTTAATGCTAATTGAATTGATAAATATTTATACACAAGTATCAAGATAGCGACCCCGGCCTTTTTCCATTTGGTTGTTGTATCTGGACTTACGTTCCGTAGATCCTGTTGTTATATATTTGTTGTTGTCGTCCTTTAATTCCTTAATTTTGAGTTATAGGATGTTTTGGGCAGGTTGGTTACAGGTTGGGAGTGTTTGGGAGCAAAGGGTTGCTGCCCAGAATTTTGGTCCTTCATTCGAGCTAGCCGTTTGTCGCTCGAGCGAGCCCTTTGTTTTTGGTCCTTCGCTCGAGCCAGGGTTTCTTCGCTCGAGCGAGTGACTGCGTCTGGGCATAAGACCTGAGAGTTGCATTTCTTTGCTCGAGCGATCATTTCGTCACTCGAGCGTGCTTCTGGGTTGCAGACCTGAAGCTTCAAGTTTTTGGCTCGAGCGAGACTTTCTTCGCTCGAGCGAGGCTTTCTTGTGTCTGGTCGCTCGAGCGACCAGTCCTTCGCTCAAGCGAGCCTGTTTTATATAAATACGCAGCAGCGGTTTTAAACATCACTTTTTCATCCTCTTTTGTTTTAAAAACCCTAGGTCCGTGTTTTCTCTCCCTCCACTCACCTTCTCTCTTAGGTTTCATCTATTTTTAGGGTGTTTCTATCCTAGGTTCTTTGTTAAAAGGATAGAGGGTCACGAGGGCTTTGTTTTAATCTGAGAGTTTGATGGTTTGGAGCACTTTAGATTTTGGGTCATCATCTCCATTTGAGTTCTTCACTTCGAAGTAGGGATATCCTACTCCATCTTATAGGCTTTGTCCTAAGTTTTAGTCTTTTTGATATGTTGGTGTTGTTTGGAAATTTTGGGAAAAGCTAGGGTTTGATTTATAATTTAGAAAGGGGGGGGGGGGTTTCATCTATTAAACATCGTATGTTTGTAAGTCATGAAAAATGACATTGATAGTGTTAAATTGAGAAAATTGAACCTTAGGGTTAAATTTTGAGGAAATGGGGAAAAGCCCTAATTGTTGTAATAAATTAATTTGTATAATTAATTTAGGGAAAAATGTGGAATTAAGTTTAATTCTTGAAATTTGGGGAAATATGAGATTAAATGGTGTAGTTGGATAGTTTAATCACTCACCTGTGAAATTGTTGAGTTTATATTTGTTGATACATTTATTTTCGGTTTAGAAATAACTGTTTTGGGCTATCGGTGGAGGATAGTCGTGATTGTTGTAGACATTGCATGCTGATTAGGGAAAACTAAAACTAATCACATTGAATGAGTCATTGAATATGACTGTTGAATTAATACAGCAAATACGTGTATTGATTGAATATTGTATATGACAAGTGTTTAATACATTGTATATGCATATTGTTTGGGAGGAGATAGGGGATGTACTCCATGGTTTAAGGGAAGATAGGAGATGGACTCTCAAACCTGTTTAGGAGGAGAAAGGGGATGAACTCCACTAGTATAGCAAATGTATGTACTTATTGATTCTTGGAAGTGTAGTAGTACAACAATTATGTGTACTTATTGATTTATGGAAGTGTTTTAGTATGAGCCTTAGTCTTATTTGAATTGTTGATATTGGAAGTAATGGTAATGTGAGATGTAGTCTCATGTTATAGTTTGGCCAGGTTCTGAGCCATGTCCGTAAAAATGGAAAGTTGAATAATAACGGAAAGTGAAACATGTCATGGACATTATTGTCATGAAACGGTACAGTGATATAATGGATTTATAAGTGTTAACCATCTATCAAATGCTATTGCTTTAGTCAATTCTTATATTTGGTTTAGTATATTTCTGCTGGGCTGTGGCTCACCCTATACGGGAACATCATTTTCAGGTCCAGGTGATATGCTACCTCCAAGGATTTAGCTTGGAAGTATTTGGATTTGAAGACTTGTTTTTAGTTAGTTGCTATTTGATTTTACATGTAAACTCAAGCCAAGGGCTTAATTTGTAGTTGAGTTAGTACTCACATTTTGTGTCCAAGTGTTGGCTTGGAAAGCTGTAAGCCCGTAGGGCATTTACTTTTGATGTTACATGTGATGTTTTCAATAAGAATACTCTGATGAATGGAATAACGTTTCGTTTTCTTATATCAATGCATGCCAATATTGTGTATATTGTGGGTTTATTTTGAGGGCGTCACAATCAACATACACCATTATGACCTCAAAATCGTTACAATCATAACTAATATTGCTGCAACCATCATCACCATCACCGTCATTGTTACAACCACCACCACCATTATAAAGCCACCATTGCTATTACCACCACCTTCATTATCATTGTCATTGTTATCATAAAGCATACCATTATTTCAACTAGTGAAATTTCATTCTCTTTAAATAGTGAAATTTAACCTTAATATTTAGGTGAAATTTATACTAAAGAAGTAAAAATTATAGAATTAAAGGTAAAGACAAACTAGCGAGTAAATGGAAAACTTATGAGTTAAAGAGAGATGCCACCGGTGGTTTCGTTGGAGCAACAAGTGATTGCCACTATATTTTTCATTAGCTAACGACAATTTAATTTTCTTAATTAATTTGTTGTCGAATTAATTCTATAATGTGTGTAATTACAAAAAATTTAATATTGTTTAATTAAAACTTGATAGTAATAATTATTTCATTATCTTCAACTACTAGTGAAATTTAGCCTTAATGTTTAGGTGTAATTTAACTATTAGCAAAGTAACATTTATAGTAAATGGGTAGAACTTATAAAATTAATGCCAAAGACAAAATAACGAGTAAATTAGCATATTTATTGAAGGGTTTAATTGTATCATTTTATAGTTTAGGTAGTAAAGTAATACCGTGTGATAATTTTAAAGGGAGAGAGGTAAAGTGAGAATTTATGCTAGTTTCAGTAGAAAGAAGTAAATTGATACCTCATGATAGCTTTAGAAAGGTCAAATACTACAGGGGGTATGGGACATTTTCGTATAGTGAAAGAGAGGCCTACGATGATGCAGAATTGCAGAAGAATCACGAGTTGAAATTGCAAAAGAATCACGAGTTGAACGAGAGAAAAGTATGTTTTGAACCCTTTGACAATTGCCTCTATAAATTTTAATTTTTCTATCAACAAAAATAGAGACAAAGAGACATAAAGAGAAAGGTAGAAAAAAATAAAATAAAGACTTGTGATGGATCTAAATGAGTGTCAGTATATCTAAAATCTTATTGCCACAACAATGGTGATAGACAATCATGAGATAGAGTTTACATGGTGTTGGATTGCCATGAGATAGAGTTTGTATGGTGATGGATGATTCTTATAGATATTCAATTATTTATTTATGACAATAAAAAATAATATATATATATATATATATATTTTTAAAAATTTGAAAAACTAATACTATATTTGATAGAATTCCAAAAGTTATTTTTGAATTTTCAATACATTTTTTTTTTTGTTTTAAGTGAATTTTATTAATATTTTAATTAAAAATTTTAATTTTTAGATTCATTTTATCTAGATATAATTAAAAAGTAAAATATTTATAAAAAAATCTATAAATACAAAAAATAAAAAAATAAATGATTTTTTTCTATTTTTATATTTGGTGTAATTTTAATTTTTTTAATAAAATTTATACTTTTAAATGTATCTAAATTTTGTACTTTTTTTCCTCCTCAAACTGAGTCATAAAACTCTAATAAAATAAAAATTATAAACAATAAATACAATTAGGAAAATTTACCCATAAATCCTATTTTCTGAAAAGTTGAACCATTTAGTCATAAAAGTTTTCTTATACACCATTTAGTCCCATTTTATTTTGGTAATATTGTTTATTTAATTTTCATTATTTTGGAGGTTACAATAGTACCCCTTTTGTGGACGGTATTTTCCTAAAAATCTGCAACATCATAAAAACATCACCAACAACATCAATTACATCACCAACGGTGGTGGTACTGGATCGGTGTTGTAGACGCGCCCGCATGGGCCTCATGCTACAATTCGAACTCGATTTGTGTCACGGTCCTTAATCTTGAACCAAAGAGTCCAAATCCGGCAAATCGTTTTGAGAAACAAATTTTTTTGAAAAGAAGTGCCAAACATGGACTGCTTTGCCAGATACAGAGTCGCTACTTAAATATTTTAAAATGGGAGAATTTAGGAAACCCTGACTCGGTGCCGAAGGCCACATGTCCGTCATCACTGGAGTTGTCTCGGCTCGGGAGCTAGGGTACGATTGGGGAAGGTCAGCAATGAGCACCCCCTCTCGCCCGATCCGAAGATCGGCCTCTACTAACCGTGATATCTGTTTTTGAAAACGTTATGTGTTCTTATTCCATTTATTAACCTAGAATTACTATGTTATGCGCACAGCAAACAAGTATAGACTAGATTGCCTAATTTGGAAATAAGCATTGCATATCCGTTTGTTTTGGAAAATGTTTTGGATTTGCTACTCGCAAGTAGGCTAAAATACGGATTTCAACGAGTTTTTCCAACTCAAGCAACCCAACCTTCACCCACAGGCATTCAAACAGTTTACCGCATAAGCATTTAGCCGCATGGCAAGCATACTGTCATGGCAACACTCACACGCATGCGGGATGCTAAAGCATAAATACTTACATCGTACTCCGTGCCAAAACAATAAACTAGTTAGCAAACATGCATGTCCTAGTTCATGTTGAATTGCCTAATGCGACACACACAGGATGCAATCAAAGTAGGCTCGGCTAACCTAAACATGGCATGTGAAATGCGATCAATTTGATGCACGTAGTCAATTTGGAATTGAAGTACAAATGCAGTTAGCATGATGTACCGAGCCTGATGTATGCAATACAAATGCATGAATGCACGCATGCGTAGCATGAGGTATGCTAAATTGAACGTGCCCTAATACTAACCATCAAAGCAGGTAAGTAAAAGGGAAGAAAGAAGTGGGGATTGGAAGACATACACACCACTCACACACGCTTATTATAGATTTGCCCTCGCTCGGAGGGACCAAATAAATAATACAAATTAATTAACTACGCAAGCTAATTAAATATTACAAATTGCCTAATCAGCTAAGCAAATTAACTTAAGCTAAGAAAACAGATAAACCACCCCGGGAGAAGAGCTCGATGCAATGCATGCTCGATCCTGCTCGGAAATGCACCGCCATGCATAGGCTGCCTCTGTTTTCCTTCCTTTACTCCTCTGGAGGCTGCCAAAATCTCAGGACTGGTTCCTTGGACATTGGGGGACACCACCGGCTGAATGGGATTGCCACCGGCAGTGTTATGGGGCCACCGGCCATTGGTGAAGCTATCGGCAGAGAAAGGATTGCCGGTCGACACTTGACACTGCCGGTCGGCAGAGTGTTCCTGCAGAATCTGCAATTGACAGCAACAGAGGGCAAGGCAGAGCATGGCAGCACAATTCAAGGCATATATGCACCAATCATGTCCCTTATCATGTTTGTGACTCAAAAGGGCATGTGTCTCGATTCTCGGACCACCAATCACGCATTTCCATGCATGATGGCCCAAAGAATCAAGTGTGCAATTTTCATGTCAAATGAAATGCAAACCAAACAAACAAACCAATGCCCAATTCCTATCACCAAGTCAAGGAACAAGGCATGCATGCAAGACGTAATGCAACCTAGGCATGCAAGCTAAGGATGCAACATGGCATGGCAAGGCACTTATGCAAGCATACAAGCACACATGTGGCAATGCAAATGGAGGAAAAGATGGACTTATACATGATTTAGGCAACTCTAAATAGGCCCAAAACAGTGGCCAAAGTGACCAAAACAAGGGACCAAATACACATACACACGTGCACATGTTAAAGGGCCAACACTTAGGCACAAACGAGGCAACTCTCAAGCACATTCAAATGAGGCAATCATGGACATATGGCATGCAAGGTAAGCATTGAAAATCATGTTAGAATGGTGTCAAACCAAGCAAACAAAATAGACCAAGCATGCAACAATGGCCCAAGTACTTGAAGCAAGTCAAAGGGACTTGAACCATGGCTAAGCCAACCAAGCCTCACAAGGCTAAGAGGCTTAAGATAGGTTCAAGGCAGACCTAGACTATGCAAAGGGGGCCCCCTAGATGGCATCTAAGTGGCTCAATTTCAAAGCATGCACAATGGCCAAAACATGGAACATGCTACACAAGCTTTCAAAGCATTAAGGAGGCATTCAAGGCAAACATATAGGCATGCAAAGGGGACTGAAATGACATGGTGGATGGTTCCAAATCACCAAATCAATGCAAAAATGTCATGCTATACATTCACACACTTAAGGCCAACAAGCCGGAATGCAAAGGAGCTATATTAAGCATGCCAAATCCGACCCAAACAACCTAGGACAGACCTTAAACATGGAAAAATAAGCACAAAACCTTCACAAGACTAAGCCTAAAACATGCTAGAGCAAAGGCTAACAACCTAAGGCATATTAAGGCAATAACTAGGCATTACATGGTAGGTATGCTAAGCATGCATGGTGTACCAAAACCAACAATAAATAGAGGCATATTATGATATAATAGGCACAAAAAACAGCCAAGGCATGGTCAACATGAAGCTTAGCTAGATGCTCCCTCAAGAGGCCAAAAATGGTCCATTTCAAGGACAACAAGGAGAGGGGATGGCCCTCCCCTTTTGGAGGCTTCAAGGCACCATCTTCACCACTAAAATCCCTCAAGATTTCAGTGGTGAAGAGGCCCAAACACCAAAGTCTCGAAACTTGCACAAAATAGCACTAAAAGGAGCCTTACAAGGCTTAGGAGGGGTCAAACAAACCCAAACCACAAAACACTCTTAATAAACAATCAAGAGGGCTAAAAAATAGAACTTTTTTTGTATTATACACTAAGCTCAAAAACGATTTTAAGATAGGTAGAAATACAATGCAAGATTGGGGAATAAAGAGGCAAAGTTGTTACCCTTGAAGACCCCTTTAACAATGGTGCTCTAACAGCTCCTTCTAGGTTGAAAACAGCTCCAAAACTTCAAAACCAACCTCTTAGAACCTCAGTAGCTAAGTGAAGGTGAAACACTATGTGTTTATGTGCAATAGTAAGACACAAACACAATTTAACACACACAAGAGGGAGATATAGAGATAGAAAGTGTATGGTTTCTAACCCTAGAACTCAAAACCCTAAAAATGGCTGTCTAAACTCTCTAGAATATCTCAAGTGTCTAACCCTAAGCAAGGGAGAGAGGGGCTCCTCTTATAGAGCTTGTTGTCTTGTAAAGCTTACAAGACAAGCTTCTAAAGAGGGAGATCCCTCCATACACGTGTATGGAGGGGAGTCAAATGCAAGACAGCTGTGACAAAATATCTGCAAAAGCAGATGCACAGTAGTCGGCCGGCCAAAGGTGCCATTTTGGCAAAAAAGAGTGCCGACCGGCAATAAACAGTGCCGGCCGGCAATATACATTGCCGGTGGCAGCAAAAACTAGTCGGTGGCCTCTGGCCATGACCGGTGGTGTGTGGGGATGCCTCACAAGGCATTCCCTGCCCCTTCAAGGCAAAATGCAAGTGTTTGGTGCAAAACCAGACACTAAACGGTCGAGTTCGGAGATCCTGAGGCAAGGCGCGTAGCCGAGACCTCCGGGAACTCCAAACAAACACAAACACGGATGATCACCGAGTGTTCAAACGGTGACGTCCAAGTCTTGAGGACGGTCAAAAATGGGGTGTCTACAGGTGTATCATCAACGACCGTGAGACTGGCAGATTCAGGGGGTTTGGGTTCGTGACGTTCAAGGATGAGCAGTCGATGAGGGACGCTATCGATGGAATGAACGGTCAGGATCTTGGCGGGCGCAACATCACCGTCAACGACGCCTAGTCCCGCGGAAGCGGTAGTGGCGGAGGCGGCGGGTTCCGCAATGGTGGTGGTCATCGTGAGGGTGGATACAATGGTGGTGGATGTTGCTAGTGTTGATGATGGAACTAATGTTGATGATGTTGATCATGGCCTTGATGTTTGATGATGTCTACCGCTGATGTTAAAGCCATCAGTGTGTGTGTGTGTGGGTGTGTGTTGAAGCCATCAGTGTGTGTGTGTGTGTGCGTATATCAGTGTGTGTGTGTGTGTTATGCGCTGGGTGTGTCTTAGAGAGAGAAGACAGAGCTAGGTTTGGTGTGTGCTCTGTGTGTGTGCATGTGTGTGTGTATTGTGTGTATGAGTGTGGCTGCTGGGTGTGTGTGTTAATGGTGTTTTGTGTGCATGGTGTCTTATGTCTGCTAGAGAGAGGAGATATGTGTGTGGCTGGGTCTCCATATGAGAGAGAGAGAATGCTGAGAGAAGTGTGTGTGGGGGGAGGTGTGTGTTGAAGCCATCAGTGTATGTGTGTTATGCGCTGGGTGTGTCTTAGAGAGAGAAGACAGAGCTGGGTTTGGGTTTAGTGTGTGCTCTGTGTGTGTGTGTGTGTATGTTGTGTGTATGGTGTGTATGAGTGTGGCTGCTGGGTGCGTGTGTTAATGGTGTTTTGTGTGCATGGTGTCTTGTGTCTGCTAGAGAGAGGAGATGTGTGTGGCTGGGTCTCCATGTGAGAGAGAGAGAATGCTGAGAGAGATGAGTGGTGTCTAAATGAGGGTAATTACGTCCCTCAGAATTTTTCAGGACTAAATGGTTTACTAGAATAAAAATGGGACCAATTGGTTCATAAGTTTACATTTTGGGATTTATTGGTAAATCTCCCAATAATTAAACAATATTAATTTAACAAACATAACATATTTTTCACATCTACACACAAAAAAAAAAAAAATTAGAAACAAATTTTTTCACAAAATTTTACCTTAATTGAAATTCCCTCTCAAAATTTAGGACTACTACGTTTCTCATGTCTCTTTCTCTCCGTCTCTCACACACAACTACTTCCTCTCATTCCTCCTCCCTCACGGACGATTTTGTTGGTCCCATTCCACCGTTGTAACACCTGAAATCCAAAGTCGACACCACCGATTTACGAACTTGGACTATCTCATTCTCACCAGGTAAGTTGATTTCTCTCTCTCTCTCTCTAGATCTTATTCTCTGCCCTAATTTCTCACAAATCGACTCCCTCTCTTAGCAATCTCTACTTCACACACTTTCACCGCTCTGTAATCACTACTGCACCATGCCACCGTTGGCACCGTTTGAATACAGCGGCACCCCCTCCGTCGCCACAGTCCTCACATTCGCACGACCTATCGCTACTGCCAGCCAATCCCACCAATAAGCCCGCTTTCCATTGCTTTTGTTGTCCCTCTACATCTCTCTCTCTCTCTCTCTCTCTCTCTCTCTCTCTCTCTCTCTCAGCTACCATATTTCGTTCTGGGTATATGTTAATTTCCAAATTTGGTAATTCGAGGAGTATTTTGGGTTGGTACTTCGCATTTATGTTTCTTTGATCAATTGCAAATTCAGTTAAACACACAACATATTTATGTTGGATGTACATATGAATTATTGGTAGAAAAAACCTAGTGTGAACGAAGAATTTGGTTCTTGTGTTGTAGTAGTCTATTTAATCAATTTATTGACTTGCGCTGCTATAATGTGTGTAATTTCTTATGTATGATTGGTTTTGTATATTGTTTGAGCATGAGGAAAAAGACTTACAAGCCACCTCGCAATAGAAAAAATGTATGCAATTAGTCCAACAAAACAAACATTAGTCATCTTAAAACATCTTGAGGTTAAGGGTAAAGGGGTACTAGTTCAAATCTGGTTTCAGGTTTTCAGTTTTATTTACTATTATTATTATTATTATTATTATTATTATTATTATTATTATTATTATTATTATTATTATTTTGTTTTGGTTTGGTATGGTGTTTCAAATTGAATCCTCCAAATATCATTATAAGAAGTGGGTTTACAATTCATTGATTTAAAAGTTTATAGTTTAGGGAAGGTTTATAGTTTAATTTAGATGGAGTAGTTTAATTCACAATTAAAACATTCTTGGAATGGAAGTGTTTGGACTGTTCAAAGTAATTTTGGCTGATAACATCATCATTCTTCATCTTACATCTCTACACGTAAAGGCATTGCATTTTGTTTCTCTATTTTCTTTTTCTTTATTTTGTTTTTTTTAAGGTTCCTACGATTAGAATTGTTTGCCATTTTGTGATTTTTGATTTACAGGTGTGGTGTAAGCACTTTGAGGCAGCAAGAAAAGGCGATCCCCAGGTGATCACAGCAACGGACACAGTTCACACCGCTGGCAAATGAGGAAAATAGAAAGGTCCAGAAGAAATGAAATAAAAGAGAAGGTTAAACTCGAAAGAGAGATGAAGGAAGGCCCCTACTCATCTATCTCACGGTACTGGAAACATCAATGGGATGTATCCTAGGGCGGCACGACGAGACAAGAAAGAAGGAGCAGGCCATCTATTTGATGAATAAGTTATAGCTATAAAAGGTAAATCCATAAGTTAATTATAGTTCAATTTTTTATTTATGAACCAATAACTAAGTTTTGTCATGATAACTTTTATGGTATTGGTTTTTTAATTAAAAAAAGGGTAAATTATGCAAATAGCCCCTCTAGTTTACACGATATGTCAATTTGGTTCCTGTAGTTTCAATTTGCTTGATTTTGTCCCTTAATTTAACGGATTGTGTCATTTTAGTCCAATAAATAACGGTTGTTAAATTAATTTAACAGAAGGTCAAATAATGTGTCAATTTGGTCTCTGTACTTTACACGATGTGTCAATTTGGTCTCTATAGTTTCAATTTTCTCAATTTTGACAGGGACAAAATTGACACATTGTGGAAAATACAGGGACCAAATTGACACATTGTTTGACTTTTCATTAAATTAACTTAACAACCATTATTTATTGAGCTAAAATGACACAATCCGTTAAATTAAAGGGCAAAATTGAGCAAATTGAAATTACAGGGACCAAATTGACACATCGTGTAAAGTACAAGGACTATTTGCATAATTTTCCCTTAAAAAAAAGGAGTTTGACTATAACTTTTGTTTTTGTCTCTATTTTTGATTTAATTTTGGTTACATTTGTGCCAAGAGATTTAATTGGATCATTCAACCCTACTAGCATTGTATTCAAGTCCAATTTTTCGTTTGTTGTCTACTAACTGTTAGTAAAAGAGCGTTGTGTATTATTTTTTGGTAGAGAAGGATGATTTTCACATTACTCTCAAGTTTTTTCGCTATATGCTCTACTAAAAAGAAAATTTGAGCCAAATGGGAAGCTCTCTCAAAGCTGTTACATGTGAGAAATTATAATGGTGATCATGACATCGTTTTTTTGGTTCATATTGTTTGTTACAGCTAATAATTTGTCATGTGCATTGTTCGGTATTTTATTTTAATTTTATTTTTTTAAAATTATAGAGTACATGCTGGACACTGCTATCTTTTCTCTTATGCTTTTTCCTTCTCACACCCCTAATCTCTCTCACCTCTCGCACTAGACCTCATCTCTTTAGTTTCTTCATTCCTCTCAGATCCACTTTTCCTCTCTCTTACCCTCTCTCCCACCATAGCTCACCTACGTCCTTCCCGGCTCCGGTCGCTGTAAGTGGTACTGTTATTGAGCACAAGGTAACCTTAAGAACATTATCATAGCCCTTCGATTGTTTTGGAGTTCTTGAAGGGGTAGTTTTTACCTAATCTTCTTGTTTAAATCTTCATTTTTGTAAGACCTTAGAAAATGAGTATTGATACTGGATTACCATATTAAAGTTTTCACATTGCTTAAACTTTGGGGGTCAGTGATTGCATAGTATTAAGATTTTTTTTCCTCATTTTAGAACATTAGGAGATATGATAGCAAGATTATTTATAATTTTTATTGAACAACTGACTACTGTTGGCCAATCCATCCAATTGATTGGTGAATCGATACTTCTGCAAAATGTTAGATGTGCAATCGATTAGCTAACTATTTTTGCTGACTTGTAGAAAAGTGATCTTGGGTCTTTAGAGAATGTTAGGGTTTTGTTAAAAATTCCCTTGTAATCTTTAACAAAGCCCTAGATTCTCTCAACTCTCTTTGTCTTTATTCTCTCAGTATAGAACCCTCTCCCACGGTTTCCTCTCACCTCATCTCGTCCATCCATTCCCTCTCAGTCGACAGAGGGATTCCTATGGTGGTATGGCAGTTTGATGATTGTTTGTTGGTGTTTTTGCAGCGATTTTCTTCATCCCGTTCCACCTACAATTGGAAGTTGCCACCACCGTTCAATCAACAACAAACATTTTGCCACTACCAACCCCAACCCCTGTTACAACCTCTACCAAGTAGCACCAGGTAATTCGATTAATCTTGGTCTCTCTCTATCTCCCTCTCCTTTCCCAGATTTCTAAAGCTTAGCTATGTTTACATTTTCTGTAGTAGCTACCATCTCTAGTTGATGGATAAATGTGGGTAGGTAGGTAGATCATACCCCGTTTACCGTTTTCCTAAGGTATAGAACTTTTTGTTTTGGTATATTTGGTTAATGTGTTATTGTTTTGATTATCTAAATCTCTCTCTCTATATATATATATATATATATATTTGTGTCAGCACTCTAATTGATATGTTATTTTATTTGTGTTGTTATTCAGCAAAACATATTTTCATTTTGGTTTTTAAGTGTAATGTCGTCGTTTTCATCCCCTGCATGTGAGAATAATTTGGAGCATATGACAACATGCAAATTCAAGTGTGATATTGAAACATAAATCTCAATAATATTGAAATGTGTAGTTTGGATATGATGTCCTTTGTATTATTGAGAATGTAATTAATCTAGTAATGAATATTGAAATTGTTGTTGAATTTTGAAATCAGATATCTAAATATTTGAAATGTATATGAATTCTAGATATGAACTTTTATCAAGTACTTGGTATATTGTGGGATGAACGGTGTCGCTAAACTCATGTGAGCACATTAGAGCTCTGTAACTCATATTATCACATAAGTCAACCATTACTTACATTGGTGCTATTTATATAAAAGCTAACCATTGAATTCGTAAAGGCCAATGTGGTGGGTCCAACATGCTTCTTATTTTTATTTTTTTTTTAATTATCTAAAATTGATTGTCTATTTTTGTAGCTAATTTTAGTTACTAATTTAATTATCTTATGATTTGTGAATAACAATGTCATGATACATAGAAGGGGGTGGTTGGTCAATGACATGAGATGGTGGTTGCTTTTGATTGGGGTGATATTACGTTGGGAGTGCCTGGTGGGTGGGTGGTTTTGGTTTTTATTGTGTACATCTTTGGGCTTCTCCGGCTAATTTGAGTTTGGTTTATTTTCTTTGGGATCAATGTACAATACTATGTGTTTGTTTTTTACCTATAGCGATCTCAGTTTTCCCTTCATTGTTTAATGGTATTTTAGACTCGGTTCCGTGGATGTGTTGTTGTCTTTTTCTAGTTTCCATCCTTTACTCTTTGTATATGAGTCTTGGGTCGTGTTGGGTAGGTTTAAAACACGTTGGTTGTGTTTGGAAACCAAGGGTTAGTGTCCATTAAATTTTCATAATGGTTCATTTAATATCCTTATTAGTGGTTACAAACTTGTTCATTTAATATCCTTATTAGTGGTTCATTTAATATCCTTATTAGTGGTTACAAACTTGTTCATTTAATATCCTTATTAGTGGTTCAGTTACTACCCTTATTAGTGGTCCATTCATATTCAAACTTGTCCATTCATATTTGTAACTTGTGTTCATTTAATTCTACTTAGTGTTCATTTAATGCTAGTTAGTGTTCATTTAATTCTAACTTGTCCTTTCATTTTCCAATTAATGGGCTTTAATAACAACCTTTCAATATCACTTGTTCATCTCCCTTTTGATTTCAAAACCCTAGAACCATCTTCTCTCTCTACACACCTTCTCTCTAGGTTTTCATCTCCCTCTAGTGTAAATCTAGACTAAGTCCTTTGTAAGAAAGGTAGAGTGGGTTGAGAGCTTCATTTTAATCTGAAAGTTTGGCGATTTGGAGCACTTTGGTTTTTGGCCATCATCTTCTCCATTTGAGGTAGGGATTTCTTTGTTCCTTTTCAATACTCCGTCTATAGATAGACATGTGGTAATTTTGTATTGCATGAAAATCATATCCGTGTTGGATTTGTTTTAAAATCATGAGGGGAACCTAGGGTTGGTTATTTGAGAATGGTTTTGTTATCATTGACTGTGGTTTGGACTAATTAGAGAATAAAATTAGCATGTTATTATTGAAAGAATAGAAAGCCCTAAATTATATTTTGATTTGGTAAAATAAAAAGGGTTTATGGTTGAACAATGTTGGTAAATTTCTATTGTTAATATGAGTTGTGTAGAAGGTGTTAACAGTTAAAGGATTAATTATGGTATTGGAGTTATTTTGAAATGAACGTATTGAATCAAGTTGGGTTATGGCTTATTATCCATGGAATTGATTTTGTAAAATGAAAAGAATGTAATTGGTTTTGTGAAAAGGGAAAAGTGTTTTTGGAATAAGTGATGGAACGTGTTGACTTGAAAAATTATGAAAGTTGATCTTGAAAATGGTAAATGAAATGTTAACTCTATGTGAGTCTCAGAAAATAAATTTGAGAATTGAACTATTGTATCATGAGTGTTGAATACACACATTTGGGGGTTTTATCCTTACCTATCGTACTAGTGCCGTTGTTGGGTTTAAGGATTGCTTAAGAGCTGAGTCTCTTTTATTAGGTGTACTGAATACATGCATCTAGAGGTTTTGTCCTTGGTCATCGGTAGAGGATGACATTGTTGTGTTGAATTGTGATGTATGCGTTACACTTGTGTTGGGTAAACATTATTGAATAGTTTATGTGTATGTATTACACTTGTTATTTATGCTTTGTTGTATTGAGGAATTTGTACATGATAATCGCTTATATACATTGTTTTGTGTGGGAGGAGATAGGGGATGGACCTCTAAACCGGATTTTATTTGGGAGGAGATAGGGGATGGACTCCATTGATACAGCACTAAAATGTGTATCATTTGTGAAGTATAGAAGTGTTTTTGGTTGATATTGATACAACACTAAAATGTGTATCATTTGTGAAGTATGGAAGTGTTTTTATCTGAGATTGATACAGTACTAAAATGTGTATCTATTATGAGGTATGAAATGTTTAAAATGAGTTATTATTTCGCTTATCGCTTTGGCATATCCTTAGCTACTGTGCATATAGCCGGTAGAGCAGAGTTTTAATTGTTATTGTCAGTGTATCTGAATATGTTATGGGTTGCGATGGTTACAGTTTTGAAAGGCTGAGCTGCCTCATTTGTGGATTATATACATGTTGATGATTTGTTATTTCCCTTTTATTTAAGGCATGCATGTATTGATATGAATGTATTAGGAACAAACCAAAATGCCATTTTGAGATTTTGGAAAGTGTGAAGGAAAATGGGGTATTTGTGAACATGTTTTCAAAAAAGGTCATTTTGTTGTAAGTACGGAAAATGGGGGAAGAGTAATGGGCTTGGTGAAATTGTTTTTTTTCTAAAACTGTTTTAGTCATGAAAGTTTGGAAAAATGGGTAATTAAAAGGAAAGAAGGTGAACCACTTATAGTGTTGAATGAAATGGTTGTTTTCGAGAAAAAATTCATACTTATGTATATTTTGTATAAACTGCCACATTACTATTCTAGTATGAGATTGAACATTCATGATCATAGCTATCTGTAAGTTGTTATTGTTGAGGATCATGTTGAGATCTCTACTGGACTATATGTTCATCCCACGTTGTTGAATCTTTTTCAGGTGATAGCCAGGATGTGCTACAAGGTTTTGGATCTTCTTATTTGTTGGCCACGGGGCCTCTTTTGTGTTGACGGAATGTCATTTATGTAAAAAGGGTTATACCCTTCTTCTTGACTTTTTAATGATGTAAGCCCAAGGGCAATTTATTTAGTGTTCTCATGTTGTATTTACTTGCATACGAATGAGAGTAATGTTATTCACTTCTACAAGTTGAATATACGAGTTTATTTCCGCATGTTATCTCTGAAATGGAATTAAGTAAATGAAATTGGTAATACTTCGAGTAATAAAAAGTGGGGCGTTACAACTTGGTATCAGAGCGAGCCAGGTTTGAATACTTTGGGCTCGTGGGAAGTAGTTTTTACTACAGTGGGTTTGCTACATGTGGTGAGGCCGTTGCATATAGTTAACATGAATGTTAGGACTTGTTTGTTGCATTTATATGGGCATGGGATTAAGTTTTCTGGATAGTACTCGTAGCCGGTGAACTTGCTTTGAGGTCCTCTTGGAAACGCGCTTGATCAACGTGGTTTCTGATAGGAATTCCTTGAGAGTTCCGGAATGAGTGACTATCTTTATGGACTTGATTCGATTATGTGTTTAAATGTTTAAATGTTTATATGCAATAGAAATGTATGTTTAAGGTAGTAAGTGTATGCCTCAGGAAAGGCTGTTGTGTTGTGCACTAAGTGTGGTTTTGTTTTTGGACTTTATAGGATGTCTACACGAGGGAGCATGAGATTTGTATCTTGGGTTAGAGGGAATGGTACCGGTGTGTTGATTAGTGTTTTGGGCTTTGCTAGTTAATGAGTTTGTTGTGATCCCATCAGTTATGTATTTGGGTGGTGTTCGTATTATGACTTGTTATCGGTTGGTGACTATGTGTGGGTGAAATGAGTTAGTGGTGTTATTGGTTATTGGGTATGGTTTGTGAGTGGGAAGAGAATTTCTTGAGTGGATGCTAACGTCAATATTTGAAAGGAAAATCAGTTTGTGTCCTCGGATAACGAGGGTAGCATTGGTTAAAATTGTCATTTGTATTAGGGATTGGGTGATTGAGGTTGACCATGTCAGTCTTGAGTTTGAGGAGAAGGGCAGGCTTGCTATGTAGGCTTGGGGGTGAAGACTCCCTTAAAAGCAGTGTTGGTGTGGTTCGATTTTAGGAAATCCGGTGAGATTCCAAAATTTGGGGGTTTGTGTAGGGAACTCCGTGTTTGGGGTAAATGGTTTTGAGTGGCACATCAGTGTGTCGTTTACTAAGTGTGGCGGTTTATTGAGTTGATTAGTCAACTTGTTGGCATCGGGTTTTGGTTGGCATTGGTCACCTTGAGGATAGTCGTGATTATTGTAGACATTGCATGTGGATTAGGGAAAACTGAAACTAACCATATTGGTTAAGTCATTGATTTTGACTGTTGAATTAATACAGAAAATACGTGTATTGATTGTGTGTTGTATATGATAAGTGTTTGATTCATTGCATATGCATTTTGTTTGGGAGGAGATAGGGGATGTACTCCACGGTTTAGGGGAAGATAGGGGATGGACCTCTAAACCGGATTTTGTTTGGGAGGAGATAGGGGATGGACTCCATTAGCACCACTATATGTGTGCTTATTGATTTTTGGAAGTGTTTTTTTTTTTACATGTTGTTGATACAGAAAATTTGTGTATCAATTGAAGTATGGAAATGTTTATATATGAGTTGTAGTCTCATTTAATAGCTCGGCTAGGCAATGGGCCATGTTTATGATTTTAAATTGATTAAGTAAAGGAAGGTAGGATGAAATTCCAAAATCATGAATTTCTTATGCCTTATGTGTTGATAGTAAGGTTGTTATTTCTATTAACTATTATTATAGAAATGTTATGTTTTATGTTGGTTGTGGCATCACCGTGTGAGTGGTGGGTGTTATGTTGGAAATAGATTGGAACATAAATTCTTCCTAGTGTTTTGGCCTTCTAAGGGCGCTGTTAAAAAGGAAAAATGTTGAGGATTTGATTTAATTTGAATGTTATGAGAATTTCCAAACGAGTAGTTTTTGGCAAATAAACTGGAGATGTTTATGTATTATGGGTTTATGAAAAATGTTTACAAAACTTTTGAGTTTCGCATGGAAAATGCAAAATTTATTTTTGAATGTCACGTTGAAAATTTGATTATCTTTGAGAAATGTCTCATGAACAAAAGAATGATTTTTCTTATATTTCTATAAAAGATTTGCTTTGATTGTCTTATGTGAAGTTATGAATGTTGAGTAGTGACATAGCTTGGAGCGGTAGTCGGGTGTTTTGGTGATTTGTTTCGAGAAAGGTTTGGTTTTGTTGAGGCTTTTGTGCCTGAGTGTTGCCTTTTGAAACGTGTCCCCTTGGTAAGCCCTTTCTTTTGTGAGAGTTAACCAGAGGTTTGTGGTGAGAATAGTTTCTTTTCTAAGTGCTCGGGTGTTGAGTGCTATGTGATTAGTTGGCCTTGTGTTTCTGGTGTATTCTTAATTTCGGGGACGAAATTCTTTAAGGGGGGGAGGTTATAGCGATCTCAGTTTTCCCTTCATTGTTTAATGGTATTTTAGACTCGGTTCCGTGGATGTGTTGTTGTCTTTTTCTAGTTTCCATCCTTTACTCTTTGTATATGAGTCTTGGGTCGTGTTGGGTAGGTTTAAAACACGTTGGTTGTGTTTGGAAACCAAGGGTTAGTGTCCATTAAATTTTCATAATGGTTCATTTAATATCCTTATTAGTGGTTACAAACTTGTTCATTTAATATCCTTATTAGTGGTTCATTTAATATCCTTATTAGTGGTTACAAACTTGTTCATTTAATATCCTTATTAGTAGTTCAGTTACTACCCTTATTAGTGGTCCATTCATATTCAAACTTGTCCATTCATATTTGTAACTTGTGTTCATTTAATTCTACTTAGTGTTCATTTAATGCTAGTTAGTGTTCATTTAATTCTAACTTGTCCTTTCATTTTCCAATTAATGGGCTTTAATAACAACCTTTCAATATCACTTGTTCATCTCCCTTTTGATTTCAAAACCCTAGAACCATCTTCTCTCTCTACACACCTTCTCTCTAGGTTTTCATCTCCCTCTAGTGTAAATCTAGACTAAGTCCTTTGTAAGAAAGGTAGAGTGGGTTGAGAGCTTCATTTTAATCTGAAAGTTTGGCGATTTGGAGCACTTTGGTTTTTGGCCATCATCTTCTCCATTTGAGGTAGGGATTTCTTTGTTCCTTTTCAATACTCCGTCTATAGATAGACATGTGGTAATTTTGTATTGCATGAAAATCATATCCGTGTTGGATTTGTTTTAAAATCATGAGGGGAACCTAGGGTTGGTTGTTTGAGAATGGTTTTGTTATCATTGACTGTGGTTTGGACTAATTAGAGAATAAAATTAGCATGTTATTATTGAAAGAATAGAAAGCCCTAAATTATATTTTGATTTGGTAAAATAAAAAGGGTTTATGGTTGAACAATGTTGGTAAATTTCTATTGTTAATATGAGTTGTGTAGAAGGTGTTAACAGTTAAAGGATTAATTATGGTATTGGAGTTATTTTGAAATGAACGTATTGAATCAAGTTGGGTTATGGCTTATTATCCATGGAATTGATTTTGTAAAATGAAAAGAATGTAATTGGTTTTGTGAAAAGGGAAAAGTGTTTTTGGAATAAGTGATGGAACGTGTTGACTTGAAAAATTATGAAAGTTGATCTTGAAAATGGTAAATGAAATGTTAACTCTATGTGAGTCTCAGAAAATAAATTTGAGAATTGAACTATTGTATCATGAGTGTTGAATACACACATTTGGGGGTTTTATCCTTACCTATCGTACTAGTGCCGTTGTTGGGTTTAAGGATTGCTTAAGAGCTGAGTCTCTTTTATTAGGTGTACTGAATACATGCATCTAGAGGTTTTGTCCTTGGTCATCGGTGGAGGATGACATTGTTGTGTTGAATTGTGATGTATGCGTTACACTTGTGTTGGGTAAACATTATTGAATAGTTTATGTGTATGTATTACACTTGTTATTTATGCTTTGTTGTATTGAGGAATTTGTACATGATAATCGCTTATATACATTGTTTTGTGTGGGAGGAGATAGGGGATGGACCTCTAAACCGGATTTTATTTGGGAGGAGATAGGGGATGGACTCCATTGATACAGCACTAAAATGTGTATCATTTGTGAAGTATAGAAGTGTTTTTGGTTGATATTGATACAACACTAAAATGTGTATCATTTGTGAAGTATGGAAGTGTTTTTATCTGAGATTGATACAGTACTAAAATGTGTATCTATTATGAGGTATGAAATGTTTAAAATGAGTTATTATTTCGCTTATCGCTTTGGCATATCCTTAGCTACTGTGCATATAGCCGGTAGAGCAGAGTTTTAATTGTTATTGTCAGTGTATCTGAATATGTTATGGGTTGCGATGGTTACAGTTTTGAAAGGCTGAGCTGCCTCATTTGTGGATTATATACATGTTGATGATTTGTTATTTCCCTTTTATTTAAGGCATGCATGTATTGATATGAATGTATTAGGAACAAACCAAAATGCCATTTTGAGATTTTGGAAAGTGTGAAGGAAAATGGGGTATTTGTGAACATGTTTTCAAAAAAGGTCATTTTGTTGTAAGTACGGAAAATGGGGGAAGAGTAATGGGCTTGGTGAAATTGTTTTTTTTCTAAAACTGTTTTAGTCATGAAAGTTTGGAAAAATGGGTAATTAAAAGGAAAGAAGGTGAACCACTTATAGTGTTGAATGAAATGGTTGTTTTCGAGAAAAAATTCATACTTATGTATATTTTGTATAAACTGCCACATTACTATTCTAGTATGAGATTGAACATTCATGATCATAGCTATCTGTAAGTTGTTATTGTTGAGGATCATATTGAGATCTCTACTGGACTATATGTTCATCCCACGTTGTTGAATCTTTTTCAGGTGATAGCCAGGATGTGCTACAAGGTTTTGGATCTTCTTATTTGTTGGCCACGGGGCCTCTTTTGTGTTGACGGAATGTCATTTATGTAAAAAGGGTTATACCCTTCTTCTTGACTTTTTAATGATGTAAGCCCAAGGGCAATTTATTTAGTGTTCTCATGTTGTATTTACTTGCATACGAATGAGAGTAATGTTATTCACTTCTACAAGTTGAATATACGAGTTTATTTCCGCATGTTATCTCTGAAATGGAATTAAGTAAATGAAATTGGTAATACTTCGAGTAATAAAAAGCGGGGCGTTACATTACCCCACCATTTTAAAGCATATAGATAGGAGTTTGTGTTATCACAAATTAATAGTGGCATGAAACGAAAGCATTCTATGTTGGGAAATCATTCTTGGATTTTTGTTCATTTATCACAAATTAAGCTATGATTTTATTTATTTATTTTACTTTTGTAGTTATATGATTAATTTAATGAAAATTTTGTTGGAACTCCCTTTATTATAAGTTTTTACTAGCATAACATAAAATAAAAGAAATTATTAACTCAAGTCTTCTAATTATTCGAAGACCAGATGATGACTAAAGTACTCTCCTATAAAGCTAACCATTGCACTCTATTATCTTGTTAACAAAAATATATTTGATTCATTTAAAAATTTTAAAATATGATAATTTTGGAGGTGAAATTGGATGTGGTAGTAGGTGGTAGCAATGGCGGTGGTGGTGTAGGGAGTGACAGTAATGGTGCTAGAGTAATGATAGTAGTGGAGTTGAAATGGTGGTAGGGAGTGGCGACGATGATAACGGTGGTGATGGTGGTTGTGAAATCGGTGGTCTTAGTGTAAGAGGCGGTACCTGTTGTCCAATCCATTTGAATCCAATTGTAATTGAGTTTCTAGGATAAAACTCAGCCCAAGGATGAACTCATGGAAAGATCTAGTTTATGGGACCCTTTTTGCACATTTCGAGTTTTATGTGAAAGGTGCTTTATTTTGTTGATGCAGGTTCTTCACCTCACATCTTTGTAAGGGTGATTAGAACTTGGTTGGGTATGACTTATAGGATAGTATTTATGTTTTTCTGGGCCAACTATAAATTGACAAAATTAAAAATACAAAGTGTATTGTGTTAAATGGCTCAAAACTTGGGTTTTTTTTATTTTTAATAGTAATTGTCGCCCCCCCCCCCCCCCCCACGGCAAAAAAAAATGATGAGTTAAGGAGTATTAATGATTTTCATTTGAGAAGAGTTTTCCATGATTTTTTTATGCTAAATTCCTTTGTATTTCCTCGCATGATTTATGTGTGGTTGTCATTTATATAACCTGGCATAAACATTGAACTTCAAATTATTTTTTAAATGCGTAATTTTTATTTTATTTTATTTTATTTTTTTATACCCTAACTTTAATTAACTTTGCATAATCATTGAACTTCAAAGTTGAGCATATAGGATACAAATCTAGACAGGATACTACAAATCTTGATATGTAGTTTTTGTTTTGTGTTTTCTATATGGACATGTTTTTTATGCATTACATGCTTATGTTATATTTTGCTTTGTTTCTTCAAGTAAATAGTTTGCTTTATATTTTATGTTTTACATAAATTTATGCTTTTTAGTTACCAAAATGGCCAAAGGGGAGAAACAATGGATGAAACCAGGTTTTCTAGTGAAACAGAAGCTAATAGAGTATGAAAAGGAAAGAAATAAGAGAATCAAGAAGAATAATAAGAAAATGAACGCTCTACAAGTGAAGGGTATAGCAGCTTCTTTGATGGGTTGTACTTAGCCCAATCGTGTCAATGAAAAGGGAAAGAACATTAGGGTTGAGGTAGATGACAATGACTACATACCGTCAGATCATCATCATACTGATGATGATGATGAGTCCTTTGAAAGTGTTGAGGATGAGGTACTATATGCATGATATAGGTTATGTATGATATCTAATTTTTGTTATTATGTCTTGTAACTATATATTCATTATTTTTTTTTATTATGTCTCGCAATTGTTATTTTTTCATGTGCAAGATTAGAATTCTTCGTAACCAATGAAGATGTTTAATAAAACGTTATTTTTTCCCCTTTTGTTATTGTTTTATTGTATTTTCATATGTACCATGATGTGGAATCTAGGGTTCTTTATTTGGGTTTTAAAATCTATATTATATGTGTATATGATATGATAAGAATTTAAAGCCCCATGCTACTTCCCTATTTCTATTTCACGATCATTGGGGTTTGATGTAATGAAAGGGTTGTAAAATTTTTGGCAATTAGTGATTATACTTGTCACTACAAGGGCCTTTACCAATTAAAGAGTTAAAATGGAAAATTTTGGCTAAATTTGCACATTTTGTTGAAAGGTAGTAATCAAGTTAAAGTTTTGCATAAATATGCTTTGTTATGTGCCCATTTAAAATTTTTGTCAATTAGGTTTTTGCTTCATGGGCATGTGATAATTATCAGTTTTGCCTCTAATTTGCAGGTACAATTGTTTAGCTTTTGGAAAACTTGGTATGCTATTATCTATTGTTTGATTTGGCTTTGTGGCAAGTTTAGGGCAAGAAAAGCCTGTAGATTTAAGGTTCTAGAAGAAGGTATAAGAAAGGTTGTAGGTGTGTGGGGATTGAATAGGACAACATATTGTTTGGCTTTGACTTTCTTAAGATAGTTCTCTGGCAATTATTGTTGAGCTGTTTACACTTTTCTATAAACATTTAATTGAGTATAGTTTAAGACATTCAGTGAAGCTCATGATGTGTAAATTTCTTTTATGAAGCTGAGATGGTTATTTGAAGTCAAGGTTTTGAACCACATTCATGTTTTTCAAATCTTTGTAATTAATGTATGTGTGGTGTCTCCAGGGAAGATTCAAGTATCTACCGAGCCAAGTAAGAGCTTTTGGGAGGCACTGGCATTACTCCAATGTTCTAGGTACCTAACTTGTTGATAAAAGACGAATAGCTTTCCCAAAACGAGGACTCTTTCTGTGTTGAACAAAAAAGATGTAGGTTATCTTTTACCCCTCAAAAGCAAGTTTTATTCTTTTGAATTTTTTTATTGCAGTCCCTCTACTTGTCATGAAAATATAGATTGATATTTCTATTACATGTTTAAATTAATTTATTAATTTAATGTTATTTTTCATATAAAAAAATTTGTTAGGTGCTTGCAATTGATATTTTTGTTGTAACAAATGCATATTTATAATAAGGGTAAATTATACTGACACCCTTGAGGTTTTTGTTTAATATAGACCCCTCACGTTTGAAAAATTATATTTTCCCCCGTGTCAGATTAAAATAACATATTTGCCCCTTAGCCTTTATACATATAAAATAATACTGATATTTTGTTCATTTCATTTCAAGATAAATAATAATCATCTTCTTTGGTTTAATTCATACAAAAAATTAAATTTTTTTTTTTTTGTGTGTGATTTTTTTTTTACTGAATTTTTCAAAATATTTTAAGCAATTTTTTTTTTTTTTAGATACATATAATCTAGATATACTTAATAAGTATAATATTTTGTAATTTTATTTTAAATTCACCAAATACAAAAAAATAAAAAAAAAATACAAAAATTCAATAATATTGTAATATATGTGAATGACAGTGTGTGGTAATACTGTAATAAATGTGGGTGAATAAACGACAAAGAAAAATGATGGTGGAAATAAAAATGAAAAATTCTATTCATATATAAAAATTTATAAAAATAATATCATAAAAATGTTGCGATAGTGATGTTGTCATAAATATAAATCATGTTCATGGATGTTTTGTTCTAAAGTGAAAGGTCACCATTAAGCTATATCATTGTGTTTCAAATTTTTATATAAAGCCTTGACAATGAAATTATTGAACAAATACCTCAAGTAACACCATTTTCAGATTTTTTTAACAAAAATAATTTAAAACCAATACAATTAAAAAGAAAACTCGGTTAAAAAGAAAACTCAAAAGGAACCTAATTCGTGCATGCATTACTTGCATATATCCAATGATTGGTTACAAAAGTAGAATGAAAAAGATTTTAAGGTTATTACATTTCACATAAACATTGACATGTACAAATGAATGTAGCAAATAAAAAATTAATGTGAAGCACAATGCTTTCCCCAACCAATGTGCTACGTTTTGAATGAGTTAAAATTCAAAAAAATTCCAGTAAGATATATTTGATCATTGGATACCCAAGATATATTTGATCTATTTCAGTGAGCTAGATTTTAACCATTTTTGGTAGCCAAAATAATTTGAAAGATCTTATGCTTAACACTAATTTACCAAAAAGATTTACTTAGTAAGTAAAAAGGGCAGCACATTCAAACTCCTCTCCAAATGCTCTTCACTAAAGTTTATTTTTGTTGATCAAAAGGAAAAAAAAAAAAAAACTAATGCATTTTTACAAACATCTTAAATGCAATCAAAATTCAAAGAACAGTTTGAACACAATCATTTACAATCCAATTTTGAATAGTTTGGAACATTCTCTTATTCTTCAGATAATCTTAACTGCAATCAAAAAATCATTGAGAGCAGTTTGGAACAACTTAAATACAATCAAATTCAAACATCTTAAACACTAGAGAGAAAAATAGTTTAAAATCATTAACAAGTTTGGAAAAAAAACCCTTAAGTTGTAGTTTCACTAGCCCTAGTTCAAAATTCTGAGATAATCTAAGATAATCAGAAGAATGAGAGACAAAATTGGATAAAAATCAAAGTGAATAGAGTTTTCCAAGCAACAAAAAATGAAGGGTTAGTAAAAATTATAATAAATAGATCATATGGGTTTCACCCCACAAACAATGAACTTAAAAGAAGTAAAAATTCAACAAGCAAAGAAGAGTTCATAAAATGGACCATAACACAATAACGAGAGAGAGGGAGAATATATCAGCAGAAGAACACAAGAAGATGCGTAGACTTCAACTGCTTCTATATATTAACACAGAACCAGAATAAGGCTCACAAAATGGACCAACATATATACTAGATTTTAGGGGGGAGAGAGAGCTCTGACCTAAGGCTTCGATGGCAAAGTACAAGGGATTTTGCGGCAACAACAAACATAGCAAAATACTCCTGCCACCATGTAATCACCTTCGCATTCTCATATGTGTGTGTGTGTGTGTGTGTGTGTGTGAGAGAGAGAGAGAGAGAGAGAGAGAGAGGGTTTATAGCCTTGACGGTGTGTTGATTAACGGGTGTAGCCGGTTGCCTATTTTGCACCCTCAAACAATTGAATGGTTCAGATCAAATTTAAGTAATCCAAGGGTTTAGAATTAAGATGCAAAGCCCCCACGTATATTTTGCAAGAAATTGAAAAGCAACTTACCATGTTGCTATGGGTTATACACAATTTAACAATCTTACATTTTCCAACATTATTATTTATCATGCCAAACAAAAAAGGAAAAAAAAAATTCAAAATTTTTCCTTTCTCACACTTTCCACTACTTCAATCCTAAAGTTTCACACTAATCTTTCATGGTTGCTAGGCAAGCCTCCACGGTTAGAGGGAAGACAATAATTCATGGATTATCTTAACATCAATACACTTTGAAAAAAGTATGCGAAGAAAAGTCATTTTATTAAACATAAGCTTCATGTGAATTGAAAATTAAAATTAAAATCGTATAAAAGAGGGAATTCATTTTATTAAACATAAGTTCATGTCGACTACTTTTTAGCTAAAATTAAAATCATATCCTTCAATTCTTTTTAGCTTTTCACACTTTTTTGTTGGTTGGAGTCTCTTCCCTATTATCTTGTCAACTGCTTATGCTTAAACAAGGATTGTTTAGCATTTTTGGAAGTATTTCTATTGTTTGTGAACTATGTTCGCTTATATATATATATATATATTTAAAAACTAATCAAACAAATGATTTACTTGAGATGGCTATGTGATTCAACTAGAACAACAAGTACTAAAAATTACCAAAAACACTTGGAATAACTATTTGCCCTAACTTACAAATTGGGAGGTCCCAATCATAAGTTATAGTTGCTTCATGTGAATATCACTAAATATATTTTGCGATAAATCTTCGGAGAACATGTTAAGTCAATTACAAGTTTTCAACATCTAAATGCAATGAAAATATAGTTCCAAAATACATTTGTTTAAATTGCTAACGAACAAGGCATTTTTACAAACATCTTAAATGCAATCAAAATTCAAATAACATAATTAGACCTATAATTTTAATGCCAAAATTTCTCATGAAATATTTTTCAACAACTCAAGAACAAGTCATGGAAAAACAATATGGTTACAAACTACTATATTAATTAGTGTAAAAATGGATTATTTCATTAAGAATGCCAATCGAGATACATAAATAGCAAAATAGAACAAAATCCTTACCAAGCTTTGCTTTAGTACAAATTTCGAATCAGTGTGAGCCAAGAGAGACTGGAATAGAAATTCAGATAGCACTAGAGATAGAAAATAGGGTAAAAATCAGAGAGTATAGTTTTAGAAGAGAGAGGATTTCAGAAATATCCACAAAGAGTAAAAAATTAGGAAGAAGAGAGTTTTAGAGAAGGGTTTAGGGTTTCAGAAATAATCAGAGGGAGGCATACCTTGTTGATTGCTCTTCAAAAAAAAATTCCTTTGTTTTCTCAGAAACCAAACAAAGGCTTACTGGGTTAGATTAGAGTTTTAAACCGAATAGCCACTTAGAATCTGCAGTCAGTCGAACTAGAGAGAGAGAGAAGAGATCACTTGAAGGAGGGAGTAGCAGAGGGAGAGAACGGGAGAAACGAAAGAGTGAAAGTAGAGAGAGAGAATACCCTGTGGAAGAAGAAGAGAGATGGTCAACCGGTTGCTCTCCGATGTCCAATTTTTCAAAATTAAAGAATTCAATGGTTAGGATGTATTTGTGTAATCCAATGGCCAATAATGAAGGTGCATATGGTGTGCAACTCTTTAGGCAGTGAGGTGCACACTGCAACAGGAGAGGTTGGGCTATGTTTTTTTATATTTTTATTTTGGATAAATTACATTAACACCCCTAGAGATTTGGTCCAATTACTACCCACCCCTTGACGTTTTGGAAATTACATTCCCACCCCTGTGGTTAATAGTCTCATTTCACAAACCCTTTGCTTATATAAAAGGTAACAACTCCTAGTAAAAAAACAGAGGAAATTACATTAAAAAAAGTAAAGGAAATGGAAGAAAGTAAAGCAAAGCCAAAAAAGAGAGAGTGCATGAGTTCAATGTCTTCATTTTGTCTAAATAATAACAATGACAGGGGGGTTAGTGTAATTTTCCAAACGTCAGGGGGTGATATGTATTAAACCCAAACCTCAGGGGGTGTAAGTGTAATTTACCCTTTTATTTTTTATCATGACAGTTTTCCTTTTAAATATAGAAAATCACAAAGAAAACAACAAATTTGAAGGAGGTTGACTTATCCTTGATTTATTTCAGTGTGATGTTTTGGAATTTCTTATACTATATGTGAATTGTTATGTTGGAATTACAATGCTAGGATCCAACTTTTTGTTTTTACCATTGAATGGGGCAGGTTGACGAAGGTTGAAGATGAAGAGGCCAAATCAATTTCTTATATGGACATTTAATAAAATGTGTTCTTGTTGTTGATCAAAAAAATTAATACAAAATTTAAATTCTTATATGGAAAAACACGAGAATTACATTGTAAGGAGGGTTGTATTCTTCTTTAGAAAGAGGGATTTCTGTTCTTTCTTATCCCTTCCCCCTGTTTATTGATTGTAATGATTCACATTATTATTTATAAACTCTTTCATTTTCCAATAAAAAATAAAAAAATCATATTGTTGATGCTGAATGGCAATTTATTTTCTCACTTTTAACACCCTAGACAATCAGGATTACATGCCCAATCACAATAATCAACCATATCTTTCTTTTTCTTTTTTAATTTTTGTGTTGGAACATTGATTACTTATCTAGAATTTATGTATTTTCACCATGAATAATTGATGCCTTTTTGCTTCATCTACATATGTCGTTTGATCTCTGTTTTGTGTTCGTCACTGACCCAATTACTTTTCAATTTTCAGCAATTTTTCTATTTTGGTGATGGTGTCTATGGATGACAGCATGGTTTAAGGATTTTTTTAATTTTGAATTTCTATTTCTTTGTTTTGTCTCTTCCAGAGCTCAATGTAAGTATCATCAAATCTAACTCTGTATCTCGGATATTCTTTCTTGCTTTCTTTTTTTTATCATTGTCAAATTGTTTCTCCAACTATAAAATTGAACTCATGAAGTACAAAAGGAGTGAGGTTTGTCGAATTATCAAAATTCCTGACCTCATTACTCATTAACTAATTGTTTGTGCCATGATTTTCATTTTTGTTCACTGGAGGGAGAAAAGCATGATCTCTTTTGTAGGTGTAGCTTTTTTGAAATGGATTCTGCTTCAAACTCTACACTTAAATCAACTTTGGAAAATTGTGGATTTCAACTTTTGGGCATCATATATGATCTATGGCAGGCTCGCAGCACCTCATGTTCTGCACTTAAATCAACTTTGGAAAATTGTGGATTTCAACTTTTGGGCATCATATATGATCTATGGCAGGCTCGCAGCACCTCATGTTCTGCTTGGGTCACACACGTATACACTATATTGGGTACACTTATGCATGTACAATTAAAAATAGTTTATTTAAAAGAAAAAGAAATGAAAGTATGAATTGCACAAATATTGTGACATCGTTGTCGTTATAGCAAGTGTTCGTTTGCTTTTGCAGCAGTGTTTATTTTCTACTAGCATTGTTTTGCCATTTTCTCATGTTTATTTGCAAACTAAATAAATAGTATCAGAAATTCTCAAACCGAAGCAAAGGTCATGGTTGACAGCCAATATGTCAAGTAGTTCAAAGTATTGTGCAATTTTTTCTTTAGTCTGTCTTTATCTTGTTTGAACTTCATGTTCATTTTAAAATTACATTGAATTGCCCCTACTGCTTCTATTGCAGTTCATCAGTCTTGCTCAATTTTTTTGGCCTTACCATCATCCATACAAGTAAAATTTCCCCATCACCTATGAAGCACAAGCACCTCTCCATAAGTCATGTATCAGTGTCTGACATGGACACACGCCAGACACGTTACGGACATGTTGCAGACACGTTAAGACACACCGGGGACATGTTGTGAATACACTAGGGAGCATCTTTAATTAAAAAAACGTAATATTTTTAATTTTTTTTTTTTATTGAAATAGTATACCTAAGGTTGATGAATTTGATGAAATTAAATATTTGACATAAAATAAATATATAACATTAAAAAATGACCTATAATAAATATATAAAATTATACATTTTGCACATGTCCCCAGAGTGTTGTGTTCTGCATTTTAAAATTTTGCATGTCTATATTGTATCACGTGTCTATGTCCATACTTCTTAGCCCTTCACCCTTAATTTCAAATGATGAATGGGTTTTTCCACATTCTATTATTTAGAGGGAGTCTGTATAACAATTTCACTACTAAATTTTGTTGTCTTGTAATGCAATGATTTTGGCCTTTGTCCACATTTATTTGTCAAATTTTAAAAAAATTTAAGCTAGTGGTTAATGCCATCTCTAAGTTATGTACTTCGGAGCTCATCTTTATGCCAAAGAAATGACCAAAATTGTATGTTCTCTTGAAAAAATGAATCCGAAGCATGTGACATGGTTTTACTTGAAATTTTGCTATTAGAGATTGCGTCTTTCTCATGACTAGCTAAGGAACTGCAATGTTTACCATAGGGGTTACGGTTATGTCTATATGCTTAGTTGCTTGCGCTAATTCCATTCTTCATATTTGATGTTACAATGTTTAGGTATTGTGTAGTTGTATTTCTTTTGGCAACGTTGAATAACTTCATACAATATATGGTTAGTCTTGCACTCGTTTCTGCATTACTGGATGCTTATGCAAATATTAGTTTTTATGATGAAATGCATTCTTCATGGAATATTTATTTTAATGTTGCCATCATTCACCAGAAGTTTGTTGCTAAACCATCTCTCTCTCTCTCTCTCTCTCTCTCTCTCTCTCTCTCTATTTTCTTTTTTGTTGTGGCCATGGTGTTTGCAGATTGTAGTGAAGCTGATTCAAGGTGTAAATGTCATCTATTCCAACCACAGGAAGCTGGTTCAAGGTGTAAATGTCATCTATGCCAACCACATGAAGCTGGTTTCATGTGGTTTCAGTTTAAAATGACAATAATGTCAGGAGGGATTTTTGGTGGCTGCTTGTCAAATGCTTTTAGTCATTGTTGTTTTCTTTTCATTTCCAGGTTTGATACATTTATTTTTGTGAATGGTATCAGCTCTTTCAATCACTTTCAACCTTGTCCAGTGAAGTAAATATTGCATCTGATAAATGTAGAATATCCTATTTTGGGAAAAGATTGGTTATTGATGACCTAATGAAGGTTTGATGATTCTAGACATGCAGTAGTTTGATGAATGTGTATTGTTGTTGTTGTTTCCATGCTTCTGGTTGTGTTGCTTTGCTTCTCCTATCATACTCTATATGATGCTTCTGCTTTTGTATCTGCATCATATTGTAACACGTCCGCGAGGGACCCCGCTACAGTTCGGACTCAATTTGTGTCACAGTTCTTAATCTGAACCAAAGAGTCCAAATTCGGCAAATCGTTTTGAGAAACAGATTTTTTGAAAAGAAGTGCCAAACATGGACTGCTTTGCCAGATACAGAGTCGCCACCTAAATATTTTAAAATGGGAGAATTTAGGAAACCCTGACTCGGTGCCAAAGGCCATGTGTCCGTCATTGCCAAAGTTGCCTCGGCTCGGGAGCTTGGGTACGATTGGGGAAGGTCAGCTATGAGCACCCCCTCTCGCCCGATCCGAAGATCGGCCTCTACTAACCGTGATATCCATTTTTGAAAACGTTATGTGTTCTTATTCCGGTTATTAGCCTAGAATTACTATGTTATGCGCACAGCAAACAAGTATAGACTAGATTGCCTAATTTGGAAATAAGCATTGCATATCCGTTTGTTTTGGAAAAATGCTTTGGAATTTGCTACTCGCAAGTAGGCTAAAATATGGATTTCAACGAGTTTTCCCAACTCAAACAATCCAACCTTCACCCACAGGCATTCAAACAGTTTATAACACATAAGCATCTAGCCACATGGTAAGCATACTGTCATGATAGCACTCACACGCATGCGATGATGCTAAAGCATAAACACTTACACCGTACTCCGTACCAAAACAGTAAACTAGTTAGCAAACATGCGTGATCCTAGTTCATGTTAAAAATGGCTAATGCATCGCATGCAAAAATGCAATCTAGACAGGCTCAGCTATCCTAAACATGGTATGTGAAGTGTAGTCAATCAATTGATGCACGTATTCAATTTGGAGTTGAAGTACAAATGCAGTTAGCGTGATGTACCGAGCCTGATGCATGCAATACAAATGCATAAATGCACGCATGCATTGCATAAGGTATGCTAATTTAAACATGTCCTAATCTACCATCATAAGCAGGTAAGTAAAAGGGAAGAAAGAAGTGGGGATTGGAAGACATGCACGCACACACACCCACACTTATTACAGATTCGCCCTCGCTCGGAGAGACCGAAAGAATATTACAAATAATTGACCTACAAGCTAATTAAACATTACAGACCATCTAATTAGCTAAGCAAATTAACTAATCTAGGGAAAACAGATAAACCGCCTCGGGAGGAGAGCTCGATGCAATGCATGCTCGGTCCTGCTCGGAAGTGTACCGCCATGCATAGGCTGCCTCTGTTTTCCTTTCTTTACTCCTCTGGAGGCTGCCAAAACCTCAGGATTGCTTCTATGGATACTGGGAGACATCACCGGCTGAGTAGGATTACCACCGGCAGTGTTATGTGGCCACCGGCCATTGGTGAAGCTATCGGCAGAGAGAGGATTGCCGGTCGGCACTTGGCACTGCCGGTCGGCAGAGTGTTCTTGCAGAATCTGCAATTGACAGCAACAGAGGGCAAGGCAGAGCATGGCAGTACAATTCAAGGCATATATGCACCAATCATGTCCCTTATCATGGTAATGACTCAAAGGAACATGCTCCTCGGTTCTCAGACCATCAATCACGCATTTCCATGCGTGATGGCTCAAGGGACCAAGTGTGCACATTTGATGCCAAATGCAATGCAATGCGACAAACCAAAACCCAATTCCTATCACTAGATCAAGGAATAAGACATGCATGCTAGATGCAATGCAACCTAGGCACGCAAGCTAAGGATGCAACATGGGAAAGCGAGGTGCACATGCAAGCATGCAAACAAACATCCAAGGCAAGCACGCAAGCAAACAAATAATGGACTTAAACATGATTTGGGCAGCTCTAAAAAGGGCCAAAACAGTTGTCAAAGTAACCAAAATAAAGGACCAAATACACATACACACATGCACATGTTAAAGGGCCAACACTTAGGCACAAATGAGGCAACTCTCAAGCACATTTGAATGAGGCAATCATGGACATATGGCATGCAAGGTAAGCATTGGAACTCATGTTAGGATGGTGTCAAACCAAGTAAACAAAATAGACCAAGTATGCAATGAATGGCCCAAGTACTTGAAGCAAGTCAAAGGGACTTGAACCATGGCTAAGCCAACCAAGCCTCACAAGGCTAAGAGGACTTAAAATAGATTCAAGGCAGACCTAGACCATGCAAAGGGGACTCTTAGATGGCATCTAAGTGGCTCAAATTCAAAGGCATGCACAAATACCAAAACATGGAGCATGCCACACAAGCTTTCAAAGCATTAAAGAGACATCCAAGGAAAGCATATAGGCATGCAAAGGGGACTGAAATGACATGGTGGATAATTCCAAATCACTAAATCAATGCAAAAATGTCATGCTATACATTCACACACTTAAGGCCAACAAGCCGAAATGCAAAGGGACTATACTAAGCATGCCAAATCCGACCCAAACAACCTAGGACAGACCTTAAACATGGCAAAATACGCACAAAAGCTTCACAAGACTAAGCCTAAAACATGCTAGAATCAGGGGTTACAACCTAAGGCATGTTAAGGCCTAAACATAGCATTACAAGGTAGGTATGCTAAGCATGCATGGTGTACCAAAACCAAATAAAAACAGAAGCATATTATGGCATATTAAGCACAAAAAACAACTAAGGCATGGTCAACATGAAGCTTAGCTAGGTGCTCCCTCAAGAGGCCAAAAATGGTCCTTTTCAAGGACAACAAGGAGAGGGGGTGGCCCTCTCCTCCCTAGGACCTCAAGGCACCATCCTCACCTCTGAAATCCCTCAAGATTTCAGTGGTGAGGAGGCCCAAACACCAAGGTCCCGGAGTTCACTCAAAATGGCTCAAAATGGGGCCTTTCAAGGCCTAAGAGGGGTCAAATAAACCACAAAACACTCTAAACAAACTATTTAGAGGGCCTAAAAACAGAACTTTTTTATGTTATACAATAAGCACGAAAACAGCTCTAAGATAGGTAGAAAAGCAATGCAAAAATGGGGAATAAAAGGGAAGTTTCTCACCCTTGTAGATCACCTTCACAAATGATGCTCCAACAGCCCTCTTTGGCTTGAATCCAGCTCCAAAACACCAAAACCAGCCTCTTAGAACCTCAGTAGCTAAGAGAAGGTGGAACACTAGGTGTTTGTGTGCAATACTAAGAACAAATGCACCTAGAACACTCAAGAGAGAAAAAGAGAGATAGAATGTATATCTAACCCTAACCCTAAAACCAGAGCTCTCCCCTGTGTTTTTTGTTTCTAAAATGTCTAACCCTAAGCAAGGGAGAGAAGGGCTCCTCTTATAGAGCTTCTTGTCTTGTAAAGCTTACAAGACAAGCTTCTAAAGAGGGAGATCCCTCCATACACGTGTATGGAGGGGAGCCAAATGCAAGACAGCTGTGATAAAATATCTGCAAAAGCAGATGCACAGTAGTCGGTGTAGACACCCCATTTTTGACCGTCCTCAAGACTTGGACGTCACCGTTTGAACACTCGGTAATCATCCATGTTTGTGTTTGTTTGGAGTTCCCGGAGGTCTCGGCTTCGTGCCTTGCCTCGGGATCTCCGAATTCGACCGTTTAGTGTCTGGTTTTGCACCAAACACTTGCATTTTGCCTTGGAGGGGCAGGGAATGCCTTGTGAGGTATCCCCACACACCACCGGCCATGGCCAGAGGCCACCGGCTGGTTTTTGCTGCCCCCGGCAATGTATATTGCCGGTCGGCACTATTTAGTGCCGGTCGGCACTCCATTTTGCCAAAATGGCATCTTTGGCCGGCCGACTACTGTGCATCTTCTTTTGTAGATATTTTGTCACAGCTGTCTTGCATTTGGCTCCCCTCCATACACGTGTATGGAGGGATCTCCCTCTTTAGAAGCTTGTCTTGTAAGCTTTACAAGACAATAAGCTCTATAAAGAGAGGTCTTCTCTCTTGTTGCAAGGGTTGGACACTTGAGATATTCTAGAGAGTTTAGACAACCATTTTTAGAGTTTTGAGTTCTAGGGTTAGAAACCATACACTTTCTATCTCTATATCTCCCTCTTGTGTGTGTTAAATTGTGTTTGTGTCTTACTATTGCACATAAACACATAGTGTTTCACCTTCACTTAGCTACTGAGGTTCTAAGAGGTTGGTTTTGAAGTTTTGGAGCTGTTTTCAACCTAGAAGGAGCTGTTGGAGCATCATTGTTAAAGGGGTCTTCAAGGGTAACAATTTTGCCTCTTTATTCCCCAATCTTGCATTGTATTTCTACCTATCTTAAAATCATTTTTGAGCTTAGTGTATAATACAAAAAAAGGTCTATTTTTTAGCCCTCTTGATTGTTTATTAAGAGTGTTTTGTGGTTTGGGTTTGTTTGACCCCTCCTAAGCCTTGTAAGGCTCCTTTTAGTGCTATTTTGTGCAAGTTTCGAGACTTTGGTGTTTGGGCCTCTTCACCACTGAAATCTTGAGGGATTTTTGTGGTGAAGATGATGCCTTGAAGTCTCCAAAAGGGGAGGGCCATCCCCTCTCCTTGTTATCCTTGAAATGGACCATTTTTGGCCTCTTGAGGGAGCATCTAGCTAAGCTTCATGTTGACCATGCCTTGGCTGTTTTTTGTGCCTATTATATCATAATATGCCTCTGTTTATTGTTGGTTTTGGTACACCATGCATGCTTAGCATACCTACCATGTAATGCCTTGTTATTGCCTTAATATGCCTTAGGTTGTTAGCCTTTGCTCTAGCATGTTTTAGGCTTAGTCTTGTGAAGGTTTTGTGCTTATTTTGCCATGTTTAAGGTCTGTCCTAGGTTGTTTGAGTCGGATTTGGCATGCTTAATATAGCCCCTTTGCATTCTGACTTGTTGGCCTTAAGTGTGTAAATGTATAGCATGACATTTTTGCATTGATTTGGTGATTTGGAACCATCGACCATGTCACTTCAGTCCCCTTTGCATGCCTATATGTTTGCCTTGAATGCCTCTTTAATGCTTTGAAAGCTTGTGTAGCATGTTCCATGTTTTGGCCATTGTGCATGCTTTGAAATTGAGCCACTTAGATGCCATCTAGGGGGCCCCCTTTGCATAGTCTAGGTCTGCCTTGAACCTATCTTAAGCCTCTTAGCCTTGTGAGGCTTGGTTGGCTTAGCCATGGTTCAAGTCCCTTTGACTTGCTTCAAGTACTTGGGCCATTGTTGCATGCTTGGTCTATTTTGTTTGCTTGGTTTGACACCATCCTAACATGATTTTCAATGCTTACCTTGCATGCCATATGTCCATGATTGCCTCATTCGAATGTGCTTGAGAGTTGCCTTGTTTGTGCCTAAGTGTTGGCCCTTTAACATGTGCACGTGTGTATGTGTTTTGATCCTTTATTTTGGTTACTTTGGCTATTGTTTTGGGCCTATTTAGAGTTTCCTAAATCATGCATAAGTCCATCTTTTCATCCATTTGCATTGCCTCATGTTTGCTTGTATGCTTGCATAAGTGTCTTGCCATGCCATGTTGCATCCTTAGCTTGCATGCCTAGGTTGCATTGCATCTTGCATGCATGCCTTGTTCTTTGACTTGATGATGGGAATTGGGCCTTGGTTTGTTTGTTTGGTTTGCATTTCATTTGACATGAAAGTTGCACACTTGACTCTTTGGGCCATCATGCATGGGAATGCGTGATTGGTGGTCCGAGAATCGAGACACATGTCCTTTTGAGTCACAAACATGATAGGGGACATGATTGGTGCATATATGCCTTGAATTGTGCTGCCATGCTCTGTCTTGCCCTCTGTTGCTGTCAATTGCAGATTCTGCAGGAACACTCTGCCGACCGGCAGTGCCAAGTGCCGACCGGCAATCCTTTCTCTGTCGATAGCTTCATCAATGGCTGGTGGCCACATGACACTGCCGGTGGTAACCCTACTCGGCCGGTGATGTCTCCCAGCATCCATAGAATCAATCCTGAGGTTTTGGCAGCCTCCAGAGGAGTAAAAGAAGGAAAACAGAGGCAGCCTATGCATGGCGGTGCATTTCCGAGCAGGACCGAGCGTGCATTGCATCTGGCTCTCCTCCCGAGGCGGTTTACTGCTTTTCCTAGATTAATTAATTTGCTTAGCTGATTGGGCAATTTGTAATATTTAATTAGCTTGCGTAGTTAATTAATTTGTATTATTTATTTGGTCCCTCCGAGCGAGGACAAATCTGTAATAAGTGTGTGTGAGTGGTGTGTATGTCTTCCAATCCCCACTTCTTTCTTCCCTTTTACTTACCTGCTTTGATGATTAGTAATAGGACATATTCAATTTAGCATACCTTATGCTATGCATGCGTGCATTCATGCATTTGTATTACATACATCAGGCTCGGTACATCATGCTAACTGCATTTGTATTTCGATTCCAAATTGAATATGTGCATCAATTGATTGCATTTCACATGCCATGTTTAGGTTAGCCGAGCCTACTCTAATTGCATTTTTGCATGCGATGCATTAGCCATTTTTTAACATGAACTAGGACATGCATGTTTGCTAACTAGTTTATTGTTTTGGCATGGAGTACGATGTAAGTATTTATGCTTTAGCATCCCGCATGCGTGTGAGTGTTGCCATGACAGTATGCTTGCCATGCGGCTAAATGCTTATGTGATAAACTGTTTGAATGCCTGTGGGTGAAGGTTGGGTTGTTTGAGTTGGGAAAACTCGTTGAAATCCGTATTTTAGCCTACTTGCGAGTAGCCAAATTCCAAAATATTTTTTCAAAACAAACGGATATGCAATGCTTATTTCTAAATTAGGCAATCTAGTCTATACTTGTTTGCTGTGCGCATAATATAGTAATTCTAGGCTAATAACTGGAATAAGAACACATAACGTTTTCAAAAACGGATATCACGGTTAGTAGAGGCTGATCTTCGGATCGGGCGAGAGGGGGTGCTCATAGCTGACCTTCCCCAATCGTACCCTAGCTCCCGAGCCGAGACAACTCCGGTGATGACGGACATGTGGCCTTCGGCACCGAGTCAGGGTTTCCTAAATTCTCTCATTTTAAAATATTTAGGTGGCGACTCTGTATCTGGCAAAGCAGTCCATGTTTGGCACTTCTTTCAAAAAAATCTGTTTTTCTCAAAACGATTTGCCGGATTTGGGCTCTTTGGTTCAAGATTAAGAACCGTGACACAAATCGAGTCCGAACTGTAGTGAGGCCCACGGGCGCGTCTACAGTCGGCCGACCAAAGATGCCATTTTGGCAAAAGGGAGTGCCGACCGGCAATATACATTGCCGGTGGCAGCAAAAACCAGTCGGTGGCCTCTGGCCATGGCCGATGGTGTGTGGGGATGCCTCACAAGGCATTCCCTGCCCTTCCAAGGCAAAACACAAGTGTTTGGTGCAAAACCAGACACTAAACAGTCGAGTTCGGAGATCCTGAGGCAAGGCGCGTAGCCGAGACCTCCGGGAACTCCAAACGAACACAAACATGGATGATCACCGGGTGTTTAGACGGTGACGTCCAAGTCTTGAGGACGGTCAAAAATGGGGTGTCTACACATAAATTAAAGTTCATTGGTAATATTTGTTGTAATGTTGCTGATATTAACTGGTTTTATGTTGATGCTGCTAACATTGTTGCTTTGCCTTTCTTGCCTTTTTGTGCAGCTATTTCTATCTTTTCTCATGATCTGTATGGTGTACCTGTTGTGCATATGTTCATTTCGGTTATAGCCAAGCCTACATTAGCTACCCAAGCCTATCCTTGTTTGTATTGTCCTGGGATATGCTCCTTGTATTTTGTATTTATTTCCGATCTTTGGTCTATATATTCACTTACACAATATATATATATATATATAAAGCCTTTTTCACCAAATAATCTGCATGTTGAAATTTGATTCATACTACTTGCCTTTTTCACAATATATATTCACTTACACAATATATATATATAGAATCATCATTCACCATTGCAAGGGAATGATCATTTCATAAGAAATCCTAAAGAATGACCATTCCATTCCATTCTATCTCATTCTAGTAAACCAAATAGAGAATGAATATTCATCATGTGACTATAACTAGTGTGACTATAACTATAATGAGCATCTGACTGTGTTCAAACTTTCTGAATGTTGGAACTTTGATTGTGTTTTGGTTAATGTTTATGCACACCAAATGATGGGGTGAAAAGAGGAAATTTGTGGGAGGTTCTTGTCAATCTTAGACCAATTTTTTGTAAACCTTGGTGAAAAAATTAAACTACAATGCTAGGAATTGGAAAACTTTATAATGTGTGGTACAAAGGATTGCAATCTTGAACTCAGGTAATGAAACTAGTTTGTGGTCATGTAACCTTGTGAAATTTCAGGGGAGCCAAGATGCAATTTTATCCTCTATTATTCAGGTTTAACTGATTTCGTTCAATACAAATCATCATGTGGAGCACTGGATTATCTCAAGACACCAGAGGTGTATCCTATAGAGAAATGGTGAAATCTTATACTACATAAATGAAACACTTGAGATTGTGCAAAAAACAAATGAAGAGAATTCTCTTTCACAATGTTTGGGGGAGGATAGTCCTGATGTATGATTGTATATCTTGGGGCCCTGGCTGGTTTCCACAAGATGAACTGATGCTTCTCTATTACCAGTTGACTTTGAAAAAATATACTAGAGGAGTGCATCGTCCTTTAGATGTGACGATGGATGGAGTGAGAGGATTACATTCTATTTTTTTCGGAGGCAGGGAAAATGAGAGTAATTGTTCAGTTTTCTCTACGATTAAAAACCTTAGAATCAGCTATCACTAAATGGCCAGTGATAGAGTCGAGTGGGGAAGAAGGATTCATGTAGCCGACCCCATTTGATGGGACTTAAGGTTTGGTTTGGTTTGGTTTATAATATTTAGATTATCTATTTTCCTTTTAGCTTGTGTACTAGTAACTGTATTTGACAAACTATTTTCCTTGCTCTTTGTGTTGAAATCTACCAAGTCTCAAAGATCTAATCTTTTCTAAATGATGATGTTTTGAGGAGCTGATGTAGCACCAGTAAGGAGAAGGATAAGAATGAAAAGAGCAGGAGGGAAGAAAACAAAGGGCAGGGTAAAACAAAGAATAGTCCCAAAGCAATATCTTAATGTCAATCAATTAATACTCAAACCTAAGCCTGATAAACCCTTACATAAAAGCCATATATGCAAGTAAACCAAACAAACAAAAACTACGAAATAAAATCCTAAACAAATTCATTTTCCTAAATAAATTAAACTTCTAAATAAGTAAAATTCCTAACCTTCAATTATTTCTTATCCAATTCTTTTACGTTCCCCATCAGGAGCTTCTACTGAACCAAGTGTGGCTGTCTGTTTTTGGAGGCTTGTGGCTGTCAGTCCTTAGAGGGTCCTTAGGCTCTTGATGTTTGTTTGCTGTCCAGTTTGGAAGTGGTTTCTAACTGTTTTGTTAGGGTTAATAGGAACTCCTTGCTAGGAGTCCTGAAATTTGAGGCTATAATTTTCGGTTGACTATGCTCTGGTAGTCCTGCACATACAATTCAAGAAGGTTGATTCATCAAAATTCTCTTAAACTTTTTGCTTTTTTGTTTTTTAATGGATTCCATTAATTTAAGCTGCAGATGTGCAATTTGCTAGGATACACTAGTTTGTTGTTGGCAAGAGACAATGCCAAATCTCAATTTTGATGGTTGGGTATATAAAGACATCTTTGTCTTGTAAAATAGCATTAATGATTAATTACTAGTTGTGTTCTCGTCGAAGAAAGTGGGTCAGTGAATCTTAGGGATGGGCAACCAAGTACACTATGAAAGGGATTTCAAATCTCCAACTAGGGGTGTTCACTTGTCAGGTCAGACCCGGGGGGGTTTGCCATAGACCCTGTCACCCGAACCGATCATCTCGGGTTGAATAAGAAAGAATCCAATTTTGACTGTCTAGATGCTCGAAACCGAACATATTCGGGTTGAATAGTTTCGGTCAAAATGTCAAAACCAACCAATCTTCATCGCATTGCAGATCATAACCCCAAAAAATTAAAACAAAATTTAACCTCGTATATATATTTTTTGAGATAAAAAAATAAGGATTAGAGGAATGGGAAAGAGACCAAATTTAAGAGAAAAAGAGCTTTGGGTGTGAGGGAGACAGGCAGGAAGGCGGCGGAGTGAGAGAGGAGATTGTTGTTAGGTATACCTCCTTATTGGAGTGTGGGACCCAATTGGTTTTGGAAAAAGAATTTTAATTTGGTTTGGTATTAATTATAATATATATTTATATATTATATTTAATTTGTGGAAACCCAATCCAATTTGATTACAATTAGGGTTTGATTACAAAACCCAAGATTTAATAATATATATCTAATATATATATATATATTGTTTTGTTCTTTACAAAAGTATGGACAGTGGCTACAACTCAATTCGGTGGAAACAGTGTAGCGGCTAATTGATTTCGGGATTTGGGTAATCAATTTGGTGAACTTTGCTTTGTGAGTAGCAGTTTGTTTATCTCTGATTCGAGGTTGATTTGGTTCGTTATTTTGGGTCTTCTTCAACTCTGATTCTGAAGATTTTGATTCATCTATTTGGTGAGGTCTTTCCTCTTGTTTATTTGTGATTATTTGAAATTCACCTAAGGGTGGTTTTGTGAGACCATTAGTGTCTCGTTTGTAATCGTTTAGAACTTATTTGGTTGATAGTGGAATCGGATTTCGATCCCGTGGACGTACCTCACATTGAGGGAACCACGTAAAATTCTTGTGTTGCTTTTGATTTAATTTTTCCGCATTAGTTCTTATTCCCATTGATTGATTTACTTGTGGGGAATCATCGATTTTCCCTAACAACTGGTATTAGAGCTTACGGTTTATTAGGGTTTATTTATTTGTGTAAATCAATGGAGGGGAATGTGGGTCGTATGTCTAGCTTCAATGGAAGCAATTGGGTAACTTGGAAAACTAAAATGGAGGACCTATTATTTTGTTAAGATTTGTATAGACCCATTGAGGGTGAAAGTGGCAAGCCCGAAGGTATGAAAGATGATGAGTGGAAGAGGCTTAATCGAAAAGCCGTTGGTGTTATCCGTCAATGGATTGATGACAGTGTATTTCATCATGTTGCTACTGAAACTTCAGCACATGATTTATGGAAAAAATTAGAGAATCTTTATGATAGAAAATCAACCACAAATAAAGCCTTTCTGTTTTGTAAGTTGGTTAATTTAAAATATAAAGAGGGCAGCCCTATTCCGAAACATCTGAATGAAATAAAGAGTATTGTTAACCAACTTGCTTCTATGAAAATTGTTTTTGATGATGAGTTACATGCTTTGATGCTACTGAGTTCTTTGCCTGAAAGTTGGGAGACTTTGGTTGTGACCGTTAGTAATTCGGCACCCGATGGAGTTGTCACAATAGGCCAAGTCACTAGTAGCTTGTTGAATGAAGAAACTAGAAGAAAATCAGCCGGCTCCTCTCATTTGGAAGCATTTGTTGTGAGAGGCCGAAGCAAAACAAGGGGGAGGAGTAAGACTCCTCATGGTCGTGATCAAAGCCGTGACAAGTCAAGAGATGGTTCTTTTTCAAAGAAAGACGTTGAGTGTTATTATTGCCATGAGAAAGGGCACATGAAGCGAGAATGCCGAAAGCTCAAGAATAAGGAGAAAAGGCGTGACAAAAGTGTGGATAAGAAGTAAGAAGACACAACGGCAGTTACTACCGATGATCTCATGGTCGTTTGTGAAGATGATTGTATCAATTTTGTGGGCCAAGAGAGCAGTTGGGTGATTGATTCTGGTGCTTCTTTTCATGTGACTTCTCGAGTTGATTTCTTCACTACCTACACTGCAGGAGATTATGGTTCTGTTCGAATGGGTAACGAAGGTTTGTCCAAGATTATCGGCATGGGTGATGTTTGCTTGGAAACAAATTTGGGCTGCAAGTTGTTGCTTAAAGATGTAAGGCATGTTCCCGACATTCGCCTTAATTTGATCTCTACTGGGAAGCTAGATGATGAAGGCTTCAACAACAAATTTGGTGATGGAATATGGAAGCTCACAAAGGGTTCTTTGGTGGTGGCTAAGTGCAAGAAGACTCATACACTTTATTCGATGCAAGGAAAAATTTGTAAAGGTGTTGTCAATGCACTTGAAGATGATACTTCTACTGAATTGTGGCACAGGCGACTTGGGCACATGAGTGAAAAGGGGCTACAAGTTTTGTTCAAGAAAGAGCTTCTACCCGGTTTGAAAGGTATACATGTTAAAACTTGTGTTCATTGTTTGGCGGGTAAACAACATAGAGTTTCTTTTCATAAAAATGTTGCTTCTAGAAAAGAAAATGTGTTGGAGTTGATTCATTCTGATGTTTGTGGTCTTTTAAAAGTTAGAACACATAGTGGTGCACTTTATTTTGTTACTTTCATTGATGATTATTCAAGGAAAGTTTGGGCTTTTCTACTAAAAATTAAAGATCAAGTTCTAGAAGTATTTAAGCATTTTCAGGCCATGGTTGAAAGAGAAACCGGGCAGAAATTAAAGTGCATCCGATCAGACAATGGTGGTGAATACATTGGGCCATTTGATGAGTATTGTCGCAGCCAAGGTATTCGGCATCAAAAGACAGTTAAGAAGACTCCTCAACAAAATGGAGTTGCCGAGAGGATGAACCGCACCATTGTGGAAAGAACAAGGTGTTTGCTTTCACAAGCTAAATTGCCAAGATCCTTCTGGGGTGAGGCATTGAAGACAGCGGTTGATGTGATCAATTTGTCTCCTTCCTATCCTTTGAATGGTGATGTTCCAGAAAGAGTTTGGACCGGTAAAGATGTATCTTATGAGCACTTGAGAGTGTTTGGTTGCCGAGCTTTTGTTCACATTCCAAAAGATGAGAGGTCCAAGCTTGATAGTAAGTCAAGACAATGCATTTTTCTTGGCTATAGGCGTGATGAATTCGGGTATAGATTGTGGGATCCGGTCGACAAGAAAGTTATTCGAAGCCGTGATGTTGTGTTTCTTGAAGACCAAACAATTGAAGACTTTGGCAAAGGTGATCAACTGGAGCAAAAAACTAGTGATCTCATTGACATAGATCCATCTCCTTCATCTTCAGTTGATGATGAAAATGGGGGAGATGTGCAGTCACCTATTGAAGATGTGGAGAATGATGCTAATCCTAATGAGGTTGAGCCAGAAATTGAGGAAGAGCATCCAACTCAAGAACCGCCACCACAACTTGAGTTGAGAAAATCTACAAGGGACCGACAACCTTCAAGAAAGTATCCTCCCAATGAATTTGTATTGATTTCTGATCAAGGGGAGCCCGAGAGCTACCAAGAAGCAATTGAGCATGCAAAGAAAGGTGATTGGAAAAAGGCCATGGAAGAGGAGATGAACTCCTTACTTGAAAATCACACCTATGACTTAGTGAAGTTGCCTAAGGGGAGGAAAATTCTGAAAAATAAGTGGGTCTTCAAATTGAAGAATGATAGCAAGAATCTGAGGTACAAGGTACGTCTTGTTGTGAAAGGCTTTGGGCAAAAGAAAGGTATTGACTTTGATGAGATTTTTTCGCCGGTTGTGAAGATGTCTTCTATTCGGGTTGTACTTGGCATGGCTGCAAGTATGAACCTTGAAGTTGAGCAACTTGATGTGAAGACCGCATTTCTTCATGGTGATCTTGAAGAAGAAATTTACATGGAGCAACCAGAAGGTTTTGTGGAGAAAGGGAAAGAGAAATTTGTTTACAAATTGAAAAAAAGTTTGTATGGCCTCAAGCAAGCCCCGTGGCAATGGTACAAAAAATTTGACTCTTTCATGATGAATAATGGTTTTTCTAAAACCACTTCGGACCATTGTGTGTTTGTGAAAAATTTCCCAGATGGCAAATTTATTATTCTTTTACTTTATGTTGATGATATGTTAATTGTGGGTCAAGATTCTTCCATGATTAACAAGTTGAAGTTAGAGTTGAGTAAATCTTTTGCTATGAAAGATTTGGGACCGGCAAAACAAATTCTTGGTATGAAAATTGTTCGTGATCGCAAAGAAGGGCTGATTTGGTTGTCTCAAGAAAGCTACATTGAGAAAGTTCTTGAGAGGTTCAACATGAATAAAGCAAAGCCGGTTGGTTGTCCACTTGCGGGTCACTTCAAGCTTAGTTCGAATCAAAGTCCTACAAGTGAGAAAGACAAGGAAGAGATGCTGAAAGTTCCTTATTCTTCAGCAGTTGGTTCTTTGATATACGCCATGGTTTGTACAAGGCCGGATATTGCTCACGCCGTTGGTGTGGTGAGTCGTTTTCTCTCTAATCCGGGTAAAGAACATTGGGCAGCGGTAAAATGGATTCTAAGATATCTTCGAGGGACTTCGAAGGTGTGTTTGTGTTTTGGGGATGGTAAGCCGATGCTTGATGGGTTCACAGATTTTGACATGGCTGGTGATGTTGATTCTAGGAAACCTACTTCGGGGTATTTGATGACTTTTGCAGGGGGAGCTGTGGCATGGCAATCTAAATTACAAAAATGTGTTGCTCTCTCAACTACCGAAGCTGAATTTATTGCCATTACAGAAGCTTGTAAAGAAGAGTTATGGTTGAAGAAATTTTTGCAAGAGTTGGGTTTGAAGCAAGAAAAGTATGTGCTTTATTGTGATAGTCAAAGTGCTATTCACTTGAGTAAAAATTTTACTTTTCATTCGAGATCGAAACACATTAATGTGAGATACCATTGGATTCGTGAAGTGTTAGATTCGAAATTGTTACAACTCGAAAAGGTTCACACAGATGATAATATTTCAGATATGTTGACAAAGACTTTGTCGAGGGACAAACATTTAAAGTGTCGAACTTTGGCGGGTATGGTTGATTTCTCCACCTAAGTCGGTAGGGGGAGAATTGTTGGGTATACCTCTTTATTGGAGTGTGGGACCCAATTGGTTTTGGAAAAAGAATTTTAATTTGGTTTGGTATTAATTATAATATATATTTATATATTATATTTAATTTGTGGAAACCCAATCCAATTTGGTTACAATTAGGGTTTGATTACAAAACCCAAGATTTAATAATATATATCTAATATATATATATATATATATATATATTGTTTTGTTCTTTACAAAAGTATGGACAGCGGCTACAACTCAATTCGGTGGAAACAATGTAGCGGCTAATTGATTTCGGGATTTGGGTAATCAATTTGGTGAACTTTGCTTTGTGAGTAGCAGTTTGTTTATCTCTGATTCGAGGTTGATTTGGTTCGTTATTTTGGGTCTTCTTCAACTCTGATTCTGAAGATTTTGATTCATCTATTTGGTGAGGTCTTTCCTCTTGTTTATTTGTGATTATTTGGAATTCACCTAAGGGTGGTTTTGTGAGACCATTAATGTCTCGTTTGTAATCGTTTGGAACTTATTTGGTTGATAGTGGAATCGGATTTCGATCCCGTGGACGTACCTCACATTGAGGGAATCACGTAAAATTCTTGTGTTGCCTTTGATTTAATTTTTTCGCATTAGCTCTTATTCCCATTGATTGATTTACTTGTGGGGAATCATCGATTTTCCCTAACAATTGTAATGACAGAGAGAGGATAAAGGAGAAATTGAGATCTGAGACAGAGAGCAAAGTGATCTCTAATGGCAAAGGTGAAATAGTGGCGGAAAGCAGCATCAATGGTGAGGCAGTGGCAAAAAGCAACAGTAGTGGCCAAGCCTTAGTCAAACTAAAGGTTACTGGGTGGTTCTATTACAAGTTACGACTAGTGTTTAGCAACTAAATGAAAATATGAGAGAGTTTTGAAATGAAAAGAAAATGTAATGATGGTGGGGTGATGGAAAGTCGAAGAAAGTGTCATTATGATGTGAAGATGAAAGGTTGAATAAAGTAATAGTAATTATGATGTGCGAGTGAAAAAGTTGAATAATATGTAAAGAGGTAAAGAATGTGATAATGATATTTGGGGTTTCTCAAAAAAAAGAAAAAATTGTTTAATATTTTCTATCAATATGATAAGGTTGTAACACTCCAACTAATAAAAAGAAGAAGTCTGGCTGGAAAAATGCATCATATAATATTTCAGTTGGGTCAGGTTTCTTCGTTTTTTTGATCTATTCATCCGATAGCCGACCGCAAAAATAAAAAATCTGCAATCTGAACTCGTGGACTACTAAAATGGCGGTCAAAACCATCTGTGAGCCGTCGGGTCAGATCAGGTTGGGTCGGATGGATCTTTGAACAGACCTATCTCCAACTTTCATTGTATAGATAGTATACAATTAAGCAGCAATTATGTTAATGAAGTTATAGATGTTAAAATGAAATGTTTTCATTAGCTGGTGTTAGATTAGTCCTTATTCATTCCACATTGGAAGCATTTTGTTTTCTAGTGCTTACCCAAATCCCTAAGGCTATAGAGTGGCAGCCAGTATACTTATATTATTTTTGTAAAATAGATAAATAAAAACTGCAACCCTGGATGAGAACTGCTAGTGGTGTTTGGGAAGCAAGTTCCCAAATTTTTTTCTCATTTTTTCCACTAAAAGACAAAAGTTTTACAAAACCAAAAAAAACACATCCAAACAAAATATCACATCCAACCCCATAATCATTTCACTTTTTCTCTCACAAACATCACATCCAACCACATAAAAACCCAACTATCTTCCCAAACACTAAAAAATTTTTATCTCATAAAAACATACATCTAATAAAATCTACATAAAAACTCACTTCCCAAACACCCACTAATTAGCAGTAAAACTAGATTAATATCCAGGTGTTGATCTCATTGGCTTACAATCTGCTTATTTATCTATGATCAGAGGCTTGAGATACCAAGGTGCCACAAAATCCGCGCTTGTTTAGTAATATGATTGTATATGGATTTGTAACTGCTTTTTTAAGGTTTGATATGTCATGGAAAACGTCCTTGTTTTTTTTAATTGAGCTGTTTTATTTACCATTGGTTAGATTCTTTCCTTGATCACTTTCTTTCGCTTTTATATTTAAACGATCTAGTGTTTTGAGCTCAGCAATGTGTTCACTAATTGTGAGGTTTCTATATGATTATGTCGTTGATGTCAGCTAGTATAATCAAAGTTTTTAAAGGTGAATGCGTACCTCTAAGCGTTTTACCCCTCATGAGGCGAGGCGTAAGCCTCAGGGCGTTGAGGTGTAAGGATTTCAAATTTCAAATTTTAATATTTAGTGAATAAGTGAAATATGTTAAAATAGTAAAAAAATAAAAACAAAATTAAATATAAATGTGTAAATATTTTTTGCCTTAACATTTTACTGCATAAAAGGAAATTTTCCTTCACTGAAAGTGAAATTGATATTCTTAACTTTAGTGATTGAGCTTATCACTTGACCATTAATTGTGTTTTTTCTTAACTGATTATTTACTTAATTTTTCCGATAGAATATAGTTGTAAAAAGTTGCAAAAGGGGATTCTTTTTATTTTTTTAAGTTTAAACAATCTAATAGGCTAAGTTTAACAAAAGCCCAAGGCAACCTCTACATGTGCGTACTTCTCACATGCTTATGCACAAAAAGCGCACCTAAGACGCATATCTCAAACTACAATGCGCAAGCCTTTGGGAAGTAATGCCTAAAAATGAAAGCCTTAATGCATTTTACCTTAGCCTTGAGGTGAGGCGAGGTGAGGCGAGCCTCAGGAAAGCCTTTTAAAACTCTGAGTATAATTACTTTGAAAACACATATATAGATATGGAAAATTCTATTGATACATAAAATTCATACAAAAAAACTCTCACAAGAATGATGTGGCAATGCCATTCTTGTAAATAAACTCATCTTCATGGTTGTTATGTTTTTAAAGTGAAAGGTTCATATTGTGACACATCAATCTGTATGAAAATTTTGTATGAATTTTCTGTTTGCATATCATTACTCTATAGATAGTAATTTACTTTTGATGGTGGTTGCTTTAGGATGGAGCTGCGTCAATCCTTAGGTTTGATCTTGGCAAAGGAAAACACAGTGGCAGCCTTGCTAGACCTACTTCTGTGCAGCGTGCATTATCCATTCTTGAGATGGAGGTTGAGCAAATAAATAAAGGAAATTATGAGCATTATATGCAGAAAGAAATTCATGAACAACCAGAATCTCTGACAACAACAATGCGAGGCAGACTTATACAAGAAGGTTCATGCAAAGCGAAAAGTGTTCTTTTGGGTGGATTGAAGGATCACCTGAGAACAATCAGGAGAAGTAGGCGTATTGTTTTTATTGGCTATGGCACAAGCTATAATGCTGCTTTAGCTGCAAGACCCATATTGGAAGAACTTTCTGGTAAGTACTTCTTGCATGTCATGTCAGCAAATTTTGAATTTGATGTTACCAACTAACTTTAAACTATTTGAATTTGTAATATTCACAGGTATTCCTGTTACAATGGAGGTTGCTAGTGATCTGTTGGATAGGCAGGGACCAATATACAAAGAAGATACAACTGTTTTTGTTAGTCAATCTGGTGAAACTGCAGATACATTACATGCATTAGAGTAGGCATTAGAAAATGGTGCACTATGTGTTGGCATTACAAATACTGTTGGTAGTGCAATTGCCAGGTACACACACTGTGGTGTCCATATAAATGCTGGTGCTGAGATTGGTGTGGCTAGTACCAAGGTATAAAATTTTGTTTTTATTTAATTTTTTTTATCAGTGTCGTAATTTGAGTTTATCTCATTACCTTTGCCAACAGGCATACACTAGTCAAATAGTAGTGATGGCTATGCTAGCACTAGCAATTGGTGGCGATGCAATATCCAGTCAAGCAAGAAGAGAGGCTATAATAAATGGCCTATTTGAATTGCCAAGTATGTTTTATTGATTTCTTTCCTTGTCATGTTGCAGATTTCATAGACTTTCAATTTAGGGAAAAGTGAGATTTAGTGAGAACAACTCAAAATAATTGCACTTTCATAGAGGTACAAGTCGGTGTTGTGCCCCATGCCACGACTTGCACTTGCACCGGGCATAGACCCAGTTACACCTCTATGAAAATTGCATTTATTTTGTATGGTTCCCACTAAACCACAATTTCCCTTTCTGTTTATGGCCAAGGAGGTATGTTGTTAAAAGTGCTCATTTTGCAATATCTGGACATTTTTTTGATTATTTATAATTTTTTTATTTTGCAGGCAAAGTCAGAGAGGTGCTGAAGCTTGACCAGGAAATAAAGGATCTTGTAAAACTATTGATTACTGAGCAGTCATTGCTTGTGTTTGGGAGAGGATACAACTATGCAATGGCTCTTGAAGGGACCTTGAAAGTGAAGGAGGTGGCACTTATGCACAGTGAAGGTATACTTGCTGGTGAAATGAAACATGGTCCTCTGGCTTTGGCTGATGAAAATCTCCCAATTGTTGTTATTGCTACCCGTGACGCTTGTTTCAGGTTAGTTTTGCTATGATAAAGAACAGTTACATCTTTTGAAATGGCAAATGTCATTTTCTGCTGACATGTTCTTGTTTGTGCACAGCAAGCAGCAGTCAGTTATTCAGCAACTTCATGCTCGCAAAGGTCGACTCATTGTTATGTGTTCGAAAGGAGATGCAGCATCTGTGAGCGTGGGTGGTTCTTGTAGAGTAATTGAAGTCCCTCAGGTTGAGGACTGTCTTCAACCAGTAATTAATGTAATTCCATTGCAGGTAATTTAATTAGACCATTCTAACATATATTCTTAAGTGTCTTTCCTCATTTACGTTTACACTGGGTAGATAGTTATCAACATTAATTGTAGTTGTTCAATCAATCTTATATGTTTTATTTGAAATTAGTAATGTCGTTCAGCAGTTTTACTACAGAGTCCAGGAGCCTTAGCTAGAAACTTTGTCTCTTCAAGATATTTATCAAGAAGCTTTGCACAAGTATTGGTGTTTATCATGTGTATGCTAACATGTTACTAAAGCAAATTGTGGAAAATATATCTTTTTTATAGACTTACCTAACTGTACCCGTATTCTACTTATAGGCTTTGTTGTATCGACATACCTGTACCGTACCTGCATCCATGCTTCTTAGGCTTTTTTACTAGTCCTGGCAACCTTTTAGGGCATACTTTTAAGAACTATTCTGACTTTCTTTTCTTTTCTTTTTTCTAACAGCTCTTTGTGCTTAGATTTTTGACAGTTTGGCATTCCCTTTTGGCAGATATTATCGTGTACTACTATATGTTAACTTTCATTGGCAATATAGCTCTTCTGTCTAGCACTTGCAGGGAATGCATCTTTGATTGAATACACTGTCTTTGCTTCATGTTTAATTGGAGAGGGCTTAAACTTCCTTGACTCCTCTTCTAATTTTCTCTTGACAATTTCCGACCATGCATTATGTCTTTATCTTTGTGTGTGTGTTATCAATACATAAGATTTGTGGTCAAAGGAGTTTTGAATTTTAACCTCCCCCTCCCCCAAACACTCAAACGCTGTTAAGGATTGCCACAATCAAACTAAGTGGACGGAGCATCTCTGGTTCTAAATAGTTCCTGCTTGCCATTATAATTCAAATCGTAAATATTGTAATGTGACAATGTCTAGTGCTAGAAATGATTCAAAATCCCTCCCTTATTGCATATGCATTTAAAGCATTAAAAAACATTAAGATCTATGCTAGTTTCCTTCAAATCTGTTCACCATATTAAGATATGAATCAATTGTGCTCTGTTTTGATTATCCAGTCTAACTTTATCCACGTTGAATCATTAAGTTTATTTTATTTGTCTTCTGGTGCAGTTGTTGGCATATCATCTCACCGTTCTACGAGGCTACAATGTTAACCAGCCTCGCAATCTTGCAAAGAGTGTTACTTGTTGACCATCTTCACAATCTCGGAAAAAATGTGGCAACCCAATTAGGAATCTTTATCCATAGAATTCTAATGCTCCTCATGTTTTAGAATATTGTGAAAAGCAGGATTTCCAACCGAACCCTTCCCTTCTTTTGGGCTCATAACCCCTTCTAACTTCTTTAATACAACTATTGCTTAGTTATGCTACTTTTTCATTTGAGTTAATTAAACACAGGTCAATATTACCCAAATCATACAATGATTTTGTACCTTCATCATAAGTTTGGGAAGATGGTTATAATCAGTTTTTTGGTGAAAAGTTGCTTATAAGCAGCTAATAAGCAGTTTTTTTGTGAGAGAGGAAGTGGGTTATAATTTAGGAAGTGAGTTATAATTTAGGAAGTGGATTATAACCCACTTCCCAAAATAGGCCATGTGGTTAAACTGAAGTTATGGTTTCTAAATAATTGCAAGTCGTAACCTGAAACTCAACTCTCCTCTCCACTCCTCTCCTCTCCTCTCCTCTTGTTTCTTTGTGACTCTTGCAAAAACAGTTAGAAAGTAGCCACTCACCCCTAGGGTCACTTAATTAGCAAGTCCCTTCTAATATTACTCTTCTACTTAAATTATCATCATCATTACAAAAATAAATAAATAAATAAATAAAAACTACAAGTAAGGGTATATTTTTTAGAAAAATGTTACTCTCTTATAATATGATCCACAAAATCACCTCTAATGATGTAATAAGGATTGAGTTTTGCATGATTGATTTTTAAACTAATTAATAATTGATATGGAGAGAGATCGCAAGAGAGAGGATTGGTGGGGTGCTTGGTTATGGATAGTAGAAAATGTTATTTGTGGTAATGTTTTTAATGGCCCTAATTAGAGGGTTAACAGAGCAGAGTTTCTAAATGCACCCCAAATTGTTGGTTGAACCCTATTTTTTATTTTTTTTAAATACAATTTTTTCATTATATTAAGGCCTTGTTTGGGATAAATTAAAAATGTTAAAAAGTTAAGAAGCTATTAAAAAAATTAAAATGTTTATACTATTCAAAGGTAGCTTGTGGGGAAAGTTAGGACAAAATTATTATTTTACTTTTTGAATTTAACTATTCAAAAGTCAAAAAGTCAAAAGGGTGAAATAATTATTTTGATTTTACTATAATATTTTATTACACATCTTTTCGAAAAAGATCAAAAAATTATCTCAAACATGTATTTTTTCTCTATTTTTTAAATTAAAAAATAAATTTATATAACACACCCCCAAACAATTATTTAATTTGAAAACTTTATTCTCGCATCCATTAATTTTTTTTTTCTTTTAAAGTATAGATGTCATGGTCAGTGGTCCAATGAGAACAGAGAAAGGAGAAAGAAAGTGGTGAGAAAAATTGCTAAAAAAAAGTCCCACCCACCCACCTGAGGACAAGATAATACAGTGGTGAGAAAAATTGCTAAAAAAAGTCCCACCCACCCAAGGACAAGATAATACAGTGGTGAGAAAAATTGCTAAAAAAAGTCCCACCCACCCACCTACTGAGGAATTCGGTTCCTCGGCCGCTCTTCCCGGCCGTCCTTCCAACAGCCCTCCAAAACGACGTCGTTTTGGAGGGTGTTTTTTTTTTTTTTTTCTTCTTCTCAAGTGTGGACCTTAGTGTTAGCATCGGCATTGGTGGCGGAGGCGGCGGAGGTGTATGGATTGGTGGAGGAATCAGCAGCGCAACAGCCCCATCTGGGACTTCATCATCTTCAAATCTCAAGAATGCCTACATTGCTTTGCAGACATGGAAATCATCAATTACAGATGACCCACAAAGGGTTTTAGAGACATGGGTTGGGTCAAATGCGTGTTCTTGCAGAGGCACACTTGTCAAAGAACTCTCTTTCCTCACTGATCTATCTTTTCTTCACTTAAACAGTAATAGATTCACAGGCACAGTCCCGAACACTTTCCGATACCTCTCATCACTCAAAGAGTTGGACCTAAGCAACAACCACTTCTCTGGCCCATTCCCAACCCCAACTCTGTTCATCCCTAACCTCCTCTACCTAAATTGGCCTGCAATTTGCAAAGAAATCAATTGATTGATTGCAAAAAAAAATTATTTTTTTGCGACATAGTTGTTGATCTGTTGATTCGAAGAGTATATTGCTTTAAATATGATTTTTATTATTTTTTGAATGATAGATCTGAATAGTTTTTGCCTTAATTTTAAAGTTCATTGATTATTTTTTTGGATCTGAACTGTTCCATTCTCTCAGATCTGTTCATAAAATCATTTAATTATTGATTATTTTTTTGGATCGAGTCCTCTGGATCTAAGCTTAATTTTGATGGGTTTTGATGGGTTTTCCATTGATGGTCTGAAGAAAAAAGGGTTAAAGAGGAAGAAAGGGTGAGAGGGTCAAAGAGGAAGAAAGGGTGAGAGGGACTCTCAGATCTGTTCATAAAATCATTTAATTATTGATTATTTTTTTGGATCGAGCCCTCTGGATCTAAGCGTAATTTTGATGGGTTTTCCATTGATGGTCTGAAGAAAAAAGGGTTAAAAGAGGAAGAAAGGGTGAGAGGGTCAAAAAGGAAGAAAGGGTGAGAGGGACAGAACCTGTTCGGTTTCACCACAAATAGTCTGTCTTCTGCTGATCTATCATAGAAGAGGCATAGAAGATCGTTCATTTCAGCAGACCGAACAGGCATAGAAGACGCCCCCTTAATCTGTCTTGGGTTTTTTTTTTTTTTTTTATTAAAATTGAAATTTCCCCCATTCCTGAATCCCTCTTCGACGCAAGATTTGATGCGATCTTTCTCAACAACAACAATTTTGATGGTCCATTGCCTTCAAATCTGGGGAATTCACTAGCCTCTGTGATCAATTTGGCAAACAACAAGTTTACTGGTTCAACCCCATTTCTGTCACTCTCTCTCTCTGCTTTCTCTCTCTAAATTTGGCAACAAAAAAAAAAAAAAAACTTCCAAAACGACCTGGTTTTAGAGGGCTGCTGGGAAGGCGGCCGAAGATCCGGATTCCCTACCTGAGGACAATATAGTATAGCTGTGCTTTAAACTCTAATAATAGAGAACTCTAACGGAATTATTCTAAAAGCAATTTTACTGAACTGATAATGATAATACAAGGAGAAAAAAAATTAAAATTAAAATTATTTTAGAACTTTTTTTTTAAGTTTTAAAACATTTTCCTGCTTTAAAATTGTTGTGCGGGATTGAGAGAAATGCTAAAAAAAAATCCCACCCACAATTCAAACTTTAGAATAGTTCATTGTCGACTTGATTTAACCTAATTTATTAAAAAAGACTTATTACCGAGACATCAATGAATCTCATCGACTATCTTTAATAAAATTAAGTAAAATTAAGTTTCAATCAAAATACAATGCGAAATTTCTACAGTGAATCACTCAAAATTGCCTAACATTAATCAAACGTGACTCTTTGGGGTGTTTTGGGAAGTTGGTAAAAAGTTGACTTTTTGGCTTTTTGACTTTTTTAGTGACTTTTTTGACAAAAAGTTGGGTTGTTTTGGATAAAAAAGTTGACTTTTTTTACTAAAAAAGCTAAAAAGCCAACTTTTTGACTTTTTACCATTATTCCCAAAAGAGCCCTTTGTTAGGAAAGGCCCATGCGTTCACCACTAAAGGAACCCCTCCATTAGTCACCCACCCACCTATCCAAGGGCGAGAAAATACAGCTGTGCTTTAAAGTTGTTGTGCCTATGGGGTTGATATTAGGGTTGCTTTAGGGCCGTTTGGCAATAATTTTTTAGTTGATTTTTTAATTTTTTTACTTTTTAGTCTAAGACTTTTTTATTTATTTGGTTTTTTTATTTGACCTTTTAGTTTTGGAATGATAAATTTTTTTATTGACATTTTAACTTTTTGATTTTTTTTTTTTTTGTCCATATGTCATTATTTAGTCCAAAATCAAAACCAAACCGGGGCTTAAATTAATTAGGTTTGTTTTAACAATTAGGTTAAAAGTAGTTTTTTTTTTTTTATCATATTATCTTTTTATTTTTTTATATGTTTTTTTATAAAAAATTTAAAAATTCAAAAAATTAATTTTTAATTTACTTTTCAAAACAAGTCATATATGGTAAGATTTATAATTAAAAAAAAATCAATTCAGCATGTATAACTATATATTAATATTATATTTTTTAAAAATAAATAAATAAATAGTAAGGCTTTGGAGTGTTTTGAGAAGATGATTAAAAATTGACTTTTTAATTTTTTCTATTTTTTAACTTTTTTTATGAGAAAAAAAATATATTTAAAGATGAGAAGTGACTTTTAACTCACTTTTTAAAATAGATTTTTGTTTGGTATCATTTGAAATAAATTAAAAAATAATAATAAATTACAATTTAAAAATTTTCAAGAGGAAAAGGTGCCTGAGAAGCCTTGCTTGCAAAATGACGAAATTGCCCCTAATTTGGACCATTGCCACTGATTTCTGGCAATATAAGCCATCGTTTGGGAAGTGGGTCAGCTTTTTGACTTTTTGACTTTTTGACTATTTTAGCCTGGAACTTAAAAGCCTAGTTTGAGAAGGGCTTTTTAACTTTTTGATTTTTTTTGTGAGAGAATAGTGTAATGATTATGAGTTGAATTTGATATTTTATTTTTTGTGACTAAAATAACTTATTTTATTTTTTGCGACTATTTTAACTCCTAACCCACCAAAACTAACTTCCCAAACTATGCCTAAATGTGTCCATTAACCTCATCACTCTCTTCACAAGCAAGAGAGAGAGAGAAAAGCCAGAGAGAGAATATAGAGTGGCCAAAAATGTCGGGCAACATGTGAAGCTCTGTCAAGTGAGGTGACTTAACAATAGGGGCAAAAATACCATTTAAAATATGAAAATTGTTTGGGATTTTTTTTTTTTTTTTGAGATCTCACGATCCTTTTTAAGGTTAGGTTTGACATCTTTTGAATATTTTATTTAAGTCACTATCTTATTTAAGTCACATTATCTTATCTAAGTCACATCACTTCTCTACCATATCACTTTAAACCTAATTTATATTTCATAAAAAGTCAAAAAGTACACTTATTTAGAACATCCCAAACAACCCCTAAATCTCAATAATTTATGTATATGTAGGATCTATTTATGTATGTGTAGGACTTACATCATTAATGATTGAGATTCAAAAAGAGTTGTGGGATCTTAAAAAAAAAAAAAAATCTCAATCATTGTTGTTAAAATATTTACATTGGACTATTTTAAGAAAATAGTTAAATAGTTAGAAATTATCTTTTAATTTTTAAATTATTTTGAATCATATTATCTCTCATATTTTTTTATATATTTTTAAAAAAAATTAAAAGTTAATTTTTAATTATCTTTTTAAAACAACCTATTATTTAATATCGCGTTTTCTATAAAAAAATATATATATATATATATATATTTTTAAATATATTAATTTTTTTCTATTCTTTTAATAAAAAATTAAAAAATTATTAAAATAATTTATTCCTAAACAACCTCTTAATAATAGAGTATTTAATTTTTAAATTTTAATTATATGATTACAAATATCCAATTTATAAAAAAAAAAAATTATGAATACACTTTTTGAACAAATGAATGCACTCTATTTGACAACGACAGAGCATCAAAACCCATTTGTTTAGAGAGTTAGAGGGATGATTGAAATTGGTAGTGAGATAAGACATATTAATATTGTGTTTGTTTTAAGAGATAGGGAGGGTATTGATAGTGAGCTTCGGATCAAGATATGCCTTCCCAAGGAGATTCAAATGGGCCTCCAGTACTTCGTATTAAAAAAATAGTCCGACGGACTAGAATTTTTTAATTTTTATTTTTATTTTATTTTTTACATGTCGGACATTTTTTTTTGAACATTAATGTTTAATTTTTTGTATTTTTTGTTAAGTAAAAATTATTATTTTATTTGTTTTATTTTTTTCTGGAAATTTTTTATTTTATTTTTATTTTTAAAAATTTTTTTACATGTTGGGCATTTTTTTTGAAACATTAAAGTTTAATGTTTTTGTATTTTTTTATTTGTTTTATTATTTTATATAAAAATAATTTAACAATCCTATACTAACAACTATCATAAAAACAAACACAAGTTTACTTAATCCTCTCACAGTCAATCCCTTCGCTAATAATCTTCTCACTATTAATCCCCTCACTTTCAATCCCCTCCATTCTACCTCTGAAAATAAATGAGGCCTTATAGTGTTACAGCTAAAGGCATGAGCAATTTTTCATTGCCGCAAAGAACAATGTTCCAAAGAGTTATGTCTAAGGCATTTTTAATGGTGTATCAAATTTTTTGTATTAAATTTGAGTAAAATATTTATTTGATATCAAATGTTTTAACATAAAATTTTGAAACTTTATTAGAATACTAGTCGACCCGGCGAACAACCAGGCAAATGTTCAACCGGTCGATCAGCCAATGTAATTTTTTATAAATTTTTACTTTTAGGTGGTTATCCGGAGAACATCCGGTGGTGAAAATCCAATGGTAATGAACAGTAATTTGATGAAAGGCACGTTGATCCTTAACTTGATAAAAAAAAAAAAAAAAAAAAGTAAAATCCTTAATTTGATACAACCGTTGGAGCAGGAAAAGAAGTTACTTTTCATCAAATTTAAATTTAATGACAGTTATGAGTAACCATTGGAGATAGTCTTAGGGATCTCAAACAATCTATCAAACTTTTTACCAAATTTTTCATATGGGTATGAGACCCATACATATATAGGTTAGTGTGAATTTGACACCCATATGAAGAATTTAGTAAATTATTTAGGGATTATAATATTTTTCTGTCGCAAATTAATCTAAGCATCATTTTGGGAACACAATTATAAGCTGCGTTTGGCTGCATACTCAGACCCCAAAAGCAGCTTTTTTGCCATAAATTGATTTGGGATTGTGGTTATAAGCCAAAAGGAAAATAACGAAACTACTCTCCTGTGTGAGTCAATTTCTGACCATACTGCCAAACAGATACTCAGCTGGAAAACACTAGCAGAATAGATTGAGCTCGAACGACCTGTCACAGAAAGAAGAGATTCCGGTGGCGGTTCGTCTACCTGGGGGCACTCCGATGATTAAGTTAGTTATCTCTCAAAGATAGTAAAAGTGCTTAACTCACTATTCAGAATACAAAAAGTGTACCTTAGACCCACGAAGGTGCCTCTCTTTTATAGTCAACACTGACCTAATCCCAATAGAAGCCTAGCTCCATTGGATTCTGTCTCAATGCTAATCTTTGACTCCCAGTTAGATTGGGATAAACTCTTTAAGAGTTTTATCTTTATCCAAACTGAAGTCCTCTCCCAATCTAGGACTCTTGTCCCTTATCCGCTTATCCCGGATTCCTGTATCTTCGCAGATAACCTCGGCCTAGCCGAGATTACCTCGGCGTCATGACTAGGACACGTGGCACCTCAGCTGACACTTCGGTGCCACCTCGGCCATGTGTTGTCATTCAAAAATTATGTCCTCACAACTGCCCCCTAGGTTCTATTACCTCGGCATACTGAGGTGATGAAACCTATATCATTGAACCCATATCATGTCGGCTAAACTCGCTTTGTCTTTCAGTGCCGAGGTTGCCACACATCGACTTCCATATGATAAACACTTTAGTGTGTTTTCATCAACGCTTTAGAACCAATAACCAAGTCTATTCAAGTTCATTGAGCCGAGATCGCCCCCGTAGCCGAGGTCTTTGCTTCATTAAATCAAGAACTCCGAGTGTTTCAACACGCGTGTGAGCCATCACGCACAATATTTCAACCGTTTCTGCCATGCGTCTTTCCCCTACTGAGCCGTACCTAACACGCGCCATTAAGTCGCATCGCTCGTGCGTGCGTCGTCTGACAAGCACGTTGTCTTAGGCACATTGATGATATTTTGTCACCATTATCCGCGTTTGATCAAAATCACCTCTCTCTCTCTTCGTCTTTTCACTTTTTCACCATCATTTTCGTGTAAACTCTCTCTCTCTCTACTCTCCCAAATCCACCATTGCTTCAAGCCTTCAAGCTCTGCAACCACTTTCATTCTTCCACTCCGGTGAAGCTTTCGCTGACCTTTTCCGATTGTAACCATCACCTGACTCTGACGTACTTAACACCGGTTTCACTCCTCTGGTAAACCACTGTTCCTCCTGGTTTCAGTTCTTGGTTCACTTCGAACTCTGTTACATTTGTACTCTGTTACTGTGACTTCGTTCATGTTTTTTTATTACAAATCTGTGTATATGAACTCAATCATGTATTAGGGCATGTTTATCTTATGACTTTGCTATTGCCCAATCCATTCTTGAGTGTACACACGTTGCTTACACTTTTGTTCATTTTGCCACTGTTTTTGGCCTCACACCCTTGTACAGTCTGTCATAGTGTTCTTGGTAGTTCATCAATTTTCTTTACATTGAATCATTGTTCTTGTTTTTGTTTTCTGTGTCTTTTTTCTAGATTCTTGCCTTCAATCCTTGTTTACATAGACTTAGGTTTTGGGCATGTTGTAGAACTCACGATTTTTAGGAAAAATTGAAACGAATTCCCCTTAGATCTTTTAGAAAAATTTGCCCTAACACACTTGCAGTTTTTAGCCGAGGTCCCTCAAACACCCACAAAACACTTCCTTCTGAAATCCAACACCTTCCCCAAAGCCGACGTCATGGGTATGTGGAGGTATAGGGTAGGCACCCCCAACTAAGTTAGAATATTTCAGGCAGGAGTTTTCCATCCCGGCCGACGTCCATCTGAGGTTGGCAAGAGAGGAAGATTCCATCATGCCTAACAAGAACTTCATGCCCTTCCCTGTTGTAGCCTTTACAGAATGTGGACTCAGGTTTCCACTTGACATCCTTTTTCGAGAAGTCCTCTATTACTATAAATTGAACCCAATGCATCTTGCTATTAACTCTTGCCGAGTTATCAATGGCATAATAGCCTTAGCCAAAAAAGAGAACGCTAGGGTTACTCTTGCCAACATCCAGCACTGCTATACCATGTGTGGCCTTAAGTTAGAAAAAGGCTACATCTACTATCTTAAGCCGAGGTCGACCCAATACAAACTCATCGCCGACCTCCCTGATTCCAACAAGGGTGCCGGCGATGATTATTTCTCGGGCAATTGGGAATTCTCACTAGATGAGGACCTCCATCACTATCCCTTGAGCCGATTAGTTTTTAAAAAAGGTGATGGTAAAAGCCAAGAATCACCTTACTTGCTCTCAAGTCTTTAACACTTTGTTCCTTCTATATATGTGCTAGCGTCTGTTTTTTCCTTGCAGCTCTCCCTCAACCACCAAAGGATTTCTGCAAGTCCTTCTTTCCTAACAAGGGCCTCAAAAATCTGTTGGGTCTGCCAATTGAGCAGTGGAAAGCTCCATTGCTGCTCAACCACATCGCGACTTACAAATCCATCTTGCCTCAACGTCCCAAAAAAGAGCAAGTTGCCTCCTTCTGCTACGACTCCCTCAATAACTTCATCCCCTCAGCCAGATCAGAGGTCAACCTCTGATCCAGCAGAACAACCATCGACCTCGGCTCCACAACAGATCCGTCAATCTCAACGCAAACGCCTACGTCAAACTGTAATCGTTGCCGAGATGGGTCATAAGAAAGCTGTTGCAAACGACCTTTTAGCCAACATCCCCAATACTGTCACCGCACAACCAACACAATCCCAGCCTCAGCCAAAGCTAAAACCAAAAAGGTTGAAGAAAGCCCAACCCAAGCCAACGGTGACTCAGATCGACACTGAAGACACCTTGCCGATCTCCAAAATTGTTGAGGCGGAAAAAAGTGCCTCCGTCGTCGAAAAGAGGGACGCCGAGGCCGCACCTTCCGAATCAACCAGGCCAAAGAGACCGAGGTCTAAGTCGGCAACAACCTCGGGCTCTCTGAAATCTAATGCCCCCTGAGCTCCCCCCATTACCATCGAGGACAAACCGATTAGAGCTAGCGACAGCGCCAATGATATTGAAGTCGGCGTTGCCCTCTCTACCGCCTTGCTCTTTTCCAACGATCTCAATCGCAACGCCGAGATGAGTGAATACAAAAATTTCACTCTAATGTTGCAGCATTCCATACAAGTAAGCCCCTAAAACTTTGGTACTTTACATTTTTCATTTTTTTGTACTTAGAAAATTTTTCTAACTTTTTGTCTTGTCCATTTCTGCTAAGTGATCCAACATGGCCACTCATTCGCAATGCAGGCTTTCAACATTAAGGAGGAGTTGGTGAATAAAACCGAGGAGGCAGCTAGCTTGCAGAGGGCCCTTAACAAGGTTGAGGGCAAAATGAAGGCCTTAACAGATCAGGCCAAGGCAGCCAAAAAAGCTCAGGACGAGGCTGAGGAAAAGGCAGATGCTGCCGAGGCCATTGCCAAGGTCCTTGAGGCCGAAAAGAAAGAGGCCCAAATGAAGACTGCTGAGGCCCAGGCCGAGCTCTGAGTTGTCCTGGCCACAAAGGATGCAGAGACCAAAGCGGCTGATGAAAAGGCGTACGCCGAGGGGGCAGTCGATGTCAATGAGGATTATAAGAAACAAGTCAGACAGGCATGCAACAAGGGCTTTACCCTTGGTTGGATGGCTACTCTGAAGGCGTTGGCTGTCCCCGAGGACTCTCCTCTGAAGGATGCTAGCAGCCTTGTCCTGCCATTCCCCCCCTTCTCAAAGCCAGTCCGAGGACAAAGCTGAGTCCGAGGATAACACTAAGGCCGAGAAGAACAAAGAGGCTGCTGGGGCCAAGTCCCCAACTCTAAATGAGCAAGTCCTGGACTTGACTCATGATGAGGAGGACGAGGTCTCAAAGGATGCCTCTGCTGAGAAGACATCATCCGAGGCGCTTATCGCCGAGAAGAGCCTCGACGGGACTCTTAAAGAGATCAACGTCGAGCTCGCAGCTGAGAAGGCCACCGAGAAAAGTTCCCCGATGTCCACTGAGCCCCAAACTCAACCAGCTAATGACGCCGAATAGTCTTGTTTCTTTATTTCTTGTATCTTATACTTTTTTCTTACTTTTGAATCAATGTAAGCTTTAATTTGGCCAATGTGCCACTTTTGTAATTTTGAACAATTACTCTTTAATGTCAGGCTGAAGTGCCTTCTTTCCTTCTCTGAATGTATTCTCTAATTTTTTCTTTCAGAATGATTGAATGTTTGTCTTCCTTTTACTGTCTTGTGCGATTCTATACTTAGAATAATTTACATGTCTTCAACATACACCTTAACTGTGTAATCTTCTCGATGTGGAATACTTCGACTATACCCACTAACAGTTTACCTCGGCTTTGACCTAACACTTGAAAATATTTCTCATAATATTTTCACAAGTGTTATTTACAACTTGCCACTTCATTCTTTTCTTAACAGGAACTTTTATTATTGCAACATAACGTTGGGTTAACTTCCACTCAAGGTTCTAAAAAGCGGTTGCAGTGGCCGTAACGGTAGCGGCGGCGCGGTTGCGGTTGCGAGGTGTAAAGGCCATAGCGTAATGATTGCGGTAACTGGAACTGTTAATTTTTTTATTTTTCGCACAATTTGAAAAAAACTTATCGATACGCATATTTTTTTTCCATGATCATATTTATTAGGTTTAAAATAGATATTGATCAATTTTTGTAAATTTTTAAGTATGTTCCAATATATTTCATATTTTTAAATCACTATAAATTGAGTTTTTTTTACATTTTATTTTAATAATCAATAACTTTATATTATACAAAAAATCAATCACTAAGTATTATATATAAGATAAACAATGACAAAAGTAAGAGAATAAATAAGAGCCTAAATATATATATATATATATATATACATATTTTAACCAAGCTAAATAGATAATGACCACACTTATTATTATTATTATTATTATTATTATTATTATTATTATTATTATTATTAAACAATATATAGATAGACACACACAAACAAAATGATTGAGTGATAGCAGCTGTATAGAATAGTATAGGTCTTACAGCTTCAACAAATCAATAACATGTTTTTTATCTTCCCTCTTCTCTCTCTCTCTATCTGTTGCTCCTCCATCTTCTCTCTTTATCTTCCCTCTTCTCTCTATTCCTCTTCCCCCATTTTCACCTTTTTTTTTTTGTGTGTTTTTTTCGAAAGAAGTAGTTCGGAACCGTTACATAACAGTGCGTAATAGGCCGTTACGGCTGTTACGGCACTATTACGACTTCTACAGTAGCCGCTATGGCTGACACACCTGTGAATCTCAATCACACTGCAAAAGTGGCTGTAACGGGTAGCGGTAACCACCACAACCATTACGTAACGATGTTACGTAACGGTTACGGCCGCTTTTTAAAACCTTGCTTCCATTTGTAAACTTTTCTTAAAATTTCAACAAGTGTTAAACCAACTTCCTTTAACATAACCTCGGCTTAACTTTAACTTGTAAATTTTTCTTAAAATTTCAACAAGTGTTAAAACTAGCTTTAGCTTGTAAATTCCCACTCCCAAGCATTATTCTCCAGCCCTCTGCCCCCTAATGTGAACTTAAGTTCCACTTGGGTTCTCATTAAGTATGTGGTTGTAACCTTGTCACCGAGGTCAGGTTCAAACAAAGACTGGCCGAGGTTATCAACCTTGGTCTTTTTGTTAATCTGATTGATATGCACTTAGCTCCAATCTGCGTCTGATTCTGCCGACATGACAAGTCCATGATAATCCACTTAGTTCAACTCTATTATATGCAAGTATAATTCTACTCTGTCATATAATAAGTCTAAGTTATTCGTTATGTTTCGCTTAGAAACATTGCCAACTTAGTTCAACTCTATTATATGCAAATATAATTCTACTTTGTTATATAATAAGTCTAAGTTATTCATCATGTTTCGTTTAGAAACATCGCCAACTTAGTTCAACTCTATTATATGCAAGTATAATTCAACTCTGTCATATAATAAGTCTAAGTTATTCGTCATGTTTCAATCAAAAACATCGTCAAGCATCTGGTCAATCATACTACGCAAGTGTTCCAGGGTCTTGGCAACTCTTTGCCTTTGCTGTTTTCAAGCCGATATGCCCCATTGCCCAAGACCGAGATGATTCTATAGGGTCCCTCCCAATTCGGGCCAAGCTTGCCCTCTCTTGGGTCTTTCTTGTTGTCAACAACCTTTCTCAGGACGAGGTCACCGACTTGGAACTCTCGTGGGTTGACCTTCTTATTATAAGCCCTGGCAAGCTGCTGCTGGTATGCCCCCAACTGAATTGCTACTTTCTCCCTTCTTTCTTCAAATAAGTCCAGATCTCGGGCTAAAAATTCATCATTAGTTCCATTCTCCACTACTTGGGTTCTGATCCCTGGGATGCCGACCTCCAGTAGAATGACTGCTTATGTGCCATAAGCCATGGCAAATGGGGATTCCCCAGTTGATCTTCTCGGCATAGTTCAATATGCCCAGAGTACACTAGGCAACTCATCCACCCACTTTCCCTTTGATGCTTCCAGCCTCTTCTTGATCCCATTCAAGATAACTTTGTTAGATGTTTCTGCTTGGCCATTACTCTGAGGGAAGCTTGGAGTAGAGTAATAATTCTTGATCTTGTACTTTGCACAGAAGCTCTAGATTAGCTTACTGTCAAACTGTGTACTATTGTCAGCTATTATTGCTCTTGGTATCCCAAACCTGGTGATGATGTTCTTCCATATGAAGTTCTTCACATCAACGTCCCGAATCTTGGCAAGGGGTTCAACTTCTACCTACTTGGTGAAGTAATCTGTTGCTACCAGCAGGTATTTCCTTTATCCAGTTGCTTGAGGCAGTTGTCCAACAAGATCTATGCCCCATTAGGCAAATGGCCAAGGGCTAGATACTGGGTTCAAGTCTGCTGCTGGTTGATGTATAACCTCTAGCACTTCTCTCACTTCTTGACATAGGCTTCAGCATCTTTCTGTATGTAGGGCCACCAGTACCCTTGAGTAATGGCCCTATGAGCAAGTGACCTGCCCCCAGCGTGGGTTCCACATACTCCTTCATGTATCTCGTATAGAAAGTCTTTAACTTGTGCAGGATGCACACACCTCAGAAAGGGTCCAGTAAAAGATCTTCTGTAGAGATGTCCTTCTATTGTCAAACTGAATCTTGCCGACTTCAGTCTGATCTTGTGCGCTTCTTTATGGTCATCTGGAAGCTTTCCATCTTTAAGGAATACTATTATTGCATCCATCCAACTTGGTCCCATCTCTACACACATTGCTTCATGCTTTGTGTTCAGTGGTTCTATGCTTGGACCTAACAAGTAGTCAACCATTATCGTTCTTGCCTCTCCAAGTTTCATTGCACTAGCCAGGTTGGCTAGAGCATCAGCATAGCTGTTATTATCTCGGCTAACCTGCTGCAGTTTGCAATTTTGAAATAAGGCTCCCAGTCTGCCCACTTCCTTTACATAGGCTGACATCCTTTCATCTCGGGCTGCATATTCGCCTGTTGTCTGGTTGACTATTAGTTGGGAGTCACAAAAGACTATTACCTCATTAGCTTCCATTGCTACTGCCAACTTTAATCCTACGATTAGTGCTTCATACTCTGCTTCATTGTTTGAGGCCTTAAACCCCAAATGAATGGATTGTTCCAGTATCTGCCCATCTGGAGATACTAGCACTACTCTTGCCCCCGCTTTTTGTCGGTTTGAACTCCCATCAACAAACACCCGGAAGGAGTCACCGATATAAATACTGCAGGGCCTGAGTTTCTCTTCCTTCCTTTGTTTTACTGTCCCCTGCTGGGTTTTTCCATGCTCACTTGGACGTTGTATACCTCGGCTCAACGGAGCCCGATGTATGACGGCGTCTGGTATGAATTCAACCACAAAGACGGCTAAGACTTGGCGTTTGATTGCTGTCCTAGATCTGAATTTCAAGTCATATTGGCCCAAGGTCACTGCCCATCTGGTTATTCTGCCTATCGAATCTCCCTACTGTAACAGGGACCTCAGAGGATGTTCAGTTAGCACCATAATTTTGTGGGCTTGAAAGTAATGATTCAGCTTCTTGGAAGCCATTACTAAAGCTAGTGTTAACTTCTCCAAGGGTAAGTATCTAGTCTCTGCATACACCAGGGTTTTACTCACGTAGTAAACTACCCTTTGCTCTTCCTTTTTTTCTCTGACTACTACTGCACTCACTGCGTGCTCTGAAACTGCCAAGTATAAGAACAGCTCCTCTCCAGGTACTAGATTTGAGAGAACTGGAGCTGTGGTCAAATATTTCTTCAAGTCGGCCAAGGTAGCTTCACACTCTTCGGTCCATAAGAAGTCTGTGGCTTTCTTCACTAAGCTGAAGAAAGGCTTACATCTATCAGAGCTTCTACTTATGAATCTATTCAGAGCTGCAGCCCTTCTAATCAACATCTGCACTTGTTTTGCCGACGTTAGGCTCTTCAGTTCTAAGATGGCCTTGATCTGATCTGGGCTTGCCTTCATGCCCCTTCTGGTTACCAAGTATCCCAAGAACTTACCAGACCCAACTTCAAATGCACACTTCAATGCATTGAGTCGGAGCTGATATGTTTTAAGGATGTCAAAAACTACCTTTAAGTCTTCCAAATGATCCTTAGGCTCCTTGGTCTTCATAACCATATCATCTATGTATACCTCTACTGTTCTTCCAATTAGATGTCTGAACATATTGGTTACCAATCTCTGGTAAGTTGCTAATGCATTTTTCAACCCAAAAGGCATTATTCTGTAGCAATATAGCCCTTTTAAGGTAATAAATGCAGTCTTTTCCTCATCTAGGAGGTACATAGCTATCTGATGGTACCCCCTGTAGGTATCCAGGAAGCTCATCCTTCTATGCCCTGAAGTGGCATCCACCAATTGATCAATTTTCGGCAGTAGGAAATTGTCTTTGAGATAGGCCTTGTTCAGGCTGGTGAAGTCTACACAGACCCTCCACTTTCTATTCTTTTTCTTCACAACCACTGTGTTTGATAACCATGTCAGGTAATTTACCTCTCGAATGTCTCTGACCTCCAGAAGTTTATCTACTTCCTCTTCTACTGCCTCAACATGCATTAATGTCGGCCTCCTTGCTCGTTGGATGATAGGTTTGGCCGACATGTCCACATTCAGTCTATGGCAAGTGACCTCGGGGTCAATGTCCGGCATCTCGTATGGCGTCCATGTAAACACCTCCAGGTTTGCTCTCAGGAATGCCTCTAGCTCTTTTTCCTTTTCCTCGGCCAAGCCCGAGCCAAGAAGGAAGAAGCGTTCTTCATCCCCTTGCTAGACAAGGATTTTCTTCAAGGCTTCGTTACTCTTCTCGGTTGGCTCTTTGCCGACATCCTCTAGGACTTCTACGTCATCGTCTTTGATTTTTGTTGTTTCTGCTTCTCGTATGTTGAAAGTAGATTTCATTGTTGCTATGGAGCAATTCTTTGTATGCACCTGATCCCCTCTAACCTCCTCTATTCCATGCTCTGTTGGGAACCGCAATAGCTGATGCAATATTGAGGGAACAACCCCCATTGCATGTAGCCATGGCCTTCCCGGGATAGCATTGTAAGGGGAGGGGGTGTCGATTATGGTAAACTCTATTTTTATCTTCTTGGTGCCAACCTGCACCTCCAAACTCGCTACTCCCAGGGGCCACGTCGACGTTCCATTGAACCCAACCATTGGGCCATTGGACTGCTCCAGATCGTCTTGGTGAAGGCCAAGCACCTTGTAACACCTGACATACATAATGTCACAAGAGCTGCCCTGGTCAACTAAGATGCGCTTCACTTGGCACTCTCCAATCTGGAGGGATATTACCAAGGCATCATTGTGTGGATGCTGCACCATCTCTAAGTCGTCTTCCGTAAAGAACACCACTGGTCCCTAGCACTCGTCTGCCCTAGGTCTTTTCTGATGGACCAGGTACACATGCTGTAAGTGCTTTACCTTCTGAGTCTCCCCACGTATTTCGTTCTCATTGACCTTCGAGTGAATCACATTGATCACTCGAGGTCCGCGCTTCCTGAGGTTGCGATGCTGGGAATGGCGGTGTTGCCAGTGCCTGGGGCAGTCTTGCCTGCTCTTCCCTTGTCCTAGCTTCGTCTAGTAGGTCCCTTAAATGGCCCTGTCTTACTAGGTCTTCCAGATGTGCCTTCAGGGCTCTGCACCCATGGGTCAGATGTCCACCTTCATTGTGGTAAGCACAGTGCTTGCCAAGGCTTCTTTCCATAAATTCGCCTGATACCTTTGTTGGTGCTTTGTAATAGTGCTGATTTCGAATTTTCTCCAAGACTTTGTAAACCGAGATTCAGAATACGGTTGTGACTGCCTGTGTAGCCCTTAATCCTGTTTCTTGTTTATTGTACCCACCATCACCTTGGCCTCGCTTCGGCGAGCCGTTTTTCTTCTGTTGTTTCGACGCCTTTGTCCCCGGCGTGTCCTCCTCGGCCCTAGCATATTTTTCTATCCTGGCCATAAGCTCCTCCATGCTTTTCGGTAATGTCTTTGCCAGTGATTTTCGAAGCAGGCAGTTATCTTTCAGGTCGTTCTTAAACGACACAACTGCCACCTCTTGGTTGCATCCTGATATTCGGTTGAATAGCTCATAATATCTTTTGGTATAGGCCCTAAGGCTTTCCTCCTCACCGATTTTCAGGGCCATCAAGGCGTTCACCCTCAATGGCTGTAGCTTGTTTGTCACGAACCTAGCCACAAACATCTCGACCAGGCCTTCCCAGGTTTTCATAGTTCCTTTCGGTAACTTGTGAAACCAGTCCGATGTAATTTTCCCAAAGGATGAGGGGAACACCTTGCAAAGCAACGACTCGTTCCCAATGTACAATGCCATCGAGTTCAGGTACAAACCGACGTGAAAGTTAGGGTCCAACTTACCGTCGTATATCTGGAATCTCGGCATGTTAAACCTTTTCGGGGCTTCGAATTTGTCCAACTTTACTGAGCACGACGTTCTCGGCTTGACCAGAGAAGTTACCTCGGCATCTTGTTACTTCCTCTGTAGATAATCCCTCAGATCCTCCTTGGTCCGTCTTGGAGCTCGACCATCTCCTGACTTTAGCCTTTTCGGTGCACTACTCCCAGTATCATTATGAGTCCTCTTGGGCCTTTCTCCATTAGTTGCGTCGAAGCACAGCTCCTGCCCTTGAAAATGCCGATGTTTTTTGGGGTCAGCTTCCTTGGTACGATACGTCCTCTGAGAATCTCCCCTTCTTAACTCTCTTCGCCTGACCTCCCTTGAAGGCCGGTGAGAGTGTTTTTTGGTCCTGGTGTGCTAGGGGACTGTAGGGACTGTTTTCTACCCATCTTTTCGGGCATCTCTCTTGACCCCTCGAATCGGCGTATCTTGTAATGGGAATGGTGACTGCATGATATTGTTCTGCATCATGAAGTTGACGACTGTTTGCAAGTCTGCCAATTTGTTTGTCATTCCCTTAATCTCGTCGTCCATCCACAGGCATCTTTCTTTCCATACCTAGAGGTCGTCCTCGTTATAATACCCACTTCGGTCTAATTTCTTTGATACGTCGCCCTCCTAGCTGACGTCATTTTCTCCGTGATTCTTATCACGAGTCTCTTTGTTGCAGTTGTCTTCTTCGACGTCAAGGTCAATATGTTTCCCACTCCCAGTAGGAGTGTCGTCCCCAACCTTCTCTTTCTGTCCGTTATTGGCCATCTATTCTCCTTTCTTTCCCACAGACGACGCCAAATTGTGTGAGTCGATTTCTAACAACACTGCCAAACAGATACTTAGTTGGAAAACACTGCAGAATAGATTAAGCTCGAACGACCTGTCACAGAAAGAAGAGATTCCGGAGGTGGTTCGTCCACTCGGGGGCACTTCGACGATCAAGTTAGTTATCTCTCAAAGATAACAAAAGTGCTTAACTTACTATTCAGAATACAAAAAGTGTACCTTAGACCCACGAGGGTGCCTCTTTTTTATAACCAACACTGATCTAATCCCAATAGAAGATTAGCTTCGATGGATTCTGTCTCAATGCTAATCTTGGACTCCTAGTTAGATTGGGATAAACTCTCTAAGAGTCTTCTCTTTATCTAAACCGAAGTCCTCTCCCAATTTAAGACTCTTGTCCCTTATCCGCTTACCCCAGATTTTGGTATCTTCGCAGGTAATCTCGGCCTAACCGAGATTACCTCGGCGCCATGACCAGGACACGTGGCACCTCGGCTAACACTTCGGTGCCACCTCGGCCACGTGTTGTCATTCAAAAATTATGTCCCCACACCTCCATAGGTGGAAAATGAGCTACATGGTGAAAATGTGTATTGTCTAAATTGGTCAGGGGTATTTTGGTCAATTGGCATTCTTATCTGGGTTAAACTATATAAGTGTACTTTTTTGCATAAGTACTTATTTGGATCACATCAATCAATATCGTCTTTCTACTTTTTTACACATCTTTTTATAAAAAATCAAAAAGTGTACTTATTTAGAACATCTCAAACTATAACATGACAACATAAACCAATATTAAACAAAAAAATCAAAAAATAACTTTTACCAACTTGCCAAATAACTTTATGAAAAAGCAAAAAACATTTGTTAAAAGTCAAAAAATAATTTTTTATCATCTTTCCAAAACACCACTAAGTTAATTCATTCGTGTGAAACCATATGAGACCCACCTAAATGAATAATTTAGATTGATTTATTACAAAGCCATATGGGGTATGGAATAATTTTGGAAAAATAATCACTCCATGGATGGTTGAAAATAAAATTCAAATTCATTCTAAATTTATATACTTTGATTACTCCATCCATTTTAGAATATTAGTTTTTTTATTTTATTTTTAATTATCTTAAAATATTAATTCATTTTTAAAAATTAATGACTAAAATAATATAAATTTTCTATTTTGTCCTTCTTTTAAATTCACTAACATTAATATATATATATATATATATATATATAAAGAATAATTATGACAATTGATGTTGTAAAAAAAAATTATACTTCTTAATTTTAAATCAAATGGTAGTTTTGAAAAGTAAAATATTTTTGGAAAGTTAATAATTAGATTCTCCAAAAAGGATCAATATTTTGGGATAGATTGAGTCTTATGATTTCTTATGGATCCAAAAGTCTTATTCTAGTATGAATTACATAAATTGTGAGTTTTTGTCATAGTATTGAAATTATTAGACGTAACACTTCAAAAAAAAATTTTAGCGTATTTTTTCCAAATGTAACAATGTAACACTTCAAAAAAAAAATTTAATGTAATTTTTTCAAAAGTAATACTTCAATCAATGTAACACACAAGAACTTTTTACCCAAATGTAATATTCCAATGTAACATACTAAAAAACTCCTTAGTGCACTTTTTCTAAACATATCACTCCAAACAATGTAGCATTAAAAAACTCATTAATATACTTTTTTTCAAATGTAATAACGTAGCATTCTAAAAAAATTTCTTAGTGTATTTTTTTAAAATGTAACATTTTAATCAATGTAACACACAAAAACTCATTAATATATTTTTCCCAAACGTAACACTTTAATATAATACACTAAAAAATTCGTTAATATATTTTTTTCAAATATAACAACGCAACATTCTAAAAAAACTCTTTAATTTATTTTTTTCAAACGTAACACTCTAATCAATGTAACACACAAAAACTCTCTAATATACTTTTTCCAAATGTAGCACTCTAATATAACATCAGAAAACTACACTATATAAATGTAGATTTCCACGCTCGACAACCAACATTTCAGCCAACAATTCTTTCAAAAGGAATCTTTCACACCTTACCTTTTCATTCCCATCCCAAAAATAAATTAAAAAATTAGAAAAATGAATCATAAAAATACTTAAAGTCAAATGATATCAAATCAAATAAATATAACTTTTTAAAATAAAAAGGACTAATTAATTTATAAGAAAATTTTTAAGATTAAAGCTATGTTTGGTTTTGGCTTTTTGGCTAAAAAATCATAAAAAAACAAATTGATTACATAAGCCAATAAGATAAAATGTCACATCCAAACCATAATTATTACATTTTTTCTCTCACAAAAGCCAAAAAAACCCAAAACCAAACGAGACTAAAAAAGTCAAGTTCAAATAGTTAAAAAACCAAAAAGCCAAGCTATTTTATCCAAATGAAGGTTAAATGGATCAATATTCTCTCATATGAAATTTATAGGTAAATTTTTCTTAAAATTATAAGTTTTCCCTTAATTATGTAATTATTTTTTAAAACTAAATTTGAATGGTAATTTTCCTAATAATTTTTCCCGCATAGGAGCATTCCCATTTCCTAGAAATCAATAGGCAGGTGAGGAAAAACAATTCAATATTTCTTGCGCGCTACGTGTTTATGTTCTAGCAATAATGATCATATATCATATTTTTTCAGGTTGTTTAATAATTTGACCTAATTTTGTAGATCTTACCTTCTCTACTCATCATAATATCAGAGATCTTACATTCTCTACTCATCATAATATCAGATAGTGGGTGTTTGAAAAGTTATTAATTTTAGTAGGTTATTTTTTAACTATTTTAATAGGTTAAAATTTATATTTAAAAGATAATTAAATTTTTTTTATAATTTAATATGATATTTGTAAAAAAAATAATAAATATGAATTTTATATGTTATTTTATTTTTTTAATTATTTTATCTTTTCGTTTTAATCCTAAAAAAAATTAAAACTTTCTTGCCAAAAACACCCCCATAATCATGCATCAGGAACGCCTCTGTCGCAAATGAGTCAATAATGGCGTCCTACGACGAGACTGGAGTCTGGAGTCAACAACGCATGTCCTCTCCTCTGTGGATGGCCTAAACTTATCAGTAATTTATCTGTATTTCAGTAGCAATTTCATTTTTTTTTTTTTCAATTATAATTTGATAATATTAATAGAAATGATTATTAATAAGGAAATTTTATTTACACCACAATTTTGGATGTGTTTGATTTAGTTTTGGGAAATAAAATTTTCAAAAAAAAATTTGGAAAAAAAGTTTAGAAATTTTTTTGGTTTGTTTGATTATATATATTTTGAAAGTAATTTTGGAGTATGAGAGTTTGAAATGATTTGATATTTCATTATAGTTGACTAGATATGTGTGAAAAAAATGATTGAAAAAGAGAGATAAGAGAGAAAAAGTGATTGATTGATGTATAAGAGATAAAGAGTTATTTTGGAAAATTTTTTTCCAAAATCACTAAACTAAACAAAATTTTAAAAGATTTTCTCTAAAATTTGTTTCTAAAAAACAAATCAAACAAGGCCTTTATCTTTTTATATTTATTTTTTATTACACTTTTATTATATTTTTTTATTTTTATAATTTAAAATGTAAAAAAAAAATTTATTGGTTAGTTAATTAAACTTAAAAAAAAAATTTATAATTATTTATGATTTCAAATTTCAAAATTCAAACTATGGCAAATTGCTAAATTTTTTTGAAGTATTATATTTAGTAATTTTAACATTATGAGAAAATTCACACTTTATGTAATTGTGGGACCTTTGGATCCATAAGAAAAAAAAGGACAAAATAGTTTATAAGATCACTATTTGAGTAATTTTTAATATTCCATCTGTCTCAAAATATTGATATTTTTTGGAGAATCTAATTATTAACTTTTCAAAAATATTAATTTTTCAAAATTACCATTTGATTTAAAATTAAAAAGTATAATTTTTTTTTTTGACAACATCAATTGTCATAATTATTCTTTATATATATAATTAATTTAAAAAAATGACAGAATAAAAAATTCATATTAGTTTAGTTATTGATTTTCAAAAAGAGACAAATATTTTGAGATAATAAAAAATAAAATAAAAAATTAGTATTTTAAAACGGAGGGAGTAATCAAAGTTTGTAAATTTTATAATGAATTTGAATTTTATTTTCAGCCACCCATTGAGTGATTATTTTTTTAAAATTATTTTATACCCATATGACATTGTAATAAATCAATCTAAATTATTCATTTACGAAAATCTCAGATAAGTTCCACAAATGAATAACTTTTAATTTGTGACATTGTTCTTTGCGGCAATGAATAATTGCTCATGCCTCTGGCTGCAATTCCATACCCTTCATGGGGTATCAAATTTGTTTTGATGTTCTGCCGTTGTCAAATAGAGTGTATTCAGGGTCCGTTTGGCAGGGTGATTTGGACTGAAATAATCATATAATATAAAATAAGTTATTTTATTTAGATAGGATAAAATTTTCATATAATTTATAATTATTTTATTTTTTCTTTTATAAAAGTTAAAAAAATTATTTTTAGTCCTAGGTTAAAATAACCAAAAAAAATTTAAAAGTTGAAAAATCAACCTACATCCCAAAGGAATTTGTTCAAAAAAAATTTGTTTGGTTTGTTTTTAGGAGAGTTGTTTTAGAAATTTTTTTGGTTTGTTTGGTTGTATATTTTGAAAGTAGTTTTAGAGTTTGGAAGTTTGGATGATTTGATATTTTGTTGTAATTGAGTAGATGTGTGTGAGAGAAAAAGTGATTGAGAAAGAGAGAGGAGAGAGAAAAAATGATTGATTGATGTGTAAGAGAGAAAAAGTGATTTTGAAATTTTTTTGAGAAAAATCTCAAATCAAACAATTTTTTAGAATTTTTTTTCTAAAACTCATCTTTAAACTCAAACCAAACATACCTGTATTCATAAAATTTTTTATAAATTGAATATTTATAATCATATAATTAAAATTTTTAAAATAAATACTCTATTATTAAGAGGTTGTTTAGGAATAAATTAATTTAATAATTTTTTTTTTTTTTTTTTCATAGAAAACGTGATATAGATATTTTAAATGATATTTTTGCCCCTATCGTTAAGTCACCACACTTGACAGAGCTTCACATGTTGCCCGACACTTTTGCCCACTATATTCTTTCTCTCTCTTGCTTTTCTCTCTCTGTCTTAACTGTGAAGAGAGTGACAATGTAAATGGACACATTATTATATGAGAAAATATTGTGAGCTCTAAAGTAGGAGTTAAATAATTTTAATTGGTGTGACGTGAGATTTTGGTGTTGGTTTTTTTTTTTTTTTTTTTTTTAAAAATTTTTCACAATATTAGCAGTGATAGAACCAAAAAATTAAATTAAAGAAGGCATTTATTAATTACAATATCAAAAAATTTTATAAAAATATTTCACGTAAGTTTTTACAACTAATTTTGAGAAATATCAAAAAAATAATGTTATTTATAACTAGTGTATCATGGACAATACAAAAAAATATGGATATAAGTCTTAAAATAAATTATATAATGATAAATTTTTTTATATAAAATTTGATTAAAAATTCAATATAATGGTAATACCACACTATCATTGATATGTGATATCACCAACTAATAGTACATAAACACATAAAGAGTAAACCTCACATGTCAAGTGTAACTAACAATCTAATAAATTTCATATCTTTATAATAAGATTACTTATACTTGCATGTCAATAATAATGATATCATCGTTACATTCAAAAAATTCCATAGATAATATGATTTATAGTAGTCTCTTCATTTTCAATTAAAACAGTCATTATTATTTTCGTAATTTTTAAAATGTCGTTGACATTTCACTCTAATAATATTTTTATAATTTTTTTATTTAAAATATTTTCTTTATATTTGTAAAAAAAAATTTCAAAATTCAAGAAGGGCACGTAACCCCGACCCTTCACTCCCTCCGTCACTTATCATTAGTTCCTTTTTAGAGTTTTTAAATTTGAGAGATGTATCATTTCTGTTATTATATGTAGGTAGAAATTAGTAGCAATGGTCCAAATTAGGGGCAATTTCATCATTTCGCAAGCAAGGCTTCTCACGTAACCCCGACCCTTCACTCCCTCCGTCACTTATCATTAGTTCCTTTTTAGAGTTTTTAAATTTGAGAGATGTATCATTTCTGTTATTATATGTAGGTAGAAATTAGTAGCAATGGTCCAAATTAGGGGCAATTTCATCATTTCGCAAGCAAGGCTTCTCAGGTTCCCCCTGAAAACTTTTTAAATTGTAATTTTTTTATTTATTTTAAATGATACCACACAAAGCCTTACAATTTATTTATTTTTAAATAAATATAATATTAATATATAGTTATAAATGTTGAATTGAATTTTTTTATGTTTTAAGTAGTATGTTAAAAGTTAACTTTTAAATTTTTAAATTTTTTAAAATATATATATATAAAAAATTAAAAGATAATATGACTTAAAAAATTAAAAAAAACAATTTACTTTTAACTTAATTGTTAAAACAAACCTAAATACTTTAAAGGATTTTTTATTGATAAATCACATTTAGAAGTGTTCTAATTCAAGAAATCTATGAAAGAATTTTTTTACCCACTTAGTCCCATGTATTTATATTTTTATTTAATAAAGTCTTTTTTTTTTATTTACATTATTTTCTTAGACTCTTATGCCCTTATATTTAATATTGATATTTCATGTTGAGAAATGAGAGAGAAGGGGAAGAACCAAGACATAGAAAATTTCATACACAAGTTAAATAATATTGATGTTATTATTTTATATTATTATATAATGTGAATATATTTTTAATTAACAACACATTAAAAATAATGTGAACATTTTCCCTCATCTAATGTGAACGTTCACAATACCTTTTCGAAAATTTTTATCTCATCTAATGTAGTAATGTGAACATTCACAACATATGAACCTTATTATTTTTAATTGACAATACATTAAAATAACGTTCATTATATTTTTAATTGATAACACATTCTTATTCACATGTAGTGATGTGAACATTCACAAAATGTGAACATTCTTTCTCATCTAACATAGTGATGTGAACGTTTACATTCGTATATTTTAGTATAAATATTCACATCATGTAATTAACAATACAATGACAAAAATTCATTTCAAATTAATGTGAATATAATGATATGAATATTCATTTCAATTACATGATGTGAATATTCATATAATGTAATTGACAACACAATGATAAAAATTTATTTTAAATTAATATGAATATAATGATAGTTAATATTTTGATACATAGAAACTACTAAAATATAATGACAATTAACATTAAATATCAATATTAATAAGGGATAAGAGAGATTAAAAGTATTTTAATTTTCTTACCTCAAATAGAATTTAATAAAATAGTCAAAAATAATATAAATGGAATGAAATAAAATTTTTAAAAAGAGAATTTATCAAAAAAAAAAAAAAAAAAAAAAAAAGCTCCCTAATTTAAATCTATCTAATATCAACCCCATATGACAGACACAACTTTAAAGCACAACTCCCATCCCTAGGTAGGTGAGTGGGTGACCACCGGTGGTGGCGGCGGCGGCGGCGTAGTGATCAATGTACTGGCCTTTCTTAATAAAGGCATTTACGATGGACACACTAAGTTATGTGTTATTGTCAGGTGTTAATTTTTAATTAGTTGAGGGTATTATTTAGTGTTATAGTGGATGAGTTAGCGTGTGTATTAGTGGTGTGTTTTAACTTGTTTATTATCTGCAGCGATGGTTTTAACTAGCGGAGGGGAATAAGTTTGTGTTCTTATGGGTTGACCAGCGACCGGTCAATGGAATTTTTTTTTTTTTTACTTGTTGGAATTTTTTTTTGGACTTGAAATTTAATTTTGGACTTGAAATTTTTTATTAAACTAAATTATTTATTTATTTTATTTATTATGTACACACACATATATATATATATATATATATTCAACACACATCTTAACACACCCCTTAACACATTCATTGTACCACCACTCACTCTCTAAAATTAACAAACTCTTAACACATCTTAACAAACATTTTTGGGGCCCACTTCTATTACTTTTTGTCATATAACACACATTAATACATTTTTTTAGCCATCTCATTATGGATGCTCTAAAGAAGTCAAGTTCGATTTTTGAGGGAGTGAAATGTTAAGGGTCTGTTTGATAACTATTCCGTTTTTAATTTTCAATTTATATTTACTAAAATTTAAAAAATTGTCATAAAAACTTATTTGAAAGTTTTTTTGGTTTATAAATGGTTGTCTCAGTTTATAAATTTAAGGAAAAAACGTAAACTCAAAAAATGAGTTTACATTTCCAGTTTTCAAATTTTTTTTTTTCAATTAATTTTTTTTTCAATTAATTTTTTTCAATTAATTTTTTTTCAATTAATTATTTTTTCGAAGAATTTTTTTTTCAATTAATTTTTTTCCAATTAATCTTTTTTTTCAATTAATTTTTTCCCCCATTTAATTTTTTTTCAATTATTTTTTAATGAATTTTTTTTCATTTTTTTCAATTAATTTTTTTTAAAATATTTTTTTCCAATTAATTTTTTTTTTCAATTTTTTTTAATTAATTTTTTTTTCAATTATAATGTGTGTGATCCTATTATCATAAATAATAAAAATAAATATAAATATTTTAGGACTGAACAAACATATTTTTTAATTTATGTTCTTAATTTTTTTTAAACATTTTGTTTAAACCAAACGGGTTTGTAATTTATGTTTTTCTAAAAGTAAACAAAAACCAGTTTATGAAATTTTTCTAAACATAAACCAAAGCGTAAACGTTACCAAACGCTACCTAAGTGATTTTTAGTGGTTCTTTATAGGAATCTCATGTTGTATTTCATTCGAAATTTGGTCTTGTTAAGTGTGATCGATGAGTTTCACTAGTACTTCGGTGATAGATCTTTTCTTATAGATTGAATTAAATCATGTATCATGGGGTCTGAGTTCACGAATACTGTAATGACATCTCAAAATATATATTTTTTGTTTAGAAATAATGGATGGGTGGGTGGGTGGGTGGGTGGGTGGGACTTTTTTTTAGCATTTTTCTCAACGAGAAATGATAGAGACCTCTTTTTTCTTTGACACCACAACCCCACGAATCAGGATCTTCTCCTAAAGTTTCCTACTTGCTAGGTTATTGGGCCCATTTTTAGGCTCAATTTCGGTGATCCAAACCATCACATTTTAAGATTTGTTTAGTATATCATACTGGTAAAAAATCAAGTTGATTAGATATTAGAAGACATGTGTTCGGAAAACTGTTTATTACTTTTTTTTAAAAATAGTTTTTAATTCGATGATACGAACACATACTTTCTAATATCCTATCAACTTCATTTTTTACAAGTATAATAAATTCAACAAATCTTAAAATGTAAATCGTTCGAATCATCAAAATTAAACTTAAAAGTAGACCCAATAAATTAACAAGTAAGAAGTCAAGTAAAAAACTCAAGCATGGGAGGTTGATTCCAACCCCCCCCCCCCCACATACCCGTGTCAAAGTGATTGAAGAAAAAAATAAAAAATAAAAAGTAAAAAGTTAATCAATTCTAATATATTAAAAGTTATGGGATAAAAAAAAAAGGGTCTTCACCTTTTTTTTTCCTTTTTCAACCGCATGACAGGCGCAACAATTTTAAGAATAAAAGTTGAGACCCCCTTCGAGGGTCACTCCTTTCATTCTCTTTAGTTTTGATTGGTCAATTTTTTTTGTGTTTTTTTTTCTTCTTCTCACCTAATTCCTAACCTTCATGTGTGTGAGGGGGTTGTGGAGTGGATGTTTTAAGGGGGTCTAAAATTGTTTAAAACCGGTCATGCCCCAGACCCCAGCAACCCCAGCACATTTTTGGGTGGGGGAAAAAAAATAATTCGGAGTTGTGGGATCAAAAATTGTAGTGTTTTAAAACACGGCAACTTCAAAGCACAGCTCTATTCTCTTGTCCTTGGTGGCTGGGTGGGTGGGACTTTATTAAGCATTTTTCTCACCACTTTCTTTCTCCTTTCTCTGTTCTTATTGGACCACTGACCATGACATCTAAAGGAAAAAAAATTATAATGGATGTGAGAATAAAGTTTTTAAACTAAACTTTTTGATTTTTATAATTTAAAATGTAAAAAGAAAATCTATTGGTTAGGTAATTAAACTATAAATAATTAAAAATTTTAGTTAATTAAATTAAAAAAATTAAAAATAATTTTTTTAATTATTTATAATTTTAAAATTCAAAATTCAAACTACAGTAAATTACTCTAATCTTTTTCAAAAATAATATTGATCAAAACAATACAACTAATAATGTTAAATTTTAAAATTCAAAACAATATAATAACTCTCTCTCACCCTTTTCAAAAATAATACGGATCAAAACAATAAAAATTTAAAACTTTAAAAATCCTATGATGTATTCCATACTCAATATTTTTTTCTATGTAATAGTGTAAAGGTTAGTCTCTCTCTCCTCTCTACCAATAGTTCAAAATTTTCTATTTTGTGTTTTTTTTTACCCAGTAAATTTTTGTTTTCATATGATCAATTTTTTCTCTGTTTGATTTTTTTGAGGCCAGCTCTCTCTAAATGTAATGGTACAAATGTTAGTGTGATTCTCTTACCCAATAGTCCAAAATTATTTCTTTTTTATTTTTTTGAATTTTGTTTTTGTGTGGCTTTTTTTAATTGTGTATTTTATTTTTTTAACTAAATTGATAATAAAGATATAATGCGTTTGGTAACGTTTACGTTTTCAGTTTATATTTACAAAAATTTTATAAACTGATTTTTGTTTATTTTTAGAAAAACATAAACTACAAACGCGTTTGGTAATTGACAAAATGTTTAAAAAAAATTAAAAATATAAAAAAGAGTGAGAAATAACAAGTGGTGGCGGAAGACGGTGGTGGAAAGTGATGAGAGTGGGTGGTGGGTAGCTGGTGGTGGCGGGTGGGTGGGTGACGGTGGCGGGTGGTGGGTGGTAGCGAGTGGGTGGTGGCGGTGGTGGTGGCAGGTGGGTGGCGAATGGCGGGTGGGTGGTGGTAGCGAGTAGTGATGGTGGGTGGATGGGTGATGGTGGCGGATGGTAGCGAGTGGGTGGTAGTGGTGGTGGTGGTGGCAGGTGGGTAGCGAATGACGGGTGGTGGTGGGTGGTGATGGTGGGTGGGTGGGTGACGGTAGCGCGTGGTGAGTGGTAGCGAGTGAGTGGTGGTGGCAGGCGGGTGGTGGATGGCGGGTGGTGGTAGTGGTGGTGGTGGGTGGGTGGGTGGGTGACGGTGGCGGGTAGTAGGTGGTAGCGAGTGGGTGGTGGTGGGTGGTAGTGGCATGTGGGTGGTAGGTAGGATAGTGGGTGATGGTGGTGGTGGATGGTGGTGGCAGGTGGGTCGTGAGTGATGGTGACAAGTAGGTGGCGGGTGGTGGTGGCGGCAAGCGGTGGATGGTAGTAACGGGTGGTGGACGGTGGCGGGTGGATGACAGGTGGGCGGTGGGTGGTGGTGGTGGTGGTGGTGTCGGTGGTGGTGGCGAGGGATGGGTGGTGGTGGCAAGTGGGTGGTGGGTGGTGGTGGCTGATGGGTGGTGAGTGCTGGTGGGTGGTGGTGGCGGAAGACGGTGGTGGAAAATGGTGATGGGTGGTGGCTAGTGTTGGGTGATAAAAAAAAAAAAAAAACTCAAAACTCAAAACGGAAACATATTTTTTGTATTTTCATTTTTTGGCCAAATTTATAAACTGAGATCACTGATTTATAAATCAAAAATTTTACCAAACAAGTTTTTATTTAAATTTTTTTAAATTTTTGTAAATATAAACAGAAAACTAAAAACGTAAGTGTTATCAAACGGCAAGTGTTTAGCTATCTTTGTTTTGGAAGTTGATTGCAATTTTTTTTTCCTTCTTCTTCTTCTTTTTTTAGATGTTTGTGTAGTTTTCTATATACGTGGAACTTTTTATTATTATTCATATTGTTGTTATTATTTTTTTGATATACTATGTAAATTGATAATACAATTATAAGTTTTTGACAGGAGAGGACATCTTACATTGTTCATTGTGATTTGGCCATTCCATAGGACATTAATTACAAATATGAAATAAATATATTAAATTAGACAATTATAATCTAATAATACATATTTGAAAACTTAACAACAACCAAGCACACAAATCCTAACAACTGATACAAAAAATAATCCAAAACGAAAAGAAATAAACAATTGCATATAATTTTCATAGTGGAGAAGAAATAATTAATCTTCATCGTTGGCCCGATTTGGTAGAGCTGTGGAAAAGTGATTATAAATTATAACTTAACAGATTATAACTTATAGCTGTGAACATAAGTTGTTAACCTATTTATGTGGGATTATGAATTTAAGCAACATAGTAGTGTTTGGTTGATAAGTTGTAAAATAACTTTTTGTTGTATAATTATCCTTTTTGTCCTTATATGATATAAAAATGATTATTTTGTCATTTTTTTTTTAGTTTTAATTTAGAAAAAATTATTTCATTAATAAAACTTAATATAATTACTATTACAAAAATTATTATTTTAATTAATAGTATCAATTAGTGTAAAATTATTTCATTTTTTCATTAATAGTATCAATTAGTATGATTAGTATCAATTAATATAAAAATTGATACATTTCATTACAACAATTGTTATTTCATTTTTTTTATATTTCATTTAATAAAAGTTATTTCATTTTTTTTAATTTCATTTTTTTCATTAATATCAATTAGCAACAATCGTTTTTTTAATTATTTATTACAATACCAAAGAATTTTATATCAATATAAAATTCTTTTAATAAAAGTTATTTTATTGAAATAAATTTATATCAATATTAATTGAAATAAATTGAGCAATTTATTTCTTTATTTAAATTGTGCAATTGTGCAATTTATATCAATATTAATTGTGAAATAAATTGTGCAATTTATTTAATGGATATAAATTGCAGAATTTATTTCAATTTATATCAATATTAATTGAAATATTTTTTTTAAATTAAATGGAAGTTAACTGAAATAAATTGTGTTTTTTTCATTTCTTTTTTCATTATAATTATGCAAAACCCTAGCCACCGCCGATGGTTCGCAATAAACCCTACCCGGCAACTCCCTTCTTCTTTTCCTCATTATCATCTCACTGCCAGAAGCCCCCTGCAAAACCCTAGCTGCAATCGCGAAGAGAGAGAGAGAGAGGGCTCTTCAAATCGTGATGCCGTCGATCATCATCATCATCGTCACTATTTCAGATCGAGAGAGAGAGAGAGAGAGAGAGAGAGAGAAAGCTCGTCAGATTGTCACTTTGTCGATCGTCATCATCATCGTCGCCATTTTCAGATTGTGATGTGGTTTCAGAGAGGGAGAGAGAGAGAGAGAGCTCTGGTTCACGCCATTGGAAATCGCCTCTTATGCGTCGGAAATCGCCTTTCACTCTCTCTCTCTCCGAGGAAGTGAATAGCGTTTGTTGTGGATTTATATACTGATTTTTTTTGGTAATATTTGAAGTATATGAGAGGCATTTAAGTTATTACACCTCTCAAAACTCAGCAGTCCGCTTAAGCCGTTTAAAAAAGCACCTCTCAGCCAACTTAGAGATTTAAGCAAAAAATCACTTAAAATTAGCTATAATCCATATCTGAAAAGTTATATCAAACATTCCAAAATTACTTATTTTAAGCTATAAGTGGATTTAAGCTGAAAATAAGCTCTGCCAAACAGGCACTTTGACAGGAAATAATCACACCTACACTTCTGAATATGAGTATACAAAAATAATCAACTGAGCTAATATTTCATAAGTTAAGAACGCCTTGCATTGTTCTCAAGGTCGATGTACCAATATCCCATTAGTTTAGTTGTTTTGTTACTTTGTTTTTCTATTTTTTATTTATTATTTTTAGAGCAAATTATATTTGTAGTTCTTGTAATTTACTTCTTGTGTCAATTTAGTCCATGTAGTTCTAATAATATCAATTTTCCCTCCAATTTTTCATAGTGTCTCAATTTAATCCAATTAATAACATTTGTTTTGACGAAAATCAAGGGTAAAATGATCAATTCAAAAGGAAATAGACCATTTTAAATCGAAAACTAATCTCTCAATCATTTTAGGAATAGTGAAAAAACTATTTTGGTCTTTGATTTCGGTCCAATTTCTAAAGGAGCGTTACCAATTAGACTAAATTGACATAACATGAAAAATTCCAAGTCAAAATCGATACAAATAAAACTATATGGACCAAATCGATACAAGAGGCAAATTGAAGGGACCATTAATGTAATTTATCCTTATTTTTAAATACATACTTTCTCATATGAGAACATATGTATTTCTTTTCAATACTGTTTATGTAATAACCCACATTCATGTCTTAGTCATGTTCATGTACATTTGCATGATTTTGTCTTGTTAAGCTTGCATTTGTAGACTTGGACTTGTTTTGCCTAGGTAAAGGTTCTTGTCTTGTCTTGATGCTATCATGTTTTCCCTAAGTGTTGTATGCATGCTTTGTTCCTTCCTTGCCATGTTAAGCCTAGGTCATGCCAAGCCTAGGTCATGTTAAGCCTAGGTCATGCCAAGCCTAGGTCATGTTAAGCCTAGGTCATGCCAAGCCTAGGTCATGCCAAGCCTAGGTCATGCCAAGCCTAGGTCATGCCAAGCCTAGGTCATGTTAAGCCTAGGTCATGCTAAGCCTAGGTCATGCCAAGCCTAGGTCATGCCAAGCCTAGGTCATGTTAAGCCTAGGTCAAGTTAAGCCTAGGTCACACCTTTGAACCTCTTACACCTTGGACCATCTTGGAACCCCTTTGGTTGACCTCTACCGTCACCTAGGCATATTGGCCGAGATGTTATCACCTAGGCGTCCGAGATCCTTAATCCTTGCACCTAGTGACCTTGTTCTGGGACTGGAATGACCTAGACCGAGGTGTGGCACATCTAGGCCGAGGTGTGGCACAGCTTAGTCAAGTGTTGTCCTTCCTAGCCGAGGTCATTGTCATCTTAGTTGCCGAAGTCTTATTGTTAGCCAATGTCACCACTTGCCGGAGTGCCATCCCGAGTAGCTTGTTAGATACGCCTTGTCAGAACCTTGTCTTGTCAATCCATCACCTTTTTGAAGAGAACCAACCAACCGTTGCCACGTGTCCGAGCTGAGAGTTAAGTCAGCCGGCAGAGAGAGAAACCCCTCATTTGTTGTATATTGTTTTGAAGAGTAGAGAGAGAAGCTCTAGAAGAGGGAGAAGAGTTCTTGAGAGAGAGTAGATTTCCATGCTTGATTCCTAGAGATCCAACCGTTAGATCCGCGTTCTAAGGTTAGATTCTTGATCTGCTCATGATGTTCTTTATGTTTATGTTATTGCATTGTATGATTGAAAATGATTTGTAAGCCATGCATTGCTTTGAAGTTCGATTTTAGAAAGAGAAAATGGCATTCATGTGTTCTTCAAGAAAAGTCATGTTTTGATCCGAAGGCTCATGCCTAGATCCATGTCTTTGTGTTTGTTCTTGCATGATTTTCAAAGTATGGGTACCCAGGTCCATGTTTTCGAACTCATGTCATGAAATCCCAGATCTTGTAATAACAAGTTATGATTTTAGCATTCATGTTCTTCATGTTCTTCATGCTCATGTTCTTCATGTTCTTCAAGGAGGAAACCCAGATTTCCAGGCTTCATTTCCCTAGGTGTGATCACTGACACCACTCTTGCCTAGATCACACACCTAGGCCAAGCATCGTATCTCACCTTGGCCTACCTTGTATGATCACTTGCACGTTAGTTTATCTTGCATGCACACCTAGGCTAACCACTGTACACCTAGGCCGACCATGGTACACCCATGCCGGCACCTTGTAACACCTCGGCAGACAGCTGCATACTGAAGCCTAGGTAACCACACCTCGGCCAAGAGGTGTGGGACCTCGGCCAAGACCTCCTGAGTTCACCCAGCTAGGTCGTTTTAGCCTAGATCATCTCTGTGCATCCATTCCAGGACCTGGTTGGTACCCAGCATGTTTTCCCTAGGTATTTTCAGCATGTTTTCCCTAGGTATTTTCAGCATGTTTTCCCTAGGTGTTTTCAGCATGTTTTCCCTAGGTATTTTCAGCATGTTTTCCCTAGATGTTTTCAGCATGTTTTCCCTAGATCATTTGCATTCATGTGAAGCTTGTTTTAAGAGTGCGTTCAATAGACTTTGCCACGTGTTTGTAGGACTTGGACCTTTGCCTTGATCCCGACATCCCAAGAACTAGGTGAGTGGTATTTTTAATAAAGTTATGTTATAAAGTTTTGACAAAGCCTTGCTTCGTTTTAGAAAAGTATTTGATCAAGCATGAATGATTATCTCTATTTTGTGTATCAAGTATAAGCTTTGTTTTGATGACATTCTTGGAAAGTCCTCCCATGCTAGGGGACTCTAAGCCCATGTAGCACCATGTTTGAGAGATCTCTGTCATCGACGGTCTATGAACGGATGGCCCCACCGACGGTCTATGAACGGGTGGATTTGTCTAATCGATTCCGGGTCGATTATTCCCTTGTCTTGTCCGAAATGTCATCACCCCATGTATTATGTAGATGTTATTAACATCCCAAGCAAGATTTGAAAGACCAAGATTTGATCGATGAACTTGATTCATCCCATGTTTTGAACAAGCTATGATATATGTATTGTTTTGACAAGGACCTTGGAAATCATTCATTTAACCCCTTTATTACTTATACCATTCACTGAGTATCCAAGCTCACCCTCCCTATGTATATATGTAGGTAATAAGCAAGAGGTCGGCTTCGCCAAGATGTGTGTTTTATATGCTTGTTTGGTCGGCTGTAAGGATGTCGGCAATCCTGAAGATCATGTTCCATGTTTTGTATTTCATGTGTTATATTTATGTCGGCTTGAGAAGCCCTTTGCCAAGATGTAACATGTACTTTTGTAATCAAGTTATAAGTTATGTAAAGATGTATGCCATTCCATTTGACTATGCACTGCTCTTATGGACCGCTTGTATTTTAGATTATTGCTTCCGCACTTGTGAGCCCCGTATATTGTACTCTGATTGTGTGTGAATTTAGTAAGTCGGCCTTCGGTAATCTCGGATTACTGGCCATCACGGCACCAAACTACTAGGGGCGGTTTGGGGGCGTGACAGAATGGTATCAGAGCACGCGTTCCTTATAGTACGTTGTTCACACACTTTGAGTCCTAAAGAGCATAGGATGTCCCTTAGAAGAATGTTAAGATTGCATCATGATTGCTTGCTACTTGACAAGGTGTGCATTATCTCGGCATGAGCATTTTGTTACATCGGCATGACCATGTTCACTTGCACACACGTTCATCTGTTCATTTTATTCTAAGAGTCACATCCTGCATACCCCCAGCATCATGAGAAGAGGTAGACCCCCAGTTAGCCGAGATCAATCCGAGGACAGAATAAACAGATTGGAAAGATTGGTTGAAAGTTTGGCCGATGAATTAAGGCAGGCAAGGCAGCAGAACACCGGTACTACCTCCACCCAGGCCGAGCAGACAGATGGCCGACATGCAGTTCCACCACCTCCAGTACCACAAGTGCCTCCGCAGCCAGCTTTGTATGGAGATGACACATTGACCCTGATCAGAGAATTTAAGAAGATGAAACCGCCAAAGTTCCATGGAGGTATAGAGCCGATGAAGGCAGAAGCATGGATTCTTGAGATGGAGAAGTTGTTCGAGGTTTTTCCTAGCACCGACGCTCAGAAAGTGTCATTAGCAGCATTCACTTTGGAAGACGACGCTCGAAGATGGTGGATGATGATCCGAGAAGGTAACCCAGACTTGACTTGGGCCAGATTTTTGGAGCTGTTCTATGACAAGCATTTCCCGCTCAGTGTCCGAGATCGCAAAACCACAGAATTTCAGATGTTGACCCAGGGTAGCAAAACAGTGGCGGAGTATGATCGTGCTTTCACCGAGTCGGCAAAGTATGCACCTCACATGGTCGACAACGAATACAGGAAAGCTCGCAAGTTTGAGAGTGGACTTCGATGGCCAATTCAAGACCGGGTTAATTTGCTTAACATGCCGACGTATGCTGGAGTGTTAGATAAAGCCATCCTTGCAGAAGCCAACTTGAACAGAAGTCAGAGTTTAGGGGAGAATCAGAAAAAGAGGCAGACCTATGACAATCGCCAAGACCAGCATGATGCCAAAAAGAAGACAAATGTGGACAGTTCCAACAATACGAACCAGGAAGGTGGCACCAGGCCGACATGTACAAGTTGCGGGAGGCGACATTTTGGAGTTTGTCATCGGACATCTGGAGCATGTTTTGAATGCGGTGAGATGGGTCATCATATTAAGGATTGTCCCAAGGTAAAGGCTAGAGATGATAAGAAGAGATGAGAATCCGACTTTCAGAATTATTTTGGGGACAAGGTAAGTTAAGTTTGGGGACCAAACTTCTTTAAGGAGGGTAGACTGTAATAACCCACATTCATGTCTTAGTCATGTTCGTGTACATTTGCATGATTTTGTCTTGTTAAGCTTGCATTTGTAGACTTGGACTTGTTTTTCCTAGGTAAAGGTTCTTGTCTTGTCTTGATGCTATCATGTTTTCCCTAAGTGTTGTATGCATGCTTTGTTCCTTCCTTGCCATGTTAAGCCTAGGTCATGCCAAGCCTAGGTCATGTTAAGCCTAGGTCATGCCAAGCCTAGGTCATGTTAAGCCTAGGTCATGCCAAGCCTAGGTCATGCCAAGCCTAGGTCATGTTAAGCCTAGGTCATGCCAAGCCTAGGTCATGCCAAGCCTAGGTCATGTTAAGCCTAGGTCATGCTAAGCCTAGGTCATGCCAAGCCTAGGTCATGCCAAGCCTAGGTCATGTTAAGCCTAGGTCAAGTTAAGCCTAGGTCACACCTTTGAACCTCTTACACCTTGGACCATCTTGGAACCCCTTTGGTTGACCTCCACCGTCACCTAGGCATATTGGCTGAGATGTTATCACCTAGGCGTCCGAGATCCTTAATCCTTGCACCTAGTGACCTTGTTCTGGGACTGGAATGACCTAGACCGAGGTGTGGCACAGCTTAGTCAAGTGTTGTCCTTCCTAGCCGAGGTCATTGTCATCTTAGTTGCCGAAGTCTTATTGTTAGCCAATGTCACCACTTGCCGGAGTGCCATCCCGAGTAGCTTGTTAGATACGCCTTGTCAGAACCTTGTCTTGTCAATCCATCACCTTTTTGAAGAGAACCAACCAACCGTTGCCACGTGTCCGAGCTGAGAGTTAAGTCAGCCGGCAGAGAGAGAAACCCCTCATTTGTTGTATATTGTTTTGAAGAGTAGAGAGAGAAGCTCTAGAAGAGGGAGAAGAGTTCTTGAGAGAGAGTAGATTTCCAAGCTTGATTCCTAGAGATCCAACCGTTAGATCCGCGTTCTAAGGTTAGATTCTTGATCTGCTCATGATGTTCTTTATGTTTATGTTATTGTATTGTATGATTGAAAATGATTTGTAAGCCATGCATTGCTTTGAAGTTCGATTTTAGAAAGAGAAAATGGCATTCATGTGTTCTTCAAGAAAAGTCATGTTTTGATCCGAAGGCTCATGCCTAGATCCATGTCTTTGTGTTTGTTCTTGCATGATTTTCAAAGTATGGGTACCCAGGTCCATGTTTTCGAACTCATGTCATGAAATCCCAGATCTTGTAATAACAAGTTATGATTTTAGCATTCATGTTCTTCATGTTCTTCATGCTCATGTTCTTCATGTTCTTCAAGGAGGAAACCCAGATTTCCAGGCTTCATTTCCCTAGGTGTGATCACTGACACCACTCTTGCCTAGATCACACACCTAGGCCAAGCATCGTATCTCACCTTGGCCTACCTTGTATGATCACTTGCACGTTAGTTTATCTTGCATGCACACCTAGGCTAACCACTGTACACCTAGGCCGACCATGGTACACCCATGCCGGCACCTTGTAACACCTCGGCAGACAGCTGCATACTGAAGCCTAGGTAACCACACCTCGGCCAAGAGGTGTGGGACCTCGGCCAAGACCTCCTGAGTTCACCCAGCTAGGTCGTTTTAGCCTAGATCATCTCTGTGCATCCATTCCAGGACCTGGTTGGTACCCAGCATGTTTTCCCTAGGTATTTTCAGCATGTTTTCCCTAGGTATTTTCAGCATGTTTTCCCTAGGTGTTTTCAGCATGTTTTCCCTAGGTATTTTCAGCATGTTTTCCCTAGATGTTTTCAGCATGTTTTCCCTAGATCATTTGCATTCATGTGAAGCTTGTTTTAAGAGTGCGTTCAATAGACTTTGCCACGTGTTTGTAGGACTTGGACCTTTGCCTTGATCCCGACATCCCAAGAACTAGGTGAGTGGTATTTTTAATAAAGTTATGTTATAAAGTTTTGACAAAGCCTTGCTTCGTTTTAGAAAAGTATTTGATCAAGCATGAATGATTATCTCTATTTTGTGTATCAAGTATAAGCTTTGTTTTGATGACATTCTTGGAAAGTCCTCCCATGCTAGGGGACTCTAAGCCCATGTAGCACCATGTTTGAGAGATCTCTGTCATCGACGGTCTATGAACGGATGGCCCCACCGACGGTCTATGAACGGGTGGATTTGTCTAATCGATTCCGGGTCGATTATTCCCTTGTCTTGTCCGAAATGTCATCACCCCATGTATTATGTAGATGTTATTAACATCCCAAGCAAGATTTGAAAGACCAAGATTTGATCGATGAACTTGATTCATCCCATGTTTTGAACAAGCTATGATATATGTATTGTTTTGACAAGGACCTTGGAAATCATTCATTTAACCCCTTTATTACTTATACCATTCACTGAGTATCCAAGCTCACCCTCCCTATGTATATATGTAGGTAATAAGCAAGAGGTCGGCTTCGCCAAGATGTGTGTTTTATATGCTTGTTTGGTTGGCTGTAAGGATGTCGGTAATCCTGAAGATCATGTTCCATGTTTTGTATTTCATGTGTTATATTTATGTCGGCTTGAGAAGCCCTTTGCCAAGATGTAACATGTACTTTTGTAATCAAGTTATAAGTTATGTAAAGATGTATGCCATTCCATTTGACTATGCACTGCTCTTATGGACCGCTTGTATTTTAGATTATTGCTTCCGCACTTGTGAGCCCCGTATATTGTACTCTGATTGTGTGTGAATTTAGTAAGTCGGCCTTCGGTAATCTCGGATTACTGGCCATCACGGCACCAAACTACTAGGGGCGGTTTGGGGGCGTGACAGTTTACCCACTATGCAAATAAATTCACAATAGCTAGATTGTTCTTCCATGTTAATGTTTGCATTGAACATTAATTAGTCTAAAAAAAACTTATAACTTTGAAATGTAACAAAAATTATTAATATAAGTGATGTTAGTGTTGAATATTTATTGGTTTAAGTTTCAAATATATTTGTTAATTATTGATATAATACACATGGGAAAAGATTGAAACACACAAAATAAGTTTTATAATAATACCTACAATGACATAGTAAATTATGTATTAAATTTTGATTTATTTGTAATTTAATTTTGTATGACCAAATTTTCTTACCATGTCATTGTAAAAAAATTATGAGACAAAATTATGAGACTTAAAATTCTCAATATGTAAATATAATTCGTTTACTACTATTTGATGTTCATTAAGATTGTTTATATTTAAAATTATGTCTGAATATAAGATTTATGAAGAAATTTATGGAGAAAAAGGAAATCGTGAGAAAATATGAATGAAGCTCCATTTCCCTTTCTTTACATTTTCCTCACGTTTTTATTTCTCTCAACAAATTCTTACTTAAATCTTAGATTCAAACACAATCTAAATAATAACAGCTTATAATTTTTTTTTATATGATATTGATTTAGGAAAAAAAGAAAAGAGCATCTCATTGCAAGGGGTTTCTTTCATTAGAGCTTGAACACAATGACAAAAATCTACAAATATATATAAATTTGTCTGTGCATAGTACGGGTATTATGCTAAATTCTAATCAAAATTGAAAGATTTGGTAAAAAAATATAGAGAAAGCTTCTCGTTATTTATCAAGGTAAATTCTATAAAGGTATGACTTCTCTCAAAATTTCAGTTCAATTTGATAGAGCGTTTGGACTTGGTAAACTCATTTTAGAATCGATTTTGATAATTTGAATCGTGCACTTTTTAGTAGTTTTTTAGTAGAATATTCATATAAAAAATTAAGATTATTGGACATCAGTAATCATATGTTTGAATCATATTTATTTTAAAAACATAGACGATAAATATAATTTTAAGAATAGCCATCTATTTTTGGTAATATAAATATAATTACCGATATCCGATCATCTTGATTTTTGCATGAATATTTTACTCAATGAATTCTACAAAATGAACAATTTGAATCACCGAAATCGATTTCAGAATAGGCTTACTAAACCAAAACGCTATCTTAAGTTGAGGTGCCAATTTAAGAGAAGCCAAACACATTCTATAACAGACCCCTCATAAAAGTGTGTATCATATATCTAATTATATATATATATATATATATTTTGTAGATTTTAGTTATAATTTATTGAGATGTTAGTTATGATTTATTGTAATTATTATTTTGATTATAATTGAAAAAATCTTTAGTTATGTGTTAAATAATGTTTGGTTATAACTCGTTATATTATTTTTAGTTACGACCAAATGATTTAATAATGACATTTGTGGTATCAATACTACAAATTTATAACTTAGCCACTCTTTTGAAATTCAAAAAAATAAAATAAAAATAGTTAAATATAATTTTTTATAATATTTAAAATTATCTATCAAAATACAAAATGTAGAAAATAAAAAGAGACGTTCTATTTTAATTGTTATTTATCCAAATAAAATTATAAAAAATCAAAATCCTTTGGCCTTTTTTGGAGACACCTTAAATAAGTTGTTTAGTTGTTTATTGACTTATTGGCTTATTTCTTGTTTTAAGTGTGTAACACTCAAAACATGAGACGTGGGTTGTGACGTAAACACAAGTAATTTGACACTTTTTTTGTTTTTTTGTTTTTTTGTGACGTGGGTTGTGACGTGAACACAAGTAATTTGACACACATATATATATATATATATATATATATTTTTTGTGATGTGGGTTGAACACAAGTAAGGGTGCCTGTGTTTCACATTACCGAAAAAAGTGTACTAATATTGTTTTAATGTTTCGAAGTATGGGCAAAGTAGATGTGTGTGTGTGTGAACTAGATGTGTGAGTGTGAACACGAAATACCACACTGCTCCGTAAGTGAAGGACCACACTGCTGTACGTGTGGTGTGAAGGAGCACACTACCGTAAGTCTGGGTCTCTGTTCCGTAAGTGAAGGACCACACTGCCGTAAGTGTGGTGTGAAGGACCACATTACCGGAAGTGATGGTGGCATGTGTAGCAACGTTTCATCATTCCCATTTGGGTATGCCGCACCTGTTTGGACCACCGATTCACATTCGAATCTTCATCCCAAAACGGTAACCACATCTTCATTCTGCACTTGTGTCCATGAGTTCATGTGATGCTATGGTGTGAAGGATCGCACTACCGGAAGTGATGGCATGAGATAGTGGTCTGGGTCTCTGTTCCGTAGGCCACCATGATGTGAACGTGCAATGTGGCATCCAAATGTGTCGACTGCACTACCGGAAGTGATAGTAACGTAGCATCGTTCGAAAACGAATCACACGAACAAACAATTGAAAATGGTGATGAACATCAACTAGACTGTCATTTTCTTAAAATTCGGATGTAAACGTATGACGTACGAGATCATTGTGGGCTCTTGTGACGTATGTGACAACTGTTGGTGCCGTCCAACAATAGCCAAAACCTAATTTCATATTCCAAAAGAAGACCCACTACTTTCCCACTCCCTATAATTATGGGATTCGACTACCAAACATGGCATCCACGTATCCCTCAATATCTGTTACTCCTACAATACCATCAATTGATTAACAAAAAGGACAAATTCGTCCAGCAAACAATCCAAAAAATTCAAAAAGGGACTTGGCTGACTAAAAGAACACAGCAGTAGGACTTGCCAATCTAATAGAAAAAACGTGGGACCATATAGTGCAACAGGTTGTGAAATGGGACTTTCTGATAATTTTTCCTCATTTTAAGCTTAGTTGCTTAGGGAACATCAATTGTATACTAAGTTTGAAAAGTGTGAATTTTGACTTTTCGAGGTGAAATTATTAGGTCATGTTGTTTCCAGAGATGAGGTCACTGTGGATTCTTCAAAAATAAAGGCTGTGCAGAATTGGGAGCAACCTAAGAACGCCTTAGAGATTCGTAGTTTTTTGGGTCTCGCTAGCTATTATCGGCGGTTTGTGAAGGACTTTTCTACCCTAGCATCTCTACTAACTAAGTTAACTAGAAAAGGGGTGAAGTTCATTTAGAGTGAGTCATGTGAGAAATCTTTCCTAGAGTTGAAGTCTAGGCTGACTATTGCTCTTATTTTTGATTATTTCGAAGAGAGGGTTGGGTTACAACATCTATTTTGATGCTTCTAGAGAAGGTTCAGGGTGTGTCTTAATGCAAGAGGGTAAAGTTATGGCATACGGTTCGTGTCAGTTAAAGACTCATGAGAAAAATTACCCAACTCACGACTTAGAGTTAGCAGCAGTTATCTTTGCACTAAAACTTTAGAGGCACTACCTGTACGGGAAGAAGTTTGGTGTGTTCTCGGGTCATAAAAGCCTTAAGTACCTATTCTCTCAAAAAGATTTGAACCTACACAGAGTAAATGGATAGAATTTTTAGAAGATTATGATTTTGAATTGCACTACCATCCGACAAAGGCCAATGCAATGACCGATGCCTTAAATAGGAAATCCATGAATACCATTGCTAGTCTTGCCATTAGAGAGTAGGAAATGTTGGATGACCTGGGTGAATTTGACTTGGACCTTGGCGAGTCTCCTGAGCATCCCACATTGTTTACAGTCTTAGCACAACCAACACTTGTCACATAGGTTATAGAAGCTCAACTGTCACGACCCGCTCCCCGTACCCAAGGGTTAAGCATCGTGATGGTCAGTAACTGAAGTTACCTCCGGCCAATTCTTGAACAAATTAATAAACGCGAGTGGAAATAATATTTAAATGAGGGTACCAAAATAATCATCGGAGCTTCTATTTTTATTACAAAATTTATTGACCAAAAAAGTTAATATTTACATATAAAAATATCATAAAAGTGCTATGTGTGTCTATTCCGCAACCCTGCATCTAAGATTTTCCAAAAGCTATTTCTGAATTGCATTGTTTCCTGAAAATTGGTAAACAGCTATAAGCACATGGCAGAGTGAGAAATATTATAGAGTGAGAAATATTATGCCAAGAGTAAAAGGGACACAAAATAACCATAGATAATTCTGTAACTAAAATAATTAAAATCACTTAGTTTGAACAAATAATCATTTAAGTAGCAAAATTGAGATTATGTAAATAAATAATCGTAACCACGGTACCGAACAAAACAGAACAGAGGTTGCAGGGGTGACAATCAGAATAGAGATACGAATTCAAGAGGTGGCTCGTGCGAATTATAGAGGTGGCTCCCACAATAGTGTAGCACTTATCTCCGCACAGCACTTTGCTCTGCACAAAACAGAGGTCAATAGATCCATGACAATAGATGGCCACAAGGTGACCAAACAGAAGCCGATGGTTATTTAAGTATCCAAAGGCGTGGGACTCCCGTGGTGGTACTTACAAAACATAATTGTTTATAAGGTTATAGTCAAATATTCCTTAAAAGTTAAACAAACATATCCGTGAGTTTCATTTTAAGCAAATAGGGTTTAGAAAATAACATTCGTAATTGAAATATTAATATAATTTACAAAATATAACTTATATAAAATAAATTATGGTAAGTCAAAACATACGTAAAGTATATTATGGTAACTCAAGGTATAATATAACTCACCTTAACTTTAATTCCAACTTTTATCTTTCGCTCATTGTGACTTAGTAGATACTTCAAACTAAACTCAAAGTTTTATATATAAAACTAAACACTTAGAGGCAGAGAGAGAGAGAGAGACTAACAGTGTTAATGGGACATGATGTTTATCCTCATATATATAGGTGACAAGGCGTAGGCAGCAAGCGACTTGGGGGCCACGCATCATAGCTGTACCGAAAATGTTATATTTCAGTGTATTTTGATTCAGGAAAAATATAGAGAAAAATATAATAAAAATACCATAATACTCGGAAAATAATATCGAATAATAATACAAAGTTAAATTTTTTTTTTTGAAATCATTTATAATTAAATAATACTAATATAAAATTTAAAGGACTATTTAAATTTTTGAGTTATTACATCAACGGGGTGATTTGGAAGTAAAGGTAATCCGAGGGAAAATCTCTCTAGGGAAGGAGGAGAAAGGTTTGAGAGTGCATTCTAATTCGAGTGTTTGGTATTTAGACCGTCTTTTTATACCAGAATCCTATAGGGATGAAGTTCTTCAAGAATTCCATCATTCACGCCTTGCGGTGTATCCAGGAGGCACAAAAATGTATCGTGATCTTAGTCATCAATTTTGGTGGAGGCGTATGAAGCGAGATGTAGCCTTGTTTGTGTCCAAGTGTATAACTTGCCAACACGTCAAAGCAAAACACCAAAAGCTAGCCGGGTTGTTACAACCCTTAACTATAGCTGAGTGGAAGGGAGAACACATCACTATGAATTTTGTTTCAGGTCTTATTAGAACACAGAGGGGTAATGATGCAGTTTGGGTCATTGTGGACCGACTAACTAAGTAGGCCTATTTTCTTGCTATGGGTATGGGGGATTTGATTGAGTATGTAGTTGAGCTTTATATTAGAGAGATCGTCTGACTTCACAGGGTTCCAGTGAGCATCGTCTCGAATAGAGACCTTCGTTTTACCGCTCAGTCATGGTTGTGTTTACAAAGTGTTATGGGCACTTTCAATTGACTTTTAGCATCGCTTATCACCCTCAAATTGACAGGCAGTTGGAACACATTATCCAAATTCTAGAAAACATGTTGAGAGCTTGTGTATTAGACTTCAAGGGATCTTGAGAGAGACATCTGCCTTTAGCGGAATTTGCCTACTTTAGATACCCCATTTTTGACCAGTCGTAAGACTTGGGCGCTCTTTCTTGGATACCCAATGATGAAAACGAGATGTGTTAGACCTATAAGCCCTTCACAAAGAAGTCTAAGATGCAAGCCTTAAACCATCCCAACACCTGTTTTGGCCAAAATGCCTTTCAACCAAATGAGGCTCTATTTCAAAACAAATTTAGTTGTGTAGTTCCAAACATTACCAATATGTCCTGAGGCTCATCTTTTCAAAATCAAAATATTATATTCTTTCAAAACAAACAGAGCAACGGATGCAGTGCAAGTAAACAGAAATGGTGAAATCCTTTGAAATACATATTTCTCCTCTCAATTCAAGGCTACCTTACCTTGTTGATTCAATGATGTACTTTCGAGCTAGCCGGACAATAAGTGGTGGTCGGATAGGAATGCATTCAGCCGAACACCAAAGGGAATAGCAGACTGAATTGTCCAGGTATAGAGCATTTTCAAGGATTTCAACTTGTTCAAAACACTTTGCATAAATATCTCAGATATTTATGCCTTGGGCTCTATAAATAGAGCTTGGCAGCCTCTATCTAAGGGTTGGGAAATTTTTCCTATGGGATATACAAACATATTGACCTCTTTTTCGCTCTCTCTCTCTTTGCTACCTACCACCTTCAACTTACAACAACCAAACTCCATTGAAGCTTGATCTTAAGCTCGTAGCTGAGGTACTTGGACATCTTAGAACACATTTAAAAGAACTTGAGGGAACCTAAAAAGAGTTTGTAGAACAAAAGGGATTTACCCTCTTTAAGAGGTGATATTTTCATACTTTTCATCACTTTTCTCCCAATCCCTCTTCATTTCTGGTCTTAGTTTCATTATGTAATTGTTGTAGATATGTAGCAGGTTCTCATGGATGTGGAGGGAGTAGAATTTAGCCATCCATCTATTGAGTTGATAGTCTTTTCCTTCTTTTCTTGCTTTCCTTAGTTATAATCTCTTCTTATTGCTTATCTTGGATCTTTGTGGATATGTTTGGGAGTAGAAATTAGCTATGCATTCACAAGTTTAATATGTAGAATAGTTTTTCTTATTGTTATGCACTTTTTCTTCATATATCCTTTCCTCTAAGTATCTTGATCCATGTGTCTCAACTTTTTACTCAAAGTCAATGAGTACTAGGGGTTGTTTCATAGGATTTCTTGGATGATTCATAGGATTTGATGTTGAAAAGGTTGTGTTATCCCCCTTTCATTGAATATTTTGGAACTAAAACAAGAGCTTTTGGGTCAAAGGGTATTGAAACCTCCATTCTCAATCATTTGTGAACATAGAAATGGGTGGAAGCATCCTTGTTCCATGAACAAAAGATGAGTTTTCAATGACTTTGATGAATCCCTTATTTTAAAAGCAAAGCTTCCATTAAGAAATGATTTGCATTAATCTATTCTCTCCAATTAACAACATGGATTTGGGTATTGATTTTCCATTATTCACAAAGAGATGGTGTATGTTCCCGTCCATTTCTTAGGCTTGAATTTGTTCTTGTCTTGATCCATTTAATTTATTACAAAATATCTGTTGTGTATTTTTGTTATGCTATTATTAATGGTTGGGGCCCATCTACCTCTTCCCTAAGTGATTTCTGTGAGCACAGGAGATAGAAGGGATGAGCACCCATAAAAAGATATCTTTTGGCCTCTGTTTTGGAATTTCTACATTAACCTAAGTCTTGACCAGAAGAAGAATTCAACTGACCTATTTTGTGTCTGGCCAGATAATGCTCCTAAGAATAGAGCAAATAGTTTATGGGAAGTGCTTTCCTGAGTGGTTCTGGAGCTTATAGATGGTTTATTAACTTTATTTAGTATGATTTGTTAGGTTCAACAGTAGTTTGGCTGGATTGGAAAGTGCTTTCCTGAGTGGTTCTGGAGCTTATAGATGGTTTATTAACTTTATTTAGTTTGATTTGTTAGGTTCAACAGTAGTTTGGCTGGATTGATTCAATGTTGTAATAATTTCTCTAATCCCCTTTATTTTCTATTATTATTTATTTAGAGTGTTGTAATAATCTCTCTCTCTTTCTCTCCCCTCATTTCTTATTCAAATTGTTGTAATAATTTTCCAATCCCACATCTTTCTAACCCTTTTATTTACAAGCTTTTTATATAGCATCCCGTCTTATTTACACGCCCATGTATTGTAACCATTTTTTTATGCATTTGGGTCCAGCTCATTTGTACTTGTGGAATTTATCATTTCTAAATTGAATATGTGTTATGTGCGCCATCGCATGCCATGAGATGATATCTATGCCATATCTTAGTATCCAGACCTATAGATGCATGTCATGTATTTGTTGCATTAGTTACTTGTACATAGGATCACGCATATATACTAAACTATTCTTTCAGCTCATCCCAGAGTAGTAGGTGAGCATTTATTTGCTTTAGCATATTGTGTGTATAAGTCCTCTATCATATTCATTGCTATACCTTGAGGCTAAATTTTTAATTGAATTATCTGCATGAATGCCAGTGTATGGAGGTTGTGTTACTTGTATGGAATGTAATTGATTCTTATGCTTTTGAGTTTGTACAAAAAGGCTTTTCAAAAATGCATAAAATCAAAACATAAGCAAAATTAGTGAAACAGTCAATATTTGATTGCTTCAAATACTAATGTTAGTACTAATAATAACCGGAACATGAATATATGTTGATTATAAAAACCATATTATGACTTAGTAGAGGCCGATCTTTTGATCGGGTGAGCAAGGGTGCTCAATTAATGACCTTCCCCCATCATACCTAAGTTTCCAAGCCTAGACAATTTGGTTATGATGAACAGTGGCCTTTGGCATGAGTCACGGGATTCCTAATTTCTCCAAAAGATTAGGTGGCGACTCTGAAATCTATTGATGTAGTTTGTTTCTGGCAAATATTTTGTAATAAAATGGATTTTCTACAAAAGTTTCCAGATCTGGACTCTTATTTTATATTTGACATTGCACTAGTGATATCAGATTAGAGATTGGAAGTCTGAATTGTGGGGCACGCTTGGTAACCCCAAAGACATGCCACACATACAATAATAGTTATTAAGCTAGTGTCGTGATGGTGCCTTTTAAAGCCCTATATGGGCATCTATATAGATCACCAGTGTGTTGGACTGAGGTGGGGGACTCACCCATGCTTGGACTTGAGTTAGTTCGTGAGACCACCAAGAAAGTGGCTCTCATACGGAAGATATTGATCATGGCTCAAAGCCGATAGAAGAGTTATGCCGACCGAAGGAGAAGACCTCTATCTTTCGAAGTTGGTGACCTATGTGTTTCTAAAAATATCACTGATGAAGGGTTGATGAGATTTGGACAAAGCAAGAAATTGTCACCTAGATTCATTGGTCCTTTTCATATTTTAGAATGGGTGAGAGCAATAGCCTATCGCTTTGCACTACCACAACAACTTTTTCAAGTATACGATGCATTTCATGTTTTTGTGTTCCGTAAGTATGAACCCGATCCTTCTCATGTCTTAGATTGGACAAGTTTAGAGGTAGACAACAACGCCTCATATGAGGAAAGACCTGTGAAAATCTTATACTTCCGAGAGCAAGTCTTGAGGGGCAAAACCATCCATTTAGTTAAAGTGTTATAGCATCATCATGGGGTAGAAAAGGTTACTTAGGAACAAGAAGCTGAGGTCCATGAGAAATACCTAAATTTGTTTATTGATGTGTAATCTATTATTTTGTTGTTTTCTTTAAGACTATGTATCTTGGCATATGGAAAAGTGTAATGAGATAGTAATATATATTCTTCATCTTTTAGGTTTATAGGTCCTCATTCGAATTGTGGTTTGATTTTGTTCCTAGTGGATGAAGTCATGATGGTTGTGGTTATTTTTAGTATGGTGTTGAACATCATTGGGTTGTTAGGTTTTGTTATTAATAGAAATCATGAAATTTCTGGACGAAATTTCCTTAAGGGGGGAAGATTATAACATTCTGTCGCTCGAGTGGTGATTCGAGGCTCCCAATATCTTGCCTGTTTACAGGTGAGACTTCTCGAGTAGTTAAGTCTTCACTCGAACGTAAATGTGAGACTCCTAGTACTTTCACTATAGACTTACAAAACTTCTGGGACATTGTATTTACTGCTAGAGCAGTGAAGTGTTTCATTCGAGCGGTATATTTGAAATCTTTTCATCGCTCGAGTAATGGAATGGTCGCTCGAGCGGTCTGTTCGTGATCAGACATTTTATGACCCACTTTTTGACTAATTTCTCTCACTTTTTCCATCTTTTCTTCTTCTCACTCCTCTATTCCAAAAACGCTAGTATCAAAACACTAGATTTTTTCTATTTATAGCAAGAATCCATCATTGTTCCTTCATTAACAGTGTTAATCTTGTTGAAAGCTACACTTTGAACCGATTGGATGGTGTTATCTTGGAAGTTCCTTCATTGGGTTTTCATTTGTCCACACACGAACTTGAGGTATGAATATCTTTAACCTTGTATATCTATGTTTTGGTTTGATTATGTGTTAATTTCATAATATGTGTGTGATTTGGGTTGGGTGATTAGTATATGGACATTAATGGTGATAGAGGGTTCTTGCCTCAAAAACTTTGGAATGATTGGTTATTTCTTGATGAAAAACAATGTATACACCATGAATTTTGGAAAACAAAAAAATAGAAGGAAAAGCCTCAATCGCTTGTGAAATGATAATTATTGTTAATGGGTTTTAGTTGGTAAATAGATGGGAACCCAGGAAGAATTGGGTATGTGTTAAGACATCTTGTGTTGAGTTAAAATTTGAGTTTTTGAGTAATTGTTTGATGTGTGTTATGGTATTACCGTGTGGGGAAATTGAGGTGCCCGCTTGCCCGATTGTGCGAGGACAATAAATGTGAGAATGTTTAAGGTGTTCATGTGCCTGATCGTATGAGGACGATAAATGTAGAAGGTTTGAGGTGCCCACAAGCCATTAGTGTAAGGACGGAAAAATGTGGAAAGTAATTGAAATGATATGAAATGAAATATGAGATTGTGGAACTAGTGTTCATGGATAAGAAACATGGGTTATGCATAATTTAAATCAAATGTATATATGCTAGGTTAAATATATTCTTTGCTAGGCAATTGTTTCCGATCTAACAAATTTTCAAGACTTAGTGAGCAGCAACCACCCCAATGAAGTGGAAGTAGAAGTGGATCAACTTTTGTTAGAACCAAGAATACTTGAATATGTGATAAGATAGTCGGAGCTTTGTTTTGTTTTGGGACTAATAGTCTTTTTTGTTCAATGAAGGCCTTGCCTCAAAGATTGTAAGCCCGTAGGGCATTTGTTAAGATTTTCTCTAGCTTCTTGAATTGTGAAAGTTCAATATGTATTTTGTAACTCTCAACTTATAGTTCAATGAGAAAGAGAACCTTTGGGACTAATCATGTTATTGTGGTTTGCTATTATATATATATATATATATATGTCATGCTAGACATTGTTTTGTTTTAAATAGTTTTGGAGGTGTTACAATGGACTCCTACCAAGTTTCTATTCATATATAAAAATATATTAGTAATCACAAATAGTATTTATGTATATATATATATATATGTGTGTGTGTGTGTGTATAAATCTATGAGTTTTTTAGAGTTATTTGCATTCAGTGATCATAGATTTGAGATTTACGACATCTTGATTTGGTGTTGAGGAACCCATTCAAAACTTCTATGAAGAGCATCAAGATAAAGATCAACTATCCAAGTGATCATAGATTTATTTATTAGTAATTATTGGGTCATGTATCTAACTCTGATCTATTGTTGGATTTTAACACATTGCTTTGTATTTAAAAAAAAAATGTAATAAATTTTTAAATGGATTCTTTAGGGTTTGAAATGTAATTTTTTTTTTTTTTTTTTGGCTCTGATAAGTTCAAAATGGCTTTGAGATGTTGTTGTTGTTGTTGTTGTTGATGATGATGATGATTATAACAGATAAATTTTCAATAGAAATTTTTTCAACAGATAAATTGTGAATGGTGAGTGATTTAATGGTTGATTTTACTTTGTTTTCGTAGAAAGAACCAAAGGAAGAGAGTGATGATATGAGATTCTCTTTATTTGATTAGGAGCAATGTGCGTTTTGGTATTCCTCTAGATAATTAAGAATTATGTGAGTGTTTACCAGTTGATACCCCTCAGGATGGTTTATCAGATGTTTTTGAAGAAAAAGTTAGGGTTAGCGATCAGGTCGAGCATGAAAATGAGTTTTCTTAGTTAAAAATTGGTGCTTCAATGGTATTTGAATTTGTGGAACTAGATCTGTAACTATGAGAGATCTAAAGTGATGATGAAAATGAATAGATAAAAGGTAGATCTGTTTGAAAAAAAATTAGAAGATATGAGATTCTCTTTGTTTGATTAGGAGATTTTTTGTTTTTTATTTTTTTTGATTTTGTTTTTGTGTTGAACATATAACTTTTTTTTGTAGTTTGTTGTTACAGCTAAAAATTATATAAATAAAATTTGAGATCTGTTCAAAATAAATTGGTCTAAAAAATGCAACAAATTAGAAAAATGACTTTAGCATATAAGACTTTTAAATAAATAGGGTTTGATTGAAGAGATAAATTTCAACATATATGTGACGTCCCAAATTTTTTTGAAACGTCATAAGATTTAAATAACAATAACTTACTAGATAAAATTTTAACTACTAGTTAGGAACTTTTAAGTTCTTACAAAGGCAAAGTCCAACGACAAAATAAAACTACAAGTTCACACACAACGTCACAACATAGTTTAATCCTAATACATGGGATAACAGGATTTTATTTTGACAAAATCTTGACTCTAAGTCAGCCAAGGTTCGATATTGGCAGCAGCTCCAATTTCAGCCTCAGTCCCTTCTTCAACATAATCTGGCATGAAACGCCAGGGCAACAAAATATATGCCATGAGTTTTGCAACACAGTAAGAAAACGTAACCAACCTACCATTCTTTTTAAGAGACAAATAATAATATTCTAAACATGAGATAACAATATAATTATACACAGAAATTACAACCTTTAGAATAGTTTCAGTAATTTTAATAAATTAGGTGACACTCGAAATCTCACCAAAGAGATTTAACTTACCAACCACTAAGCATGGCAAAGGTTAATTTGAAACCCTCCCTTGGTCAAATATTTAAGTGTTACCAACTGTAACTACCAGGGATGCCCACATCCGGAGTTATATACCCAAGTAGTGGCATCCGTGGTCTGCCCCAAGGAAACGGTCGGGTAAGTAACCTCCTTGTGTGCCACCTGCACATCCACTCTTAAATTTCTGGATAAACTAGACATCATTATCAACAACTTTGTAGAAGAAATCATCTCAAAATTCTGAGTATAAAATTATCTAAAAATTCGGGTAACATGCTGGCAGATTCAAAACAGATTATTCTCAACACAGTTCAGATTTGGTTAAAAATTTGTATAAATTCGTAGAAAGCTCGAAAATTGTTTCCAAAAATTTCTAGATAAACTAGACATCATTATCAACAACTTTGTAGAAGAAATCATCTCAAAATTTTGAGTATAAAATTATCTAAAAATTTGGATAACATGCTGGCAGATTCAAGACAGATTATTCTCAACACAGTTTCAGATTTAGTTAAAAATTTGTATAAATTCATAGAAAGTTCGAAAATTGTTTCCAAACATTTCTGGATAAACTAGACATCATTATCAACAACTTTGTAGAAGAAATCATCTCGAAATTTTGAGTATAAAATTATCTAAAAATTCGGGTAACATGCTGGCAGATTCAAGACAGATTATTCTCAACACAGTTTCAGATTTAGTTAAAAATTTGTATAAATTCGTAGAAAGCTCGAAAATTGTTTCCAAAAATTTATGAGTAAACTAGACATCATTATCAACAACTTTGTAGAAGAAATCATCTCAAAATTCTGAGTATAAAATTATCTAAAAATTCGGGTAACATGCTGGCAGATTCAGATTTAGTTAAAAATTTGTATAAATTCGTAGAAAGCTTGAAAATTGTTTCCAAAAATTTCTGGATGAACTAGACATCATTATCAACAACTTTGTAGAATAAATCATCTCAAAATTCTGAGTATAAAATTATCTAAAAATTCGGGTAACATACTGGCAGATTCAAGACAGATTATTCTCAACACAGTTCAGATTTAGTTAAAAATTTGTATAAATTCGTAGAAAGCTCGAAAATTGTTTCCAAAAATTTCTGGATAAACTAGATATCATTATCAACAACTTTGTAGAAGAAATCATCTCGAAATTTTGAGTGTAAAATTATCTAAAAATTCGAATAACATGCTGGCAGATTCAAAACAGATTATTTTGATCACAAAATTCCTACACATATATATAAAATTGCTATTTATGAGTAGTCATTTTAATCACAAGGAAGTAATCTGAAAATTTTACTAATAAAAAGAAATGAGAGGGTTGAGAGGGTTTCTTACTTAGTAATAGGGTGACAAAATGGTTGAGAATTTTGGCTTCCTTAATCTCCTACTCTTCTTCCTCTCCTATCACTAAGCTTGGTTGCTTTGGGGATTTCTCTCTCTTTTTTTTTTTTTTTTTCTCACCGAATGTTTGCATGCACAAGGAAGGCTTGCATGCATATATATATATATATATATAAAATGCTAGTTGAAGACATCTCTCTCTCCCTCTCATTCTTTCCATTATTTTATTTTCTCAAAAAAATTCCATTCCCTTTCTCCAATATCTAAGAGCAAGCTTTCCCTAAATTTTATAAGCTTTCCCTAAATTTTATGGCTATCCTAAATTCTAAAAGATGGTGGGTTTGGTAGGAGCTGTGGGTTGTTTGCCCACGGTTTGTTTGTTTGTATTTTTTTTTTTTTTTTTTTTTTGTGTGAGTTTCTGAAAATTGACACACTAAGATTTTTAACTAAGGTATTTAGTAAGAATAGTTATTATATTGAATCCTAATTAAAATAATTTATAAACAACAAATATTGAACACCCACAAAATTATTATTCTTAATAATGTCTTGCTAGTGATTGAATTGAGTCAATTTAAAACTAACTTTTACACTAATATATAATTCATTCTTTAAAGAATAATTAAAAGATGGGTTTTCACAATCTACCCTCCTAAAAGAAAATTTCGTCCTCGAAATTAATTCGTACCTTTAGACTCGAAAAGTTGAGGGTAATTGACACGTATCATATCTTCTCGCTCCTACGTTGACTCTTCCGTCCCACGATGTCTCCAGAGAACTCGAACCAATGGTATAGTTTTACCGCGTAATTTCTTCTCACGACGATCTAAAATCTTGACAGGCTTTTCTTCAAATGTCACGTCTTCATCAAGATTAATTTCCTCCCAATTGATGATGTGAGAAGGGTGTGGCTCGTATTTCCGTAGCATAGAGACGTGGAAAACATTATGTACTCCAGCCAGTTGAGGCGGTAGAGCCAAACGGTACACCACTTCTCCTATTTTGTCCAAAATTTCGAAAGGTCCAATGAAGCGAGGTGACAACTTTCCCTTCTTTCCAAAACGAACAACTCCTCGACGAGGCTGTATTTTCAGAAACACATGATCTCCAACTTTAAATGCTAAAGGTCTTCTCCTTTGATCTGCATAGCTTTTCTGCCTACTCTGAGCGGTCTCAAGCCTTTGCCTAATTAGTTTCACCTTCTCGGTAGTTTCTTGAACTAACTCTGGACCTAAAAGAGGTGCTTCTCCAACTTCTGTCCAACATATTGGTGATCGGCAAGGCCGTCCGTACAAAGCTTCATACGATGCCATACCAATACTTGCTTGAAAACTGTTATTGTAAGAGAATTCGACTAGTGGTAAATATTTCTCCCAACTACCTTTAAAGTCCATCACACAAGCTCGAAGCATGTCTTCTAAAGTCTGAATTGTTCTTTCCGATTGACCGTCAGTTTGAGGGTGAAAAGCTGTACTAAAACACAACTCTGTACCCAAGGCCTTTTGCAGACTTTGCCAGAACTGTGACGTAAAACGAGAATCACGATCTGACACTATTGAGACTGGTACTCCGTGCAATCTAATGATTTCTCGAATAAATAATCGACTTAAAGATTCGAGTGTGCCTACTGGTCCTATTGGTAGGAAATGTGCCGTCTTAGTTAATCGATCAACCACCACCCAAATGGCATCATGGCCTTGCAGCGACCGGGGTAATCCTGTTACAAAATCCATTGTTTTGTGTTCCCATTTCCACTTAGGTATTGGTAAAGGTTGGAGTTTCCCTGCCAGCTTTTGATGTTCTGCCTTCACTTGCTGACACGTCAAACACTTAGATACGAATTAAGCAACATCTTTCTTCATTCCACTCCACCAATACTGTCGCTTAAGATCCTGGTACATCTTATTTCCTCCCGGATGAACCGTAAAAATCGAATGGTGAAATTCTTTAAGTACTTCCTCTCTTAATTGTTCGATGTTTGGCACAAAAATTCTACCTAAATACCTTAAACTACCATCTTGATGGAGTGTCCAATCCGGTGAAGATTCCTCGATCACTAATCGGGCCTTAATGAAGTCGGTCTCCTGATCAAATCTTTGGGCTTCCAACACTTTGGTAAGAAGTTGGGGTGTTGTAACTATTGTAAATAACCTACCCTTCCCATTCTGAGTCTCTGGTTGTAACTTAAACCCATTCACAGTGCTTACCATTTCCCATTCTTTAATTGATATGTTGGCTACAATCTCCCTTGTCTTTCGACTTAGTGCATCTGCTACAACATTAGCCTTTCTGGGATGATAAGACAAGGTAAATTGGCAATCTTCAAGGTACTCTATCCAGCGTCTCTGCCTCATGTTCAAATCTCTTTGTGTGAACAAGTACTTCAAGCTTTTGTGATCGGTAAATATCTCAAATTTTTTGCCATAAAGGTAATGTCGCCAAGTCTTAAGTGCATAGACCACAGCTGCCAACTCCAGATCGTGAGTAGGATAATTTTTCTCATGATTCTTCAATTGTCTTGATCCGTAAGCCACTACCTTCCCGTTTTGCATTAACACACTACCTAACCCTTCTTTAGAGGCATCATAGCAAATAGTGTACCCAATGTCACGTTCGGCTATGATTAATATTGGAGCACTTGTCAGTCTCTTCTTGAGTTCTTAAAATGACTGCTCACACACTTCGTTCCATTCAAACTTTACTCCTTTTTGCGTTAGGCATGTCATTGGCTTGGCTAATTTGGAGAAATCCTGAATGAATCTCCTATAATAACCTGCTAATCCCAAGAAACTACGAATCTCAAACGTATTCTTAGGTTGTTTCCACCCCATTACTGCTTCTACTTTAGCAGGATCCACTGATATCCTTGATTCAGACACAACATGACCTAAGAACTTTACTTCCTTCAACCAAAATTCACATTTGCTAGCTTTAGCATACAATTGGTTTTCTCTTAGAATTGGCAAAACGGTTCTCAGATGTTGCTCGTGGTCTTCCTCCGATCGTGAGTATATCAAAATATCATCAATGAATACTACCACAAATTGGTCTAAATAGGGGGTAAAAATTTTGTTCATTAAACTCATGAATACCCCAGGAGCATTCGTCAAACCAAATGGCATTACCACAAACTCATAGTGGCCATAACGGGTTCAAAATGCAGTTTTGGGTATATCTTCTCCTCTAACACGAAGTTGGTGGTATCCCGACCTAAGGTCAATTTTGGAAAAACATTTTGAACCTCTTAATTGATCAAACAAGTCATCAATTCTGGGTAAGGGATATCGATTTTTAATGGTGGCTCGATTTAGTTGTCGATAATCGATGCACAATCTTAAGGTCCCATCCTTCTTCTTTGCGAATAATGCTGGCGCTCCCCAAGGAGACGTACTTGGTCTGATGAACTTTTTATTCAACAGTTCTTGCAACTGCTCCTTCAATTCTCGAAGTTCAGCTGGCGCCATACGATGTGGTGCTATTGAAATCGGCGAAGTCCCAGGTTGAAGCTCAATCGTGAAATCTACGTCTCGTTTTGGGGGTATTCCCGGCAATTCATCAGGGAAAACGTCAACGTACTCGCACACCACATGGGGTAATCCTGGATCCTCTCGATTTTTGTCTTCCAAAATTAGGCTCGCCAACCATCCGGTTAGTTGATCATGCCATCGCAACTTGCGACACGTTGGAGTTAGAGAATCTTGTCTATCCCCTTTAAATTGAACTTTCGTGCCGTTAAGGGAGGATGCTGTCACTGTCTTACAGTAACAATCAATAATGGCTCGATGAACTGACAACCAGTCCATTCTTAGGATGACGTCAATATCCGACATATCCATAACTCTTAGATCACAGATCAAATGTGAACCGGAGATTTCTAGCTCGCAAGATTTACATACTAGATTTACTTGGGTTTGACCTCCTAAGGGTGAAGCGACACTCATAGCTATCTCTAACGCTTCTGGTTCTAAACCCAAACTTGTCACACATGCAGTGGATATAAAAGAATGCAAAGCTCCAGAATCAAATAATACTTTAACCCACGAATTCATAAGGATTAACATACCTTGAATTACTGATGGGTTATCAACATTTTCTTCTTCTTTGAGAGCATACATTCTCCCTACTGCTTGTTGGTTAGTCTCTCCTGGTTTGTTCCCATTTCCAACTCCTTGTGGTTGTGTTCTTGGTCGGCCTGCATTCCTAGAGGCTTGTGGCTGCCCCTTGTTGGTCTGAGTATTTTGAGTAGGCTTAGAACTTTGCCCAGGTTGGTATTTGTTGTATTGTTGTGCCCCTCGCTGATCCATTAAATACTCCCCACCTTGAGGACACTCACTTCGACGATGCCCCTGTTGACCACACCTGAAACATCTTCCCTTCCACTCATTTACAAAGTTTCCTCCCTGCTGGTTTCCTCGATTCTGCCTTTCTTGCTGCTACATCCTTCCGGTATAAGGTGCTGGCGCAGGATGGTTTCTGGTGTTGCGGACTGGGTCTCCTCCGCATGGTTAGTTGTTGTTCCTTGATCACTGATTTCGAATGCGTTTGGAATCTGCTAACTCTCGTTCCACAATTAAAGCTCGATCCACCATTTGGGCATAGGTGGAGAGTTGTACTGCGATCAATCTTCCTCTAATGTCTGTGTCCAAACCCCATTCAAATCGCCTAACCTTATCCTCTTCATTTGCTACTATGGCTGAAGCATACCATGAAAGAGCTTCAAAACGGTTCGCATATTGAGCGACTGACATTTTTCCTTGTTTCAGTTGAAAGAACTCTTGAATCATTTCTTGTCTTAGCGAGTTAGGAAAATACTTTTCCATGAACAGGTCTTCGAACTGTCTCCAAGTTAATGTCTCTACTTGTCGAGTACTTTTGATCATTTCCCACCAATGATCTGCTTCCCCTTCCATTTGAAATGCCACCATGGTCACTCTATCTTGTTCATTTCGGATGTCGGAAGTATCTAGCAACTTCTTAATTTGTCTTAACCAAGCTTCAGCTTCATGGGGGTTTGATCCACCAAGGAATTTGTGGGGACGTAGCTTTTCAAATTTTGCTATCATCTCCGATTTGTTTTGATCTTGGTTTCGGGGTGGTATATTGCCTACCCTATCAGCAATCGCGCGTATAATTCGAGCGATAACGCCATCAGGCACTCCATCGCCATTACCGTTGTTATTATTTCTTGTTCATCCAGCCATTCTGCATGATGGGATTTTCTTGTGATTTATTCACTTATTTATTATCAGTATTATTATTATACTTATGTGCAAGGACAGTTAAAAAAACGACTTCATTAATTAGATTAGATAAGCTACAATTAACAAAATACAAATAGAACAAAGGAAAAGATTAAATAACAAACTACGGGCAAGAGATAGCCCCTACAATCTGAGTTAATTCCCACACTCACAATTCTAAACTAGGCAATTTTTACATGTGAGCATACAAAACAATCTGTTAGCCTAGCTTATAGTTCCCTTAAGACCCCTTAAAATAGCCAAGGAAAGTCTCTCCACACCAGGGCTTCCGGCTCCCATGTGGCTTGGAAAAGTCCCATGAATCGCCATAGCACCCTTACGAAGATAGCAGTTTCGCACACACGATGCCCTAGCAGCGCACCGGCTCCTCCCGATAGGTCCTCCAGTCTCTGAAGTCCACTGACCCATCTCTCCTCACAATTCTGCTTGGGTCGGGCATGATATACTGAAGGCTCCAAAAGTCAAAAAGGTCGCCCACTCTTTCAGTGAAACTGTCCGGAAAGGGGCCTAGTTGATATACCCAGGGAGTCTCTTGTCTTAGAATCTGGATAGGTCCGATATAGGTGCCCACCCAACTCTCATTTTTCCAAGCACAACCTCCGAGGGGATAAAGTCAGACATATACAAGAGAGCCAATCTGCAACCTGTTTTGCACATCCCAACCCTCAAATGTGGCTCCTATATCTCCAGGGTTCCCCTCGGTATTACCTTCCATAGACTCATCCTCAGTGTCTGACTCAATCACAATAACCTCCGGGGGGTTGTATATTGGTACAACTTCTTCAACTTTTTCAGACTCAGGTTCAGGGTCAAGCTCAGGCTCAGATTCATAGTCTTCTATAGGCAATTCCACTTCTTCACTTGGGTCGGATTCTATGGATTCATAGTCTTCTATAGGCATCTCCACTTCTTCACTTGGGTCAGATTCTATGTCATAGTTTTCCACCGAATTTTCCTCATTAGAGTTAATGTTTGATGACCCTGGCATCCTACAAATAAAAAGGTTCTAACTTAGTTAGGTCACCGAGAATTACAAATTAACTTAAGGTTTTCTTAATTGTAAAAATAATAAACTACTACCCATGGCCCAAAAGTTCAAACCTAGGCTCTGATACCAAGCTGTGACGCCCTAAATTTTTTTGAAACGTCATAAGATTTAAATAACAATAACTTGCTAGATAAAATTTTAACTACTAGTTAGGAACTTTTAAGTTCTTACAAAGCCAAAGTCCAACAACAAAATAAAACTACAAGTTCACACACAACGTCACAACATAGTTTAATCCTAATACAAGGGATAACAGGATTTTATTCTGACAAAATCTTGACTCTAAGTCAGCCAAGGTTCGATATTGGCAGCAGCTCCAATTTCAGCCTCAGTCCCTTCTTCAACATATTCTGGCATGAAACGCCAGGGCAACAAAATATATGCCATGAGTTTTGCAACACAGTAAGAAAACGTAATCAACCTACCATTCTTTTTAAGAGACAAATAATAATATTCTAAACATGAGATAACAATATAATTATACACAGAAATTACAACCATTAGAATAGTTTCAGTAATTTTAATAAATTAGGTGACACTCGAAATCTCACCAAAGAGATTTAACTTACCAACCACTAAGCATGGCAACGGTTAATTTGAAACCCTCCCTTGGTCAAATATTTAAGTGTTATCAACCGTAACTACCAGGGATGCCCACATCCGGAGTTATATACCCAAGTAGTGGCATCCGTGGTCTGCCCCAAGGAAACGGTCTGCCAGGGGTAAGTAACCTCCCTGTGTGCCACCTGCACATCCACCCTTATTCCAAAACCGAATACCGAAAAGGGGTCAAATAAGTCCCGTGCCATCTTAGAGTTTCGCAACACAATTTACGTGAGAATTCTCAAAACCAGGGCTCACCCTGAACAACCGGTGTTAACCGTCAACTCTTAATTCCGTACAGTCTTTAAACCAAGACTCACCTCGAACAACTGGTATTAACCGTCAATTGTTAATTTTGTATATGCCGTTAATCATTTCAGTTAATTTTGATATTAATCACAAATAATTTCAAACTTTTAATCACAAGTAATGTTATACCAACTCATTAAAATTCCCAATCATAAAATATTGCATGTGTCACACAATACTAAATAAAAGTACAGAATTTAAATAAACAATTTATTTAAACCATGGTATGAAATAATAACTTAGATACAAGGATTAAACCCTAAATACACACATGCACAAATTTTTGATTTACAAAATTAGACTAGCATAATATTAAAGTGGTGATTTTATTCTGTCCAGAAAAATTTTCAGAGTATATATCTTGCAAATAAAATTATAAATACATTACTTATACAACTCTAAAATTCATACCAATCTACAGGATACTTAATAAACATGTTATGGTTATTTTTCAGAAAGCATTTTTCAAAAATAACTTATAAATTATTCCAAACAAATTCCAAGGGTGTTTATGACACAGATTTGTCACATTTCCTTACATTAATTCCATGATTAAATTTATAGATTAAACCCATAATCTAAAAATTTATCATGAAACTAGACTTCTCAAATTTCATCTTTTAGTTAGAAATTACCAGATTTGGCTTAGTATAGAATTTTAAATAAATTTTCAAATACATGATAAAATCTGTCTCACAGTTTCAGATTTAGTTAGAAATTTGTATAAATTCGTAGAAAGCTCAAAAATTGTTTCCAAAACTTTTTGGATAAAATAGACATCATTATCAACAACTTTGTAGAAGAAATCATCTCAAAATTCTGAGTATAAAATTATCTAAAAATTCGGGTAACATGCTGGCAGATTCAAAACAGATTATTCTCAACACAGTTCAGATTTAGTTAAAAATTTGTATAAATTCGTAGAAAGCTCGAAAATGGTTTCCAAAAATTTCTGGAAAAACTAGACATCATTATCAACAACTTTGTAGAACAAATCATCTCGAAATTTTGAGTATAAAATTATCTAAAAATTCGGGTAACATGCTGGCAGATTCAAGACAGATTATTCTCAACACAGTTTCAGATTTAGTTAAAAATTTGTATAAATTCGTAGAAAGCTCTAAAATTGTTTCCAAAAATTTCTGGATAAACTAGACATCATTATCAACAACTTTGTAGAAGAAATCATCTCGAAATTTTGAGTATAAAATTATCTAAAAATTCGGGTAACATGATGGCAGATTCAAGATAGATTATTCTCAACACAGTTTCAGATTTAGTTAAAATTTTTTATAAATTCGTAGAAAGCTTGAAAATTGTTTCCAAAAATTTGTGGATGAACTAGACATCATTATCAACAACTTTGTAGAAGAAATCATCTCAAAATTCTGAGTATAAAATTATCTAAAAATTCGGGTAACATACTGGCAGATTCAAGACAGATTATTCTCAACACAGTTCAGATTTAGTTAAAAATTTGTATAAATTCGTAGAAAGCTCGAAAATTGTTTCCAAAAATTTCTGGATAAACTAGATATCATTATCAACAACTTTGTAGAAGAAATCATCTCAAAATTTTGAGTGTAAAATTATCTAAAAATTCGAATAACATGCTGGCAGATTCAAAACAGATTATTTTGATCACAAAATTCCTACACATATATATAAAATTGCTATTTATGAGTAGTCATTTTAATCACAAGGAAGTAATCTGAAAATTTTACTAATAAAAAGAAATGAGAGGGTTGAGAGGGTTTCTTACTTAGTAATAGGGTGACAAAATGGTTGAGAATTTTGGCTTCCTTAATCTCCTACTCTTCTTCCTCTCCTATCACTAAGCTTGGTTGCTTTGGGGATTTCTCTCTCTTTTTTTTTTTTTTTTTCTCACCGAATGTTTGCATGCACAAGGAAGGCTTGCATGCATATATATATATATATATATATATATATATATAAAATGCTAGTTGAAGACATCTCTCTCTCCCTCTCATTCTTTCCATTATTTTATTTTCTCAAAAAAATTCCATTCCCTTTCTCCAATATCTAAGAGCAAGCTTTCCCTAAATTTTATAAGCTTTCCCTAAATTTTATGGCTATCCTAAATTCTAAAAGATGGTGGGTTTGGTAGGAGCTGTGGGTTGTTTGCCCACGGTTTGTTTGTTTGTATTTTTTTTTTTTTTTTTTTTTTTGTGTGGGTTTCTGAAAATTGACACACTAAGATTTTTAACTAAGGTATTTAGTAAGAATAGTTATTATATTGAATCCTAATTAAAATAATTTATAAACAACAAATATTGAACACCCACAAGATTATTATTCTTAATAATGTCTTGTTAGTGATTGAATTGAGTCAATTTAAAACTAACTTTTACACTAATATATAATTCATTCTTTAAAGAATAATTGAAAGATGGGTTTTCACAATCTACCCTCCTAAAAGAAAATTTCGTCCTCGAAATTAATTCGTACCTTTAGACTCGAAAAGTTGAGGGTAATTGACACGTATCATATCTTCTCGCTCCCACGTTGACTCTTCCGTCCCACGATGTCTCTAGAGAACTCGAACCAATGGTATAGTTTTACCGCGTAATTTCTTCTCGCGACGATCTAAAATCTTGACAGGCTTTTCTTCAAATGTCACGTCTTCATCAAGATTAATTTCCTCCCAATTGATGATGTGAGAAGGGTGTGGCTCGTATTTCCGTAGCATAGAGACGTGGAAAACATTATGTACTCCAGCCAGTTGAGGCGGTAGAGCCAAACGGTACACCACTTCTCCTATTTTGTCCAAAATTTCAAAAGGTCCAATGAAGCGAGGTGACAACTTTCCCTTCTTTCCAAAACGAACAACTCCTCGACGAGGCTGTATTTTCAGAAACACATGATCAACTTTAAATGCTAAAGGTCTTCTCCTTTGATCTGCATAGCTTTTCTGCCTACTCTGAGCGGTCTCAAGCCTTTGCCTAATTAGTTTCACCTTCTCGGTAGTTTCTTGAACTAACTCTGGCCCTAAAAGAGGTGCTTCTCCAACTTCTGTCCAACTAGCATTTTTTTTTTTTTTTTTTTTTTCTCACCGAATGCTTGCATGCACAAGGAAGGCTTGCATGCATATATATATATATATATAAAATGCTAGTTGAAGACATCTCTCTCTCCCTCTCATTCTTTCCATTATTTTATTTTCTCAAAAAAATTCCATTCCCTTTCTCCAATATCTAAGAGCAAGCTTTCCCTAAATTTTATAAGCTTTCCCTAAATTTTATGGCTATCCTAAATTCTAAAATATGGTGGATTTGGTAGGAGCTGTGGGTTGTTTGCCCACGGTTTGTTTGTTTGTATTTTTTTTTTTTTTTTTTTTGTGTGGGTTTCTGAAAATTGGCACACTAAGATTTTTAACTAAGGTATTTAGTAAGAATAGTTATTATATTGAATCCTAATTAAAATAATTTATAAACAACAAATATTGAACACCCACAAAATTATTATTCTTAATAATGTCTTGTTAGTGATTGAATTGAGTCAATTTAAAACTAACTTTTACACTAATATATAATTCAGATAGACTGTAGACAAAATGAATGAATGAATTAATTAATTAATTTTCTTTAAAGAATAATTAAAAGATGGGTTTTCACAATATAGCTAATATTTGGACAAAAATTAAATAGATAAAAAAAATTGACAAATAAGAATTTCAATAGATAGATTCAACAAATAAAAATAATTTGAACTTTACGCGAAAAAATTTGAACAGATAGACAAGAAATTTAAAGATATTGGGAAAAAATTTAGACATATAGAAAAAAATTTGAACAGATAGGGAAAATATTTCAATAGATAGATATAAATTTGAACAGATAGTCAACAAAAAGTCAAACAGATAAAAAAAAAGTCAATGAGTAAAATTGAAGACAAAATGTTCTCCCAGATTTCTCACCAAACTATTTTACAAAGGGTAGATGTCTCATTAACAAAACATATCTACTGGACTTAATGCCTTAGACAATTGTTAGAGTGGATTTTTCACCAATTATTTTATACATAATTTTCATATATAATAACTATTGAAAAAGTTTGTCATGGAATTTTGTTTTTCATTGTACACAACATTAGCAAAATATATTTTTCACCCAAATAAACGAAGCGTAAATGATAAATAAAATATAATTATTATAATATTATTAAATATTTTATTAATTAAAATCATTTGGAGATCTTTTCATCACTAGCTAGTTGTAGTGATTGCTTGGTGTAGAACTAAAAGAATAATGTTAGAGACTCCAAATATTTTATAAAATATTTTATTAAATGTATCACATTGGTGTGGGACTCATATGGTATGGGTCTCACACCTATGTAAGATATTTGGTAGAATATTTGATAAAATATATAGAATCTCTAGCATTTTTCGAAATAAAATTGCCAACAGGTAGGCAAGTTTAATGGAGTCATCTATTAGTTTATGCTACCATCATCATCAAAATGATAATAATAAATAAATAAATATATATAAATTACAAGTAAGGGTATATTTCTTGTTAGAGACTCTTATAACATGATCTAGAAATTCATAATAAGGATTGAGTTTCATATGATTGATTTTAAAACTAATCAATAATTGATACGGTGAGAGATTGTAAGAGAGAGAATTGGTGGGGTGCTTGGTTATGGATAGTAAAAAAAGTTATTTGTGATAATTTTTCCAATGGCCCTAATTAGAAGGTTAACAGAGAGGAGTTTTTTTTGGGCATAGGAAAATGATCTATTCCCACAAAAATCTTTTATAAAAGTACATTTTCATAAACTCTAATCGGTAAAAGTTTAGTGTTACAGATTAAAAAAAATAAGTTTTTACCAATCAGAGTCTATAAAAAAATAATTTTATAAGAATTTTTTTGAAAGATGTAACATGACTGTTTGGTATATTGTCAAAAAGAGAAAAGGGGGTGAAAAAAAGAAAAAATATCACTTTACTTTTCGATTATTTCGTGCTTTCAGGTGTTGGAAATGGTAGAAAAATTCTGGATAAAATCAGAATTTTTTTCTCAAGTTTGGTCTATTTTTTAGGTGGGCCCCGAGTGTCGTTTTACTCAGGTCAAAGTGGTAATGCGTTTTATGCCGCGTTGTGATTCACGTGGTATATTTGGTTGCTCAAAACCATTACCAAGTGAATGAGAAATTGAAGCCAAAGTGTGCTCCATGGAAATGGAGTTTTGGTGAAAATTCCTTAAGGTTGTAAATTGGCTTGTCCCACATTGATTTGGTGGGAAGTTTTAAAAGGGTTTATAAGGCTTAGGGTGAGATATTTGGGGTGTGCCCCAAGGGGTACCCAAGTGTTTTAGAGGGAGAGGTTATGGGCTAGACCCATTGGACCCAAAAATCACCACACGCGCGCCGTCGTCCGTCTGGTCGGGCGGGCTGGGCCTGGGCTCAGGTGTGTAGTGTGCTTCTAATCTTTTTGGGCCAAAAACATTTGAATTCCAAGCAGGGCCCTTCCTGTTTTCAAACAGAATTAAACTGATTTGGATTTATTGCTCATCCAAACAGAGCCCTTCCCGTTTTTATCTGTTTGAATAAATTAACCCACCAGATTCAAATCTGTTCAAATTTGAAACTAACAGGTTTCATACCTGTTCAATTCAAAACCAAGAGCCACCTTTACCTCTATAAATAGACTAGCCTCCCATTTGGATTTAACTCCAATTTTTCGTACTCCATCCTCTGCAAATTATATTCTTCATCTTGCTGCATTTTATTTCCGAAAGAAAGAGTGTAAACACTTAGTGTGTTCGTAAGGCAAACAATTTGTAGTGCTGCTATTGTTTGTGGTAAGATCATTTCATCCTGGGAGATAGACGTCCAAATTCTAAAAGCGCCGTGGAGAGGACGAATCTGTCTTAAGGACACAGTGTTAAACACTGGACTTGATCAGAAAAGTTATTCAAATAAATTAACCAAGTAAGTTGTTTAATTTTATTCTGTTTTTATTTGTTTATTTAATCAGATTTTAATTTTGTTTTTGTAACAAAATAAAATCTGTGGTTTTATTTATTTATTTATTATTTCGAGTTTGATTTTTGTAATCAAACAAATTCTCTCATTTTCTTTATTTCTTTATATTCTTGTTATTGTTTTGTACACAACAAAATTTAATCTATTTAAATACAGTGAAGATTTGCCCAACATTAGGGACCACAATTTAAGTTGTATTAATTTCATCAACGTTTTGAATGGATAATCTCCGGTTGGAGTAGAGGTTCTGTGCTTCTGTTTAACTTTGCTTGCCTACCTACCTCAATTATGCAAATTATTTACCTTTTAAAGTTTATTAAACAGATTATTTATACAAAAATTTAATTTATTAAGACAAATGTAATTGATTTTGTGACTAATGTTGTCTAATCATATTGTATCTATTTGGTTTTGAGTTTTCAAGAATAATTTTTTTGTATTTTGTATTTTTGTGTTTTATTAACTTCTTTCATATTTTAGTCAATTTTTATTTTTAAAATATTTAGATGCACCTAATCCACGTGTAAAAAAGTAAAATATTTGTAAACTTTTTTTTGAAAATCCAATTATCTAAAAAAATTATCAAAATATTGAACCCACTAAAATTCAATAAGACCTCTCTAATTTAAATGCCTAACAAGAAAGAATTCATTTCTAAACTTTTTATTAGAGTAAATTACATTTACCTTTCCTGATATTTGAAAAAAATACAATCAACTCCACAGTTTTGACCTAATTAAGCTAACTCTAATATTAGTAAACCTAAAGTGACTGAAAATAATATAAATGGTGGATAAATGTTGAAATAAAGAAAAAAAAAATTTGATATAAGTTTTAGAGAAAAGAGATAGTATGGGAGCTGAATAATGGCAAAGTCAGAAGGCGCGCGCAATAGAAGGCTGATATTAATCGGCTGTATTCTGCGAGAATAGGGGGCCGAATATAATATATGGGCCGAATAAGTGTGGACCATTGGAGCCGAATAATGGAAAGGACAATGATTAAAAAGTAAACCCTGGCCCCGAGGCCCAAAAGAAACAGGTATAAATACAGGAATAACATATTTAGTAGGTATGTAACAATCACTTTTTGCTTAACTAAGAAGACAAGCTATTTTGAGCACAAGAACTGACTTGTCTGTCGGAATGCTAATTCCAGCACCCTCGACCGGAGTGTTTGTGTCTTTTCAGGTGACTAGCTGAGGATCACTAGCGTCTCCTAGGATTTGAAGAGTATTTCCAAAACCACTTCTCCACAATTAGCGTCATCTGTGGGAATACTCAAATACATCCATGGCAGGCGTGACTGAAGATCCTCCGATAGCCACTGATGAGACCACACAGACAGATGACCTCACCCTGGCAAATATGCTCGGAAAGGAAACCATCGCTGTAAAACGCGCCTTGAACTTCGATTCACCAACGACTTCAGCGCAAAAGACAATGCAAGCCATCATGGAACAAGCAAAGAAGAATGAACAAAGGCTGGAGAACATGATCGCTGAAAATGAACGTCTCCGTCAAGACTTGGCCCTGGAAGTGGCAAAATCCAGAGAAGCCGTGCGCCAAGATCCTGAACATCTTCTGAAGACAGGTGGACAACAACCTCGAGCCCAACCAAGGGATACCGATAGCGACTCCAACTCACTATCCACGGAGCTCAACAAGAAAGGACGACCCGAAATTTCCAGCTCCTTCGAAAAGAGTCTTCGTACAAGGAACAAGCGCAGAAGAAGCAGTTCAGACGAAGACGACCAGCATGATCCCTTTGTCCGACGGATTGCAAGGGTGGTCCTGCCCAAGAAGTTCAAAGCTCCGTCATTCACTCTCTACAACGGAAAATCAAACTCCACTGATCATATCCGTCACTACAAGCAGGCCATGACATTGCATGCAGACAACGAGGCCCTCATGTGCCGAATATTCCCCAGCAGCCTGGGACCATTAGCTGTCAGGTGATATTACAAGCTGGAGCCGGCCTCGATCAAAAGCTTTCATCAATTGCAGAAATCCTTTTTGGCCAGGTTCATCACCAACGAGGTACAATCGAAACAGGCCGACTCTCTCTGGGCTATGCAGATCCAGTCAGGAGAAACGCTCAAAGCGTACTCGGCGCGCTATTGGGAGTGCTTCAATCTCGTTGACGACGCTTGCAATGACTCCATGGCCATCACCGCCTTCAAAATGGGACTACACCATAACAGTGCTCTTCGCAGTTCCTTGACCAGAAGACCACCCAAAACAGTCTGGGCGTTGATGAAGAAAGTTGAGGAGTATTGCAAAGTCAAAGACGATGCCTTGAGAATTAAAGCTGGACAAACGTCCAACAAAACAACACTCCCTGAAATTGCTCAACCAATAAGTTCCGTGCCACCTCCGAACCTTGAGCCACGGCAACGTGCTAATAGAGACAAAAGGCGAGACTCTCGCCGATCAAGTGATCAATGCTCTCACCGGACGAATGACCAACTGTAAGTCGACAGCAGGCGCTTAAGGCGTGCCGACAAGAAGTACACAGAATTGTCCGAACCAATCACTATGATAATGACCAAGGTCCAACACCTTCCATTCTTCAAATGGCCGTCGAAGATGGTGGGACCTCCCGACACGCGAAGAAGGGATAGGCGGTGCGAGCATCACAAAGATCATGGCCACGAGACTGAGAATTGTTACGCATTAAAGGATCACCTGGAAGAGCTGGTGCAAGACGGCCGACTGCGACAGTACGTGAGAAACGGCAAGCCAATCAAGGCACTAGCCTTGAGGTAGGACTCACCCCCACTTGGCGTGATCCATATAATCTACAGCCTGCCAGCGCCCCCAACTGTGCACGCAATCTAATCGCATCCAATCCCCCAAAAACAACGTATGCTGACCGAATGGCCCAGAGAAGCTCCGACAATTACTTTTAATGACTCCGATCTTTACAGCGCAACAGCCTCCCACGTCGATCCGTTGGTCATCAGATTACACGTAAATCGGTTCACCATTGAACGCATTCTCATAGACCTGGGAGTACTTCGGAGGTTATGTATCATAAGACTTTTATCAAACTCGGCTTCAACAAGTCAGATCTGTCTCCGGCTCCTCACCCATTGTTCGGCTTCAACACGAACCCTGAGTACCCATTAAGGAAGATCAAACTACCTGTTCGAGCGGGCTCCAGAATGGTTGAAGTAGAATTCCTGGTCGTAAAGCTCCCTTCGCCGTATAACGTCATCATGGGGCGAACCTGGTTACATATTATGAAGGTTGTTCCAAGCACTTATCATTAGCTTGTACGCTTTCCGACAGCCCACGGCATTGAAGAAATCTGTGGCTCCCTGCAATCGGCACAAGCAGAGATTTTATGAAAACCTTATCACTGACCCGACCTGTGGGCTTTGATACTTGTATATATCTCACTTCTGCAATGCAAACCATTTTTCTTTGTCGCTCAAATTCATTTCCCAACTTCCATTCTAGCGCCCGTCATATTGCCGATTTAAAGCCCCCTTTTGGTGCATGACACCTTAGGGCTGAATAAAGTCTCCGGATTCGGAGCCTCCTTTGGTGCATGACACCCTAGGGCCGACTAAGACTCCCGATTCGGAGCTCTCTTCGTGGATATCATGATTGGCCACACTAAGTCTCTGGATTCGGAGATCCCTTTAGTGCATGACACCTTAGGGCCAACTAAGACTCCGAATTCGGAGCGCCCTTCGTGGATATCACGATTGGTCAAACTAAGTCTCCAGATTCGGAGCCCCCTTTGGTGCATGACACCTTAGGGCTGACTAAGACTCCGGATTCAGAGCGCCCTTCACGGATATCATGATTGGCCAAACTAAGTCTCCGGATTCGGAGCCCCCTTTGGTGCATGACACCTTAGGGCCGACTAAGACTCCCAATTCGGAACGCCCTTCGTGGATTTCACGGTTGGCCAAACTAAGTCTCCAGATTCGGAGCCCCCTTTGGTGCATGACACCTTAGGGCCGACTAAGACTCTGGATTCGGAGCACCGTTTGTGGATATCACGATGGGCCGAATAAAGTCTCCGGATTTGGAGCCCCCTTTGGTGCATGATACCTTAGGGCCGACTAAGTCTCCGGATTCGGAGCCAGCTTTGGTGCATGACACCTTAGGGCCGACTAAGACTCCGGATTTGGAGCGTCCTTCGTGGATATCACGGTTGGCCAAACTAAGTCTCCAGATTCGGAGCCCCCCTTTGGTCCATGACACCTTAAGGTCGACTAAGACTCCGGATTCGGAGCGCCCTTCGTGGATATCACGGTTGGCCAAACTAGGTCTCCGAATTCGGAGCCCCCTTTGGTGTATGACACCTTAGGGCCGACTAAGACTCCGGATTCAGAGCGCCCTTCGTGGATATCACAGTTGGCCAAACTAAGTCTCCGGATTCGAAGCCCCCTTTGGTGCATGACACCTTAGGGCCGACTAAGACTCCGGATTCGGAGCGCCGTTCATGGATATCACGATTGGCCGAGTAAAGTCTCCGGATTCGGAGCCCCCTTTGGTGCATAACACCTTAGGGCCGACTAAGACTCCGGATTCGGAGCACCCTTCGTGGATATCACGATTTGCCAAACTAAGTCTCCGGATTCGGAGCCCCCTTTGGTGCATGACACCCTAGGGCAGATCATACCTCCGAATTCAGAGCACCCTTCGGCACGAACAAAACGAAACAAAACATGCCAACATTCGAAATAAGGTGCTTAGCTAAGCATATATATAAAAAAAAAAATTTAGAGTAAGACGCAAATGTTTGAAATAAAACTTTTTATTTGATCAAACAGTTGTTACATAGACGCAACCCGCGTTCGAACATTACAATATCTATCTTTAACTTCTAAGGCGAAAAGGGGAATTAATCACGTTGATACAGCGGAGGCCCCGAATCAATGCACGTCGTTTGTAAAGCCTCCGCGGCTCAAAATGCCTCGATCCAACCGTGCCCGAATTAGCGTATCGCTGGACCTCCCTCTGACACCATCGACAATGTCAAGGCCAAGATCCAAGACAAGGAAGGTTAAGGGCAACAGTCGTCGTGTCTCCTTTCGGGGCAATCTGCTTCGACGACTTGGAGGCTGGCGCGTCTCTTGTTTCTTTTTTGACGACCTACCTCCCACACCGGAGAATTCTCCACCGCGATCCATTGCAACATCAAGCTCGGCCAAAGTTTGAGTTTGGCTGATTAAAGAAACTTTGTTTTACATCCACAATATTTTATAACCCCACGCAACGAATGGTGTTATATTAATGAGGTCATTGGCACAAAGAGTCCATTCCATTTATTTTTAAATGCGGACAGTGACCCCGAGGCAATTTCATTAACGCCAAATCCCCAAGAGACGAGTGTCGATTGACATTCACCACGGCCTAGGTACCCAAACGGCTTTTTGGAATTTGCCACAGCCACTCCACATACTGGCTTTTGGTCGACCAGTTGATCTATCCGTGGTAGAGGAAAGCTGTCTTTCGGACATGCCTTGTTGACTGTTTTGTAGTCGACACAGACACGCCATTTGCCATTCTTCTTTGGCACCTCGACTGTGTTGGAGATCCATCTTGGGTAGTGCACCTCTCTGATTGCTCCTGCCTCCAACAGGTTTCCTACTTCTTCTGCCACTATCTCGGCATGGTGGAGTGCCGATCTACGGGTGCGTTGAATGATTGATCTGGCGGATGGGTGGACATTGAGTTGGTGACAGATGAAGTTGGGATCAATGCCTGGCATGTCGTATGGTGTCCAGGCGAACACTTCGATATTAGAGGTTAAAAATTCCAAGACCTCTAATCTCTCAGTGTTGGACAACGACGAACCGAGCAAAAAGAACTTATCTGGGTTCTTTTCATCTATTCTTACCTCTACCAAGTCTTCCACCGCTTTCTGATTAGCTGCTTTGCCTACATCTGCGAACAGTTCATTGCTCTCAGGCTCTTTCACCGAATAAACATATCCTTTGGCAGCGCGGCTGCCATTTGCCGCGACAAAGCATTGCTTGGACATAATCTGATCTCCACAGACCTCTTCAATTACACCAGTGTCGTTGGGGAACCGCATTACTTGGTGGTAGGATGACGCCACCGAACGCATGGCATGCAGCCATGTTCTGCCCAAGATGATGTTATAAGTGGAGGGGACCTTTAATACCCAGAACTCTACTTGTTTCGTCACGCTTTCTGCCTTGACTGGGAGGATTATTTTGCCAACGGGCCATTTTGGCATGGAGTTGAATCTAATCAGAGGAGATACGACAGGTGCCAAGTCTTTATCTTGTAGCTTCAACTGTTTAAAGGTGTCGTAGTACATTATTTCACATGAACTGCCTTGGTCTATCAAAATCCGCTTGACGTCAAAATCCTTGACTCGGAGAGTGATAACCAAGGCATTGATTGATCCTCTGTGCTCGCATACACGCTTAGGTTCGAAAACTCCATGTATCACATTGATAACGCCTTGGGGTGGGGCGTCGATTGGCATTCCGTTGGGGCTGTTATGGTCCTGGGGGGCTGGTTGGGCCCCTCCTTCAATGTATTTATCCAGGTGACCTGCTGCCACCAACTCCTCCAGATGCTGTCTCAATAGCGTGCAATTTTCAGTGCGGTGCCCCTTTTCTTTGTGGAAGGTGCACCGTGATCTTTCGTCATAGTCCTTCTGAGCTTTCCCAAGCTTAGCTGGCCATCTGACGAAAGGCTCATCCCGTATTTCACTTAGAATTCGGTAGATCGGTTTCTTGAAAACCGTGGTTATGGCAGTGCGGACTCTCAACCATCTTTTATCCTGGTCCTCTTCATTGTCTCGTCTGCCTCGTCTGTTTTTGCTTGAACGGTCTACCATATTGACCTTTGCTGCGGTCTTCTTTTTTGGTACTGTGGTCGCGCCAGATTTTGCTTTGGCACATGCGCCATCCTCCTCCACCCTGATGTGCTGATGCACTCTTTCCATCAAGGCTTCCATGGTGAGGGGCGGTGTCATGGTGATTGAGTCCCTTAGTCTGTTCCCGACTGGAAGGCCTCTTTTGTACTGTGCAATAGCGAGATTGGTGGGGCAGTCTCCAATCAGATTGAAGGTCTCCCAGTAACGACTATTATAGGATCTTAGGGTCTCTTTGTCGCCCATGTCGATGGAGAGTAGCTGGTCAATCTCCACCGGGGTTTTAGTGTTTGTTCGGAATCTTGTTACGAACGCCTCTGCCAATTGCGCCCAAGAGGCTATGCTGCCTTCTGGAAGTTTTTCGAACCAAGTCAAGCCTAGGTCGCCAAGGCTAGATGGGAAGAGGATGCACATTAAAGCCTCGTTTCGCCGGTATATCGCCATGACCTGGCGAAAGTGGCTCAAGTAGCTCAAGTGTGAGTAGGGGTCCATCTTTCCCTCATATGTAGTGAATTTGGGCTGAAGGAAGCCTGATGGTAGAGGTGCGTTTTCAATCGCCGGAACGAAAGGTGAGGTCTGCAGCCTTGCTAGTGCCTTGTCCGTTAGTTCGTAAGCAAGGCGCGGTATTCGCATTCCAACCTCGACGCTTCCATGCGTCCGAGGAGCCAACCGCTGTAAGACAGAAACTCTGTGTGGATCGCGTGCCCTGGCATCCTCCTTGCATCGTGCCTTTTCATCGAGCACGGTTCGTAAGTCGGACGATCTGGGCAACTCCGTCTGTCTGGATCTGGTTTGGTGCGTATGTGAGGGCCAATAGGTGCTTCCTTCAGTGTACGATCTCTCAGATCTCGTCCTCTCAGACTTGGAGTGACAAGTTCTGGAGGTTCTAGACTGAGTATCGCTTGTCTTGAGGCTTCTACTCTCTGCTTGTGATGGTGTGGAATGCCTTCCACGGTCCTCTGAGCGGCGAGGGGACGTCTTGTTTTTGCGCCCCTCTCCTGTCGCCACTCCCTTTCCCTTCATCTGGCGCTTCAAGGCCTCCATGTCCGCCGCCATCTTCCTTATTAATTCGTCTTACTCTTTCATGCGGTCCTCCAGAACTTGAGGATCAATCCTCCGCCTTTGCTTGTCAGGACTTTGTGAACGAGAGTGACGGGGGCTGTTAGTCCGCCTCCCCCTAGTATCCCTCCTGGGGTTATGTCGTTGGGGCTCCAAGTCCGCCATGGGATGGATAGAAGGTAGTCCTTCACGCCTTGCATCCCCATCTGGTGTTTGCCCGTCGATGGCGGATTGCGGTAAATCTTCATTGTGCGCCATTGTTCCAAAAGAGGTAAAGCTTGATCAAGAGGTTTTGTCCTGTCTGTTTTTTCCATGGGCGGCGCCAATTGTACGGGAAAGAAATAAACCTTCTCGTATAATCCTGTTGATCAAGTCTGTACTCCTCCGTAAGTTGTTGCTTTATCACCTGAAAACACAAACGTGAGCTAGCCGGTGGGTGTATGCCGGAAACCTCTCCGATGCCTAAGTCAGTAAGCTTGACAAATAGACAAAAGCTCTGTGTATTCAGAAAACAAAGTTATGTTACCTCTCCGTAGATGATGTTTAAGAGCTTTTATAGGCTTTGCGTGGCACAATCCTAGTAGAACTTTTACTCCTCCATGCAGAGTCCTCCTAGGATTCATACTCCTGAAAGATAATACTTATCCTTCAACACCCCTCTCACTGCTTAAACTAAGTGAGATGGTTCTTCCATGGCCGACTTACCATACGACCGAAGTACTCATGACCATGCTTAGCCGAACTATCCCTAGTTCAGTTCTCTGCCCATAGTTTTCTACAAACCATGTATGCCCAAAACCGAACTATCTTTTATCAAGGTTTAGACCGACCTAGTTTCACTGCGCCATGACCGGTATAAGTTCAAAGCATCCTTACACCGGCCTAACTCCAACGCGTCCTTCAACCGGACTAACATCAAGAGTCCCTCGAACGGGTCTACCTTCTGGGCTTGAGACCAGGCTAACTTTAAGCTTCTTCAAGACCGGAGTAACTTTATGACTTCTTTACTCAGCCTTTCGCACCGCATATAAACCTTGATCGAAAATTACCCTCTCAAAAAACATAAATTACAAACGCGTTTGGTAATTGACAAAATGTTTTAAAAAATTTAAAAATATAAAAAAGAGTGAGAAATGGCAAGTGGTGGCAAATGGCGGCGGAAGACGGTGGTAGAAAGTGGTGACGGCGGGTGGTGGGTAGCGGGTGGTGGTGGGTGGTGGCGGGTGGGTAGTGGTGATGGGTGGGTGGGTGACGGTGGCGGAGGGTGGGTGGTAGCGAGTGGGTGGTGGTGGCTGTGGTTGTAGGTGCTGGGTGGTGGTGATGGGTGAGTGGCAGGTGGATGGTGGTGGATGGTGGTGGTTGGTGGGTGGTGAGTGGTAGTAGCGGGTAGGTGGCGGATGGTGGTGGCAGCGGGCGGTGGATGGTAGTGGCGAGTGGCGGGTAGATGGCAGGTGGGTGGTGGGTGGTGGTGGTGGTGGTGGAGGTGGTGGCAGGTAGATGGTAAATGGTGGTGGCAGGTGGGTGGTGATGGCGGGAAGTGGGTGGTGGTGATGGAAGCTGGGTGGTGAGTGGTGGTGGTGGGAGGTGGGTGGTGGTGGCGGAAGACGGTGGTGGAAAATGGTGGCAGGTGGTGGCTAGTGTTGGGTGGTAAAAAAAAAAAAACTCAAAACTCAAAACGGAAATACATTTTTTGAGTTTACATTTTTTGGCCAAATTTATAAACTGAGACCACTGATTTATAAATCAAAAATTTACCAAACAAGTTTTTATTTGAGTTTTTAAAATTTTTGTAAATATAAACAGAAAATTGAATACATAAATGTTACCAAACAGCACCTAAATAATCCCATCCCCCATCCGAATCTCATTCCATCTTTTACCCTCCAAACAAATGGGGCCTATATGCCTTGTGAGAACATGCCATTATTAACTCTATCTGCCTCTTGATTTCCAAGAAACGGGAAGGGGAAATTGCAATTCAGTCGAGGGTCTAAAAAATAATTGCAAATTAACAGTAAAGATTATCAATTTTAATGATTAAAATTGTAACGCCCTCAAAAAAATACATAAAACCCAACATTCTTGACATACATTGATATAAGTGAAATAAATATCTTTCTATTCATTAGAGTAGTTCATACAAAAGTATTACATGTTGACAACAAAAGTAAATGCCCTATGAGCTTACAACTTTCCAAGCCAACATTTGGTTACAAAGAGAGGGTACTAACCTAAATACATATTAAGCCCTTGGCCTGAATTTACATGTAATACATTAAAAGATAACAAAAACAACAAAAAGGTCTCTTAGCCTCTAACCTCCCAAGCTACATCCTTGGAGGTGGCATACTATCTGTACCTAAAAATAATGTCCCATATAGGGTGAGCCACAGCCCAATAGAGATATACTAAACCAAATATGAGCAATGACTAAAATAATAGCATTCGACAGATGGTTAACACTTATAACCCAACTTAAAATACGATCCAATTCCATGACATAAAGTCCATGTTTCATTTCACTTTCCTTTTCTTATCCAATTTTCAACTTATAACCGTAGCTCAGAACCTGGCCAAACAATTTAACTGAGACTACATCTCATATCTACAATGCTTCAAACTGTCATTTTACGAAAATTTCATCCATAGGATTCGGCATCCATGTACAAATATTTTCAAATCTGCCATTTTACGGAAATTTCATCCACGAGACTCGGCACCCATATATAAATGTTTTCAAGTTTTCATTTTACGGAAATTTCATCCGCGAGACTCGGCACCCATGTATAATATTTTTAGATTGCCATTTTACGGAAATTTCATCCGCGGGACTCGGCACCCATGCATTTAAACACTTGTCATATACAATGACCAATCAATACACATATTCGTTGTATTATTCCAACCGTCATATTCAATGTGATTAGTTTCAGTTTTCCCTAATCAACATGCAGTATCTACAACAATCAAGACTATCCTCCATCGATAGCCCAAAGCAGTTATTTCTAAACAGAAAATAAATGCATTAAACAGATATAATCTCAACTTATTCCATAGGTGAGTGATTAATTAATCCAATTACACCATTCAATCCCATAATTTTCCCTTTTCATGGATTTCAACTCAATTTCATATTTCTACATTTTTCTCAGATTAATTATACAAATTAATTTATTACAATAATTAGGGCATTCTCCCATTTATCAAAATATTGATCCATAACCCAAATTTCATCAATTTAATCCTCAAACCCCACATTTTCAAGGTTTTAAATACACATGGGGCCTTAAATCATAAAACCCCTCTTTTCTAAATTACAAACCAAACCCTAACTTTCTCACAATTGCCCAACAACACCAACATATCAAAATGACCAAAATTTAAAGACAAAACTCATAAGATAGAGTAAGATATCCCTACCTCGAAATTAGAAGTTCAAAGGAGTAGATGAGGAAAAACCAAAGTGCTCCAAATCCACAAATTTTTAGATTAAAAGGAAGCCCTCGCGACCCTCTATCTTTTTTACAAAGGACTTAGGGTAGAAACACACTAGAAAGAGATCAATCCCTAGAGAGAAGGTGTATAGAGAGAGAGGGAGCTCGGATCTAGGGTTTTGGAAACAAAAAGAATGAAAAGTGAAGTGTTTTCCCCGCTATTGCCTACTGATATAACACAGGCTCGCTCGAGCGAAGGATTGGTCGCCCGAGCGACCAGACACAAGAAACCCTCGCTCGAGTGAAGAAAGTCTCGCTCGAACCAACAATTTGAAGTTTCAGGTCTGCAGCCCAGAAGCACGCTCGAGCGACAAAATGCTCGTTCGAGCAAAGAAACTCAAAACATACACCTCACTCGCTCGAGCGAAGAAAAGCTCGCTCGAGCCAAGAATTGCAACTCTCAGGTCCAGAACCAGACGCAGTCGCACGCTCGAGCGAATGACTTCTTGTTCGAGCCACAAGACACAAAACTTAACTCTCGCTCGAGCGAAGAAACCCTAGCTCGAGCGAAGGATCTAAAACAAAGAGCTCGCTCGAGCGAAGACACTAAAATCTGGGCAGCAACCATTTGCTCCCAATCACACCCAACCTGTAACAAACCTGCCCAACACATCCTATAACTCAAAAATAAGGAATTAAAAGGATGACAACAAGATATATACAACAACAATCTCCACGGAATCTAAGTCCGGATACAACAACCAAAAGGGAAAAGACCGGGATCGCTATAAAAATAATAAAAAAAAATTTTATGATTTTGCAATTGTATTTTTATCTTTCAACTAATTTGCAGTTTCTCCAAATGGAAATGATCCTATGCCTTAGAAAAAATATTGAAAAAATTACAATTCAAATTTAGTTTTAAAAAATAATTACATAATCATAGAAAAATTTATAATTTTAATAATTAAATTTTGTAAATTTTATAATGAATTTGATTTTTTTTTTTTCAACCACACACAAAGTAGTTATTTATCTGAAATTATTTCACTTCTCATGTGATATTATCATAAATCAATTCAAATCATTAATTTATATAGGCTATTCAAATCAATTCAAATCATTAATTTATTAGTCACAAAAGGTAAAATAGACTATTTTAGTCACAAAAAATAAAACATCACATCTAACCCATAATCATTACACTTTTTTCTCACAAAAAAAGTTAAAAAATTCAAAAAATCAAAAAATCCTTCCCAAACCAAACTTTTTAACCCAAATTAAAATAACTAAAAAAATTAAAAAGTCAAAAAACTAACCCGCTTCCCCCAACCAACCCTTAGTTTGTGACATTACCGGGTCAATGTCTTTGGAACAATAAATAATTGCTTATGCCTCAGGCTGCTATATACTGTACACCTATCATCGGGTCGGCGTCAAATTCATTTTGATGTTCCCTTATTGTCAAATAAATAGAGTATTCATAATAAAAATTAAATTAAATAAATATTAATAATTATATAAATTAAATTAAAAAAATTATTATTAAACTTATACTTGTTATTTTTTTTAAATAACTATGATATTATTAAATAATTACAAATATTCAATTAATTTTGTTTCGTTTCATAAATGATTTGAATCTTACTGGGCGAAAAAAAAAAAAGATGAATCGTATCATATAAATAATTTAGGATAAATTACACTTATACCTTTGAAGTTTGGATTTAATACATATTATTTTTAACGTTTGGAAAAATTATACTAGTTCTCTGTTATTGTAATTATTTAGACGGAATAAAAATATTGAATTCATATACTCTTTTTTTTCTTACTTTGCTTTATTTTCTTTATTTTTTTTTCTTTGCTTCACTTTTTTTTTAAATATAATTTCTTATATTTTTTTATTAAGAGTTATTGATTTTTATATAAATAAAAAGTTTATAAAATAAAATTATAAATCACAGAGATGAAATATAATTTTTAAAATATTAAAAAATTGAGATGTAATCTAACCAAATTTTAAAAGATTTCAGTGTAATTTATATCAACCCCACGACAGGCCCAACAACTTTAAAGCACAGTTGTATTCCCTTGTCCTTGGTAGCTGGGTGGGTGGGTGAGACTTTTTTTTAAGCATTTACTCTCATTACTTTCTGTCTCCTTTCCCTGTTCTCATTGGACCCCTGACCGTGACATTATTCTAAATTGGAGAGGATTTGGTAAAAAATATCGGTATTGTTACCTATAATAATTGGCATATTAATTAATATATTAATGTAATTATCATATTATTATTTTAAAATTATAATCTCATTTATTATATAAATTATAAAATTTTAAAATATCTAAAATATCACATCATTTATTAATACATCAATTAATATAATAATTGATATATATAATATTATCAAAAAAATATAGAGAAAGTTTCTCGTTATTTATCATGGTAAATTCTATAATAAACCCCTCATGAAAAGTGTGTATCATATATCTAATTATGCTTTTTTTTTGGACAATTTTTTTTAAAGATCCTTAATATTAAGATTTTATAATGAAAAATCTAGAAATCCCCTAGATGTTGATTTGTGATTATGTATCAATTTTAAGCAGAATATAACAATCTCAATCAAACAATCAAGACAAAGAAACACAACGATTTTACGTGGAAAAAACCACAATTGGACACCTCCAACTGTGATAAAAAAGCACGGGCAACAGCCACAAAACAATCCACTAAGAAGATTTAAAGGAATTACACAGGTATACTCTCAATTACCTAGCGAATTCACGCCTAATTGAACCAACCTCTATGTGCCTCTTCCAACCCGTCTTCACCTCAGAATTGTCTTTACGATGAGCCACTCCGGAATCCACCAAAGCTTCAGGCTCGAATTCTTCAGAATCCACCGAAAAACAACTCTCTCTCTTTGTAGAACAAAACACAACCTTTGATGTACTCTCTTTAAACCATGAGTTGAATACTCAATAAAATATCAAAGAAAACTCACAAAGTATCCCCAGATATAAACCCTAAAACCCAAAAAGAAGATCTGGAGAAGTTATCCTAAAATCTGACCCAACACGCGAATTTATAGAATCTGTCCCGTGATCTTCGCTCGAGCGCCCAACAGCCCGCTCGAGCGTCTTCAGCAAAATATGCGCGTGATATAACAGAGGTCCGCTCGAGCGCTAGAAAGCCCACTCCAGCGCAAAATCACACATTTCAGTACTTTTGCAGGCGACCAAAACTGCTGGAACCAGGGATTCTCCGCTGGAGCGGGGTAATGTCCGCTCGAGCGGACAGGCAACTTGGAATGCATTTTTGCATTTTGCTTCGGGGGCATTGCCCCTCGACCCCGCCGTGGCGCTGCCCCGGACCCGTCAAGGGGCGCTGCCCCCTCGACCCCCGCGAGTTGACCGGGCAGCTCGATCCCCGTCATAATCAGCGAAGTGGCAATCTTGAAAGCATTAGCATTACAAACTTCTCTGCAAAGCACAATTCGGGTTGGATTCGCATCTAAACACTCATAGCCTCACTGAAATAAAAGTGCGAAAATAAATACAACTGAAATGAGTTTTGTCAAACGGGGTTGCCAAGAAATAAAACCTAACATATAAGATAAATAATATATAATATTTTCATAGCAGTTAAGATTTCTTAATATTTCTATAAAGAAATTTTGCTCGACTTAGAGAAATTTCGCTTCGGCGCCAAGAAATTTTTCTGATCATAGAGAAATTTCAAAAAAAATTTGAGTTGGGACCAAAATTTCTCTAAGTCAAGTGAAATTCCTCTAAATCGAATAAAATTTCTCTGAGTCAAATTTTCTCTGTGAAAATGTTAAAGGACCTTAGGTAGTAAAAAAAAAATCTTGAACCTCTCATAATACACAAAGTTAAAGAGGGATGTTTCACTAATTTTTTTTTATATTTTTTTTTAGATTTTAATTTTAATTTATTGAGATATTGGTTATGATTTATTGCAATTAGTATTATTTTAATTATTATCCAAAAAATCTTTAATTATTGGGAAGAGGGTTTGGGGGCTTTTTTTTGGCTAAAATAGCCCCACACACACACACACACACACAAAAAAAAAAGAAGGCATTTTAGCTCAATAAGACGAAATATCACATTTAACCCATAATCATTATGTTCTTTCTCTCATAAAAAAATCAAAAATGTCAAAAAAAAAAAAAAAACAACTCATGTCCCAAACCATGCCTGAATAAGCAACTTATTAGCTCCCTTTTGGGCAACATGACTTAAAATAGTTTATTGTCTTATTTAAGTTATGTCACTTATCTATTTTTAGTTTATTGACTTGTTTAAGTTAGGTCACTTATCTATTTTTTCACATGTCTTTTGTAATCCGTACAAAATAAATTAAAAAAAAGACAAAAACAATACGCCACCTCTAAAACATATAACATTACTTCTTTATTTTTTTAATATTATTTTCTCAATAAATAAAAAAATTAAAAAAAGCATTATTTCGAAGTCACAATTTCTTATTTTGGTACCAAACGGGCTCATTATCTCTAGAAGACCAAATGAAAAGACAATGTAAAAGCGAAAACTCTTTTCAAAACTCAACTTATAACTTTATATTTAAATTATAATTTCACATTCAAATTATAATTTTAAAATTAAATCAAACAAAATTTTCAATTTTTGAAGTCGTTTGAAAAATTACTTTTTATTAAAATATAAAATGAAAAAAAAATAATATATTTGAAAAGAATTTTTTTAATTTTTACAAAAAAAAAATATATACAAAATGTAAAGTGAATAAAAAAGAATTTTTCACTTTTTTATATGAATTATTCTCTTATTTGTCAAGTAAACTTCCTCCCTTCCTTCCTTACAAGTCTTCACTCTTTTCTCTGTCATTGGAAGCTCACTTCATTATTCTCTTCCACTGTCAAGCAGGCTTCCTCCCTTCCCTTCCCTTCCTTACAAGTCCTCCCCACCCCCCCTCTCTCTCTCTCTCTCTCTCTCTCCCTCTCTCTCTCTCTCTCTCTCTCAAGTTAATTTGCTTCCAGGTACTTCTCGTTTTTCTTAATTTATCTCTTGTAAATTCCTCAACCTCAATATTAGAATTATGAATTTAAAGAGAGATTTGAAAATAAAAAGAGAAATAAAGAAAATTTAACTTATATTTCATTCACATTTATCTCATTTAATTTTTTTTTTTCTAAATTCTTACCTAAATTTATGATCAAAAGACAATTTAAATATATATATTTGTATAATGTTTGATTCATTTTAGAAAATTAATATACATGCATATAAACGCATAAGTTTTCCTGCCTTGAATTAGCTTATCTCTTCTATTTTATTTTATTTATTATTGACATAATATATCGTATTATATAGTGAGGTGTATATATTATACATGCAGGTTTATAGTTTTATAGAGCGTCGCTGCATTTTTTTATGGATGCTCAATTTTTGCGTACTTCACAATTTGTTGTTGCTGTTGTTGAATGTTGTGTTTTTAATTTTTAGTTGGTTAGATATGCGTGTCCACTCTGTAGACACCAATTTGTAGTAGTACAGATATGAAAAGTAATTTTCTTGAAAACAATCATATATTTTTGTTTTAGAGATAGAAAACGGTAAGTTAGTACTGTCAATTTGAATAAGAATTTAGAAAGAAAAAATAAAAATGTGAAAAAAATATGAATGAAATATAAATTATTTTATTATTTTATATTTCTTTTTAAATGTTTTAATCATTTTTTTAATTTTTAGATCCATTTAAAATACACATATAAAGTATAAAAATTATATAATTTTTTTAAAAATTCATTTAATACAAAAAAATATATAAAAATTCAATATATTTCGTATTTTTTTTATATTCAATAAATTTTTTACAAATTTTTGTACTTATTAAATGTATTTAGATTAAGTGGATCTAAAAAATTTATAAAAAAATTTAAATATTAAAAAAATACTAAAAACAAAAAAAAAAACGAATTATTTTTCACAAACTATTTTTAAAAATTTTAAACCATATAGATGTTTTTCACATTGAAAGGTTGATTATATTCCAAACACAGTGTTTGAAAATTTTGGTCGCCAAAAGGTTAACTTTGGCGACGAAAAAATTTTTAGTAGCCAAAGTTGTAAATTAGCGATAAAAAAAATTTTAGTCACTAATACTATTGCCGACAAAGTAACCCTGACTAACTAGGCGACTAAAATTTTTAGTCGCCATTGACTTTCGACGACTAAAAATGAGGCTATGACAACTAATTTTTTAACAGTCGAAGGTATATTTTCTTATAATGTTAATTTCTTAAACAATTTAAAAAGTGGATCAATTTTTTAATTTGTTCTTTTAAAAAAAAAAAAAAAATCTTTAAAGTTGATGTGCCTGTTATATGTGCTGTCATAGGTTGGGGTTGAGAAAAATGCTAAAAAGGGTCCCACCCACTCATGGACAAGAGAACACAGCTGTGCTTTAAAGTTATTCACCTAAGGACAAGAGAATACAATTGTGCTTTAAAGTTGTTGTGCCTGTTGATATGTGTCGATTTAAATTGTTTATATCGTCAGATTTGATTATTTATATAAAAATAAATAAATAAAAAAACTAAAATTAATAAGAATATATAAAATGTAAAGTGAATAAAAAAATAATTTTTAATTTTTTATATGAATTTATTTTTTTTAATTTTTAAAATATTTTTTTTTAATCTTTGACTAAAATCCTTAATTGCCAAACAACCCCTTGATTTGAATCTCACCTTATTTTCACTCTTTTCTCTGTGGTTGGAAGCTCACTTGGTTATTCTCTTCTACAGGCTTCCTTCCTTACCTTCCTTACGAGTCCTCTCTCTCTGTCTCTCTCTCACTCTCTCTCTATCTGTTTAGAGTTAATTTGCTTCCAGGTACATCTGGTTTTCCATAATTTATCTCTTGTGATTTTCTCAAACTCTGAATTTGAATTATGAATTTAGATAAAGATTTGAAAATAAAAAGAGAAATAAAGAAAAATTTAACTTATATTTTATTCACATTTATCTCATTTTTTTAAATTTCTACTTAAATTTATGATCTAAACATAACTTAAATATATGTTTGTATAATGTTTGATTCATTTTAGGAAATTAATATGTAAGGATAAGAATGATTTCCCATATTGGTTTGAATTTTAAAATTTGAAATCATAAATAATTAGAACTTTTTTTTTATTTTTTTTAGTTTAATTAACTAATCAATAAATTTTCTGTTTACATTTTAAATTATAAAAAAAAAAATTAGTTTGAAAACTTAATTCTCATATTCATTCTCATTAAAAATCTTTTTTTTTTCTTAATATATATAAGTATACATGTCATGGTCAGGGGGGGTTCAATGAGAACAGGGAAAGGAGAAAGATAGTGGTGAGAAAAATGCTAAAAAAAAGTCCCACCCACAACACAGCTGTGCTTTAAAGTTGTTGTGCCTGCCACATGTGGGGCTGAGAAAAATACTAAAAAAAAGGTCCCACCCACCCAAGGACAAAAGAATACAATTGTGCTTTAAACTTTAAAGTTGTTGTGCCTGTTGATATTGTGTCGATTTAAATTATTTATGTTATAAGATTTAATTATTTATAAATAAAAAAATTAAAATTAATAAGAATATATAAAATGTAAAGTGAATGAAGAAGAATTTTTAACTTTTTTTATATAAATTTATATTTGTAATTTTTTAAATATTTTTTTAATCTTTTAACTAAAATCCTTAATTGCCAAACAATCTCTTAATTTGAGTCACACCTTATTTTCACTCTTTTCTCTGTGGTTGGAAGCTCACTTGGTTATTCTCTTGTACTATTTGTCAAGCAGGCTTCCTCCCTTCCCTTCCTTACAAGTCCTCCTCTCTCTCTCTCTCTCTCTCTCTCTCTCTCTCTGTGTGAAGTTAATTTGCTTCCAGGTACTTCTCGTTTTCCTTAATTTATCTCTTGTAATTTTCTCAAACTCTATATTTAAATTATGTATTTAAATTATGAATTTAGATAGAGATTTGAAAATGAAAAGAGAAAACTTATATTTCATTCACATTTATCTCATTTTTTATTTTTTATTTTTAAAAAATTCCTACTTAAATTTATGATCCAAATACAACTTAAATATATGCTTGTATAATGTTTGATTCATTTTAGAAAATTAATACACATACATATAAATGCATAAGTGTAACACTCTCAAAATAATACATATAAACCCAACATTCTTGACATGCATAGACATAAGAGAATAAGTCATATTTCTATTTATCAGAGTAATAAGTACAAAAGTATTACATGTTGACATCAAAAGTAAGTGCCCTACGGGCTTACAACTTTCCAGGTCAACACTTGGGTACAACAAAAGAAGAGTTCTAACTCTTTATACAAAATAAGCACTTGACTTGATTTACATGTAATACAAAAAGATAACAACAAAAGAGTCTCTCAGCCTCTAAGCCTCCCAAGTTATGTCCTTGGAGGTGGCATACCATCTGTACCTGAAAATGATGTCCCATATAAGGTGAGCTAAAGCCCAGTAGAAATATACTAAACCAAGTATGAGAAATAACTAAAACAGTAGCATTCGATAAATGGTTAACACTTGTAAATCAGATTATAACACATCCCAGTTCCATGACAAATACATCCGTGTTTCATTTCATTTTCCTTTACTTGTCCAACTCAAATTCATAAACATGGTAAGTGCAACACAGCACAACTTAGCCCAAACTCAAAACTAAATTCAAGTCCAAGTTCAAGTCCAACACCAAACCTAGCACATGCCCAAGCTTAGGCACAGTCCAAACCAAGACTAGTCCAAATCTAAGCTCAACTTTTATTGATATCCACTATATGAGACAATTCTCATTTACAACATAATGGTTTCGGCTCATTATTTCTGTATCATAATCCTCTCACGTAAGATAATACAAACTCACTCAGACCTACATCAACCGACGATTGGGTCTCACTTTAATCTCAAATTAAAGTTACCAAAAAACTATTATTTTCCAACAGAAAATACCAATTTTTTTCTGTCTGTTTTACTTAATGAAAATAGGTATGGTTTAGATTGAAAAAAAAAAATTAGTGTTTAAATTGAAAAAATGAGAAATTTAGATTTATTTTGTTACAAAAGTCAAAATCTTAGGATTTTTTTTTTCCCGTTATTTAACCAAATTAAAAATTACATTGAATCTCACTTTGGTTCCTTATTTTAAAAAAAATAAAGCTATACGCACCAATTGGTATATCAATTAGTGAACTAACGGATGATGTGACATAATTTTAGAGGTTTTGGATCTTTTTAATTTGTATAATAGGTGGGATTTATAGTTTTGAAGTGATAATATCATAGTATATGTTAATACACTAATTGATATGTCAATTGATACATGTAGCACCACTGTTTTTTTAATTGTAACAAGTACCCTCTTTATACTTTCGGTCAAGTTTCAATGTCATCTTATTTGAAGAGATAGAACAAAGGATGAAGAGTAGTAGGGAATGGGTGGTTGGTGGTGTTGAGTTTTAAAAATATAGCACAAAAAGAAAATAATGGGAAAAATAGAGAAGTAGAAAAAAGGGGGAAAAAAATTAAAATTTTGTAACATGACTAAAAATGTAAAGGGTTGATTGTTACAATTAAAAAAAATAAGAGATTAAAGTGAGACTTCATGTAATAGCTATGCTAGGGACCCCTAGTGGGGGTCACCCCCAGCACCCCTACTGGCATTTCATTGGCCAGTTTTTTTTTTTTTTTTTTCAACCACCCACCCTCACGTGGGGCTGGGGTCTGGGGCATTAATCTTCATGTAAACTACAAGGATGCAAAGGGTAATTTATCCTAATTTATGTTAATGAATTTAATACCAAACAGAAGTACCATATTGGAAATTGAGCGAAAGTATAAATTGTTAGCGTAACAAAAAATATTCAGTGTGTTTGGTTTGAGTTTTTTAGATTAAGTTTTTTAAAAACTGAGTTTTTTGGTTTTCGTGTTTTTTTTATTTTTAGTGAATATTTTTAAAATTTTAAACATTTTTTTTTTTACTTTTTTAGATGCACCTTACTTAGATGTATCTAAAAAGTAAAAAAATTGTAAAAAAATATTTTAAAAAATTAATAAATACATAAAAATACAAAATATGTACGGAATTCTTATATTTTTTTTGTATTTATGGTATTTAGTGAATTTTTAAAAAGTTTCTTTCACAAATTTTTTACTTTTAGCTATATTTATGTTAGGTATGTCTAAAAAGTAAAAAAAATTACTTAAAATATTAAAAAAATTCAATAAAAACAAAAAAACACGAAAAACAAAAAAAAGTAGAATTTTCTGAAAAAAGTTTTTAGAAAACTCTAACCAAGCATGCCTTGTAACTAAGTTATAAACTTTTGTTACACAACCATAAAATTTTATACATTTTATTACGCTAATTTGTGAAGAGATTACGTAGTTTATAGTTGATATTACGAAATTTTAAAGTAAAATTACATCAATTTATAATAAAATGCATATAATACACACCATTAGAAGAGTGAATTCGTAGAATTTCCCCCTCTAAAACTCACTATTAAGCTTAATAAACACACTAGAATAAGTCTTAGAATTTATGTTGTAAAGTGAAGACAACGATTTAAAGCTCACAAGGATGGACTTTTGGAAGCAAAAATCAAAGGGAAAGGATAGGGAATACTCACGGCAGCAGCTGCAAAAATGTGTTTTGCACTTCGAAATAATCCCACACCATGTATTAATAGGTCCCTCAGTCATCCTAGTTTAATCCTTAAGTTGAATCTTCAATCAATGATCCATATTCAACTTTAAATAAGATAGAACAATCTCAACCACACACAAAAATTTAGATTGTTTAATATCAAATTATATAATTTAAAAAATGATTAGCACAATGTTCAGAGTAACTAACGTGGTTTGCATGGCCAAAACATGTAATGCCAACACATGATTTTAATATTCTCAAAAGTGTCTCCCAAGTCACAAATTTGAATTCTCCTAAAAATATCTTCATTTTCGTATAAATTTCTAAATGTACAATTAATTATTCCAATTTCCAAAATAAGTAAGTGATTGCACGACCCCACATCTATATCCATGGGGTTCAAAATATAAAATTTAACAATTCAGACAAAATATAATCAAAAAAAAAAAAAAAAAATTTCTTACAATTAGTGTCAATAACTCAACATATAAGAAAATATATTTATTTATATATGTTTTTCATATTATTTTTCACCTTTCATGTTGATAGAAATTAATGTTATAGTTTATACCTTCTTTTTAAAATTTGTGTTAATATATATATATATATATATTTACCTCTCTTGTATTAGAATATTATCCTAGGTCTATCCTTGATTGGACTTAACTTGATTCAATATCTTCATCATGAAACAAAACCACAACTTCCAAACTCCCAAACTAGATCTCATTTAAATGTATCACTGTCAAAAACTATTATATTACATATAAACATAATATTCACAAGATATATACACCTCAATGTACAAATAGGATAATAAAATTCATATTCTCTCTCTTACATTAATAAAATGGAGATGTCTATTCATTATTAATGGTTGTGAAAGAGTTATATCAATATTTTTTTTTTCCTTAAATTTAAGAATACTTAAATTCAAATTAGTATAACAGTTATAGTTAGATGATTCTGAATTTTAACAATATGTTACAAGTTAATGCATTAAAATGAAAATCTCAATTCCAAACATGTAATATATAGGATCTAAATCCATGTGTACATTGTACACAAACATATGTATTCACACATATCATGTATAAATTCATTCATTCCCTATTATAGTGAAAAATAGATATGAAGAGAGAGGTGTGGCTCTTCATTTTAGGGCAGAGGTTAAGGAGATATATGCCACATTTCTGGTAGTTAAGCAGAAATATGGGCTTTCTGGGCTTTCCCAACACTATATAAAGGGCTCTAAGTGCAACATTTAAAGGGTCCCTGACCAAATACTTGATCAAGAGTCTTTCAACACATACTTTTCAATACATTTATCCTAGCTTGATAGGTCATTTATCTTAACTTCATAGCTTCATTACCTTAGCTTAGCTTCATAGCTTACTTATCATATCTTCATAGCTTAGTTCTTTTAGCTTTTTTGCTTAGTTATCGTAGATTATCAATTGTATTTCATTTCCAATCAATGCAAGTCACAATTTTAGTCTAATTATCTTTGGTACCTATAAATTTGTTAAAAGTCATCTTCATTGGGGTAAGATCCGAATCAATGACGGTTCCTCTTAGCCATACACAGTCATTGCTCTGTGTTAGAAGTTAGAAATATTTAACAATTCCTACACCTTGAACTAGGCACGCCTACATTTACTCAACAAACTTTTGTGTTCACACCTGCAGGACTTCTTGAGTAGCAATAGAAATTTCTGAGTGCAGATAATAACATAAATAAAAAAATAATTAGAAGTGTAATTTACCCTTCAAGAAATCATATAATAATCTCTGCAATTTTATCAAACAAGTTTTTGATGAAGAAAGAGTTTCATTATTTTGAAATTAATTTCGGATTCTATGACCAGCATAGCGATCTTATTAAACTTTCTGCTCAGCAATAGTCTTAACTTATTATATGAGACACATCACCTAAAAATTCATTTATCACCTATTGATAAAATTAGGATGATTAGCAAGCCTCGACACTGCATTTATTTTTTGATAATTACAAATAGTTATTTGGGAAGAAAGTTTCAATGGCATTACTGTTGTTTATCACCTAAAAATTCATTTATCACCTATAATATAATGACCTCATTAACTGCCATTACTTTTGTTTGGGAAGAAAGTTTCAATGGCATCATATTTATGCTATTTCCATTGTGTTAGTATCTTCAATGGATTCTTTGAAAGATGTGTATTTGCTATTATAGTTAGTCTTGTCCTATTTTACTTTCTGTAACGGGCTAGTTATTACACTAGTCATTTTAACAAATTTTTTTCTAGCTGGCTACGTTTAGAGAGTCTTGAGAGACTCTTTAAATAATTTGAATAAATAAGTAAATATAAATAGTAGTGTTAGAGCATATAAATAAAAAAGTATTTAGGCAAAATAAAGAACATTCCTTTATTATACTATAACTAGTGAAAAATAAAGAGTAGTGTTTAACTTCATTATGTTTTTTTTCAAGGAGACATTGTTTCCTATTATTTTAAAAAATAAAATTTTATTAAAATGATTTGTATTTTTAAGAATATCATTGTCACATTATCTTTATTAATATATATGTATCTGTATTAGGTAGTCTCAGAATACAATCTTTATTAATATGTATGTATCTATATTAGGTAGTCTCAGAATACAACGGAATATTACTTATGTGATCCTCCCGACAAATGCGAAACCACAAAATATCATTCTTTATTTATCAAGTACGTAATAAAAGTGCCTTAGCACGGTCTCACCCATAATGGCTGAGAGCACAACATGAACAGTACCATAACGAACAACTAAATAATTATCCATTCTTATATGGTATTTTATATGAAACTTTTGTTTGTGGATCATACAATACATTTTTTTCCCCAATAACTTTACTTTCGGGCATGTGGAATAGTTGGTAAAAAAAACTTGAGCCATTGGTTTTCATAAGGTAGAATATATTCTAGTATGTAAACACATAATAGCAGCTGCAATAATGACTCTTCATTTTGTTACCTTCAATTGTGAATTCATTCTAAAACCAATCAGACTTTTACTCTCATGCTTGTCTTGGGTTGTTTGTGTCTTTCTCTAAATCTGATATAATGTTGTTTCTTGCTTCCTTGTTTCCACAGGGAAACAATGCCTATAGGCGAAATCATTCTCGCTGCTTTTATTAAGGTGTTGTTTGAGAAGTTGGCCTCAATTGACCTACTGAACTTTGCTCGTCGGGAGGAGGTTCATACTATCTTCAAGAGATGGAGTGGAGAATTAACTGAAATTCAGGCATTCTTGGATGATGCGGAGGAGAAACAAATAGAAAATAGAGCCGTGAAAATGTGGCTGGAGGAACTCACAGACCTAGCTTATGATCTGGATGACATACTGGACGAGTTTGCCACTGAAGCTTTGCAGCGTAAGTTAACAGCAGAGTCCCAAGCAGCTAGCACAAGCAAGAGCAAGCTACAAGCCATGATACCTACATGTTGTAAAGGATTCAGTCCAACAACACTTTTGTCTGATTTTATGAAGAGTTCCACATCCAAGATAGAGGAAATCACTACTAGATTGCAAAATATTTTTGAAAGAGGAAGTCGACTTGGTTTACAAAACATTGTTGCAAGAGAATCTACTAAAGCTTGGCACAGACCACTCTCCACATCCTTGATACATGAACCTCGCATATGTGGCAGGGATAAGGAAAAAAATGAGATAATTGATTTTCTCCTAAGCAATGAGTCAAGTGATGGCAAAGTCGGCGTAATTCCCATTGTAGGTATGGGTGGGCTTGGCAAGACCACCCTTGCACAGATGGTATACAATGATGAAGTGGTGAATAAGAATTTTGATTTGAAAGCATGGGTCTGTGTTTCTGATGAGTTCGATATTTTGAGAATCTCAAAAGTAATTCTGGAGTCTATTACTTCCAAGTCTTGTGAATTTAAGGACTTGAATCAAGTTCAAGTTCAACTAAAGCAAAATTTGGTTGGAAAAAAGATTTTAATTGTTTTAGATGACATATGGGACAAGAAATACAATGATTGGAACATTTTGAAGAGCCCCTTTAATGATGGAGCCCCAAGAAGTAAGATAATTGTAACAACTCGTGACAGAGGTGTTGCATCGATTATGGGAACTGTTCAAAACCATTTGCTACAGCATCTATCAGATGATGATTGTTGGTCAGTATTTGAACAACATGCCTTTGGGAATAGAAGCTTGGATGCAAATCCAAATTTGGGGTTTATTGGTAGGAAAATTGTGGGAAAATGTAAAGGTTTGCCTTTGGCTGCTAGGACACTTGGTGGCCTTTTACGGTGCAAAGAAAGGGACGATGAGTGGGAAATTGTATTGAATAGTAAAATATGGGATTTAACAGAACAAGGCAATGAAATCCCTCCAGCTTTGAGATTAAGCTACCATCATCTCCCTTCACATTTGAAACAGTGCTTTGCATATTGCTCTATACTGCCAAAGGACTATGAATTTGAGGAGGAGGAGTTAGTCTTCTTGTGGATGGCAGAAGGCCTTCTTCAGCAACAAAATGGAAAGAAGCAAATGGAAGATTTAGGAGTTGAATACTTTCGTGAATTGCAGTCGAGGTCTTTTTTCCAACCATCAAGTGGTGGTGAAAGCTCGAAATTTGTGATGCATGACCTCATCAATGATTTGGCTCAGTCAGTTGCAGGATATACTTGTTTTAGATTGGAGGATATATTGAAAGATCAGGCGCAATGTGAAAAATTGAAGAATGCTCGACATTCATCTTACATGCAAAGCGAATTTGACACAATCAAAAAGTTTGAAACTTTTTATAAAGCCGAGAATGTAAGGACCTTCTTACCATTGTCCATTAGTAAAAGAAGTCATTGTTATTTGACAAGCAAGGTTCCCCTTGATCTGTTGCTAAAGATGAAACGCCTAAGGGTTTTGAGTTTGAGTAGATATCACATTGGCGAACTTATTCCAAATTCAATTGGAGATTCGAAACATTTGCGATATCTTAACTTTTCCTACACTGGAATTAGAACAATACCTGAATCATTAGGTACCCTATACAATCTACAAACTTTGATGCTAAGAGGTTGTCCAAAGCTGAGGAAATTGCCTACGGACATGGGAAACCTAGTCAACCTACGTCATCTCGATATGATTGATTCAAATTCCTTTGAAGAAATGCCACGAGGAATTGATAAGTTGACAAGTCTCCAAACACTATCCAATTTTATTGTTATGAAAGACAACAATGGGTCTCGGATAAGAGAGTTGGGGAACTTAATTCATCTTGGAGGGACACTTTGCATATCGGGTATAGAAAATGTGGTTGATTCTTCGTATGCAAGAGGGGTGTGTTTGAATGACAAGCAAGGTATAGATGTGCTAACAATGGTGTGGAGTAGTGAGAGCTTGGATGGTTTACGAAATGAAATGGTTACAGAAGTGCTTGACATATTAAAACCTCACAAGAAGCTGAAAGAGCTACACATTAGAGGCTACCATGGTATGAGTTTTCCAACTTGGATAGGGGATCCTTTGTTCTCCAATATGGTGCGCATGAAGTTACAAAATTGTAAAAATTGCACTTCCTTACCGCCATTTGGACAACTACCCTCTTTGAAAGACCTTCACATTGAGGGAATGAGTGCCGTCAAGCATGTGGGTTGTGAGTTCTATGGGCAGCATTGTGCCAAACCTTTTCCATTACTCGAGACACTATGTTTTGAGAATATGTTAGAATGGGAGGATTGGTACATTTTTGGAATTGACAAGGAAGTTCAAACCTTCACTCGTGTTAGTAAGCTCTCCATCAAAAAATGTCCGAAACTTGTGGGAATGTTGCCGAGTAATCTTCCTTGCCTCAAAACTCTTGAGATTGAAAATTGCCCGCAGCTGCTGGTTGAAGCTTCCAGTCTTGTTCTCCCGTCACTCACCTCCCTGTCCATGAGTGATGTTCAGCTTCCGAGCCTTCCAGTGCTCCTTGAGACATGTAACGTGCTTGAACCCAGCTCCCTTACTTGCTTAGATATTAGAAATGTTTCAATCCCCGAGTCCCTGTGCAATCCAAGCATAGATGATGAAGTGATGTTGGCAAATGCAATGTCTAAGCATCTGAGTTCAGTAACTTCCTTGAGCATTGGGATGATTCAGAAACTTGCATTATTGCCAAAATGGCTTACCCAGGGGCTTAAAGGACTCAAAGAATTGACGATTTTTTTGTGTACCGAACTCACAACACTGTGGCAGAGTGATGAGGGACTACAACACAGTCTCTTTGCCTTGAAACGTTTGGAAATTTCTTTTTGTCGGCAACTTGTTTCATTGTTTGAAGAAGACGAGGATGTAGAAAACGAAGGGCAACATCAACTTGAGGATCTATCTATAAGTTTTTGTGCAAAGCTGGAGAAACTGCCACGGGGGCTACATACCTTCACTTCTCTTCGAAAGATGGAAATCAGTGAGTGTCCAAGTCTGGTATCTTTTTCAGAGACAGGCTTTCCGCCTAGCCTAAAAGAACTTGGGATTCGGAATGGATGTAAGGCTCTGCGGTCCTTACCTGGGTGGACAGCACACGATTCTAATCTGGAGTCCTTGGACATACACGGGTGTGATAATTTGGAGTCCCTTCGGGAAGAATGGGTCCACCACCCCCCAACAAAACTGTCATCATTGATTATCAGGAATTGCAAAAAACTAGAATCGGTCCCTAGTTTATGCAACAACAGCCTCCTCGCTTCCCTTAGATTTCTGGTGATAGAAAGTTGGCCTGCAGGAGGAGGAATCGTCTCCTCCTACATTCTAGAGAAAGGGAATTTCCTCACCAACCTCACTTTTCTTAGCATCGAGAATATGAAGATTGGTAAGCCCCTATCAGAGTGGGGTTTGCACAGATTCTCCTCTCTTAAAACTCTCTGGCTTCGAGGCCCAAAAAACGTATCAGAAGAAGAAGAAGAAGAAGAATATTATTCGGTGTCCAGCTTTCCAGTAGATGGGATGTTGCTGCCCACCTCTCTGACGGAACTGTGGATTTATGATTTCCCAAATCTGGAGAAGATATCTTCTTCCATGGAGACCATTCAAAACCTCACCGAACTTTATTTCAGAAATTGCCCTAGGCTCGCATCTTTTCCCGAGCAAGGAGGGCTGCCTCCCTCGCTTTTGAAACTTGAATTCATAAATTGCCCTATGCTCGCATCTTTTCCCAAGCAAGGAGGGCTGCCTCCCTCGCTTTTACAACTTCATTTCTACAGATGTCCAATAATGAAACGGCGGTGTGAAAAGGGGAAAGGCCAATATTGGCCCCTCATAGCTCCCATTCCTAAAGTCACCATAGACTACAGATACATCTTTGAAGTAGAGGAATAAATTGCAATATGAGCAATCAAAACTGCCAGGCACTCAAAAATCACCCAAACTAAAGGGTGGTTTGAGATGTTTTAAATAAGTGTATTTTTTGACTTTTTATAGAAATATGTGTAGAAAAATAGAGAGGAGATGTTGATTGATGTGATCCAAAAAAGATAAAAAGTGTGGACTTATTTAATCTTTTCAAACTTGACCTAAATATATCAAAATTATTATTTTATTATTTTTATCAATGCTAATAGTGTCCCATCTCCTCATCTCATCACAACAGAGAGCCTGTGTATTCCTTATAATATAGATATATATAAAAGAGACGGTTTGCTGCTTGTGGCTTGCCAATTTTTTGTTTTTTCTTATTTTGTCCTTTAATTTGGTTGGTGAAATAATTTGAGTTTAATTACGTAAATATTATTGGTTAATTATGAACATGAATTTTTTATTTTTTAACAAATTATAAATACACCTATAAAGTTTGTTTAAAATATGAATAAGTTCTATAATACTAGAAATTATAACTATCGTTTATTAAATTTTAATTTAACACAATACTGAGGGGAAAAAAAAAACTATTCTCCAATACAATAATAAATTATCAAAATTGTTTATTAAAAACTATTTCTCATATCATTAAAAACAATTAATTTCCTTAATGATTTATTTTTTAACAAAATGGTTAATTGAAAAATATTTTTCATATCATTAAAAATTATTAATTCACTTAATGATTTACTTATTAATAAAATTGGTTATTTGTTATGCAAGTATGATTTATGTACTAATAAATTTAGTCGTTTGTATATACATGTATTTTCTTCTGCTTCTTTATTAGTTCAGTGAATTATCTTAGCAATTTTTTTAGATGGGAGAATTATCTTAGTATTTGTTTTATATTTATGTGTTGAGAAAAGTTACACACATAATTTTTTTTCTTAATAAATTCGGAAGAAATGTTAAAGTCTTATAAATTCACCCAAAATAATATGGTAATAGAATTGGAATCTACATTATTAAGTGTATAACAAATCAAAAAATAATACACATCATACCACATAATTCTATCATATATCTAATGATATTCCATTCAATTTCATAGAACAATATTTTAATTTTTAAAAAATTATCAAAATACGAAACTTAAATATATTTAAATTATCAAAACTTATATATAAAAGGGGAGGTTGGGCTATGTTTTTTTATTTTATTTTAATTTTAATTTTTTATCATTACAGTTTTCCCTTCTAAATGTAAAAAATCGCAAAGAAAACATTGAATTTGAAGGGTTGAAATTGAAAAAAAATTAAAAAAAGAAGCATTTGAGATGATTTTTTTTTTTCCATCAAATTTGATAGAAAGAAAAAATTGGGAAAAGAGAGGAATTTTTTAAAAGATTTTGATGCAAGGATTGGAGTATTTCATATCAAATCAAAAGAGCGGGTTTTATTCAAATCAAAATTTTGGTGAAGGATTGGAGATGGTCTAACTTGATGAAGGTTGAAGATGAAGAGGCCAAATTAATTTCTTAAGTATATATATATATATATATATATATTATTGAAAAACAAGGGAATTTCATGTCAAGTGTTCCCAGTGTTGGTCTCTTGCCAACCAACCACTGCATTCTTCTTCATAGAGGGGTTTGGGGTCTATTTATTTTTGGTTCGGAAATTAAGGTGGTTTTGTATACTGCCTATTTTTTTTTTTCTTGTTCTTTATTATCCCTTCCCCTTGTTTATTTATTGATTGTAATGATTCACATTATTATTCATAAACTCTTTTTGTTTTCTGATAAAAAATATAAATCATATTGCAGAATGGTAATTTGTTTTCTCACATTAACACCCAGACATAATTAGGATCACATGCCCAATCACAATAATCAACCATAACTTTCTTTTTCTTTTTTAATTTTTGGGTCGGAGCATCGATTACTTACCTAGAATTTATGTATTTTCACCATGTATAATTGGTGTCTTTTTGCTTCGTCTACATATGTTGTTTGATCTCCATTTTGTGGCAGTCACTAACCCAATTACTTTTCAATTTTCAGCAATTATTATTATTATTATTTTCCCTGTGGTGTTTTCAGGTTTTAGTAAAAATTGTTCAAGTTATAAGTTTTGGTAGATGCTTGTCAAATGTTTATTTTTGATTGTTGTTATTGTTTTCATTTCCAGGTTCAATACATTCATTTATCTGCTTTGCCCTAGCTACCGCTATTCTTGGGAAACCAAAAGAGCTACCAAAGGATGGTATCAACTCTTTCAATCATTTTCTGCTGCGTCCGGTGAAGTAAATGCTGCATCTGATTTAAAGAAATGTTGCATCTTGTTGAAGACCTAAAGAATGCAGTGGCTTGATGATTTTGTATTGTTGTTGTTGTTTCCTTGCTTCTGGTCGTGTTTCTTTTTCTTTTTCTTTTTTTGCTTTTTTGGTAAACCGGGTTAGTTCTTTTATCATGCTATATTTTCTACAACTGCTTTTGTACGTGTCATATATAAAAGCTCAGTGGTAAATTGACTGGTTTATGTTGATGCTACTATTGTTGCTTCTTTGGCTTTCTAGACTTTCTGTGCAGCTATTGCTATCTTCTCATGGTCTTTATGTTGTATATGTAGTACATATGTTCATGTCAGATGTAAACAAGGCCTAGATTGGCTAAATGGTATTGTCCTCATCTTTTGCTTGCTTTAGACAATTCCCATCCTTGTTTGTATTGCCCTTGTATGCTCCTTGTACTATGTATTTACTTTTGATCTTTGGTTTATATTGACTTCCCCAAAAAAATGAAGTTTTGTTCATCAAATAATCAGAGTGTTGAAATTTGATTCATTTTGGTTGGCTTCAATTACACTCAGTTGCTTTTCACATTTTGCAGCAATGATTAATAGATGTCCTTTTTAGGTTATTCAACTGAGTTTTTCCGAGAGAGAGAGAGAGAGAGAGAGTGAGTGAAGGAGCAAACTAAAGATTGAAGTATCTAAGACTTACAAGTTCTGCTGAGGTGATGTCCACCTGGAGAATTTTTTTTCTAAAAGAGATGGGTGAGAAGATTTCACCTTCTAAACTCAATCATATGAACAAAGTTACTGCATAAATTAGTAGTTTTGTGCCTGAAATGGCAAAGGAAAGTAGAGAATACTTTATAATCTTTCAACAACCTCCTCAGCCCTGCCTACCATAAGTTTAATGGTAACCTTTTTGTCAAAACAAATCAAACCAATAAACATTGAATATTAACCCTGTGACTATAATTACAGTGAGCATAATCTCATATGATGAAAGATTCATTACATAGATTTATGGTTCTGGGTAGTTCTAATCTAAAACTTAAGAATGAAGCTCTCTTAATTAAGTGGTGGTGGAGGTTTGCATCTGAGCCAAATAGTGATTTTTGAAAAGTATAATTGGTACAACAAGAGATGGGATATTTCATAATTTCATTGCTTAAAAGGATAATGCAGTTTGTTTTTTTTTTTTTTCTTTTTCTTCTGAACATATCCCCATTAATGTGCTACTGAAATTGGGGAAATGGAATGAGATTTCTCTTTTTGTTTGATAAATGGGTGTCTGATGTAACAAAGATGGTCTCATTAATGATTTCATAACATGTGTACGTCACATAGGAAGACTTTGTTTGTATGTTACGAGGAGGAGGAATGCCATCATAGGTTATTGAAAATGCTGCCACAGATTGATCAGCTTAATGCCAATCAATGGATCAATTAATTTGGAGGGGTGATCCATCAGGTAACTTCTCAGTAAATTCTTTACATAACCTGTTTGCCTCATCTGGAGGTTGTATTATTCCTACAATAGAGTTTGTGGCAAAGTATTGCCCCCTTTAGAATTGTTGTTTTTTGGTTAAAATAAATGCTCTAGATGAATCATGTTCTGGGCTCTGATATATTTGTCGGAATGAGTCAAAGTCAATTTGATCATCTCTTGTTACTTTGTAGGAGATCTAGGAAATTTGGGGTGATTGTTTGTCTTGGTGGGTAATGAAATGGGTTGTTCCTTATCGGTTAATGCCTTGATTTGTGGTTTGGATTCACATTCAAGAATGTCAAAAAGCTCTTATGATGGGAGGCTAAACCCATCCATGACAATTTTTTGGACCATATGGAAAACCAGAAATAATAACCTTGTCTTTAATAATGGTGAAGCTTCTTGGGAAAATGTCTTGGAGTTAATTAAAGAGAAAGTTGCAACTCAGCTAAAAGCACATTGAATTATCCCTTGCTATACAGTTGCTGATTTAATCTTAAAGATGAAAGAAGTCAAAGACCTACACTTCCCTTTAGAAGGTGAGGGACTTTTTTGCTTTGCTAGGTTAGGCAACTGTGGATTTTCAAGTAGTCTTTTGACATGGCTCTGCTCTCTTCCTCTTTGTTCTTAGTGGTGTAAATGGTGATTCAGCTTTGGATGATGAAAGGGACTGATTCAACTTGGAAGATGGATGAGTTCATATGGCCGGATTGCATTCTTGGTCATTGTTCTGCCTCAGTTTGGCTAGTGTAGGCAGTTGAGTCCTCATTGTTTTTGTTTTTTAGCTTTGTTATCCTAGTTGGTGTCTTGCTGTCTGTTTTTTTTTTTTTTTTTTTTTTTTTTTTTTTTTGGAGTGGATCCTAACATTATGAAAAGTTGTCTAGTTGCTGCTACAATCTCGGTCATTGTTCTGCATCCGTCTTAGTAGGTGTTTTAGGGGTTGTCGGCCTTTGGCTTAAGCATATGATTGGCTTAGTAGCATGAGTCACCTAGTTGGGATTTTTTTTTATTTTTGTAATGATGCTCTCTTAAAAAAAGGAAAAGAAAAGGGCATTACCCTAGTGTCATTAGACATCAAGAATTCTGAAATTTGAGTTTCATCAATAAATTTCATCGTGTTTCAATTTTGTGAAATGGTTGTTTAACTGGACTTAAATTTGTCAAATGATGGACACATTGATGTTTTGAACATGTAAACTAATGAGTAGTGATAGAAACATGTACATACAATTCTTGAAAAACTTTCACCTTTGAGCAATTTTCACCCATAAATTGGTAAATTATCACAAAACATCCATAAATTGGTAAACTGCTGTTCTTCAATTAATGGAAAGGAATTTGTTAATTTCTATATATTTTAATGAGAATACTTTGTGTTGAGAGATCCAAGGGGTCACCTCTCTTGCTGTCATCCATTTCTATACCTTTGAACACTCAGCCAGTTAGTTTAAAACCACTCTAAAAACTTTTACTTTTATACCTTTTTGCATATTTTCCTACATTCTAGGTTGCATTCCTTTCTATTAGTAGGTAAAAAAGACAGATAGATAGATAGGTGGAGTCTAATGACTTTTGAAGCATTTTTCACCCCCAAACTATACCACACAACAGCCTGCACAAACATAAGCACAAAAGCAAGATTTAAACAAGAAGATATGAAGACTAATTTGTGTTCAGGATCTAAAAGGTCTTCTCATAGCTAAAAGGTCTAGTAACATGAGGTAGGTTTAGTCCATTAAAATTAAAGTGGACCAGAATAGTTATTCTATAAAAATGTTCATCATCATATTTAGTTCACTAAAGAAATGTTAAAAAATATATTGTAAATGAAATGAGGAATGAACATTTCATTCTACTCACTTTCATTCTAATGAACCAAACATAGAAAGAAATGTTACATTAGACTCTCTTAAGGTTCATATTCACATGACACTACTGCATTTTTATCAAAAATTATTAATCATATGAATAAAAAATGATATTGCCATCACTACAACAAAAAAAGGTTTTTACGGTGCGCAATGCACGCTGTAAAAACCCTTCTACGGCGTGCAGCGCTCGTCATATTATGACCAGTTATGGAAAGTCATTCACTTTCAACGACATGCTTCGTACACCGTTAAAAACTATTGAACGACAAATTTTGTGCGTCGTTGTTACTTTTTCTACGACATGCTATAGCATACCGTTAAAAACTATTTAACGACAGATTTTATGCGTCATTGTTACTTTTTCTACGGCTATTTTTGCACGCCGTTAATTGGTGAGACAAATAACGATGCTGATTGTGCGCTGTAAAATATGTAATATGACTTATTATGTCTGCCGTAGAATATGCAATTTTTTTAAAAAAAATTCAGTAAGTTCTATTTGACCAATTGTGTACAATCTAACAAATATTACAAACAAGCATCACAAAACATCAATCAACCAACAAAATATTGTTTGAAACATCAAAAAGAAACTATATCCATAAATTATGAACATTCAACAATTGTTTATACATTCCAAGCATTCGAAAACTATATTCTTAAGTTCTAAACTGTACAAAAAGTTTAAATCATCCAAAACTATGCATATCTAACTTTCTAAACATATCAACAACTATTAAGAGATTATCTAAAACTACTGACAACAGTTCCTATAGCAGTTGCAGTTACAGTTGCAGTTGTAGCAAATCCACTTACTCCTATCATAGGGACAAGGCTACCCAATGTATGTATTAAGGCACCTAAACCCGCGGCAATAGCTAGAAGAAATCCCTATGGTGAAGCTTGTACACTGAGAAATCCCTATGGTGTGTGCCCCTGTCAACAAAAAGAAACACTTCAAGCTAAATCTTGATGTTTTGACATAAATTTTATACAGAATTTACAACCTCAATAATGTTTCTCTGGAAATCTTAAAAATTCAATAGTCTTTTGTTGTAATGCTAAGCTGAGTAGTTGCCACCTGATTACATGATTTTTGATTTTCTATGTAGTTTTATTTGTATAACAGTACTTTTTTTTCATCAAATGTCAAGTAAATTTATATACAAAACTGATCATTCTAGCATTACTCAGTAAAATTTTCATACAGAAAATTAATACAAAATGATAAGATAGATCTTTTGATCGTATCACTTCAAAACAAAAATTCCATCAACGTGGTTTAAAATTTTCGAAAAATACACTATTGTATTATTTTGGTCTTCATTTGTGTATCAACATTATGTAAGAACAGAGTTTTTCTCAAATATTTTCAATGTCAATTTTGAAAATTTAATTCTACCTAAAAAACAACAAGGTCTTTAACACTCAGTCCCTGGGATACAAAAATTGTTTTGAGGAGAGTGATGCTGCCAAAGTTATACGATGAACTTGTGTTGTAATGTATGACCACATTATTGGAATATATATTCTAACTAACAACATCAAATTTCCAAGAGCCTTTCAAAATATGCTCTGCTAGTGCACATAAAACATGAAATTTTAGAACTAATGGAATCAAGCCATATTTTACTTCAAACTATAACATTCAAAATAAGATAATTTTCTTTTATGTACCTGTGAATCTCCATAGCATAAACAGTTACCCCATCATGAAATTATGTTTGAATTCATCATTATACACGGGGAAAATATGGAACTTGGAACTTATGCACGAGTTATAGGCATTTTCCTGCTCTATCTCCAACCAAACCAATTTCCAAGGTCCGTTTTTCGTTCCTAATCTGGGATTCAGAAAAGATATACATATATATATATATATATATATATAAAAGAACACTTCTATCATTTAGTAAGGTCAGATGCATTATGTTAAAAGCATCCAGATTTAGGGCTAAATTTTCAACCCAAAAAGTAAACCAATCAACTTAGACATTTATACATGAAAAACTAAAGAAAAATCATCAGCTGAGGGAAAACCAATCCTTTCTTTATGGTCACGTCACATTTAAAAGTTTATTCAACACTTACATAGCCCTATCGCACCATCAAATGAGCTAACAATCCAATGATATGAGCCTTTTTAATTTAACCAGATTTTTTTCAGCTTCAGATGGTTTAACCATTGCTGGCTGACCAAGAAGAGGCTGGCCAGAGAGCATGATATTAGGTTTGAACAGAGCATCCAATAGGCATCACAAACCATATTTCATGGGACAGGTAATAAAGTTAATAACCGGAGAAATCAAATAGATAAAGCATCAAAAGAAAGAAAAGAGATTTACCTCAACAATCCAGCCAGCGTATTTCACATTATTAAAATGCAGGTTGACATCTAAATCACTCCGTTTAGGTTGATCAATTCAAAATGCACAAATCATATCAACAAACCAAAGTTCGAGCAGCACAAAGCAGTCATATGCTGCATAACAGAGGCAAATAATCGTGACAATCAAATTCTTTAACTTACAGTTAAACCAATACGAATATAATCTATGGTGTTTTCATTAAGCTTTGGTAATTTTCTGCTGTCCTCGTCCAGAACAGGAGGTGAATCCACAAAATAAGGACCTATTTCCACTCTAACTTCATCTGGTATCTTAGATAACCTCCGCGTCTCTTTATTCATCATCACTCAGACACTGCAACCAACCAAAGTCACCATAATAATAAATAATAATAAAAAGTCTGGTTAGTCAATAAGTAATTTAATCTAAGTTTCAAAATATGTTATTCTTGACACTAAAAATCCATGGCTTACCATGCTCCGGGGGATATCTACCTAATCCAAACAGTCTTATGGATATTATCAGGAGGGATGTGAAGGTCAGATATTGTTCACTTTAAACTAGTTTACATATATTCAACAATATCTTGTAATTTTATTTGTTCAAATATAACAGAAAAATATATGCACCCTTTTCCAAGGCAATAAACATGCTGATATAGTGTTCTTGAAAGGATATTGTGGCTATACACGAATCTCGCATAACTTATGACATCCATATAAAAGTCATGAGATTTGTTTAAATAAGCTCCTACCTGGAAGCTCTTGTTAGAATGTCCCCTGTTTTGCAGTCATGGACAATCCAATCACGCCGCATACCATTCTTTCCAGACGTAGCTACCCAACTTGACTTGCACAACATCGCCCCTGAAAGAAATAACTAAGTTTAGACTATTAGGTTCCGTTTGTGTTTAAGGATTTGAAATGCATGGATTTGGCATTAATCATTTATGGAAGATAACTCGAATTTAGGTTTGATAATTCATCTCTAAATTTTAAAATTGAATTGAACAATTCTATAATGATGGATTTGAAATAACTATTTTAGGGTAGTTATTTGAAATCGTGGAAGGAAAAAGCAAAAAGAATAAAAAACCATTTTGTTTTCTATTGTACCAAATGCTAAAAAATGCAAAAAGCATTTTATGCCCAAACAATCAGAGTGTAAATATGAAAACAAAAAACCTACATAGAGACAGAGAGAAATCTGTGAATGTGATTGTCATCATGCGGCAAAAAAGTACAAAAAAGCTACTTTCTGAAAATTTGAGATGGCAAGGAATTAGTTGCCAGCCTAGGTCCTCAAGCAGCCTTAGGTGAGAGAGAGAAGAGTGGTGGAGAGGTCTTGCTTTTTGCCAAAGATGGAGAATATAATTAAGGATCAACCTCCGTCTCTGCCACTTCTTCCTTTTTCTCTTTATACTGTCTGCTAAAGAAAAAAAATCTAAAGTATTATCCCAACTTGATCCATAAATAACAATAAATCTGCTTCAGTTAAAGAAGGGTAAGTCAAAAGTGTGGAACAAACTAACGAACCATAACTAAGGAAAATACATTTGGTCCTTGAAATAATTGAAGTACTTAAGAAGCAAAATTCCTTGAGTTACTATGCAAAAGAGGAAAGAAAGAAGAAAAAAAAGAAGAAGAAGGAAGAACAGAAAAGAACAATCCAAAGAGGGTAGCAAATTTTCTCCAGTATGTGTATAATGAAAGGTTGAACCTATCTAACATAACCCTATAGGGAAGTGCACCAAGTTAAAATGGTGGGACCAATGTATGCAGTTGTGAAACCATAAACATCTTCCATTAAATTTACTAAGAACCAACCTGGAAACAATTAAAAGAAATTGGAACATTGGGACCAAGTAGTAAACTATGTAATCCAACTTCAGGCAATGAATTAATTACAGATTTGTCCCCTTCTACAAACAACCTAATCTTCAATGGGAAGAACATCATGGGGTCATACAAATGGCACCGTTAAAGGAGATATTATTAGTTGAAAGCACACCAATGTGGAACCTGTTAAAATTTTGTATTCAATGAAAAGAGACACACTCTTAGCAAGCAATAAGAAGGCCAAAAATTGAACGTAGACATAAAAACCAAAATGCCAAACATCACTTGATGTGTTTGACTTCTCACCAACCACCACATAGTGATGTAAAATATCACAATATGAGCAGCTCAACTAAAGGCATCCACCATATTACCCCTGGATAAATTATTGGAGTCAATAAACAAAAAATCAAAATAAAAATTACACAAAATTAAGCCATAAAGTGAAATTCTTTGTCATATAACAAACAGCTATTATAGTATTAAGACAATAGAATTAATGAAATTAAGTTCAGAATATCATAAGGAAAATGACCGTTGACATTTATGCACACAATGAAACACAAGATACAATTCTAATCTAATGTTTTATAAACATAAAGAATAACTTGATGCTTGAAAAAAAAATGGAAGCACACCTTCCACAGGCATCGGAGGGGGGAGGGGGAATAAGTTTCTTTAAAGTAATAACCTGACAATTGTAAACCAACTAAAAGCGTGCCTTCCACAAATAGTAAAAGTCTCTAATTAAGTTTCTTTGGAGCAACAACACAACAATCTAGGGTTTAAGAAACCACATGTCCTTCTTCCCGAAATAGTCACAGCTAAACATACATAGATGATAGAACAGAAGCTGCTACCCATTATAAACCCACACTTTTTTCTTAAATGATAGCGATGTTAAGGATCTCTATTAATAAATATGTATGTCAATCCCCATCAAGGAAGTCAAATATATACTCAATGCAAGTTATTCATCATATGTAATTCATACATTTCAAGCATATAAATCTATAATTGAATAAACATACATATAAATATATATATATATATATATAGAGAGAGAGAGAGAGGAGCTGACCCAACGTCATCGCAGTAGAGACGATTGATGAGGACATCGCCGTGGAGATTCAAGAAGCATATGGCGGAAGCAGCCACTGGCATGGTCTCCGATCCAATGGATCCAATATTCAGAATGCTGAGGCCGATCGAAAACAGATCAACTCAGATCTAGGGTTTTGCCTTGCAGATTCGACGGCCAATGGAGACCTGTCTTCGTTCGATTTTGTGGTCTCGCGATTCAGAGCTTCGCAAAAAATACGAAGAAAATACTACTTACTCTGTTTCTTTGTGAAATGAGAGAGAGAGAGAGAGAGAACTTTGAAGTCAAATTTTTTTTATCTGCTCCATGGTTTTGAATTAGATTCGAAACAATGGAACTCATATCCCCTGTTACAAATTTGGGGAATATCTGAAAAAATCAAAATTAAATAATTTTCATATAAAACAATGTAGGGAGAGGAAGAAGCAATCTACGAATCTACACAAATATGAGGGGGAAAAAAAACCAAAACCAAAGATGAAGATGAAAATGAAGATGAAGATGACCAACTTACCAGTCAGTGAAATACACTCTCAATCGTTGCTTTCAAGGACTCCTTACAGGAAGAACACCGTGAAGAAGAGATAGATAACTCTGATTTCAGATACACAAGAGAGATCGATTCGGTCTTACAGAGATTGAAACCCGCCCCCTGTATGGTTCCTTTATGATGATACAGTTTGTTCCAGTGAATGGATCGGACAGGTCCGAGTCCTTTAGGCCCACGCCCAAATGATCAAGCCCATCGGATAACCTGCAAACAAGTCTAACGGGGAACGGGGTAGTCCCCCAGTGAACCCTCCGATGAGCAAGTTAGAAAGAGAAGTAGGGTGTAGAGAGAGACTAGCGATAGAAAGCTTAACTTTCTTCTTGTCTTCAACGTTTGCTTATATCCTTTGATAATCATTTCGCTGTCTCTTCCGACCTGCCCTCCTCGCCGAAAGTCTATGCTGTAACTTACCTTGTTCAGGGTAAGGGGGTCCTGTTCCGACGGAGAGGTGTTGCCGTAATAAATGCTGTGATGGGCTGCATTAATGGTGATGTGCAATGGCAATAACTTTGCAGATCTTTATCTGCTGATGTGGCTCGTCCTTCACCTGCCATGTGTCTGAATGTCATTGGCTCTTTATGCCATGTTGGATTCCAACTGTCCTGGACCTCACCAACTGGGTTATGTATTGGGCTCAAAGTGATGGGCTTGGGTTGTTCATAGTGATTCATGGCCTTTATGGGTTTATACACGTTAGTAGTCCCCCATTCCCGAGTGCAACTTTAGTCCAACGAAGGGAATACTAATGAAGAAGATGAGGGTGTTAGGGATTGGCAGGATGGAGGTCGACCGACAGGGGTGACCGAGAGGATGAATCGACCGGGAGGTGGTCCGACCGTGCAGGGTGACCGAGTGGAAGGGCCGACCTCGAAGGTTGGCCGAGTGGGAGGGTCGACCACGAGAAGGGCCGACCGCGAAGAGGGCCGTCCGCGAAGGTTGGCCGAGTGGGAGGGTCGACCACGAGACGGGCCGACTGCGAAGGGTGACCGAGTGGGAGGACCGACCACGAGGAGGGTCGACCGCGAAGGGTGAGGTGGAGGAGCATGGGGCTCGAGAGGTGGCGTCACGTGGTGATTTGAAGTGGAAAAGACAAGGTAAGGGGAGGAGGCAGTGGATCGTGGTCGTACACGTGGCAAATCCCGCCGGGGGGGGGGGAGATTAGGCGTTGGATCATAAATGAAACGATAGGTCATTATGGGTGTTGAAAAGACAGTTTTGGCGGATGATTTGAAAAGTTTTCAAACTGGCGAAAATTAATTGGGATCCTTGGAATACAGGCAAACCGTGGGCTTTTGGCATTATTCGATTCACCTACTTGTTTACGAAAAATCAAAATATTCCAAGTGTGAATTCCTTTGTTGCTCACGATACACCTCTACAACACTTTTTCAATTTCCTTGCACCTACATCTGAAGCGATTTGCAGACATACCATAGATATGGCCCAAGAAGAAACTACGAATGTCAGGGTGGATCCACTTGGTGACAATGATGCAGTGGAGTTAGCGCAGCAATATAGGATGGAGGGGTTGGGGAAGTCGGTGGTACGATCCCATGGTTCCACCATGGTAATAGCTCCAAAGCCAATCATCCAGGCAGAACCAGATCACTGGCATACAAAGGCAGATAGATCAACGGTTACCGCAGCGGATTTAGAGGCTATTCGTGAAAAATACCAGGTGCCTGCTGAAATAGAGTTATTGTTGCCGATGTCGACGGAGAGGCCATCTAACGCCAGGCCAGGGGAGTTTGCCCTTTATGAGGAAGCATTGAAGGGAGGACTGAGGCTGCCCCTGCCGCAAGTGGTGGTAGATGTCCTAAATCGTTTGGAGGTAGCGCCGGGCCAACTAATGCCCAATGCGTGGAAGATCTTACTGGCCTGTGCAAGTATGTGGCTGAAGGCGAACGAAGGAGCGGCCATGATAGTAGACGAATTCTTCGCATGTTACAAAGCTTCAGGGCAGCAAGAGACTTGGGTCACTCTGCAGGCAGCAGCAGGGAAAGGACTGGTGGCGGGGCTACCGTCATCGATCAAGGGGTGGAGACCACGGTGGTTCTATGTGTCTACTAGTGGAGGGGATGGAGTGCACACCATTTGGAAAGTGCCCACCAAGTTTGTGGAGCCAAAGTTGGGAGCAGCAGCAGAGGAGAGGGTGAAGAGGGTAAAGGAATGGAGGGAGAAGGAAGGGGCCAGATGGGACAAGCTCGTTCAGCCGTCTGCTTTGTTTGAGGCGGGGTTGGGTCCACAACCGAATGGTAGGGACCTCGACTGAGCGGAGTTGGAGGCAAGGAGGAAGGCTCAAGAGGCAGAGGATTGGACCATCCTTGCCAAAGCCCAAGAATTCAGAGAGTCTCAGGCAGACCGACCGCCAAAGCTGGTTGCAAGGGAGAGGATCCGATCTCGCCCCAAACCCTTGGGGGAAAAAAAGTTCGGTGAATTTGTGCCACGACCGCCCCCAATAGATCCTTTGAAGGAGAGGTCTTTGAAGGAGATGGAGGTGTTGGGTGTAGTGAAGAAGAAGATGAGAGTGAGGAGAAGTGAAGAAGAGCCTGCCCAGAAGAGAAAGAGGGAAGTGAGGGCAGAAGAGACGAGTATGGCGAAGGAGGCAGAGGGGGGGAAAGTGGAGGAGACCCCAGGAAGAGTAATTGCCCCAAAAGTGGTGGACATTGCCTCAGAGGGCATGGAAGTCGTTCCAGCAGTGGCAGCGATCGCCGCAGGGGTCGCGAGGGTCGCCCCTGAAGTGCAAGTAGAAGGTGGGGTAACTGGCCCTGAGCCAAGGAGGGGAGAACAGCCCCAGGGGGGTCCTGCACCCTAAGGAGGGGGAGTCAGTCTGACTACTACAATCTACCACGCTCGTGCAGTGGTTGGGCGGCTGGAGAGAGGAGAAGGCCCAGCCAGGGCAGGGGCAGAGCGCCTTGTGGGGATAGTAGAAGAGGTAGCCTTACGCTCAGCAGCCAGATTCAATGAGGCTGAACTGCTGAGGGGGTTATACTCCGCTCAAATGGAGGTAACCACCTTAGCAGGGGCTCTGCTGAGGAAGGCGGGGGCTGCAAAACTCAAGGCAGATGAGGCCAAGACTCAGCTTGCAATGAAGAAGGAGAGTGTAAGTTGGGAGAGTGCCCACGCTGATCTGCAAGCGGTCAAGGTGGAGCTGGAGAACACACGCCGCCAGGTTGTGTCGCTCGAGTTCCAACTGGCTGGCGAGCAGAAAAGGTTGGATGAGGTCCAAAAGGCCTGCGCGGTCGCGGTCGAACGACATGAAGAGGCGATGAGCAGTAATGAAGAGCTGGTCAGGCAGAAGGATGAGGCTAGGGGTGTGCGCGGTGCGGGTCGGTGCGGTTTGAGAGAAAAATAGAAACCGTATGGCGGGTGACGGATTGATAAAAGTGTCACTAGAATTTGCCATTTTCCTTATTAAAAACCGGCGGTTCGGTTGGCAAATAATGGCGGATTTGCCTTGGCGGTTCTGGCGGATTGGCGGTTTATAAAAAATAGAATTCAAATTACAAAACTTAAATCAAAGAGTAAAAAAAAGACGAGAGATACCGTGATGTTAAGCATCTTGCGAAGCTTTCTTCTGATGCAGCAAGTATAGCAACAACATGATAATATCAACGACTATGCCATCAGTTCATTACAAGCATCTGTGGAAGCTACAATGATCAAATACAATACATAAAATTAATATCATTCAGGGTTTACAATATATTGAAAATGTTTACTGTTGAAAAATATTTAGATTGAAAAGTGAGCTGATGCAAGTTTGCAACATGGCCAGAAAAAAAAAAAAGATTGAAAAGTGAATTGGAATCCAACTTTATTTTGGATTACTGACATCTTGAATTCCCTTCGAGCAGTAATGTAATACCATATTCTAAGGTATAGAACAACAAGCAAACTTAAGTAAAAAAGAATTTTTAGAATCTTATAAAACATGATTTAATAGCGGTGCGGGTTGATGCGGTTTGGAAGAAAAATAGAAACCGGCGGATTGATAAAAGTGTCACTAGAATTTGCCATTTTTCTTACCAAAAATCGACGGTTCGATTGGGAAATAATAACGAATTTGCATTGGCGGTGCGGTTTTGGCGGTTTCGACGGTATTATGCACACCCCTAGATGAGGCAGACGTGAAGATTGACGGTCTGCAGAAGGAGCTGGAGGGCGAGCGTGCTAAGGCAGTGGAGGAGAGGGAGAGCCTTCAGAGGGAGTGGGAGGCAGAGAAAGCCAAGGCAGCTGCTGAAAAGGAGAGCATTCAGAAGGAGTTGGAGGCAGAGAAAGCCAAGGCAACTGCTGAAAGGGCGACCCTGGATAAGGAGTTGGCGGAGGAGAGGGCTAAGGCGGCCTTTGAAAGGGCAACCCCGCAGAAGGATCTGGATGAGGAGAGGGCTAAGACAGCCTCTGAAAGGGCGGCTTACCCCGATCTGTATGTTGCAGCAGTGGACCAGTTCAAGGGGTCTGCTGAATTTTAGATGACAGTGGATGCCGCGGTCGCCAATAGCTTGGTGAGGGAGGAGTCTGGGGGGGCGGGTCCATCGAGGACGGCTGTTGGAGGAAGGACTGAGGCAAAAGTGATTGAGAGCTTCCAGCGGTCAGACTTTTATAAGCACGAAATGGCTGAGTTCTGGGACAGTGGCTGGAAAATGTTCAAACGTAGAGCTGAAGAACTGTTCCCAGACTTAGACCTCAGTAGTGTAACAATTGGTGAAGACGATGTGGCCCAAACACCCCTGGATGAGGGTATTGAGTGTAACGCCCTCAAAATAATAACATTAAACCCATTAAATAAGACATGCATTGATATTCAAAAGTTCCACATTCTTTCATTTATAAGAGTTTCATTACAAAAAGTATTACATGTTAACAACAAAAGCAAATGCCCTATGGGCTTACAGCTTTCCAAGTTAACACTTGGTTACAACAAAAGAGTACTAACTCGTTTACACATTTAGCCCTTGACTTGAATTTACATGTAATACATCAAAAAGTAAAACGACAAAAGTATGTCTGCCTCTAGCCTCCCAAGCTATGTCCTTGGAGGTGGCATGCTACCAGTACCTGAAAATGATATTCCCATATAGGGTGAGCCACAGCCCAGTAGAAATACACTAAACCAACCATGAATAATGACTAAAAGATTAGCAATTGATAGATGGCCAACACTGATACATTCACATAAATCACATATTTATGTCATACGACTTATGAGTCCAAGTTACCTTTCATTTTTCCTTTTTCAACAGATAAGCATGTTAGCTCTATCATTATTTCAACAGATAAGCATATAAGCTATATCCACATTCTCAACAGATATGTATAACAACAATATCCCACATTCACAGATAAGCATATGAGCTGTATCCACCCTTCACAAAGATAAGCATATATGCTCCGTCTTCACTTCTCTAGACAAGCATATGAGCTGTATCTACGGAGTTCATCCCCTATCTTCTCCCAACACTATCCGGTTTAGAGGTACATCCCCTATCTTCCCCTAAACCGCGGAGTACATCCCCCATCTCCTCCTCTACACATAACGTATACAAACACATTGGTTCTATATACAATCACTCAATACATACAGTTAATGTATTCTATCAACAGTCAAATTCCATGACACATTCCATTGATTAGTTTCCGTTTACCTAATCATCATGCATTGTCTACAACAATCACGGCTATCCTCCACCGATAGCCCAAAGCAGTTATTTCTAAACAGAAAATAAATGCACAATGGATATTCAATCAACATTTCATTCCGGTGAGTGGCTATTAATTCAACTACACCCTTTAACCCCATATATTCCCATCTCAACAATCTCATTTCATTTCCACAGTTCTCACAATTAATTATCCCAATTAATCAACAATGTAATTAGGTCATTTTCCATAATTAACATTTCAACCCTTAGGTCCCATTTTCATCAATGATTCAACATTTATTTCATTTCTCTATGCCAAACATGCATCTAGGTTTATTATGAATAAAACCCCAACTTTTGTAAAATAACACAAAAGCCCCAAACTTTCACCAAATTACCAAACCAACCCCAACATCTCAAAATACTAAAATTTAAAGACAAAATCCATAGGGAGGAGTAGGATATCCCTACCTCGAAGTTTAAGCCAAAAAGGAGATGAAGACTCGAAGATCAACGTGCTCCAAATCCAAACTTTTTCAGATTAAGTCGAAGCTCTCAACGCCCTCTATCTTTTTAACAAAGGCCCTAGGCTAGATTCACACTCTAGGGAGATCAAATCTTAGAGAGAGAGTAAATGTAGAGAGAGAGAGTCTCGGATCTAGGTTTTGAAAGAAAAAGAAAGTGAAAAAGTGATGTTCAAAAACGCTACTGTCCGCTGATACAAAACACGCTCGCTCGAGCGAAGCCTTTGTCGCTCGAGCGACCAGACACAGAAAATTCTCGCTCGAGCCAAGAAGTTCTTGCTCGAGCCAAAAACTCAGAAGTGCGCTCGAGCGAAAGAATGCTCGCTCGAGCCAACAACTCAAACCCTCAGGTCTGCAACCAGAAGCACGCTCGAGCGACAGACTTCTCGCTCGAGCGAAGAACAACCAGACCGCTCGAGCGAAGGAAGCTCGCTCGAGCCAAGAAATGCAACTCTCAGGTCCAGAACCAGACGCAAACGCTCGCTCGAGCGAAGCCACTCTGGCTCGACCCACTAAGCACGAACTCAACGCTCGCTCGAGCGACCAACTCCTCGCTCGAGCGAAGGTCCAAAAATCTGAGCAACAGCACTAGGCTCCCAAACACAACCAACCTGTAACAAACCTGCCCAACACATCCTATAACTCAATATACAAAGTAAAAAGGATGCAAACTAGATAATAAACAATTACCAACATCCACGGACACATGTCCGGATCACTGTACAACAAGGGTAAACCCGGGATCGCTATATTGAGGAAGAAGACCTTGTGTCCAGCGACGAGGAGTAATTGAAGAAGAAGAAGAAGACCTTGCACAAACATGTTTTGTTTTATTTGTTTTATTTTTTTTTTTGAATTGCTGTAATGAACTTATGTACAAAGTTGTGAATAAATAAAATTTGAGTTGTGTTTTGCATTTCATTGTTTTGAATCATTGTGAAGTGCAGAGTGGAGTTAAACTTGTTATAAAAACAGAATTTAGGAATTCCTCAAGACAGAGTGGGATCGAAGTTGTAAAAAACTTAATGCAGAGTAAAGTTAGGAACTCCTCGATGCAGAGTGAAATTGAACTTGTAACAAAAGCTCAGTGCAGAGTAAAGTTAAGAACTCCTCAATGCGAAGTGAAATTTAAAATGTAATAAAATTATAAGTTTGTGTTGGCCGCACTTCTCATGTAGATTAGTGGTTTATGGAGTGAGGCTTGGCTTATAAGGAAAGAGGCTGACTTGTAAGAGTTTGAGTGAGAAGAAAATAACCTGACTTGTAAAGAAAACGTGTAAGAACGTCTTTGGAATCTAACTAAGCAAAGAGTGGTGTAAGGACTTGGATCTGGAATTGTGACTAAGTGTGTCTACTAATTCCACAAGCATGAAGTTTGCATGGATGGCCTTGACCGAGCCCTGCACGTGTGCTCAGTTGGGGCTAAGCTATGATTCACTGACGTTGTAAGTAACTCAGTCTGAATCTGAAATTGTGGCGCTCAGTCTGGCTAAGACTTGTTATGCTTAGGCTAGCTGAGGCTTGGTCTGGCCGAGTGCTTCATGCTCAGTCTGGATGAGTCATTTCGTGCTCAGTCTGGCTGAGGCTTTTCGTGCTCAGTCTGGCTGAGGCTTTTGACTGTCAGACCGGCCGAGGCTTCTGGTGCTTAGTCTGGCTGAGGCTTTTAATGCTCAGTCTAGCTGAGGCTTTTAGTGCTCAGTCTGACTGAGGCTTTTAATGCTCAGCCTAGCTGAGGCTTTTGACGGTCGGACCGGCCGAGGCTTCTGGTGCTCAGTTTGGCTGAGGCTTTTAATGCTCAGTCTGGCTGAGGCTTTTAGTGCTCAGTCTGGCTGAGGTTTTTGACGGTTGGATTGGCCGAGGCTTTTGGTGCTCAGTCTGGCTGAGGCTTTTGACGGTCGGACTGGCTGAGGCTTTTAGTGCTCAGTCTGGCTGAGGCTTTTGACGGTCGGACTGGCCGAGGCTCCTGGTGCTCAGTTTGGCTGAGGCTTTTAGTGCTCAGTCTGGCTGAGGCTTTTAACGGTCAGACTGGCCGAGGCTTCTGGTGCTCAGTCTGGCTGAGGCTTTTAGTGCTCAGTTTGGCTGAGGCTTTTGACGGTCGGATTGGCCGAGGCTTCTGGTGCTCAATCTGGCTGAGGCTGTTAATAAGTGCTGCAAATGAGAATGCTATTGAGATAACACACAGATAGCTAAGATATAGAATTATTGTCCTGGACAGTGTAGTCCAGTCGATCAAAGTTTACATTATGCATCAAAAAGAAAATACAACAACTGAGCAATACAACAGTAGGAACTTATTGAAAGTAGCGCTTTAAGTGTTCAACGTTCCAGGGGTGGGGGAGGTCTTGACCTTCCATGTCCTGATGTTGGTAGGTGCCCGGACGTGGTCGGGCTTTCACAATGTAAGGTCCCTCCCATTTGGCTGCCAGTTTACCCTCAGTCGGATTTTTGGTGGCAAGAGTTGTTTCTCTCAAGACAAGGTCCCCTACAGCGAACTCTCTTGGTCGGACTTTGCAGTTGTAGTGTGTCCTCATTTTCTGTTGGTATGAGGCCAGTCTGACAGCGGTGGTCTCTCTGAGTTTTTCAATTAGGTCCAGGTCTGCCCGACGGAGCTCTTCGGTTAGTGCTGGATCCGGATGTAAAACCCTGGGAGTAGGCAGATTGACTTCTACTGGAATAACCGCCTCAGCGCTGTATGTTAGGCGGAAAGGGGTTTCCCCAGTGGGAGTCCGAGCTGTAGTTCGGTAAGCCTAGAGTACATTTAGTAGTTCCTCAGCCTAAAGTCCCTTAGCAGCTTCTAGCTTAGTTTTGATGATCTTTAGGAGAGAACAGTTGGTGACCTCAACTTGGCCATTGGCCTGGGGATGACGGGGGGAAGAGAAACATGGTTAAATCTGGAGGTCAGCACAGAACTTCCTGTACTTGGCGTTATCAAATTGTTTGCCGTTGTCGGAAACGATGGCCTAAGGGATGCCAAACCTGCAAACGATCGACTGCCAGATGAACTTGGTTGTGTTCCACTCAATAATGGTGGTAAGGGGTTCTGCCTCTACCCACTTGGTGAAGTAATCAATGGTGACAATCGCGAACTTGGTCTGGCCTCGGCCGGTGGGAAGTGGACCGACCAAGTCGATCTCCCATTTGGCGAACGGATAAGGGCTACAAAGTGTGATCAACTTTGTAGGAGGAGCATGAGGGATGTTGGCAAAACGTTGACACTTATCACATTTGAGCATGAAATCAGTCACATCTTGATTGAGAGTTGGCCAGAAATAACCAGAACGGAGTATTTTGTGGGCTAGAGACCTGCCACCCGAATGATTACCACAAATTCCCTCATGGATTTCCCGCATTACATAGGTTGCTTGAGCCGAATTGAGGCATCGCAGGTATGGTCGTGAAAAACCACATTTGTACAAGACGCCACTGACCAGGATGTAATTGGACGACCGGGCCCTGACTTTGGCGGCCTGCTGTTGGTCATCTGGGAGTTCCTCCGTTGTCAAAAATAGGAAGATGTCGGACGCCCAAGGGATGGGTTCGTTTTGGAGGAACTGCACTTCTTGTAGGTCGGGTGAGATGGCCGAGTGGGCTAGGTATTCGAGGCGGACACCGTGGCTGAGGTCGGATTGGTCTGCACAGGCCAACTGAGCCATCTCATCTGCCTTGGAGTTTTTCGTCCGAGGTATCTCTGTAAGCCCGCATTGTGTCCTCCTTGGCATCGAATTCCCCCGTAATCTGGCAGACAATGAGCTGGGAGTCGCTGAACACCTGGATGTGGCTGACTCCAATGTCCTTGGCGAGGCGGAGTCCTGCTATCAATGCCTCATATTCGGCCTCATTGTTATTGGCGCTAAACAAGAAACGGAGAGCACATTTGAAATAGCCACCCTCAGGGGCGGTGAGAATGAGGCCAGCCCCACTACCTTCCCTGCGGGATGATCCGTCGACGTTGAGAGTCCAAGAATGCGGGTTTTCTGGCTCGGTAGGGGTTGGTGGGGGTGTAGGGGCGGTGGTTGGGGTAGGATTAGTGAATTCCAGGATGAAATCGGCGACAGCCTGTCCTTTAATTGCTGTTCGAGGCCGGTAGGAGATGTCAAACTGACTGAGTTCCACTGACCACTGCATGAGTCTGCCGAAAAGTTCTAGTTGTTGCATGACCTTCTTCAAGGGTTGGTCGGTGAGAACCACTATGGAATGGGCCTGGAAGTAAGGACGGAGCTGTAACGCCCTCAAAATAATACATAAAACCCAACAATTAAACATGCATTGATAAAAGAGAAATCAGCCATTTCTATTCATCAGAGTAGTTCTTTCTACAGTATTACATGTTAATAACAAAAACAAATGCCATACGGGTTTACAGCTTTCCAAGTCAACACTTGGTTACACAAAAGAAGAGTACTAACTCTATACAAAAGAAGCCCTTGGCTTGATGTACATGTAATACAAACAAATAAACCAAAAGAGTCTTCAACTCTCATCATCATCCAAGCTATGTCTTTGGAGGTGGCATGCTACCTATACCTGAAAATAATGTCCCATATAGGGTGAGCCAACGCCCAGTAGAGATATGCTAAACACAGTATGAGCAATAACTAAGACATTAGCAAATGATAAATGTTTAACTCCCATAAATCAATTTATAACCCATTCCCATTACACGACCACTATGTCCATGTTTCATTTCGTTTTCCATTCCTATCCAATTTCCCATTTACAACAATGGCTCAGAACCTGGCCAACAATTTCCATGAGACAGTGACTCATATTAAACGTTTTTCATTACACAATAGATAAGCCTACTAGCTATATCAACATCTCAACAGATAAGCATACAAGCTGTATCTACACTTCAACAAATAAGCATATGAGCTCTATCAACACTTCCATAGATAAATATATGAGCTGTATCACCACATTATCTGACAAGCATATGAGCTGTATCAGTGGAGTCCATCCCTTATCTCCTCCCAAACAACATCCGGTTTAGAGGTCCATCCCCTATCTTCCCCTAAACCGTGGAGTACATCTCCTATCTCCTCCCACACACACAACGTATATACACATAGGTCATATACACAATAAATCAATACATAACATTAATGTATTCTATTATCCGTCATACTCTATGACACATCCGATTGATTAGTTTTAGTTTGCCTAATCATCATGCATTGTCTACAATAATCAAAACTACCCTCCACCGGTAGCCCAAGCAATTATTTTTAAACAGATAATAAAAGCTCCAACAGATAAAATATCAATGTTTTCAAAAGTGAGCGATTAATAAATCCAACTCCACCATTCTACTATATGATTAGTCAATTTCATTATTTCCAACTCAATTCCAAATACCAACACTTTTCCCAAATTAATTATACCAATTAATTTATACAACATATTAGGATTTTTACCCCTTTTTCCAATATTGACCCAATGGTCCATATATCAACAACCAACATCAACATCCTTATTTTGAAACCCAAAATACACATTTTAGAATCAAAATAACAAATCCCCTTTTATACATTTTGAAACCCTAGATCCCAAAATCAAACCCAACTTCAACATTTTATCAAAACAACCAAAAATCTATGTCAAGGATCATAAGAGTGAGTAGGAATCCCTACCTCAAATTCGGAGCTCAAGGGAAGAAGATGAAGAAACTCAACGTGCTCCAAAACTCAATATTTTCGGATCAAAACGTAGCCCTCGACGATTAACCCAACTTTTGTAAAGACCGAAGGTGAGGAAATCACTCCTACTAGATCAATACCTAGAGAGAAGGGAGTTTCTAGAGAGAGAGGCTCTCAAAATATCTTTTCAGAATGCAAGAGAGAGAGAGGAAGTGTAGAAAGTGATTCAAAAATGCCCAGCTGCCCCCTGTTATACGACATTCCCGCTCGAGCGAAAAACACAACGCTCGAGCGTCAAACACAAAAATCTGGACACGCTCGAGCGCAAGAAGGCCCGTTCGAGCTCCAGGACACAAGAATAAAGTACATCCGCTCGAGCACGAAAACCAGTCCGCTCGAGCGTAGATTTCCCCTTCCCAGAACTTACACCAAAACTGTACTATCCGCTCGAGCGCCAACAAACCCGCTCGAGCGCAAGAAACCCGCTCGAGCGTAGAAAACACATCTGTAGAAGTTTTGCAGAGATACGAAATGCTGGAAGGGTGTAAACCCCGCTCGCTTGAGCGAACAACCAAAAACAAAACTCCGCTCGAGCGCAGAATGACCCGCTCGAGCGCAACTCCAAAAACCTGGGCAATAGCACTAGAGACCAAAACCCATCATACCTGTTCGAAACATGCCCAACACATCCTAAAAACTCAACATAAGGAATTAAAGGATGACCACAAGGTACACAACCACCAACTTCACGGAACCAAAGTCCGGAACACAACAATTACAGAAAGGGAAGACCGGGATCGCTATAACCTTCCCCCCTTAAAGAATTTCGTCCTCGAAATTAAATACAGGTTTTTCAAAAACAAGATTTTCTCAATTCCCAACATTATTACAATGCAAAATTTAACAACTCGACCCATTACCGGTCTTTCCATCTCTATTCAAGAGGCAATCTCACAATATGTAAAAACAACATATATTACAAGTGCATCATTAACATGCATTTCTCTTCCATTTCCAACCATTTCCAACATACATGGTTCATACTTTCATATCATAATCAATATTCATGATACATCTCCAGTTCTATAATATAGCCAATATATGCAATATTACAATCAACTCCCATATCAAGGCAAGTTCTACAATACTTTCATAAACCAAAACATTCACAATGTTTTTCAACTTAAGACATTTTTAATGCTCTTAAAGTTTATTAATATTACAAAATCTCATTACATGGTTATACATCAATAAACAAGTCTGGATATTTTTCGCGGACTTCCAACTTGCGTTCCCAAGTGGCTTCCGACTTGATCCCGCCTATCCAAGACCTGAACCGGTCTCTCCTCATACGAGGCATCCTCATCTACCTCTAAGTCGGTCTAATCTAACACGTGGGACGAATCCGGCTCATACTTCCGAAGCATACTCACATGAAACACGTCATGTACTCCGGACAACTGTGGCGGCAAAGCTAAACGATAAGCAACCTCGCCAATCCTTTCAAGAATCTCAAAAGGACCAATAAACCGAGGGGATAACTTCCCACTATTCCCAAACCTCATCAATCCCCGTCTAGGTGATATCTTCAGAAAGACGTGATCACCCACCTCAAACACCAAAGACCTCCTCCTACGGTCGGCATAAGATTTCTGACGACTCTGGGCTGTAACAACCTCTTACGGATAAGCTCAACTTTTTCCGTCGTTTCCCTAACCAACTCCGGACCCAACAAAGGTGCATCACCCACCTCAGCCCAACAAACTGGAGACCTACACGGTCGGCTATACAAGGCCTCAAATGGTACCATACCGATACTCGACTGAAAACTGTTGTTGTAGGCAAACTCCACCAAGGGCAAGTGCCTCTCCCACGTCCCACTAAAGTCAAGGACACAACCTCGAAGCATATCCTCAAGGATCTGAATAGTATGCTCGGACTGCCCGTCAGTCTGAGGATGATAAGCCGTACTAAAGGTTAACTTAGTGCTCAAGGCACTCTGCAAACTCTACCACAACCTAGCAGTAAAACGAGGATCTCTATTTGAGACGATCGTCACTGGGACCCCGTGCAATCTCACTATGTCCCGAATATACAAGTCGGTGAGATGATCTACCGAATCTCTTACACGCATAGGGATAAAATACGCTGACTTAGTCAACTGGTCTACAACCACCCAAACAGCATCACTACCCCGCTGAGTCCTCGGGAGACCTACAACGAAGTCCATAGTGACATGCTCCCACTTCCACTCTGCAATAGGCAAGGGTTGCAACAAACCCGCTGGCCTCTGATGCTCGGCCTTCACTTGCTAACAAGTAAGACACTTAGACACGAAAACTGCCACATCTCTCTTCATACCCCGCCACCAAAACTGGCGACCCAAATCTCGATACATCTTAGTGCCTCCGGGATACACCGCAAGGCGCGAATGATGAAACTCTCGGAGTACTTCCTCTCGGCAAGACTACCGCACAAACCAACGGTCTCGGTATCTCACACTCAGGTCGGGATACACCGTCAAACCCTTCTCAACCTTCCCACTGGAGATCTTCTCTCAGAGGGATTCTACCTCAAGATCACCTCTCTGTGTCTCTAACACTCGAGCTACGAGTGTAGGCTGCGCAACAACAGAAAACAAGACCGCAGCCTCAACAGATTCCCTCAGAAGCAAATCAAACTCGCCAAGTGCTCCCAACATTTCCCACTCCCGGATAGATATACAAGCTACATCAGTAATGGATTTTCTGCTAAGGGCATCGGCCACAACATTGGCCTTTCCCAGGTGATAGTGCAACTCAAAATCGTAGTCCTCAATGAACTCCATCCACCTTCTCTGCCTCAAATTCAAGTCCCTCTGTGTAAACAGGTACTTTAAACTCTTGTGGTCCGAGAACACCTCGAACCTCTCACCATAAAGGTAGTGCCTCCAAATCTTTAAGGCAAAAATCACGGCTGCTAACTCTAAGTCGTGTGTAGGGTAATTCTTTTCGTGTATTTTCAATTGACGTGAGCTATAAGCTACCACTTTCCCCTCTTGCATCAACACACAACCCAAACCCTCTCGTGAGGCATCACAATAAACCGCATAACCCAACCCTCTCTCCGGAATAATCAAAATCGGAGCGGTGGTCAATCTAACTTTCAACTCTTGGAATGACTTTTCACAAGTCTCACTCCACACGAACTTGACCCTTTTCCGCGTCAATCTAGTCAACGACGAAGTTAGCCTGGAGAAATCCTTCACAAACCGGCGGTAATACCCAACTAATCCCAGAAAACTGCGGATCTCAAAAATACTCTTAGGCTGTGCCCAATCTTGCACTGCCTCAACCTTGGATGTATCAACAGACACCCCTTCTCCGGATACTACATGGCCTACGAACTTGACTTCTCCTAGCCAGAACTCACATTTCCCAAACTTGGCATACAGCCTATGGGCTCTAAGTAACTTGAGCACCACTCTCAAGTGTTCCCCGTGCTCCTCCTCAGATGGCGAATAGATAAGAATGTCGTCCACGAAGACGACCACAAATCGATCTAAGAATTTCCGAAAGATCCGGTTCATCAAGTCCATAAAGACTGCCGGTGCATTGGTAAGCCCAAATCGCATCACCAGAAACTCATAATGGCCATGCCGCGTACGGAATTCCGTCTTCGGAATATCCTCCTCCCTGACCCTCAACTAGTGGTAAACCGATCTCAAGTCTATCTTAGAGAAACAACGGGAACCCTTCAACTGGTCAAACAAATCATCTATACGGGGCATAGGGTACTTATTCTTGACCGTAGCTCGATTCAACTTCCGGTAGTCGATATACAATCTCAAGGCACCATTTTTCTTTTTAGCAAAGAGGGACGGTGCTCCCCACGGAGAAACACTAGGGCGAACAAAACCCTTATCTAACAACTCCTGGCGCTGAGTCTTCAACTCACTCAACTCGGCTGGGGCAAAATGATAAGGTGCCATAGAAATCGGCGCTGTGCCGGGCACCAAATCAATAGAGAACTCTATCTCTCGGTGAGGTAGCAAACTGACGAGGTCCTCGGGAAAGACATTCGAATACTCACAAACCACTCTCGGTAACACAGTCTGGGTCTCATTACACTCACTACTCAAAAAGCTAGCAAGTAGACCACTAAGCTCACACCGCCCTCGCGGATCATACATCGGTGGCAACACACTACCAACCCGATCCCCCAAGAAATGGAAACACTCCCCGCTCAAGGTACAAACTGTGATCCTCTGGCGGTAGCAATCAATAACTGCTCGGTATGACAATAACCAGTCCATACCCAAAATAACATCAAAACCTTTCATGGGCATAATAACAAAGGGAAAAGGAAGCCTATGGTCGGCGACCTCTATATCACAACCTCTACATCCGAGTTTCAAAACCAATTCACCCTCAACGGGTGATACTACACAAATAGGAGATGCTAACAGTGCCAACTCCAACTCCAACACAGATGCAAATGCAGCAGATACAAAAGAATGAGACGCACCCGTATCAATCAACACACTAGCAACCGAGTTGCAAAACAGAAAGGTACCTCTCACTACTGATGGAGCCGGTACTAGGTCCTGCGCAGTAACAGCATACACGTGCCCTGTAGGCCCCTGATCCACCTGCTCACCCCTAGGAGCAAAAGACTGCTGCACTGACTGGGACGACGAAGCTCCCGGATTGGCCCTCGAGGCCTGCACAGACTGAGCTGGCTGATAACTCTGCGTCTGCCTAGAACTAGACGCTCCCGAAGTGGCACTCAACTGTGGGCAAAACCTCTTCAGGTGCCCAGGCTGACCACACTGATAGCAAGACAAGGGCTGGCCCCTGCCCTGACTTTGGCCCTAAGGTCTAGCTGAAGAAGAAGTAGCTCGCTGACCCCCTCCCTTCTGCGGGCAAACCGAAGACTTGTGACCCAGTTGGCCACACGCAAAACAAGTCAAGCCTCCCTGACTACCTCTCCCAGAGCCAGCACTCGGCACTGGAAAGGTCGATCTAGCCAAACCACCCTGAGACTGCTGAGGGTTAGAACCCCTCTGTCTCCTGCCATCACCCTGACCATCTTGGCTCCTCTTGGAGCCTCTCTGCCCTTCATCCTCCTCCTGCATCATGAGCTCCATATGAGCTGCAGCATCAACCAAACATCTGTACTCCCGGATAAACGACCCTCTAATCCTCAACTTGAGCCCACGCCTCAGCTTCCGCTTAAACTCAAAGCAACGGCGTTCCTCGGACGCCACAAGTTCAGGTGCAAACCTGGATAGACTAGTAAAAGTAGCCTCAAACTCGGTCACTGACAAGCCCTACTGTTTAAGCTGGCAAAACTACTCCCTCAGCTTCTCCCTAGCAGCTGAAGACAAAAACTTTTCCTGGAAAGTGTTCACAAAAGCCTCCCATGCACCACTAACACGGCCCTTCTCGTACTTCCACCACTGACCCGCATCTCCCTTCAGTTGGAAGGATGCCAAGGTCACCTTTAAAGCCCCGTCCTCGATGCCAAACATCTCGAACGTCTTCTCCATCTGTTCCAACCACTCGTCAGCCTTAAGGGGCTCTTTCGGATCCCCAACAAATTCGTCCGGGTTAGACCTGAAGAACTCCCTCTTCAAGAAAGAAGGTCTTGCCTCAGCAACCTGATTCTCAGCTCTGAGAATACCCAAAGCTCCCGCTATCTCTCGGGCCAAGGCGCCCATAGCCTGCTGACCTGCTGGCTCGGCCATATTGGCTTGACCAACTCCCTCCTGCACTGCCAGAATATCATCCGGTAAAGGCGTTTCCTGCCTACCACGCCTGCCACGCCTATCACCTCTTCCTCGTCCTGACATCCTAATGAAGGTAACACAGAACATTAGCACATTCATAAATGTGCCGAAACTAAACACTCGCGTCCTAATGTTTGGACAACTTTAATTCACTCAACGTAAGCACCTAAACACATAAGCAATTACGAATTTCATTTCCGGATAATGACAGTCCCGAGGCGTTACTAGAGTTCTGGTTAGAAACAACATTGATCAAGTGCTTTTCCAAAAAGACTCCTAGAAACCCAAGGATCTAATCAACATCCTAGAAACTACATTCCATACCCACATAGTCACATAAGCATGTTATCAATTAAACACATAGCATATGACACTACTTCTAAGTCTCTATCAAGCGAGACAAACCCCTTGTGATACTAATCACTTCCCACATACCCAAAGTATTTGAACCCGGTACACTCTGATACCAAGTTGTAACGCCCTCAAAATAATACATAAAACCCAACAATTAAATATGCATCGATAAAAGAGAAATTAACCATTTCTATTCATCAGAGTAGTTCTTTCTACAATATTACATGTTTAACAACAAAAGCAAATGCCCTACGGGCTTACAGCTTTCCAAGTCAACACTTGGTTACACAAAAAAAGAGTACTAACTCTATACAAAAGAAGCCCTTGGCCTGATGTACATGTAATACAAACAAATAAACAAAAAGAGTCTTCAACTCTCATCATCATCCAAGCTATGTCCTTGGAGGTGGCATGCTACCTGTACTTGAAAATAATGTCCCATATAAGGTGAGCCAACGCCCAGTAGAGATATGCTAAACACAGTATGAGCAATAACTAAGACATTAGCAAATGATAAATGTTTAACTCCCATAAATCAATTCATAACCCATTCCCATTACATGACCAATATGTCCATGTTTCATTTCGTTTTCCATTCCAATCCAATTTCCCATTTACAACAACGGCTCAGAACCTGGCCAACAATTTTCATGAGACAGTGACTCATATTAAACGTTTTTCATTACACAATAGATAAGCCTACTAGCTATATCAACATCTCAACAGATAAGCATACAAGCTGTATCCACACTTCAACAGATAAGCATATGAGCTATATCAACACTTCCATAGATAAGCACATGAGCTGTATCACCACATTATCTGACAAGCATATGAGCTGTATCAGTGGAGTCCATCCCCTATCTCCTCCCAAACAACATCCGGTTTAGAGGTCCATCCGCTATCTTCCCCTAAACCGTGGAGTACACCCCCTATCTCCTCCCACACACACAACGTATATACACAAAGATCATATACACAATCAATCAATACATAACATTAATGTATTCTATTATCCTTCATACTCTATGACACATCCAATTGATTAGTTTTAGTTTGCCTAATCATCATGCATTGTCTACAACAATCAAAACTACCCTCCACCGGTAGCCCAAGCAATTATTTCTAAACAGATAATAAAAGCTCCAACAGATAAAATATCAATGTTTTCAAAAGTGAGCGATTAATAAATCCAACTCCACCATTTTACTATATGATAAGTCAATTTCATTATTTCCAACTCAATTCCAAATACCTACACTTTTCCCAAATTAATTATACCAATTAATTTATACAACAAATTAGGGTTTTTACCCCTTTTTCCAATATTGACCCAATGATCCATATATCAACAACCAACATGAAAATCCTTATTTTGAAACCCAAAATACACATTTTAGAATCAAAATAACAAATCCCCTTTTATACATTTTGAAACCCTAGATCCCAAAATCAAACTCAACTTCATCAAAACAACCAAAAATCTATGTCAAGGATCATAAGAGTGAGTAGGAATCCCTACCTCAAATTCGGAGCTCAAGGGAAGAAGATGAAGAAACTCAACGTGCTCCAAAACTTAATATTTTCGGATCAAAACGTAACCCTCAACGATCAACCCAACTTTTGTAAAGACCGAAGGTGGGGAAATCACTCATACTAGATCAATACTTAGAGAGAAGGGAGTTTCTAGAGAGAGAGGCTCTCAAAATATCTTTTCAAAATGCAAGAGAGAGAGAGGAAGTGTAGAAAGTGATTGAAAAATGCCCAGCTGCCCCCCGTTATACGACATTCCCGCTCGAGCGGAAAACACAACGCTCGAGCGTCAAGCACAAAAATCTGGACACGCTCGAGCGTAAGAAGGCCCGCTCGAGCTCCAGGACACAAGAATAAAGTACATCCGCTCGAGCGCGAAAACCAGGCCGCTCGAGCGTAGATTTCCCCTTCCCAGAACTTACACCAAAATTATACTATCCGCTCGAGCGCCAACAAACCCGCACGAGCGCAAGAAACCCGCTTGAGCGTAGAAAACACATCTGTAGAAGTTTTACAGAGACACGAAATGCTAGAAGGGTGTAAACCCCGCTCGAGCGCCAGAACACCTGCTCGAGCGAACAACCAAAAACAAAACTCCGCTCGAGTGTAGAATGACCCGCTCGAGCACAACTCCAAAAACCTGGGCAATAGCACTAGAGACCAAAACCCATCCTACCTGTTCGAAACATGCCCAACACATCCTAAAAACTCAACATAAGGAATTAAAGGATGACCACAACGTACACAACCACCAACTTCATAGAACCAAAGTCCGGAACACAACAATTATAGAAAGGGTAGACCGGGATCGCTATAGGAGCCGTCTGGAGGCGGTGACCAAGGCCAAGGACAATTTTTCTAACAACGGGTAATTCTGCTCTGCTCCCCTGAGAGCCCGACTGATGTAGTAAACCGGCCGTTGGACAGAGTCGTCTTCCCTGATAAGAGCTGCACTGACTGCGGTGCTTGAGACAGCTAAATAGAGGAAGAGCGGCTCGCCCGTAATTGCTTGTGAAAGGAGGAGGGGATTGGCCATGCACTGCTTCAACTGCTAAAAACCCTCTTCAGATTCATTTGTCCATTCAAAAGTTTGCCGAAGAACTTTGAAGAATGGTAGGCACTTATCTGTTGCGCGGGAGATGAAGCGGTTGAGGGCTGCAACTCGGCCAGTGAGCCTTTGAACCTTCTTAACCGTTTTGGGTGACTGCATTTCAATCAAGGCCTTGATCTTTTCAGGGTTAGCTTCAATGCCCCGCTGACTGACCATAAAACCCAGAAACTTCCCAGATCCTATGCCGAAGGTGCACTTCTCTGGGTTGAGCTTCATTCGGTACTTGCGTAGGATGGGGAAGGTCTCTCGCAGGTCGGTCAGATGATCAATAGAGAGTTTGCTCTTGACTAGCATGTCGTTGATATATACTTCCATATTCCGACCTATCTAATGATGGAAAACGACATTGACCAACTGTTGGTAGGTGGCCCCAGCATTCTTTAGTCCGAATGGCATCACGTAGTAGTGGTAGGTACCTCGGTCGGTAATGAAGGATGTATGTTCCCGATCGGATGGGTGCATCAGGATTTGGTTGTACCTAGAGAAAGCATCCATGAAGCTGAGCATTTGATGACTGGCCGTGGCGTCGACCAGCCGATCTATGCGGGGAAGAGGATAGCTGTCTTTGGGGCAAGCTCGGTTTAGGTCAGAGTAATTGACACAGAGTCGCCATTTGCCATTGTTCTTGCGGACTAGGACCACGCTTGACAACCATTTAGGGTAATCTATGTTTTTGATGAATTGGGCCTCAAGGAGCTTGTCAACCTCTGTGGCTATAAGAGTATTGTGCTCTGGATGAAAGATGCGCTGCTTCTGGCGGTAAGGTCGAAAATGGGGTTCAACGCTGAGGTGGTGAGTTATGAAAGAGGGGTTAATGCCCAGCATGTCTGAATGGGTCCAGGCAAATACGTCGTTGTGCTCAATCAGAAGGGCGGCAAGGTCGGCCTTAGCTTGGGGGGATAGTTGGCTGCCGATCTTGGCAGTCTTCATTGGGTTGGTGGGATCGACGGGAATCTCAACGAGCTCCTCTACCGATTTTCCTCTGACTAGCTCGTCCTCATCTCGGACGTCAAGTCCTTCAATGATCATGGCCTCCTTCAGCTCGACTTCCTTGAGTGAGGCGACATAACATTCCCTGGCTACGGTCTACTCTCCCTTTACTGTCCTGACGCCCAGGTTGGTAGGGAACTTTATGGCCAGGTGGTAGGTTGAAGTGATAGCTTGGAAAGCGTTGAGGGTGGTGCGACCAAGGATGATGTTGTAGGCAGAAGGACAGTCGACCACAAGGAAAGTGAGCAACTTGGTAGTCTGCCGTGGGTATTCGCCGATGGTGATGGGGAGATCGATGGAGCCGATGGAGGTCACCCGGTCGCCAGTGAAACTGACCAAAGGGGTTTGGAAGGGAGACAGACTTTCCTCCCCAATCTTGAGCTGGCGGAAGCAGTTGAGGAATATGATGTCTGAAGAACTGCCGTTGTCGATAAGAACCCGTCTAACCTTATAGTTGGAGAGGAGGGCAGAAATGACGAGAGGGTCATCATGAGGATAACGGATGCCTGTACAGTCGGCGTCCGCGAAGGTGATGGGCTCTGTCCACTGCTTGGGCTGTTTGGAGGGTCGATCTACTGTGGCAACTATATTGTCTGAGCCTTGCCTTATCTTTCTGAGTTCTGCCCTTTAAGCCGAACGGGATGGTCCCCCACAAGTAAGGCCACCTGAAATGACTCGGATTTCACCAACTGGCGAAGGGGGATTACCTGGCGGCCGAGGCTGTTGTGGAGGGCGATCATGGCCTTGGTTAGGTTGGGCTGGTTGTCGTGGTGGGGTGCGCCGGCGGTTGTTTCTGAGGGGCTCGGTTCTTTACCTCTGCTGTGGGCGGGTGTCCGTGAACCGGCTGAGACGCCCTTGATGTATTAGGGTCTTGACTTGATCCTTGAGGTTGATGCAGTCATCAGTGTTATGGCCATGGTCCTGGTGGAAACGACAATATTTGGACTGGTCTTTCCGATTGGAAGGGGTCCATGAAGGTAGGGGCCATTTGAGGGGGTAGTCCCGTTGGATCTGGTTGAGGACTTGTTCCATGGGAAAATTAAGGGGGGTGTACCGCTCGAACCGACCAGGCGGTTGGGCTGGTGCCGACCGGTCAGCGCGGGGTTGTCGGTCTGTATAGTGGGGTGTTTGGCTATTATACTGGGTGTTTCTGGGTTCTGAGTCTTTTCTCTTTTCTCTGGGGTCGGGGTTTTAGCTATGGGATCCTGCCAGGTGGCTAGTGAATCTTCAGCATTCATGTATTTCTGGGCTTTGAAGAGTAGGGCTGCCATGGAGGTCGGGGGGGTTTTTGGAGAGGGAGAAGAGGAAATCGGACGATCGTAGCCTGGCCATGAAAGCCGTGAGGATGACCTTGTCATCATTTTTCGCTACTTGCAGGGTTTCGGTGTTGAAGCGGGTAACAAAACTGCGCAGCGACTCCCCCTCAGTCTGATGGATGTTGAGGAGTTGGGTTGCCGGACGGCGTTGGCGCCGGGCTCCAATGAAATGGCTGAGGAAGGAGTCGCTGAGGTGCTGGAAAGTGGAGACAGAGTCTGCTGGTAACTGGCTGAACCACAGTCGAGCTGACCCCTTCAGTGTCACGGGGAAAGCTCGACACATGATCTCGCCAGGGAATGTATGGAGGATCATGAGGGTTCTGTAGGTCTCCAGATGGTCGACTGGGTCCGTCGTCCTGTCAAAAGAGTCTATGGTGGGCATCTTGAACTTGGGGGGTAGAGGTTTGTCGCGGATGGAGGTGACAAATGGTGAGTTTGCTGTGGTAGAGGGTTTATGCTGGATGTTCTGCATGACCCCTTGGAGTTGGAGCTTCATGGCTCGGAGTTCCGCGTCCCAGAGGGGGATGTGGTCACCTCCGGAGGGTAGCGGGGGTTGGACACTGCTAGCCTCTCCTTCAAGGATTGGTGGCGGGATCGATGGTTGTGGGCCTCGGGGTGGTAGGTTTATACCTGGGGGAGGGGGTTCCAAGCCTTCTTTGTTGGGTGGGTTAGGCTGGGGGATAGTATGGCTCGGGGCTTGTTCGTAGTTGGGAGGAATATCGAGAGGTGGTGGAGGGGGCATAGGAAGGTTTCTTTGGAATAGGGCATTGATCAGGGCTTGGTTTTGCTCGGCCATGCGGTTAATGCTATTGGTAAGCTCGATGAAATATTGTGGTGGGTTGTTTGGATTAGGGGGGTCGACTTGGTGGTCGGCAGCATTTTAGTGAGAAGCCATGGATCTAGTCGTGACCATACACTTCGATGGGTAGCGAGAAAGGATTATTGGAACGGGGTCTCCGGCGACAGCGAACACAACTGGCGCGAGGAGCAAAGCGTTCCCACAGACGGCGCCAACTGATGATACAGTTTGTTCCAGTGAATGGATCGGACAGGTCCAAGCTCCTCAGGCCCACGCCCAAATGATCAAGCCCACCGGATAACCTGCAAACAAGTCCAACGGGGAATGGGGTAGTCCCCTAGTGAACCCTCCGATGAGCAAGTTAGAAAGAGAAGTAGGGTGTAGAGAGAGATTAGAGATAGAAAGCTTAACCTTCTTCTTGTTTTCAACGTTTGCTTATATCCTGTGGTAATCATTTCGCTGTCCCTTCCGACCTGCCCTCCTCGCTAAAAGTCTATGCTGTAGCTTACCTTGTTCAGGGTAAGGGGGTCCTGTTCCGATAGAGAGGTTCTGTCGTAATAAATGCTGTGATGGGCTGCATTAATGGTGATGTGCAGTGGCAATAGCTTTGCAGATCTTTGTCTGCTGATGTGGCTCGTCCTTCACCTGCCATGTGTCTGAATGTCATTGGCTCTTTATGCCATGTTGGATTCCAGCTGTCCTGGATCTCACCAGTTGGGTTATGTATTGGGCTCCAAGTGATGGGCTTGGGTTGTTCATAGTGATTCATGGCCTTTATGGGCTTATACACGTCACTTTCTAAATTAGAACCAATTAGAAGCCAAAGAGTTATTCGGGAGGGAGGGGAAAGAAGAGATGGATAACTCTGATTTCAGATACACAAGAGAGATCGATTCGGTCTTACAGAGATTGAAACCCTCCCCCTGTACCTATCTAAATTAGAACCAATTAGAAGCCAAAGAGTTATTCTAGTAGGGGGGGACTAAGGGGTTGTTTGCGATGACCTAAATAAGTGTACTTTTTGTCTTTTTAAGAAAAAATGTGCAGTTATTTTGCCACTTTTTTTGGGGGAGAAAATTTATATTTTTGCGCTTATTTTTTTTATCTTATTATTAACGACTTAGATTATGTGTTGTAAAAAGTTTAATATTTTTAACGGTTGATTTTTTGTGCGTCGTAAAAAGTGTAATATTTTTTACTGTCGGCGTATGTGCACCATGTTTAATTGATGTATTAACGGCATACCATATGCACGTCGTAGAAACTTTTATTATTTACGACGTGCATTGCAAGCTGTAAAAAAGTCATCGTTATTACCATTCACGGCCTACACAATAAATACGCTATTGTTGGAAAAGTATTTACGACGTGCAAAAAAAGCAAGTTGTAAAAGTAAGAAATTACGGCGTGCATTTATTAAATGTCGTTGATATGGTGTCGTAAAAAGTCAGTTTTGTTATAGTGCATGTACGCTAATCAAGATCGCTTTAGCTTTGCTAAAATAAAGGTTGATGTAATCATGTTAAAAATGTAGGTCTTATTATATTTTTTTCAAAACCTTTGGCGAGGATAATGTAATTTTCCCAATCATATAATTTTCATTATTGGATTAATTCAGTTTTTTCATAGATATTCTACACATATAGGCCTAAAAAATAAATGATAATCAAAATGAAACCAATGATGGGCCCAAAAGTTCGGACTGGACCGATCGAGTCCAAATCTTGGACTGCAAGCAATCTAATGGATAATTTGGTGAAAAGTATCACACAAAATTGAAATGACTCTGTTACAAAATTTAGTAGCTAAGATCCCTTGGTTTAGATTTTTTGAGAGTTAAAAGGACACATTGTAAATTAATCAAAGGTGTTATTTGGTGCAATAGTAAGTTTAAATATTGATAATGCAAAAGTAGAAATTGAAAGCACTCTTCACTTGACGTTTAAAAATTAATTTTTTTTTAATTTTATAATAAACTATCAACAGAAATTATACCCAATAATCTCACATATGTAGAAGTTGTGGATTGTTTTATCCTTCCATTTGTGGATAAAGTGCCGAGAACCATAAAATACACAAGCATTAATGAGGTCAAAACCTCCATGGCAGATCAACATCAATTAGCTGGGCATATACTCTTGTTACCAATTGTTACAATTCCTATATGACATACATGCTTTCTTACCCATTTAGACAGTTTAAAAAAGGATGAATTATACTATTAGTTCATATACTTTGGCTATTATATTATTTTGATCCTTATAATTTTAATTGGATCAATTTTTATTTCAATTTTTTTTATTTTGTCTTAAATTGGTCCAATTATTTACAATTAGTAGCATTTTTTTATATTATAAATGTGCATATGAGCAGCATGCGTTATACTTTTAGAAATAAAACTAGAAACTTAATCAATTCAGTAACTTAACTTCAACCAATTAAATGATTTGTTTTTTTGTCAAAAACCCTAACGACGTTATCAATTAAACTAAATTGATGCAAAATTTAAAATGAAGGGTTAAAATTGAGTTAATTAAAGTTGTAAGGACTAAAATGACACAAGTAACAAAGTATATGGACTACCAATGTAATTTGTCATTTAAAAAAATGTGTGTGATGGTTTTGTAATGCTGGTGGTGAAATTTTAATGCCATTAACGCACTAAAATTAACTCCAATAGATTGGCATGGTGGTCAATGCATGGGTTCTGGGGTGTATTCATTTCATGGTCTCAGATTCAAAATTTGCTAAGTATAAATATTTTTTTGTGGTCAGTTCATATGGGCCTTTGCCTCAATTTTAATTGGAGTCCCGACCTGTGAACGGTGGAATTGATCTCTTGGATTAGTCAGTCCATTAGGCTGAAAATCGAATTATCAAAAAAACTAACACACTGAAATTTTATTTTTTTAATATTGTTATTTTATTATTTTGATAAAAAAAAATTAATATATCCACTGATAATAGGTAATTTTGATAAAAATTATTTTGTATAATAATGAGTATAAAAATTTCCATCAATGATGCTAGACGGAAGTTGTTTTGTTACTGTTTAGGTAAGGTTAACACTCTAAAATTTTACACAATCTTATTATTTTACTGTTTTGATAATGATAAATTTATTTTTAAATATATTTATTGGTGATAGTAATAATGGCAATGAGTGTGGGGAATTGTGATAGTTACTATTCAATCTACGATTAACGTAATAAAATTTTACTTTGCTAATATCATCATTTTCATTATTTTGATAAATTATTTCTTTAATATTTTCACTAGAGATGTAATAGTATGTGTGATGGTTTGAGATTGTGGATGTAGTAGAATTTTATAATTTAAATGTTAAACTTACAACAATATAATTTTGGAAAAATTATTTTTAAAAAAAATGATAAGTTTGACCCTTGTAACAAATTACACTTCCATTTTTTAATTTTATCAATTTGAATCATAATATTTTCAAATGGGATTTAAATTGACAAAATTAAAAAATTAGGATTTATTTTGTTATAATGTAAAATTTCATTTTTTTAAAAAGAATTTCATACTCAATATGAATATTATTTGATAGAATTCAACAAAAAAATTTCAAAAATATTTATTTTATTAAAAAAAATCTCTGTCAGAAGTTACAAAATAAATTTAAATTTAGAAAGTGGAACAGGAATATTTTACTAAATAGACTAATTAAAATAAATATTTGTGATCATTCGCGGAAAATGTTGGTAAAGATTTTTGGACCTCACATGAAAATTTGAAACTTTTAATAAATGTGGTGCGAGTATATCCACTTTTTGAGAAAATTTGAGAAGATTACTTTGGTAAATGAAGAAAGAATTTTCAAGGGAAATGAGAAATATATATATATATATATATATTCTTTTTTTTTACAATACAAGGTGGGTTAGCCAATTGTTTAACCTTACATAAAGATGCTGTGTAATGAGTTCCGCTTGAATTACTAGCTTGTAGTTGTGCACTTTGTTTTTAGTTGAGTAATGGTGTAAATATAGAATTACTAGTGTGTATTTGTGTATCTAGTTCTTGGATAAACTTATCATGACACGAATTCGCCTCTAGATGTTTGGATCATAACCGACCAGTAATCATGAGATCACTTATGGTCTTAGACAAAATTCAAATCATATTTAGTTACATGTGGCCAGAAGCGAAAGCAGAATAGTAGAATTTGTCCAATGAACTTGTGCATATATGGCATGAACAAAAACATTTTATATATTAATAACTTACACTCATATTCAGTCAAATAGATTTTACATATCCATAGATCATTCACAAGTCATTAACATTCAAAACTCAAAAGCTTATGTACAACTCAATCTAACATGACCAACAAAAGAAAACAAAAACTCAAAAGACAAAAGCCTCTTCCATGAGGCGCTCCTTAGCCGACTCCACAAAACTTGGATATACACAAGACTTCTCTAAGGTTGGATATCCCACTGCTCACCTACATACATATATATAACGGAGTAAGCTAAAATCTAATGAATGACATCAGAGTAAATAAATTATATAAATGAGTTCTATTACATAAATAAAATCATTCTTATAGTAAAATCATTGCATAACGGAACGACTTTTGGTCCAATACATGACAAAATGATTTTTGGTCCAACATATAGCCAAAAAAAAAAAAAAAACAGAACAAAACAGATCATAACATGACGAAATGACCTAGGGTCCAATCCATTACAGATGTATAATGACCATCTGGTCAACACATACCAGACATCTCAGAAGGGTCTGTCAAATACATTTATACATAGTCAATTACATTTACAAATATCATATTGATCAGACAGATAGAAGGCTCATTCATATTTTCAAAATCACAAATGCAAAAAAGCTTACCATGTTGGTACAATCAGAAAATAGAATATAAGAAAGCCTCTTTACTAAGATATTACTCACAATGATTTGGTTGTTGACATCGCTTCGTGGATCAACCTACATAACATACAAACGCATACACACTGAAAAATCTAGAAATCCGCTAGATATTGATTTGTGATTATGTATCAATTTTAAGCAATAAAACAATCCCAATCAAACAATCAAGACAAATCGATACAACGATTTTAACGTGAAAAAACCACAATTGGAGCACCTTCAATTGTGATAAAAAAAACCACGGGCAACAGCCACAAAACAATCCACTAAGAAAATATAAAGGAATTACATAGGTATACTCTCAATTACCTAGCGAATCCACGCCTGAATTGAACCAACCCCTATGTGCCTCTTCCAGCCCCGTCTTTACCTCGGAATTGTCTTGACGATGAGCCACCCCAGAATCCACCAAAGTTTCAGGCTCGAATTCTTCAGAATCCACCGAACAACAACTCTCTCTTTTGTATAGAATGAACAAACAATCCTTTGATGTATCCTCCTTATACCATGAGTTGAATACTCAATGAAACATCAAAGAAAACTAGCAAAATATCCCCAGATATAAACCCTAGAACCCAAGAAGAAGATCTAGAGGCGTAACCCTAGATTTGAATTGAAACACGTATTTATAGAAATTTGTTCCGCGATCTCCGCTCCAGCGCCGGAATTGCCGCTCGAGCGGACCGACGCTCGATTGCGGAAAATTCTGCTCGAGCGGGAACAGTATTTTTACAGGCGATCAAACTTCTGGAACCAAGGATTCTCCGCTCGAGCGGGGGAATGTCCGCTTGAGCGAACAAGCAACTTTGAAGGCAATTTTCCATTTTGCTTCAGGGGCGCTGCCCCTTTACCCCACCGTGGCGTTGCCCCGGACCCGCCAAGGGGCGCTGGCCCCTGGACCCCCGCGAGCTGACTGAGCAGCTCGATCCCTGTCCGAGCAGCTCGATCCCTGTCATAATCAACGAAGTGGCAATCTTAAAAGAATTAACATCACAAACTTCTCTGCAAGGCACAATTCGAGTTGGATTCGCATCTAAACACTCGTAGTCTCACTGAAATAAAAAGTGCGAAAACAAGTACAACTGAAAGGAGTTTTGTCAAACGGGATTGTCAAGAATAAAAACCTAACACACACATTGGATCACATTACTTAATTAGGTCACTATTCTCTTGATTGATTCCTTTATATTCAATTCTTACTTATTAAGTTATTCATGAGGCTTATTTCGTGCCTACGGATGCTTAGAAGCAAGAGTGGATGCAAAAACAGACAGAATATGACTTTTCAAAATAAGTTGAAACATGGCAGTTCGCTCGAGCACACAAGTGGTCGCCCACGAACTACACAGTTTGCAAAAGCACTGGATGGTCCGAATCTAGGCTCGATGGTCGCTCAAGCTAAGGTGCAAAATAAACTGAGGTTGCTTGAGTGGTCACTTGGTCGCTCGAGCCAACTGCAAAACTACTGGATGCATGATATGTGCGCTCGTGCAACAAGTTCTTTGCTAGAACGGTGCGGTCGAATTCTGGGTTTTCCAAAACTAAATTTGAGCTTCAAAACACATGTTCAAAGTATAGAAGCTTGCATGACATGATCTTAACCTTAAATATACTTCCAAAAACATGGATAGAAAACCAATTCTAAACCCTTAGCTCAAAACTTCATAATTTTGCTAAATTGAAGCTTAAAATTTCATGCATGTATGATCTTGGCTTAAATTCTTTTCCTACGACTTTCAAAACATGGAATTGAGCTTCAAAACAACATAATTCTTGGATGCATGTATGATATGATCCTCAATTCAAACATAGGTAACAATATTATGCTCAAAATAATGGAATTCAACAAAATTACACATGCATGTATGAATTAATTTTAAATTCTTCATCCTTAGCTTAGTTCTTGCATTTAACTACATTATCTTCTTGAATTCACATACTTGGTGGCTTAAATTCATGAATTAAGAGTTAAATACATACCTAAAGTCTTCAATTGCATTAATTCTAGCAAAAACTTGAGCTCTACTTCACAGTCCTTCAATCCTCCAAGCAATATCTTCAAAATCAAGCTTACTCTCTCTCTAAAATGAAGTGTCTCTCTCTCTCTCTCTCACTCTCTCTCTCTCTCTCTCTCTCTCTCTCTCTAAAGCTCTCTTCCAACAAAATTCTTGAGTTCAATTATGAATTAAGCTTCCAACTTAACATATATATAGGCTAGATTAGCTTAAACTAATTAAGCAAGCTTCAGAGTAACTAATTATACTTAATTCTAATTGATTTTGTCTAATTAATTTAATTTGAATCAAATTCTAATCAAACTTCCCATTAGGCTCTAAACATTATGCCATTCTAATTAAACTAATCAATTTTGGTTTTTGAAGCCATTAAGGCCTTCAATTTCGAATTCGAAACAAAAATCATAACAAATATTTCAACAACCAATAGATATGCATACAAAATCACATTAAACACATAATTAGCATTCATAATTAAGTAAATATGAGGGTAATATGTGACGGGGTTGTCACAAGACTAGTATCGTTGAGACTTGTTGTGTCGAAAAGCCATCTTTGTGGACCTTACTTCATAAGAGTAGCCCTTTTCTTTGTGAGAGTTGACTGAGAGTTTCTTGTAGTGAGTGTGTTTTATCCTCGGTGTTTGAGGTGTCAAACGCTCTGATGTTGTTTGAGTGTTTGTATATAGTTGGAAAGTGGTTGGCATATTGGGTGCAAGAGGAACACGTTAACTGAAGTCTAGTCTCGTAGACTCTATTGGGTCATAGAGACATCCGTGGCCTTACTTTGTTAGAGTCGTTTGTAACGTCCTCAAAATAATACATAAAACCCATCATTCATGACATGCATTTATATAAAAGAAATAACATCTTTCTATTCATCAGAGTAGTTCTTTACAAAAGTATTACATGTTGACATCAAAAGTAAATGCCCTATGGGCTTACAACTTTCCAAGCCAACACTTGGATACAAGAAGTGAGTGCTAACTCAAATACATATTAAGCCCTTGGCTTGAATTTACATGTAATACATCAAAAAGAAAGCAAAACAACCAAAAAGTCTGTCTGCCTCTAGCCTCCCAAGCTATGTCCTTGGAGGTGGCATACCATCTGTACCTAAAAATGATGTCCCATATAGGGTGAGCCACAGCCCAGTAGAAATATACTAAACCAGATATAAACAATGACTAAAAGATTAGCAGTTGATAGATGGTTAGCACTTATACATCCATTCATATCACATTTCAGTTCCATGACAATCATGTCCATGTTACATTTCATTTTCCTTTACTTAACAATTCATTTCATATACGTGGCTCAGAACTTGGCCAGATAACTCGACCGAGATTACATCTCTTTTTCACAATACTTTCAATTCAAGTGAGATATCAACTCATAATAATCTTTTCATACTTCATAATAGATACACATTTTGGTGCTGTATCAACCTCAAACAAAAACACTTCCATACTTCACAAATGATACACATTTTAGTGTTGTATCAAAACATGTAAAAACACTTCCACATTTCACAAATGATACACATTTTAGTGCTGTATCAATGTCAACAAATCCGGTTTAGAGGTCCATCCCCCATCTTCCCCTAAACCGTGGTGTACATCCCCTATCTCCTCCCACACAACACAATGTATATAAACACAGATCATATACATAATCAATCAATACATAAGGTTAATGTATTATTCCAACCGTCATATTCGATGACACATTCAATTGATTAGTTTTAGTTCACCTAATCCTTATGCATTGTCTACAACAATCAAGACTATCCTCCACCGATAGCCCAAAGCAGTTATTTCTAAACAGAAAATAAATGCGTCAAAAGAATATACTATCCACATTTCAACTAGGTGAGCGATAAATTGATTCCAATTACACTAATTAATTTCATACCTTTCCAATTTGAATATTCTCAATTCAATTTCTCATTTCTCAAAATTAATTATACAAATTAATTTATCAAACTAATTAGGGCATTTTCCCATAACTCACATATCAACCCAAAGGTTTCATTTTCCTCAATAATCCAACATTAACCCCATTTCTCTATGTCATACATGAATATGGGTTATATATACAAAACTCCCATCTTTTGTAAATTACACAAAGACCCAAACTTTTCCCGAAATTACACAACAACTCCCAACATATCAAAATGCCAAAACTTAAAGACAAAGCTCATAAGAAGGAGTAGGGTATCCCTACCTCGAAGTTAGAGCCCAAACGGAGATGAAGGCCAAAAACCAAAGTGCTCCAAATCCACAAATTTTTAGATTAGAACGAAGCCCTCAACACCCTCTATCTTTTATACAAAGAACTTAGGGTAGAAACTCACTATAGGTAGATCAATCCCTAGAGAGAAGACAAGTATAGAGAGAGAGAGAGAGTCGGATCTAGGGTTTGCAAAAGAAAAGGGAATGAAAAAGTGAAGTTATTCCCGCTGCTGCCTACTGATATACAACAGGCTTGCTCGAGCGAAGAGTTGGTCGCTCGAGCGACCAGACACAAGAAACCCTCGCTCGAGCAAAGAAAGTCTCGCTCGAGCCAACAATTCGAAGCTTCAGGTCTGCAACCCAGAAGCACGCTCGAGCGCAAGAATGCTCACTCGAGCGAAAGAACCCAAAACATACACTTCGCTCGCTCGAGCCAAGAAACACAGCTCTCAGGTCAAAATGAGACGCAGAAGCACGCTCGAGTGCAAGACTTCTCGCTCGAGCCGCCAGACACAAAACTCAACTCTCGCTCGAGCGAAGGAACCCTGGCTCGAGCAAAGAACCAAAAGCAAAGAGCTCGCTCGAGCGAAGGACCAAAATTCTGGGCAGCAACCATTTGCTCCCAAACACAACCAATCTGTAACAAACCTGTCTATCACATCCTATACCTTAAATAACAAGTATTGAAGGACGGAAACAAGACATAAACAACTACTAACATCTACGGAACCAAGTCCGGATCACTGTACAACAAGGGGTGAAACCCGGGATCGCTATACGTTACTTTGAAAACCCATACATAATGGGGAACTCTATTTTGATTGACATTCTTCTTTCTGTTATAGTAGACGAGTCGAGAGTGACTCACTATTCTTTATCTTGTTGATTTTGTCACTCGAGAGTCTTTGTGGTACTAAGGTGTGGGACCAGGGATCCAGGAAATTATCCCTAGTATGGATGTAGACTTTGGGTTGAGGGTTATAATTCCTTTGTGTTTGTCTCACCTCGAGTATGGGTGTACCTTTAATTTTGGAGACGAAATTTCCTAAGATGGGAAGATTGTAGCACTCTGAAAATTTTCTCTTAGCTAGAGCACAAGAGTGAGCGCTCAAGCGGTCTTTTGAAACCATCCACTACATTGGTCTACAGCTCGAGATTTTGAGAGTTTGAAATGTTTGCTTGAGCATAGGTTTATCCGCTCAAGTGGTATGTGCATTTCGCGATCTAAGATATTGGGAGTTTTCCATCATCACTCAAGCCCAAGTTTTACCACTCGATCAGTCTTCTGTCTCTCATGCTGGAGTACATGTTTCACCGCTCGAGTGGTCTATTCAGAATCAGTTCTTTAAATGTCACTCTTTAGGTCAAGTCTTTTTCACTTTTTGCTCTCTCTTCTCTCTCTCACCTCCATTTCCGAGCTCCAAGCTTTTATACCTTGGGTTTCATCTTCTTAGAGTGAGAATCCCAACCTAGTTCCATATACCAAAATGTAGAGTACGGCGAGAACTTTTTTTTTATCTGAGTGGATCGTCTCTTCATCGTTGGTGGATTTTCGAGTTTTCTTCTCTCTCTTCAAGAGGTAGGGATTTCCTTACTTGTTTTTTTTCCCAATACTTTGCTATAGATAGATACGTGATTGTTTTTATTGCAGGAAAAACAAAGTTTTGGGAAGAGATTTTAAAATGCATATAGATAAGGGTTAGGGTTTGGAACTAAATGAGTTCAATCTTGTATTTGGTGTTGATTATGAAAGTATTTTGTTGATAGAATGTGGTTGTGGTAAGTTAAATAAAAAGCCCTAATTTTATTTACTTGATTAGTAATTTGGAATTGAGTAGTAGTTATGTTTGTGACGGTTGATGAATCTAAGTTAAATTCACGGAATTGAAGTTGTAAAACGAGAGAGATTAATTAGTGTTTATGAAACCTAGATATGACGAAAGGTTGAGAAATTAGCAGAATGGGTGTTTCTAATGATTAAGTGAGCTATATTCATACTTGTGAAATTAAATGTAAAATGAGAGAGATGGAAAATGAATAGTTGTCATGAACTTAGATTATGTTGATGAGTGGGATTAATGTAATTAATTATAAAAGTTATTGGATAATGTGAATGTTTACTTGAACTTGGGAAAGGTGAAGGCCGCTGAGATTATGAGAATTTATGTTATTCTTTGTCTTGAGATTTTGTCATTGGCTATCGGTGAAGGATGGTATTGTTTGTTGTAAAATTTATGTGAGCTAGGTTGAAATGAAATCTTATGTGTTGTGGATAATTTCTATAATCGCATTGTTAATAAGAATGAATGGAAGGAAAGTTGAGATGCATGTGTTGTGGAAATGTGATTGTGCTATATAGAGGTAACGCGTTCCTTCCGCCTAGCAACCAATAAAGGGGGCTGATGCTATATAGAGGTAATGCATTCCTTCCGGCTAGCGACCGGTAAAGCAAGCGGTGTTATACAGAGGTAATGCATTCCTTCCAGAAAGCAACAGGTAAAGCAGGTTGGGCTATACATAGGTACCGTGTTCCTTCTGGCTAGCCACCGATAAAGTGGGGTTATGACATGGGGCTTGGCAAGACCACGGGGTGTTGATGTGTTTCAAATTTTATCGTTGATCCAAGTTGTTAGACTTATTTATTTTGATGATTTATTTAATTATGTTTTAATTTATTTGAAAGAGAAAAATAGAGTCCAAAATTTATTTTGATGATTTATTTAATTATATTTTAATTTATTTGAAAAAGAAAAATAGAATCCAAAATTTATTTTGATGATTTATTTAATTATATTTTAAATCCAAAATTTATTTTGATGATTTATTTAATTATGTTTTAATTTATTTGAAAGAGAAAAATAGAATCCAAAATTTATTTTGATGATTTATTTAATTATATTTTAATTTATTTGAAAAAGAAAAATAGAATCCAAAATTTATTTTGATGATTTATTTCATTATATTTTAAATCCAAATTTATTTTGATGATTTATTTAATTATGTTTTAATTTATTTGAAAGAGAAAAATAAAATCAAAATTTATTTTGTCCCATTATTTCTCACCTAAACATTTATCCTAAATGTTGTTAGAATGTATTTAATATTTGATTAAATCAGAAATTCAAAAGGTTCAAAAGATTCAAGTGAAAGATATTCAAATTTGTAATGATGGAGGGAAAGATATTCAAATTAGTAATGATGGAGTTACAACGGCTATAAATTCAAATGAATGGTTCAAAAGGTTCAAAAGATTCAAGTGGAAGATATTCAAATTTGTAATGATGGAGAGAAAGATATTCAAATTAGTAATGATGGAGTTACAATGGCTATAAATTCAAATGAATAGTTCAAAAGGTTAAAGTGGAAGATATTCAAATTAGTAATGATGGAATACAACGGCTATAAATTCAAATGAATAGGTCAAAAGGTTCAAGTGAAAGATATTCAAATTAGTAATGATGACTACAACGGCTATAAATGGCTATAATTTTCATTATATATACCAAAGCCTCTAATGTAAAACAAGGTACAAAAAAACTTGAAAATATTCTTTGATCTATAATCACTCATATCTATTCTCAGAAATTATACACTGAGCCTTATAGCTTTAAGCCCATCTTTCATGTGTGAGATTTACAGAAAAATCAAAGCTTCATTTTATATATCTATCTTTGAGAGATATTTATTGTAAGCTTTCTTTGATAGCAAAAATACCATTTCATCTTGTAAAAGTGTTGCAAACACTGTGTTCTTGAAATCTTGAGAGTGATTGTGAATCACCTAAGATTTGTAAGGGTTTGGACTTGTGAAGTCTGTGTAAAATCCGTGAAGGATTGCTCCATTTGTAAAGAGGTTGCCAGCACCCCTGTGAAGCTAGAAGATAATGGAAAATCTCAAGTGAAGCTTGAGGAGTGGACGTAGGCCGAGTTGAAGCCGAACCACTATAAATTTGTTTGCCTCTCTCTCCCTTATCTCTTTATTTTATTTTAAATTGCCATAGCTATATTTCACATTTTTACTGTGCTAAAATCATTAACTGACATAGTTGTTAAGACACTTGTTTTAATTATTTTTATTTCATTAATTATATTTATCTATTGTGCTAGTCATAATTTTTATTAGGGTATTATTAATTTTAATTGTAAAAATCTAATTCACCTCCCTCTTAGGTTGTCTTTTGGGTAATACAAGTATATTTGTTAAGATACATGATGAATTTTTGTATTGAAATTATCATTGAGACTGTGTTATTGAAGTATTTATATATTGAGGTTTAAATCAGTTTTTGTATTGTGATGGGTACTCGACTTGTTGGTAGTTCTAGCATTAGTATAATTCATTAACCATGAAATTATTGAAAATGATGGTGTGAGTACGGGTTTTAAAGGTGAATGAAGTAAAAGAGAATTTTTGAATACTTGAAGGTGATTTCAAAAGTGAGAAATGTTTTCGTGAATGGTTTAATAAGAAATCTTTTGGAAAACATATATATATATATATATATATGAACATATATTTTGATATACAAACATGAGAATACTTATATAATTATCACTTGTGCATTCATGATCCTATTTATCTATTGACTACTATTGTTTAGAGGTAATGGGATTCCTACTAGACATATTGTTCATCCCACGTTGTTAATCATTTTCAGGTATGAAGTTGAAGAATTGTTCAAAACCAAGATGTCTTTTATTTATTGGCCATGGGACCTAGCCCATGTAGGTGGCATGCCAACTCAGTTCAAAGAGGGTTAATCCCTTTTTACTTGTTTGTTCGTTTTTTTTTTTCAATGTAAGCCTAAGGGTGTTTGTTGTAATTATTGTATTTGAACATTTCATCATTGTATACGAGAGAGAATGTTATTGTTTGTTAATTGTTATTTGCTTCCGCGATTATATCTTGAAAATGGACATTTGGTAATGTATTCGATTAATAAAAATTTAAGGCATTACAAACCCTCATTCCCCCTCTCTTTCCTCCTTTTTATTTTCTTCTTCTTTTTCTTCTTTTCCAGATTTGGTCTCTCTCTCCCCCCCTTCTCTCTCTCGTGCTCTATTGGTCGTGAAAGAGGGCAAAGAGGTTGGTCGTGATGACGATGGTAGATGGCGAGGCTGTTCGCAATGAGGTGAAGTGGTGGCGTTGTTTGCGTTAGGCAGTGAAGAGCAAAGTTGAGTTGTGGTGGTGCTGTTTGCAATGGGGCAGAGAAACTAGGTCATGATGGTGGCGAGGTTGGTCATGATGGTGGGGTGTATTGCCAATAGATGTGGAGGAAAGGTCGCTGTTGGAAAAGGGGGTTACCAGTCTGATCGGTGAAAGGGAATGAGTTGGAGGTTAGTCGCCGAAAATGGAAGTTGGGGTTGTCAGTGGAGAGGGTGGTGAAAAGGTGAGTGGGTTAGAAATTAGGGTTCGGTTTTAAGGGATTGTTTGGTAATTTTAAATAATGATAAAATTGTAATTAAAAAAAAAAAGGAAAACAATTATGAATGTAAGGAGTTAAAATGATGGTGTAAATAGAATTATTAATCGCATGTCCTGAAACTAAAATAAATGTTTGAGAGAGGTTCCATCAAATGTCGCCAATCTAATACCATAATTAGCAAGACTAAAAACTTAGGAAAAGTACATTTTCCTTCCATAATTTACACTCAAAACACTTTACTCCTTATAATTTAAATATAAATAAAGAATTTTTACGTTATTTTGGACTAAATTGCTATCGATAAACTTCCGTTATGTATAACACACTAATTTTGAGAGTCAACCTCGCTTTTTTTTAAAAATTAAAGTGAAATTAAAATAACAATACATTTACACCTTATTTTCACTGTGTACTTCCAAAACCCTAAGAATCCTAACCCTATCTAGCCAACCCTTCTCCCCTCTACAACAATTGTTGCCGCATCTTCCTCCTTGTCCTTTATAACATCGCAATTGTACCATTTTCCCTCCCCAACCATCAACGTTGTTCTCACTCCCCATGTCCTGTAATAACCAAATCATTCAATTCACATTGTAGGAAAATTCAACATTAGCGGCGTTTCATAAACGACACTATAAGCTTGAAAAATGCCATAATAGGTTATAGCAACGTTTATTTTTTTCGTCATTAATGCGAGCGTCATCATAGCTTTACGATGTTTTTAAAACGTCGCTAATACTTATAGGCAACATTTTTTAAATGTTGTAATAGCTTAACACCTGTTAATTTATTTCTATCACAAATAACATATTATCTCATGATTACGTCATTTAGCTATATTTTTTTACAAAAATGACATGTTTTCATTTTTTTTTTCTTTTTTAGGTTTGATGTCATGATTACGTCATTTAGCGACGTGTTTTTACAAAAACGCCATTTATTTATATATTTTTGAGAAAGAACACATGCCACATTATATCAAAATTGAACACTTCAAAATAAAGCAAAGAAATAGCACAATACATCAAAATTGAAGTATTGAGGCAGAAAGAAAAATTTTAAATCCAAATATTAGGACAAGATGATGAAGGATAATGCCAAGCGTTGGCTCAATTACTAAAATAGCCAATTGGATGAATTGACAAAACATCATAAATGACCCAAAAATGAATCGGCGACTACCCCTCATAAGGCAATGAGAGAATATAATTACAAATGTCAAAGAAAGTCTTGGTGTGAATTTTTTGGTTGCTCATAGCTCCGACCTTACTTTCAGTAATAGCCAACTCTCAATTCTGTCTGTGTTGGTTCTTGGGCATCATCGCCCTTTCCTAGAAATATTAGCCAACCTACGATACCTAGACAAAGACAAATCCATAAAACTTGTAAGCTTTCCTAAACAAACAAACAAACTGATGAAACTTCTGTTATTAATTCATATGAGAAACTGCTAAAAAAATGTTAAATGGAAATGAAATCCACTTGCCTTCATGACAAATCACTTTTAAGAAAAATAAAAAGAAAAGCATAAAAAGATTTCTGAAAATTACTCTAACAACGTAAAGTTCCTTTTGTTCACATATCAGAGAGGTTTGTAGTCCTTAATGCCCAATGCATATAACAACCAAAATTCTGTCAAACAATCAACCTCAATGACTAATCCATAAAGATATAAACATTGAAATTCCAAGGTTTTATACTGTCTAGTCAAATTAAACCAAACCCCATACAGTTCAGCATGGTATATTCTCAGCACCTAGGAAGCACGGGTGTGAGTACGAATATGGGGTGCGGGTATGCCAATATAGCAAATTCTTTAAAAAGTAGGGTATGTGTATGGCCAGGGTACGCCAATTTTTTTTTTTAACTAAACATCCAACATACAAATCGATGTTTAATATCATAATTAAAAAGAGAAATTACAAAACCAAATAAATCATTCTTCAACAATACCAACAACACTAAAGTAAGTCCATGAGCTATTTGAATGTTATCACATAGAATAAATTAGAAAAGACAGTTTCATGCCAAAAACAAACTAAACAAAAATAAAAGATAACTACATCAACTTGTCTAAAAAAAGTTTTATAATTCTTTCTTTTTCTTTTTTGATTGTCTAAAATAGGATGCAAAATAAAGCAAAGCCATGACTCATACGTAAAGGGTGTTGGAAACAAATTACCTGATAATTTTCGAAGAAAGAAGAATAATAAAGGTTTATAACAAATTCTAGCAGTTGCACCAAAAAAAAAATGAAAATGCATATATAAAATAGATCAAAAAAGAAGGAGAATCGAAGAAGATGGAGAATCAAAGAAGAACAGATGAAAAAAGAAGGAGAAAGAAAGAAGAGGGAGAATTGAAGAAGAAGAGGGAGAATCGAAGAAAAATAGATCGAGTACCTACCTCTACGAAAAATTACTGCGAAAAGTTGAAGAATAGCTAAAAATGAATCGCAGTTGCTATTGAAAAATTGAAGAAGAACAACTAAAAGTTCGAACCAACGTTGCTGCTGAAAAATCAAAGCCGTCTTCGTCTTCTTCATAGTCAAAGAGTTGTTGCTGGTTGCATATAACATAAACTTAATTTGTTTATGTTTTGATTATTACAAAATAACCCCTAAATTTATAATTTTTTCTTAATTACCCACAAAATTTGCTCTGGTACCCTTAATATATAAGAAAATTAAAATTTTCATCCCTACCATACCCAAAATGTACCCACAACGTACTCAAACGTATTTGTCGTACCCAGCATATATTCACCATACCCAGTACGTGTGCATCTGTACCAGTACGAGTACCCACACCCGATAAGTACCCGATACTCATACGACACCATTTTTGAAGTACCCATACTTCATAACTCAGCACCCAAATAGTGCATTAGGGTTTTTCAACAGATAAAGCAAAACTACTAGATCCAATTCAACAACCATAAAAGATCAACAAATTACACATGCCCCACGAAACATTCATCAGAACAAGCTCAGTGAAGATCCACAGTAACATTACAAAGATTTAGAGAGAGAGAGAGAGAGAGAGAGAGAGACCCCCGTAACACTTCAATAAGAAGAAGTGTCTGATCTACTTCTCTTTCTTCCCGTTCTTTGATATTTGAACATGCATTTAACGAAGAAAAACAAGTAACATGAATAAAACGTCATATTGAAAATTTCATAATCAACTATTTACTCATTTACAGGGATTTAGTCCTTTTAACATATAAGGCTTTGTCTCAACAAGTAGATAATCTCTCTTGACTTATAAAATAAGAAACCCCAAACATTAATTAGTACTCCTTAAACAAAGATTAATGACCAAGCAACTTGAAGCCACTATAGATGAATTTAAAATTAAAAAAAGAAATCAATCACATTGCAGTCACTATTACCTCCCCAAGCAGCCACTATCACCTTCCCAAGGCCAAGTCCAACCACATATGTGGTTTGTGACACCCCATTTTTTTTTGGAACATCATAAAATTTAAATAACAATAACTTGCTAGATAAAATTTTAACTACTAATTAGGGAATTTTAAACTCTTACATAGTCAAAGTCCAACAACAAAATAAAATTACAAGTTCACATATAACGTCACAACATTGTTAAATACTAATACAAGAGATAATAGAATTTTATTTGGATAAAATCTTGACTCTAAGTTAGTCAAGGTTCGATATTAGCAGCAGCTCGAAATTCAGCCTTAGTCCCTTCTTCGACATAATCTGGCATGAAATGCCAAGGCAACAAAATATATGCCATGAGTTTTGCAACACAGTAAGGAAACATAACCAACCTACCATTTTTTTTGAGAGAAAATAATGAGATTGAAAATAATGAGATTATAAACACCAGATAATAATATAATCGTAAACATAAATTACAACTATTAAAATAGTTCAAATAATTTTAATAAATTAGGTGACCCTTGAAATCTCACCAAAGAGGTTTAACTTACCAACCACTAAGTCATAGCTACGGTTAATTTGGCAACACCCCTCTTGGTTAAATATTCAAGAACTACCAAAGATGCCCACGCCCGGAGTTATATACCCAAGTCGTGACATCCGTGGTCTGCCCCAAAGGAACGGTCTGCCAAGGGTACGTAACTTCCTTGCGTGCCACCCGCACATCCACCCTTATTCCAAAACCGAATACCGATAAGGGTTCAAATAATCCTCGTGCCATCTTAGGGTTTCGCGACACAATTTACTTAAAAATTATTAAAAACAAGGGCTCACCCTGAATACCCGGTATTAACCTTTTATCAGTAACTTTATATATACCATTAATCATTTCGGTGAATTTATATATTAAACACAAATTATTCAAATCTCAATCACCAATAATGTTATACCAACTCAAAAAAAAAAAAAAAAAACTCCCAACATAAAACATTATACATGTCACACAATAATAATTCAATGTATAAAATTTAATAGACAATTTAATTTAAACCATGGTATGAACCTAATAACTTAGATACAAGATATAAACCATAATCACACACATGCACAAGTTTTTGATTTACAAAATTAGGCTATCACAATATTAAATAAATCACAACACACCCATACATGGATTACTAATTTATAATAGTTGATGGATTAGACCAACACAGTATTGAAGTGACGATTTTATCCTGTCCAAAAAATTCCATATTGTAACTTAGGTATTAAAAATTATAAATAAATTATTCACACAATCCTAAAATTCGTGCAATTGAACAGAATACTCAATAGGGATGTTTAGGTCATTTTTCAGAAAGAATTTAAAAAAAAAAAAGATGTAAATAATCCTGTAAAATTTCCAGCAATTTTTATGACACAGATTTGTCACATTTCCTTACATTAATTCCATGCTTAAATTTATAGATCAAATCCATAATCAAAAAATTTATTATGAAACTAGACTTCTCAAATTTCATCTTTTAGTTAGAAATTACCAGATTTGGCTTAATATGGAATTTTAAATAAATTTTCAAATACATAGTAAAATCTGTCTCACAGTTTCAGATTTAGTTAAAATTTTTTATAAATTCGTAGAAAGGTCAAAAATTGTTGCCAAAATTCCTGGATGAACTAGACATCATTCTCAACAACTTTGTAGAAGAAATCATCTCGAAATTTTGAGTATAAAATTGTCTAAAAATTAGTGAAAATATTCTGGCAGATTCAAGGACAGACAGATTAATTTCAATCTTCTCTTTAAAGGTATAAACTACACATGCAAGCTTATTTTTACAATAATAAGATGATTTTAAGACAATCAATATCTTCAAACATTTGATATACACATCACAAAATTCCTATACATATATATAAAATTTCTATCTATGAGTAGTCATTTTAATCACAAGAACATAATCTGAAAACTTCATTAATAAAAAGAAATGAGAGGGTTGAGATGGTTTTCTTACCTAATAGTAGGATTGAAATGGCTGATGAAATGATAGAAAAATTTTGCTTCCGAACCTTCCTCTCTTCTTCTCCTTCTGCTGAATTCTTCTTCCTTATTTTCTCCTCACTCGTCCAAAGGAGCAGACATGCATGTGTATTACCTAAGCCTTCTTTTTTGTATATCTATCAAATTATGCTCAGCCTTCCTTGTATATATATATAAAATCATGCTGAGCCTCCTCCTTTCTCTCTCTCTCTCTTCATTATTCCCTGCCAACATATCTCCTCAACCCAAGAACTATGATGAGGTGAAGGTTTCCATGGTTACATGCAAGCTAGCAGGTGGCACTACTCTGCCACCGAGAATCTGATTCTCTCTCTTTTTTTTTTTTTTTTTTTACTAAGGTTTTTAGTATGATGTTAAATCCTAATTAAAATAATTTATAAACAATAAATATTGAACATCCACAAAATTATTATTCTTAATAAGGCCTTTGTTAGTGATTGAGTTGGGTTAATTTAAAACTAATTTTTACACTATTATATATTTTAGGTAGATTCTGAATAAAATTAATTAATTAATTAATTAATTTATTTTCTTTTAAGAATAATTAAATATGGGTTTTCACAATCTACCCTCCTAAAAAAAAATTTCGTCCTCGAAATTAATTCGTACCTTTAGACTCGAAAAGTTGAGGGTAATTGGCACATATCATATCTTCTCGTTCCCATGTTGACTCTTCCGTCCCATGATATCTCCAGAGAACTCGGACCAATGGTATAGTTTTCAAGCTGAAAGAAAAATAGACATTGAAACAAAATATGAGCAAGTACGCAATACAATAAAAACCAACCATGTTCATCATGTTCAGTAAAGCATTAATGGAAATGATATTCCCACTCTCTTTTAAACTTTTCACTCTAATTTTTGTCTTTTACCCTCTCACAAGTGGAGTGTGAACATCATTATATTCAATAAAAAAAATAAAATAAAAAATCAAACATTGTATATCTAACAATCATGAATACTGTCAAGAATATAAATGTCCAGAATAAACACACCTCAAACATATGACCCTTTTTTTAAATTTGATTGGCCATCTTCATACTTCGTATTTTATAAAATTTCAACGAATATATTTCTGAAATTTGATATTTTGTTAACTATCTCATCAAAATCAAATTTTGATATGAACCACAAATCTAAAATAACATTTGAATTCTGAACTAAAACATGATATAAACTCCCAAACAGGAATTCTATCGAAATATACTAGTGACAAGCATAAAGCATATTAACTGGACTGCAGAAGCAACAATAATAAATAGAATAAACTTCAAGCCAAAGGGTGTCTTTTCCCTCCTTTTTTGATGGACCATGATCTAGGTAACTCAACAAAAAAATAAAAATAAACCAAGAGTTGAATGACCAATGTTAGAAACAACAAAACACTTTAAGATGCAGAATGATCTTTTTAAGATAATATCTTATAGCTTCACAAAATCAAAAGCCAGATCATCTACATATAGTTGGTTGATATCGGTGTAAATCACATTTTTTCTTTCTAAGCAATTGCAAGAAGTGAAAAATAGTAGTTATCAATTTACATGGGAACTACACTGAAATGATTATTAGGAGAGTTAGAAAGAAAGAAAATGCCAGAATGAGATTCCTAAAAAAAAGCAAAATAATGGACTAGAGAGAGAGATAGAGCAGATCTAATATTACCATATTAGCTGATCGGCGAGAGAGAGAAAACAGATATGATCAAAGAGAGAGTAGATTCGAGAAAAAGATCCACATCTCTTCATCGTTGAGCTTCTACTCATCGTTTCAAACGATCCACATCCAACGCCGCCTGCTTGTCCTGTACATGATCAGAGACACTAACACCGCACTCGAAGATCCAAGGCCTCGATTTCTCTTTCTTTCTAAAGTCACACCTCTGTTCAATCAAAATAGAATTTTTTTTGTCTTTAATTGATTTGATTTCCCTACAAGTACAACTACCTTTAAAAGAAATAAAAATAATTTAATAAGCTTATTTTAACGGCATGACATTAACCCATTGTTTTCTAATAGCGGGTATAGTTTAATTTTTGAGAATTAATTGAATTTATTATTTAATAAGTCTTATAATAATTAATGACATTTTTTGGTCAAATATTATTAAAAATGTCACTAATTATTAATTTTCAGTGACAGTTTAAAATTTTTATCACAAAAAATGTCATTACATATAAGTTTTAGTGACAATTTTTTTTTAAAAAAAATCGTCATAAAAAAAGTCACTAATTTTCAATTTGAAATGATTTGAAAAATTTGTCACATAAAATGTTACTGATTGAAAGTTTTAACAACAATTTATAAAAATCGTGATAAAAAAGTCACTAATTATCAACTTTTAACGGCATATCGCAAAAAAATTATTTTTAGTAGAATTTGATGGGAATTAAAAAATTTTGACAAATTTTACAACATTTTTAAAAAATGTCATAAAAAAAATCATTGTATCCCTTTTTTCTTCTAGTCACTTCAATTAGATCTCACCCAGAAATAATAATAATAATAATAATAATAATAATAATAATAATAATTCTCTTTTAAATTTACATCTTGTTTGTTGCCTTGGCCCAGCTCTTGGGCTATGAGAATTTTTTGTTTTAGTGCTCGACCTTTGATTTGTGTGCTTTACTTTGATCCCTTGCTCAACTATCTGAGTGTACCAAGGTAATATTTAGGGTGAGCGTGGTTGGATTTAGGTATAAACCAAGAATCAAGTTATTGTTTATGGTTTCATAAAGTTTAAAATTAAATTAAACTATAAAAATTTTGAACTAAACTGAACCAAACTGAACTAATAAAATGTAGTTTGGTTCCATTTGGAACCAAAAAAAAAAAAAAAAAAAAATAGCAACATGTCATCATTCAGAACATGATCTAAAAATATTGCTCACAACCTATATAAACACCAACAATATGTCATCATTTTTCAAACAAGAGTTGTTTAGATAATTGTTTAAAATTGTTTATACTGCTATATTGGAACACACTAGCAGGTGCAGATAGTTAACTAATTGGTACTTGAATGTTTACGACAAATTATGAGAAAAACTATTCAGAGTAGGCACTTATTAATTATAATTTTGAAATTCTTTTCTCATGATCAATAATAATAGATAATAATTTTTCTTGATAAATATTAAGCACAAAATTTAAATATTTAATTTAAAATTTTAATTTTTTTATTTTTTTTTACAATTAACCTTGTGAAAGATTAGAATTGAAAATATAATATTACTTGTAAATAGTGTATTATAGGCAATGCAAAATAATCTTATAAGTCTTAGAATAATCCTTGGTAGCTCGAAATTCGGTGGCCCGAATTGGCTCGAAACTCAAAACGACGTCGTTTTGGGCTTCTCTTTTTTTTTTTTTTTCCTTTTCTTTCTTTTCTCTCTTCTCCCCTGTTTTTCTCTCTAAAACAGACAGCAGAAGAAGGAGAGAAGGAATGCAAAATTGTTTTGGTGAGAAGGAACGTGAAATTGTTTTGGTATTTGTTTTCTCTCTTGATTGTTTGAACTATTAGTTCTTGATTGAATAAACTTGTAATTTCAACTTCTGTGTTTGTTCTTTCTCACAAATTCACCACTCATTCCAATAAACAACACAAATTCATCACTCATTCCAGTAAACAAAAAAAAAAATATCAACAACAATGTTCATCAATGCACACCCAAACAGTGAAAATTCAACGGAAACTGTCACTCCCCACTTTTTATTACTCGGATTGCTATTACCAAGCCTTTATCATACATTCAATTTCAGAGTTAGCATACAGAAGCTGATAATATTCTCAAGGAATATATATACAGGATTCTCTCATTCGGAATAAAAATGAATGCAACATGAATATACAATTAAAGAAGTTGCCCATAGGCTTACATCATTTGAAAAAAAATCGAAAAGAAGGGTGTAACCCTTTTACAATAATGGCATTCCGCCTACACATAAAGAGGCCCCGTGGCCAACAAATAAAGAAGATCCGGAATCTTGTAGCACATCCTGATTATCACCTGAAAAAGATTCAACAACAAGGGATGAACATATAGTCCAGTAGGGATCTTGACATGATCCTCAACAATAACAACTTACAGATAGCTATGATCATGGATGCTAATCTCATACCATATAAATAATGTGACATTTTATAACCAAAGTATATATATATATATATTTCAAAATCATTCAGTTATTTAACAGCATCAATTTCCACTTTTACTACCCTTTTCCCCAATGAATAACTCTTACCCATTTCCATGTTTCCATTTGTGACAAATACCCATAATACTCACTTTATATTTTTGAAACACGTTAACCAAAACCAATGCCTTCATATATTTATCAATTCAAAATAAAAACCCAAGTGTGACTCCACACATTCATTGCTTCTCAACCTTACATTCAAGTAAAAGAGATATTATCAATAATTCATTTCTGGTAGGCAACTCCTTCAGCCACTCTCAACACGTCCAAACATACTCAAACACATCTACACTACATATAAGACAATTCCTTCTCACTGATTCATGATCATCGCAACACATAATACACATAACCAAGTAAGACAACAATAACAACAGTTCTCTGCTCTACTTGCCTCAAGCACAGTAAGCCAATGGTTTCACCTCTCAACAACAACATGCCAATTTACCAGACACTAGCTGGAAGGGAATAGTACCTCTGCTCCATTTTACCAGGCGCTAGCTGGAAGGGTATGGTACCTCTGATTATCAGCGCAACCAATTCTCCAGGCACTAGCTGGAAGGTAATGGTACCTCTGATTCTCAGCGCATTACACCCCCTTTCGATCATCTCAACATGATATAGTACAACCAACAAATGCAATGCATACACGCAGCCACTACAGAGCATAACTGACTCAAGCATAAAACATACATGCAACCATTCAACACAATAATGTCATCCACCACCAACGACCAAGAACAAAACCCTTAAGTGTTTGTATTTTCAACGCATGAGTTTTAACAATTTTCAATTCTCAAGAGGTTCTAAATCCAACAATCATAACAAGGAAGTAAAACATTAGTGATCTAAACTCAAATAAATCTTTGGGACTCATATTGTTTTTACGTCTCATTCCTTTCATTTCAAACCAATTACCTTTTTCCTTCTACAATAACATTCTTCACCTTATGTCTTAATCCAATTTTACTTTATTTCACAAAAACATGTCCAATTCACTTTCCATCATTTTGAATAGGAAATCTCTATCATGGCGGCAAGTTATAATTCACATCATTTCTATTTAATGAGAATGTAATTCTTTAAATAAATCCAATTTCACGGTTGTGTTCCCTTTCTTTTTGTACAATTAACAATTTATTAATTTATTGTAATAAAACATAGTCAAATCCAACACCAAGATAATACCCAAATTGTAAAGTCCAATTTAAAATCTTAAATCAAATTCCAACACACTAACCTCATTTCATAAATTTATAACATAATCATCTCACAATTTCCATCCATTTTTATCCATTAGAAATGACTATAAAAATTTAGGGCTTTGATTCTGTACTCATGAATATAATAAATCACACCCCAAATTTAACCCAACATCAACCCATATCATGAAATCTCTATCTCCACACCCATATCCTATACCCTCTATCATGATTCTCGAAAATGAATCCATACCGCATGGTTTTTATGCAATAAGAACATACCACATGTCTATCTATAGTAGAGGTATTGGAAAGAATCAAAGAAATCCCTACCTCAAGACAGAAGAGGAGAAAACAATCCAAAATCTTCGGCGACGAAACCACGAACTACTTGGATCAATATGAAGCTCTTGATGAGATCTACAATCTTTCTCAAAGGACCATGGTGAAAAGATCACTCTAGGTAAGTAGATCTAGAGATCTTTGAGCCAAAGTGATTTTAGAGAGGGAGAGAGAGACTCACAGTTTAGAGAGGGAAAATGAGAAGAAAAAGTAAAGAAAAGGTTAGGTGATGGACCTATTTATAGTGCTAGGTCAAAGTAAAATAAAGTCCCAAAGTCAACCCAAAAGATCAAGCCAAAACTCCCAAAAAGTAGGGCCCAAACCGGACTGAAAATTCTGAAAAAAGTTCACAGGTGTCGACCCTTACTGTGCAGGTGTTGACCTTATGAAGAAAATCTGGAACACTTTGTTTGACAGCAACACAGGTGTTGACCCTTACAGCAGAGGTATCGACCCTTACAGCAGAAAAGCAAAGAGTGCAACAGGCAAGGTGTCGACCCTTCCCAAGCTGGTGTCGACACCAAAAAGCAGTGAGCAATTTCAGAACAAGGGTCAACCCTTCCTAGATTGGTGTCGACCCTTGTGGCCAACAAAAAGAGAAGGTGTTGACACCACCAAGACCGATGTCGACCCCATAACAAGATTTTCAAGCTTCCAACCAACTTTTTAATGCGAACAAGTGTGAACGAACGATCCCAGCAAGTTTAAATCAATTTTCACTCATCCAAAACCAAGGCACAACAACACCAAAGGTTCCTAAAACAAGATAAAGGATTCAAATACACTTCCCAAAAGTTTTGAAAGCGTACAAGTGCTACAGAAACTCCAAAACCCCTAAACTATCAAAACCCAACACATCAAAAACCCTATCAAACTCAACCTAAATAACTCAGATCTAAACTCACCTCTTTACTTTCCAAATAACTCTGTCGTCCGGCGACTTACCTTCGCCGGTGTCGTTGTCGTCATCGTCGGAGTCTTCGTCGGTTTTGAAGGTCTCGCCATGGATTCGAAGCTTAAGGGTTTCGTATACACACATAGATCTATGTATACACAGATCTTCCCTTTCTTTTCTCTCTTCTCCCTCCATCTTCTCTCTTTCTTCTCTCCCCCTCTCTGTTCTCCTCCTTTTCTTCTTCTTCTTCTGATTGTTTCAAAGAGGAAAATAGGGGGAAGAGAAGGAAAAAAAAAAAAAAACTACCCAAAACGATGATGTGTATAGATCTATCTTTCTCTCTCTATTCTGTTTGTTGTTGTTGTTGATGATGATGATATGTTGTTGATGATGATGCCCTTTTCTCTCCTCATCCTCCTCCTTCTTCCTCATCTTCTTCTTCTTCCTCCTTCGTTTTTTTTTTTTGTTGCAGAGAGAAAAGGAAAAAAAAAAAACTGTCCAAAACAATGTCGTTTTGGGCAGTCGGACCACTCGAGCCAAATGGAATTCGAGCTATAAAACGGGACTGTAAGTCTAATGATAGATTATATAGTAATATACAAATAATAGTGATACCACATCATTATCGATATATGGTGTCACTAATCAATAGTAAAATATCACATGGAGGGTTAATTTCACTTGTCAAATATAATTAACAATTCAATAATTCCACATTTTCATAGTGGGATTAACTATGTTTACATTTAAATGATGATGTGGTATCACTATTGCACTAAATTTTTTTTACAAAATTTTCATACATAATAATGTGACTTTTTGTAGTTTCTTCATTTTCAATCAAAACAACTATATTTTTGTAATTAAAAAAGGAGAAGTTTTTTTTAAGATCCTTGATATCAAGATTTTATAAGATAAAAAACATAACATTTTCATAGTAGTTGAGGTCTTTCAACATTTTCACAGAGAAATTTCAATTTTCATATAAAAATTAATTTTTTTTTTCTGATTTTACAGAGAAATTTTGAAATTTCTCTAATATGATCATAGATAAATTTCATCTTGAGATCTTAGCTAATAAAAAAATATATATTAGACTTCTCCTACTACCCAAAGTTGGAAAAGGATATTTCACTAATTTTCCCATTAAAAAAATGCCATCAAAAAATCATTCTAAATATTGTTTCTACATAAATTTTTTATTTGTTAATTATTTTCCTTATATACAAAACAAAACAAAACAAAAAAATGCATAATTGAGGGGGGCATGTGCCCCCCGGACCCTTCATAAATCTGTCCTTAATTATATATATACACGTGTGTATAAATGGTTTGGTTCACCATGAAATATAGTTCACCTATATTAAAATTAGAACCAAAATGTCCATTGAAAGGAACCAAACCAAGCTGTATGATTTGGTCTGAACCAAGTTGATTTACAAATTTTTCAATTTTTTACTCAACCATAATAACATCTATTTTTTTATATTTCTTATACGCTTCCCTACCCAACAATAAAAAAAGGGGAAAAAAAAAAACAAAAACAAAAAACCATTTAGTTATCTTCAAAAGCAAAACAATTTCTCATAGGGCCAATTAGGTAACGTTTGCTCTTTTCGCCTGCTGTATTCACTTTGAGTGTTACTATTAGTACCTCACTTATTCTTTTGGACTCCTCATTTTCTATTTTTGTTATTATAATAATAACCTCAAATGAAATTACTAAAGAGGACACCAATTATTTTAGGATACCCTATCTCACAATTAAGCTCACACACTCACTTAATCATGAGATAGGATTTATGAGAACACTCACCTCCATCACCACCCATACACTTCAAAACCTTCAGAACTTATCCACTCTAAAAAACTTAAGAACCCTCTAACGGCAATATTCTGACGGCAACGGTGGCAACCATTCAACTATACATACTTCTCCAGCAATAGTAATAACTGAAAGTTTTTCTAGCAACCGCAATTCCATGAGACGAATGGAGTACAACAATGTAAGTTAGAGGAGGTTCATAGCTTGGATAGTGTTTGCAACTCAGAGAAGGTTGGCCTTGTAATGGTAAATTTTTTCAAAAATACGGACAAAGATGGTGAAAACGGTTCGACTTCAAAAACACACAGGAGTTTATGTTTCCTAAGGTTCAGCAGCGCAAGGCTGAACATCAATCATTTGTTTGGTAACACAAGCCTAAACATAAGTTATTTGTTCGAGAACACAGGTCCAAACAAGGGAATTTCTTAAATTTTGAAGGGGCAAACTTGCGCACATACGCAAAAGTTCACGTTTTCTAAGATTCGGGAACATAGGGCCGAACATCAGTCATATGTTCGGCAACACAAGTCCGGACATAGGTTATTTGTTCTGAAACACAGGTATGAACAAGTGAATTTCTTAAAGTTTGATGAATTGAGAGAGAGAGGTTTCAAATCAACAAAGCAGCTTCTCTTCACTTGTGAAACTTGTCTTTCTTTCTATGAGATTCATCGTGAGAGAGAGAGAGCAACAAAGATACTACCATAAGAGTGAGAAGAGATCTCTACGGTGAAGTTCAAATTTGAACTTTTTAGGTTTTGGAAGATCAATGATTTTTAAGGGTGTGCTGAGGGGTGCGCATTTTAGTAGGTGTGAAATTTTTAAAAAGATAATTTTGGCATTATTGGGAGGTGAGAGAAATTTTAAGAATTTTGAAATTTATAAATGGAGGCCTATAAAAATGAAGAATTCAAAACAATAAATGAAATGCTAATAGCAACATTCATTCACGTTTTCCGTCGCTTCCCAACATGCAATTATGTTTCAATATTAATGCCTTCTCATACCCAAACTTCACTATAAAGACACCATCCTTGGTATAATGTCAAATAAGCTTATCCTTCACTATGCTTGTAGAGGGTTGGCAAGGCAATTTATTAAACTTGGAATTCAAATAAATAATTAAGAATATAAGGTTAATTTGGTATTTAATTGAATTTATTTATTCATCTCGTGGGAAATTAATGTTGTTTTAATTAGAAATTATGTGTATAATATATAATTTTTTTTTTGATAAATAAAAAGAAAAAAATTAACAGAAGCAAAAAAGAAAAAAGGCAAAGGGCCAAAAGGGTATTAAAGACATTTTACTTGGAATTTGGAGAGAGCTTCCATTTGCACGCCAAAAAATTTTCAATTCACATCATTTTGCATTCATATATTAACTATGTATTAAGGTCATTTTTAATTCCTGTGTTGGGTTAGTTTATACAGAACTTTGCTCTAACTTTAGTTGGGCCCCCGTTGGTGGACAGTGGGATTGGTCTCCCAAGAATTACTCGAGGTGCACACAAACTGGCTTAGACACCCTGAGGTGTGGTTTGGGAAGTGGGTTAGCTTTTTGGCTTTTTTGGCTGTTTTAGCTTGGGGCTAAAAAGCCTGATTTAGGAAGGACTTTTGGCTTTTTTGATTTTTTTAATGTGATGTTTTATCTTATTGGGGCTAAAAAGCCTATTTTGTTTTTTGTGACTATTTTAGCCCCAAATCCACCCAAACCCACTTCCCAAACAATGGTTGAATTATCAAAACAAGAAAGGTCATTTTCAATTCATATTTTTTGGATAAGTTACACTCCCTCAACAATTGTTCTATATCATTTTACCCACGTAACTAAAATTTGTAGCACCTAACTCCCCTCATCTATTTATTTATTTATTTTTTCTTTTCAATTTAGACCTTCATAATGAAAATACCCTTTCATAGGATAAATTACACTTTAGCCCATTGAACGATCATCCAATATCACTTTACACCTTCAACTGAAAAATGATACATTGCCATTTTGAATTATAAGTTTACGTCAATGTAAATATTTTGTTAAGAATATGTTATTTAAATATATAAAAAATTGACATTTGACTTACACATAACATCTCGGATTAAATGCCTAAAATGACAATATCAATATGTTTGGTTTTGTTTTTAGAAACTATTTAAGTGTTTTTTTTTTTTTTTTTTTTTGTATTTAATAAACCTCTTCAAATTTTTGAAAAATTTACCCATAAATCCTATATGAGGCAAAGTTAAACCATTTAGTCCTGATAGTTTTCTCATGGACCAATTAGTCCTCTTTTTTTGATAAGATTTATTTAATTGATATTGGTTCCATTTGAATTTACATGTATACCCTTTGTGTATTTTTTTTTTCCTAAATGGATTAAGAGACACACGACACTCGACAAACATGTCAAACGGAGCATGAACAAAATAGGGAGAAACACTATACATAACGTTACGACACTAACAATTAGTTACTAGCTTCCATTCCACCACACAATGTGATACCTGGAAAAAAAAAAAAAAATTAGAGTGATCATGATCAGAATGTGTGGGGGCAATGGAATATTTTCTTTAGAGAGAAAAGAGGGGGACAAAATTTGGTGGAAATAAAATATACAATATATCTCTGTATCTGAGTGTTCAATTCGGTGGAAGGGCCTATGTTTGTGGGTGGAGAATTATTATGTTAGAGAGAGAGAAGTCCATACCCAGTGTGACTTAGAGAGAGAAAAGCTTGGTGAGTTATCTGGGTAGATGAGTTCGGACTATGAGCTGGCACCGGTGGGGATCATCCCAGAAGCAGCTTTCGAAGTTATGATCAATGTTTTGTGCAAAGCTGGCCATATTGAGCAGGCTTGCAAGTTGGCCGATGGGTTCTCTGCCACCTCCTCAAGTAAGCATGAGCTGATTTGGGTTGTTGGAGAACCAGTCTACGTGTTAGTGGAGTTGGCAAATCCTTGTGGATCTATTAGAAAACAAACACACAAACACCCGAGCTCCGTGAAAACAAACACTTGACGAGTCCCGGATTTCTGTGAGTGAGAAAAATCTGGAGAGCTCGTAAACCCAACGAACGAACGATGTTCTTTGCTGGAGCTCCGAAAGCTGTGTATTGCACTACTACGCCAGAGGTTGGTCGCCAATTTGTGTCTTTGCTGGTCCGGCATGAGCTGAGGATGAAGCTTGTGACATGTCTCATGGTACTGGAGGAAGTATGCTGCTCATAAGGCATACTTATGCACGGTTGACAAGGTTGGTGAAATCTTTGAACGGGCTGTGCAATCTGCAACATACTGTGTCGCTATCAAGGTTCTGAAAAGCGGTTGCGGTTGCGGGGTGTAAAGGCCGTACTGTAACGGTTGCGGTAACCGGAAACGTGAATTTTTTTATTTTTCGCACAATTTGAAAAAAACTTACCGATACGCATATTTTTTTTCCATGATCATATTTATTGGGTTAAAAATAAATATTGATCAATTTTTGTAAATTTTTAAGTATGATCCAATATGTTTCATATTTTTAAATCACTATAAACTGAGTTTTTTACATTTTATTTTAATAATTAATGACTTTATATTTTACAAAAAATCAATCACTAGCTATTATATATAAGATAAATAATGACAAAAGTAAGAGAATAAATAAGAGCCTAAATATATATATATACATATTTTAACCAAGCCAAATAGATAATGACCACTTATTATTATTATTATTTTCAAACAATATATAGATAGACACACAGAAACAAAATGGTTTAGTGATAGTAGCTGAATAGAATAGCATAAGTCTTATAGTTGCAACAAATCAATAACATGTTCTTCATCTTCCCTCTTCTCTCTCTCTCTCTCACTATCTCTTGCTTCTCTATTTTCTCTCTTTATCTTCCCTCTTCTCTCTATCCCTCTTCCCTCATTTTCAGCTTTTTTTTTGTATGTTTTTTTCGAAAGAAACAGTTTGGAATCGTTACGTAACGGTGCGTAACAGGCCGTTATGACTATTACGGCAACGTTACGACCGCCACGGCAGCTGCTACGGCCGACACACCTGTGAATCTCAATCACACTGCAAAAGCGGTCGGAACGGGTGGCGGTAATCGCCAAAACCGTTACGTAATGGTTGCGGCCGCTTTTTAAAACCTTGGTCACTATTATGATAATTTTAAGAAGTTTGTGGCCATTCTGGAAGAAGAGATGAAACAACATAACAACTACATTGATATGGAACCAGAAGCTGTTCCTGATGATGCAGTCTCGATGCTTGAAGATGAAGTCTCTTGTGTCATTAACAACCTGCTAGATCCTTCCACTGGCTTCTTTAGAAATAAAGCTCTGCAGAAATATATATCTATTGGGGAACAATTCTACCAGGAAGCTTGTGAGGTGGAAAAGAAAATTCATTGTTTCGAAACTAATATCCAGAGGCCTTATTTTCATGTAATGGCACTTGATGAAAATTAACTAGAAAATTGGCATTTCCACCTGGACTTTGTTGAGATGCAAGAAGATTTTGATTGGGTTACGAACCTTTATGAGAGATGCTTAATTCCTTGTGTTGTTTACCCTGAATTCTGGATGAGTTATGTTGAATTCATGGAAACCATGGGAGGGCGAGAGTTAGCAAATTTTGCACTAGGCCGAACAACAAAAATATTTTTGAAGTTCTTAAGGTTAAATTTGTAACGCCCTCAAAATAATAACATTAAACCCATCAAATAAGACATGCGTTGATATATAAACTAACCACATTCTTTCATTCATTAGAGTTCCATTACATAAGTATTGCATGTTAACCTCATAACAAAATGCCCTACGGGCTTACAGCTTTCCAAGTTAACACTTGGATACAACAAAGAGTTCTAACTCGTTTACACATTAAGCCCTTGGCTTGAAATTACATGTAATACATCAAAAGTAAAACGACAAAACTATGCCCGCCACTAGCCTCCCAGCTATGTCCTTGGAGGTGGCATGCTTCCTGTACCTGAAAATGATATTCCCATATAGGGTGAGCCACAGCCCAGTAGAAATACACTAAACCAACCATGGACAATGACTAAAACATTAGCAATTGATAGTTGGTCAACACTGATACAATCACATAAATTACATATTTATGTCAACGACTTACAAGTCCCAATTACTTTTCATTTTCCCTTTTTCAACAAATAAGCATGCTAGCTCTATCATCATTTCCACAGATATGTATAAAAACTATATCTCACATTCTCAACAGATATGTGTATCAACAATATCCACAGATAAGCATACAAGCTGTATCCACATTCTACAACAGATATGTATATCAACAATATCCACAGATAAGCATACAAGCTGTATCCACACTTCACAAAGATAAGCATATGAGCTCTATCTTCACTTCTCTAGACAAGCATATGAGCTCTGTCTACGGAGTTCATCCCCTATCTCCTCCAAATACCTATCCGGTTTAGAGGTACATCCCCTATCTTCCCCTAAACCGCGGAGTACATCCCCTATCTCCTCCTCTACACATAACGTATATAAACACATTGGTTCTATATACAATCACACAATACAAACAATTAATGTATTCTATCAACTGTCAAGTTCCATGACACATTCCATTGATTAGTTTCAGTTTGCCTAATCAACATGCATTGTCTACAACAATTACGACTATTCTCCACCGATAGCCCAAAGCAGTTATCTCTAAACAGAAAATAAATGCACAATGGATATTCAATCAACATTCATTTCTTCATTCTTCTCAATTAATTATCTCAATTAATTAAACAACGTAATTAGGCCATTTTCCATAATTACCATTTCAACCCTTAGGTCCCATTTTCATCAATGATTCAACAATCATTCCATTTTTCTATGCCAAACATGCATCTAGGTTTATTATGAATAAAACCCCAACTTTTGTAAAATTACACAAAAGCCCCAAACTTTCACAAAATTACCAAACCAAGCCCAACATCTCAAAATACCAAAATTTAAAGACAAAACCCATAGAGAGGAGTAGGTTATCCCTACCTCAAAGTTTAAGCCACAAAGGAGATGAAGGCCCGAAGATCAACTTGCTCCAAATCCCAACTTTTTCAGATTAAAACGAAGCTCTCAACACCCTCTATCTTTTTAACAAAGGCCCTAGGCTAGATTCACACTCTAGGGAGATGAAATCTTAGAGAGAGTGTAAGTTTAGAGTGAGAGGGTCTCGGATTTAGGGTTTAATCAAAGAAAGGGACTGAAAAAGTGATGTTTTAGACGCTGCTGTCCGCTGATATAAAACAGGCTCGCTCGAGCGAAGCCTTCGTCGCTCGAGCGACCAGACACAGAAAACTCTCGCTCGAGCCAATAAACACTCGCTCGAGCGAATAAAAACCCAGACCGCTCGAGCCACGACAATCTCGCTCGAGCCAGAAACTACAACTCTCAGGTCCAGAACCAGGTGCAACCGCTCGCTCGAGCGAGCCACTCTGGCTCGACCCACCAGACAAACTCAACTCTCGCTCGAGCGACCAACTCCTCGCTCGAGCGAAGGTCCAAAATTCTGGGCAGCAACACTTGGTTTCCAAGCACAACCAACCTGTAACAAACCTGCCCAACACATCCTATAACTCAAATATGAAGTAAAAGGAATGTAAACACGATAGTAACCAACTACCAACATCCACGGACACATGTCCGGATCACTGTATCACAAGGGAAAACTCGGGATCGCTATAACCTCCCCCCCTTAAAGAATTTCGTCCCCGAAATTAAGCACAAGTTTTCAAAAACAAGTTTTCCTCCATTTTAGACAATGTTACAATTTAACATTCAACAATTCGACCCATTACCGGTCATCCCATCCCTTTAACAAGAGACATATCACAATATGTAAACAACATATGTATTATCAACATGCATCAACATTATGCACTAACTTTCCAATGTCAACAATATATTCAACACATATAGTGTCACATTCAACTTCCATATGAGGCAAGTTCCAAACATACTTCCAATAACCAAAACATTTTCAATGTTTCACAACTTAAGACATATATAAAAGCTCTTAAGTTCAACAAAATGTAAAGTTTTAAATACAAGATTACATATCAACAAACAAGTCCGGATATTTCTCTCGGACTTCCAACTCACGTTCCCAAGTGGCTTCCTCCACTCCGTGATGTTTCCACAAGACTTTCACCAAAGGAATGGTCTTGCCACGCAAGACCTGATCCCGCCTATCCAAGACCCGAACCGGTCTCTCCTCATACGAGGCATCCTCATCTACCTCTAAATCGCTCCAATCCAGCACATGTGATGGATCTGGCTCATACTTCCGAAGCATACTCACATGAAACACGTCATGTACTCCGGACAACTGCGGCGGTAAGGCTAACCGATAAGCAACCTCACCTATCCTTTCAAGGATCTCAAAAGGACCAATAAACCGAGGGGATAACTTCCCACTCTTCCCAAACCTCATCAGGCCTCGCCTAGGTGATAATTTCAGAAAGACATGATCACCTACCTCAAACGCCAAAGGTCTCCTCCTACGGTCGGCATAACTCTTTTGTCGACTCTGGGCTGTAACAAGCCTCTTACGGATAAGCTCAACTTTCTCCGTCGTCTCCCTAACCAACTCCGGACCCAACAAAGGTGCATCACCCACCTCGGCCCAACACACTGGAGACCTACACGGTCGGCCATACAAGGCCTCAAACGGTGCCATACCGATGCTAGACTGAAAACTGTTGTTGTAGGCAAACTCTACCAATGGCAAGTGCCTCTCCCACATCCCACTGAAGTCCAGGACACAACCCCGAAGCATATCCTCGAGGATCTGAATAGTACGCTCGGACTGCCCGTCAGTCTGAGGATGATAAGCCGTACTAAAGGTCAACTTAGTGCCCAGTGCACTCTGCAAACTCTGCCACAACCTAGCAGTAAAACGAGGATCTCTATCTGAGACGATCGTCACTGGGACCCCGTGCAATCTCACTACGTCCCGAATATACAAGTCGGCAAGATGATCTACCGAATCTCTCACGCGCATAGGAATAAAATGCGCCGACTTAGTCAACCGGTCTACAACCACCCAAATAGCATCACTACCCCGCTGAGTCCTCGGAAGACCTACAACGAAGTCCATAGTGACATGCTCCCACTTCCACTCGGCAATAGGCAAGGGTTGCAACAAACCCGCTGGCCTCTGATGCTCGGCCTTCACTTGCTGGCAAGTAAGGCACTTCGATACGAAAACAGCCACATCTCTCTTCATACCCCGCCACCAAAACTGGCGACCCAAATCCTGATACATCTTAGTACCTCCCGGATGCACCGCAAGGCGCGAATGGTGAAACTCTCGGAGTACCTCCTCTCGGCAAGCCTCCGGTACAAACAAACGGTCTCGGTATCTCACACTCAGGTCGGGGTACACCGTCAAACCCTTCTCAACTTTCCCACTGGAGATCTTTTCTCGGAGGGATTCTACCTCAAGGTCACCTCTCTGTGCCTCTAACATTCTAATCACAAGTGTAGGCTGCACAACGACAGAAAACAAGGCCGCAGCCTCGACAGATTCGCCCAGTAGCAAATCAAACTCGCTAAGTGCTCCCAACATCTCCCATTCCCGGATGGCTATACAAGCTACATCACGAATGGATTTCCTACTAAGGGCATCGGCCACAACATTGGCCTTTCCCGGATGATAATGCAACTCAAAATCATAATCCTCGATGAACTCCATCCATCTCCTCTGCCTCAAATTCAAGTCCCTCTGTGTAAACAGATACTTCAAACTCTTATGGTCCGAGAACACCTCGAACTTCTCACCATAAAGGTAATGCCTCCAAATTTTCAAGGCAAAGATCACAGCTGCTAACTCTAGGTCGTGTGTGGGGTAATTCTTCTCGTGTATTTTCAACTGACGTGAGCCATAAGCTACCACTTTCCCTTCTTGCATCAACACACAGCCCAAACCCTCTCGTGAGGCATCACAATAAACCGCATAACCCAACCCTCTCTCCAGAATAATCAACACCGGAGCGGTGGTCAATCTAACTTTCAGCTCTTGGAACGACTTTTCACAAGTCTCACTCCACACAAACTTGACTCCCTTCCGAGTCAGTCTAGTCAACGGTGACGCTAACCTGGAGAAATCTTTCACAAACCGACGGTAATACCCAGCTAATCCCAGAAAACTGCGGATCTCAAACACACTCTTAGGCTGTGCCCAATCTTGCACTGCCTCAACCTTGGATGTATCAACAGACACCCCTTCCCCGGATACCACGTGGCCTAAGAATTTGACTTCCCTCAGCCAGAACTCACACTTCCCAAACTTGGCATACAGCCTATGGGCTCTAAGTAACTCAAGCACCACTCTCAAGTGTACCTCGTGCTCCTCCTCAGAAGACGAATAGATAAGGATGTCGTCCACAAAAACAACCACAAATCGGTCTAAGAACTCCCGGAAAATCCGGTTCATCAAGTCCATAAAGACTGCCGGTGCATTGGTAAGTCCGAATGGCATCACCAAAAACTCATAATGGCCATACCGCGTACGGAATGCCGTCTTAGGAATATCTTCCTCCCTGACCCTCAACTGATGTTAACCCGATCTCAAGTCTATCTTAGAGAAACAACGGGAACCCTTCAACTGGTCAAACAAATCATCTATACGGGGCATAGGGTACTTATTTTTAACCGTAGCCCGATTCAACTTCCGGTAGTCTATACACAATCTCAAGGCACCATCTTTCTTTTTAACAAAGAGGGCCAGTGCTCCCCACGGCGAAACACTAGGGCGAACAAAGCCCTTATCGAGCAATTCCTGGAGCTGAACTTTCAACTCAACCAACTCTGCTGGAGCAAAACGGTAAGGTGCCATAGAAATCGGCGCCGTACCAGGCACTAAATCAATAGAGAACTCTATCTCTCGGTGAGGTGGCAAACTAACGAGATCTTCGGGAAAGACATCCGAATACTCACAAACCACCCTCGGTAACACAACCTGGGTCTCACCACTCTCACCACTCTCACAGCTAGCAAGTAGACTACCAAGCTCACTTCGCCCTCGCGAATCAAACCCCGGTGGCAAAACACTACCAACCCGGTCTCCCAAGAAATGAAACCACTCCCCGCTCAAGGTACATAACGTGACCCTCTGGCGGTAGCAATCAATAACAGCCCGGTATGACGATAACCAGTCCATACCCAAAATAACATCAAAACCCTTCATGGGCATGACAACAAACGGAAAAGGAAGCCTATAGTCGGCGACCTCTATATCACAGCCTCTAACACCCTGTTTCAGAATCAACTCACCACCCAAAGGCGATACCACACAAATTGGAGATGCTAACTGTGCTAGCTCCAATTCCAAAACAGATGCAAATGCAGCAGATACAAAAGAATGAGATGCACCCGTGTCTATCAACACACTAGCAACTGAGTTGCAAAACAGAAAAGTACCTCTCACTACTGATGGAGCCGGTACCAAATCCTGCGCAGTAACAGCATACACGCGCCCCGTAGGCCCCTGGTCTACCTGCTCTCCTCTCGGAGCAAAAGACTGCTGCACAGACTGGGATGACGAAGCCCCCGGATTGGCCCTCGAGGCCTGCACAGACTGAGCTGGCTGAAAATCCTGCGTCTGCCTAGAACCAGACGCTCCCGAAGTGGCACTCAACTGTGGGCAAAACCTCTTCATGTGCCCAGATTGTCCACACTGATAACAAGTCAAGAGCTGCCCCCTGCCCAAACTCTGACTCGGCGGTCTAGCTGAAGAAGAAGCAGCTTTCTGACCCCCACCCTTCTGCGGGCAAACCGAAACCTTGTGACCCAGCTGGCCACACTTGTAACAAGTGAATTCTCCCTGACTGCCTCTCCCCGAGCCTACACTAGGCACTGGAAAGGTCGATCTAGAGACTGCACCCTGAGACTGCTGAGGGTTATTACCCTTCTGTCTCCTGCCATCACTCTGACTATCCTGGCTCCTCTTGGAGCCTCTCTGACCCTCATCCTCCTCCTGCATCATAAGCTCCATATGAGCTGCAGCATCCACTAGGTGTCTATACTCTCGAATATAAGACCCACCAACTCTCAACTTGAGGCCCCGCCTCAACTTCCGCTCAAACTCATAGCAACGGCGTTCCTCAGACGCCACCAGTTCAGGTGCAAACCTAGACAGACTGGTAAAAGTAGCCTCAAACTCGGCCACTGACAAGCCCTGCTGATTAAGCCGGCTAAACTGATCCCTCAGCTTCTCCCTAGCTGCTGCAGACAAAAACCTCTCCTGAAAAGCATTCACAAACGCCTCCCAAGTACCACCAACACGAGCTTTCTCGTACTTCCACCATTGACCCGCATCTCCCTTCAGTTGAAAGGATGCCAAGGTCACTTTCAGTGCTCCGTCCTCGATGCCAAGCATCTCAAACGTCTTCGTTGTCTGTTCGAGCCATTCATCTGCCTTAAGCGGCTCTTTAGGATCCCCGATAAACTCGTCCGGATTACACCGAAAGAACTCCCTCTTCAAGAAGGAAGGCCCTGTCTCAGCTGCCTGATTCCCAGCTCTAAGAATACCCAAAGCTCCCGCTATCTCTCTGGCCAAGGCACCCATAGCCTGCTGACCTACTGGCTCGGCCACATTGGCCTGCCCAACCCCCTCCTGTACTGCCGGAATCTCACCAGGTAACGGTACTTCCTGCCTCGCAGGTCTACCACGCCTAGCACCTCTTCCTCGTCCTGACATCCTAATAGAGGCAACACAGAACATTAGCACATTCATAGGTGTACCGAAACTAAACACTCACGTCCTAATGCATGGACAAGTGTAATTCACTCCACATAAGCACATAAACACATAAGCACTTACGAATTTCATTTCCGGATAATGATAGTCCCGAGGCGTTACTAGAGTTCCGGTTAGAAACAGCGTTGATCAAGTGCTTTTCCAACAAGACTCCCAGAAACTCAAGGATCCAATCAACATCCCAAAAATTAAATCCCATACCCACATAGTCACATAAGCATGTTATCACTTAAGCACATAGCATATGATACCACATTTAAGTCTCTATCAAGCGAGACAAACCCATTGTGATCCTAATCACTTCCCACGTACCCAAAGTGTTCGAACCCGGTACGCTCTGATACCAAGTTGTAACGCCCTCAAAATAATAACATTAAACCCATCAAATAAGACATGCGTTGATATATAAACTAACCACATTCTTTCATTCATTAGAGTTCCATTACATAAGTATTGCATGTTAACCTCATAACAAAATGCCCTACGGGCTTACAGCTTTCCAAGTTAACACTTGGATACAACAAAGAGTTCTAACTCGTTTACACATTAAGCCCTTGGCTTGAAATTACATGTAATACATCAAAAGTAAAACGACAAAACTATGCCCGCCACTAGCCTCCCAGCTATGTCCTTGGAGGTGGCATGCTTCCTGTACCTGAAAATGATATTCCCATATAGGGTGAGCCACAGCCCAGTAGAAATACACTAAACCAACCATGGACAATGACTAAAACATTAGCAATTGATAGTTGGTCAACACTGATACAATCACATAAATTACATATTTATGTCAACGACTTACAAGTCCCAATTACTTTTCATTTTCCCTTTTTCAACAAATAAGCATGCTAGCTCTATCATCATTTCCACAGATATGTATAAAAACTATATCTCACATTCTCAACAGATATGTGTATCAACAATATCCACAGATAAGCATACAAGCTGTATCCACATTCTACAACAGATATGTATATCAACAATATCCACAGATAAGCATACAAGCTGTATCCACACTTCACAAAGATAAGCATATGAGCTCTATCTTCACTTCTCTAGACAAGCATATGAGCTCTGTCTACGGAGTTCATCCCCTATCTCCTCCAAATACCTATCCGGTTTAGAGGTACATCCCCTATCTTCCCCTAAACCGCGGAGTACATCCCCTATCTCCTCCTCTACACATAACGTATATAAACACATTGGTTCTATATACAATCACACAATACAAACAATTAATGTATTCTATCAACTGTCAAGTTCCATGACACATTCCATTGATTAGTTTCAGTTTGCCTAATCAACATGCATTGTCTACAACAATTACGACTATTCTCCACCGATAGCCCAAAGCAGTTATCTCTAAACAGAAAATAAATGCACAATGGATATTCAATCAACATTCATTTCTTCATTCTTCTCAATTAATTATCTCAATTAATTAAACAACGTAATTAGGCCATTTTCCATAATTACCATTTCAACCCTTAGGTCCCATTTTCATCAATGATTCAACAATCATTCCATTTTTCTATGCCAAACATGCATCTAGGTTTATTATGAATAAAACCCCAACTTTTGTAAAATTACACAAAAGCCCCAAACTTTCACAAAATTACCAAACCAAGCCCAACATCTCAAAATACCAAAATTTAAAGACAAAACCCATAGAGAGGAGTAGGTTATCCCTACCTCAAAGTTTAAGCCACAAAGGAGATGAAGGCCCGAAGATCAACTTGCTCCAAATCTCAACTTTTTCAGATTAAAACGAAGCTCTCAACACCCTCTATCTTTTTAACAAAGGCCCTAGGCTAGATTCACACTCTAGGGAGATGAAATCTTAGAGAGAGTGTAAGTTTAGAGTGAGAGGGTCTCGGATTTAGGGTTTAATCAAAGAAAGGGACTGAAAAAGTGATGTTTTAGACGCTGCTGTCCGCTGATATAAAACAGGCTCGCTCGAGCGAAGCCTTCGTCGCTCGAGCGACCAGACACAGAAAACTCTCGCTCGAGCCAATAAACACTCGCTCGAGCGAATAAAAACCCAGACCGCTCGAGCCACGACAATCTCGCTCGAGCCAGAAACTACAACTCTCAGGTCCAGAACCAGGTGCAACCGCTCGCTCGAGCGAGCCACTCTGGCTCGACCCACCAGACAAACTCAACTCTCGCTCGAGCGACCAACTCCTCGCTCGAGCGAAGGTCCAAAATTCTGGGCAGCAACACTTGGTTTCCAAGCACAACCAACCTGTAACAAACCTGCCCAACACATCCTATAACTCAAATATGAAGTAAAAGGAATGTAAACACGATAGTAACCAACTACCAACATCCACGGACACATGTCCGGATCACTGTATCACAAGGGAAAACTCGGGATCGCTATAAAATTGATGAGCATCTCAAGAGGAGCATTTTAACCGGTGGAGATCAAAATCCAACAAAGTCGAAAATTGGAGTTGCCTGCTTCCTCTACTTGGCTTGAGGTAGGGATTTTCTATACTCTAATATGGCTTTTAGCTTAGTTATTTGCTATTGTGTATAGATGATGAGATTTGGTTGTGGTATGGACAAACCTAAGATTTGGATTTGAAATTATAAAAGAGGGGTTTCTCGGTTTTGGACTCTATTGTGCATATGGGGTTTTGAAATGGGATTATTTATGTATAATTGATGAAATTGAGTTTTGGGGTTGTTATTTGAGAAAGAGGGAAAAATGTCCTAATTGGGATTAAATGAATTGTTTGTCAAAATAATGAAATTAATTATGGGAATATATAATTGGATTGGAAATGATGGAATTGGGTAGAAATGTAATTGAATGGTGTAGTTGGATTGATAAATCACTCGCCTATGGAAGATGTAATAATTTATCTGTTGATAGATTTATTTACCTGTTTAGTGATAATTGTTTTGGACTATCGGTGGAGGATAGCCATGATTATTGTAGAACTGCATGATGATTAGGTAAATTGAAACTAATCAACTGAATTATGTCATTGAATATGACGGTCGGATTAACACATTTAATATGTGCTATAATTGATCATTGTATATGATAATGTGTTTAAATACATTGTATATGTATGTTTATTGGGAAGAGATAGGGGATGCACTCCACATATGATTTTGTTTATAAATACATTGCGTATGTATATTTGTTAGGGAGGAGAAAGGGGATGGACTCCATTTAAAGCAAGTTGGCCGGAGTGTCTTGGGTGAAAGACCCGAAAATTATATATATATACATGGGTGCCGATTCCCGCGGACAAAATATCTGTAAAATGGCATATTTGAGAAAACATACATGCGTGCTGATTTCCGCGGACGAAATATCCGTAAAATGACATATTTGAGAAAATCATGTATATACATGGGTGCCGATTCCTGCGGACGAAATATCCGTAAAATGGCATATTTGAGAAAACATACATGGGTGCCGATTCCCGCGGATGAAATATTCGTAAAATGGCATATTTGAGAAAACATACATGGGTGCCGATTCCCGTGGACGAAATTTTCGTAAAATGGCAGATTTGAAGTGTTTATGTGTGTTTTGTATAATTGGAAAACCATTAAGTTGTAGTCTCATTTGGTTGTTAAAAGATAATGAATTTAACTCATGAATTGAGTAGTGTATATGAACTGCAAATGAATAGATGGAACATGGGATAAGATTGGCCTCAGTGGCATATGGATATGTAGGCCTTTTGGATGCTTCCATATCGGTATTGTTTATATACGTGGTATTTATACCTTTGCTAAACTTTATAAATTGTGTTAGATTATTTCTACTGGGCTGTTAGCTCACCCTATACGGGAATATCATTTTTCAGGTGCAGGTGAGGTGTTACCTCCAAGGCAATAGCATAGATGGACTCTTGGGAAGCAAGAGTTTCCTATTTATGCTTTATGTGTGCATGTTTGTTATTTGTAAAGCCAAGGGCTTAAGATGTAATGAGTGAGACTCAATTTGTGTAACCAAGCAATGTCTTGGAAAGATGAAAGCCAACAAGGCATTTAATTGTTTGTTAAACAGTGAACTCTGATACATGAAAGTATGTTGTTTTTCATATTTATTCCGCATATGAGTTATCTTTATTGTAATATTTTGGGGGTGTTACACACAATATATCATTAAGAGACATACAAACCACAAGGGACGTCAACAACATCACACAACTAGTTAAGACCACAACAACCCTTCAGATTCAACATATCACACTGTTACTGCATTTCATTAGGATGAATGTCATTCATATCACATATTACACAGCACATTGATTATTAATATTCCACATCGCCATTACCATAACCACACCCAGTACCAAAGGGACTACCATTGCCACATAACAACACACCCAAAGGAACTACCATTGCATCTACTAACATTCATAGCAAGTTATTTCGAAAGAATAGAATAAGCACTTCAAGTATTTCGACCACTTAGGTCTGACTTTCGTTTGTTCATCTCATAATTCCCGTTTCAATGTTAATTGCTTACTTGTACATGAGTTTCAAGGCATATCTACAATGAGCATATATACATATTAGAGTGTGATTTTTTCCATTTTAGTTGTTAGCGTACAATTAATCGAATGACATTCCTATAACATCAACCACAAAATTGTTAACTCATTCAAACGTACGTATTTTGAAATAAGCGATTCATGTCAATCATTTAACATTGAAATGAGGATCCTCAGTTTGGAAAATGTGCATGTGTTTCACCAATTACCTACATTGCACACAAATATATGTATGTCAATTACTTTCCCAACGTCAAGCCAACAAACTTATCCCAAAATTTTCAAACTTCAGAGCCTCATTTCAATGATAAGGGCTTCCTTCAAATGGCTTATTCCAAATGGCATTTGTTTCAGCAGGTACAATTCTTCTGGTTGATGTTGCACTTATGCCGTTCAATTAATCACACACGAACATATAAACTTACAAAATCACGCATCGAGATGACTACATATGAACACCAACCTCAACAACACCACCACATATTTGCCCCAACCATATTACAACACAACACGACAGACAGATCCCAACGTATAAAATATAACCATAGCAATTGAATTTGTTAACATGTATGTTACTAGCATCACAGCCCAACTATCGAATAACCCATTCACAATCCACATCACCACTAACTAACATACAACTAGAAAAACAGGGGAAATGACACCCTGCTATGACACAATACCAGAATCAACACCACAACTACCCCTAACATTACAGTTATACCAAACACACCATAACAACTTCATATGGCCCAAAACCGCAAACGTATTCCAACCCACCAATTGCCAACAACAAGAATCACAAAGGAAATAGGCATTACACAACCATAACCTTTAGGGAAATCACAGCACCCCACCCCTACCATTAACATCCGACAACATTACGCTAGAATTTCTAACATTACGAAACTGTAATCAAATAGAAACATACCATATTAGGTTCACAAATCAAGCGTTACACAACATAGAAAACTAGAGATACAGAATCAAGCGTCAACATATCATCTTCCCACTGACATTGGAAACTCAGAAATTTCCATATCTGTCTCTTCCGTTCCGATCAGTTAGGAAGGAAACCAAAAATCTCTACAGTAAGCTTTTGGGCAGAGACGTAAATTACACATCACCAAAACCCACATTTACCCCTATTAGCTGGTGCAACATGCTCTAAAAAATGGATCAATCTATTATTAGCACTAGAATAGGACTTATTGGCTCATAAGATAAAAGTTAGGACTGAATGGATCAAAAGTTAGAGATTTGGGATTTAATGGTGCATCACCCTAAATTTTTTTACTTTGTAAGTATATCTAATTTAGATGTATCTGAAAATTAAATATTTATGAAAAATAAAATAAAAGAATTCCTAAAGACAAAAAATATGAAAATATACCAAATTTTTTTTTCACCTCTAATGTTTTTTTAAAAAATTTTCTTCACAAAAATTTACTTGTTAGGTGCATCTAATTTTTTTTTTAAAAAAACTACTAAATTATGAAAAAAAATTAAAACTTTTATTTTTTTAATTAATTATATTAAAAAAAAAGAAGGGGAAATTTATTTAGAAGTGTCATCCCATAAAGTATGTACCAAATTTTCTTGTAAACTATTAAGTCCCATTGAATTTGAAAAGGTACACATGAGATCTTTTCACTATATTTTTTGAATATTCCAAATGTGAATAGGCTTTATTTATGTATTATTGTCTTATTAAATTTTTTCTCAAATGTGTCATTTTTAAAATGTGACAATGTGACATCATTCTAATGTATACATTATTTGTCTTATTAAACTTTTGTTAAATATGTCATTCTTCTTAAAATGTAATAATAGAACATTTGTGCATTGTTGTCTTATTAAACTTTTGTCAAATATACTATTCTTAAAATGTGACAATGGAACATCATTCTAATGTGTCTACTATTGTCTTATTAAACTTTTTCCACATATGTCATTCTTTTCAAAATGTGACAATGAGATATTTATGCATTATTATTTTATTAAACTTTTCGACAAAATGTGTCATTTTTAAAATGTAACAATGAGACTTATTTTAATATGTGTATTATTATCTTATTACGTTTTCAAATATGAGTATATATTATTTGAGAGATTTTAATGTAAAATAAGACATAAATTATAAAAATATTTACAGAACTAAATGGCTGATAGGTCATGAAAATAGGATTTATTAATAAATTTTCTAATAAAAAATTCTCATAAGGGTATTAATTAAAAAAAAAAAAAACTATGCGTGCACAACCTATCCCTAACGTTATCATCTTTTAGACAGAGACGGAGAGAAAGCAGTTGGACTAACAAAAATGGCCTCCTCTGCAACTCCCTCCACTCTCATGCTATCCCACGGCGCTTCATCTCTTCTCCCCCAGCACCTCACCCACTCTCTCTCCTTCAAACTCAAACCATGCTTCTTCAACTTCTCCAACACTTTTTCTCTCTACTCACTTGTCTTACATTTCACACACATAAAATCCAACAATTGGATTGATGTTTCTTCACCCAATTCCCCAGTTGTTGTGGCCACTTTGTCTACTGAAGCAGAGCTAGCAGAAGAAACTGAACAACTCTAAGAGGGTGTTGAGGGTGTTGTGGAAAGTGGTGTTGTTGTTACCCTAACTAAGCCCAAGAAAGGCAAAGCTGCATTGCCTCTCAAGAGTGACAGAGTATGTGTAATCTCATTCCTTATTTCCCTTTCTCTTCAATTGTGGACACATTAGTGATTTAATTTGTTGGGTTTCTTTGATTTTCACATTTATTTTAACTATGATTGTAAAAATTTTAGTTTCAAGAATCTTTTAATTGAGTTGGGGATAGATTGTGCTAATTAAGATCTACTTTAATTGGTTTTTATTTTGTTTTTCTTGGATTGTGGATGTGTGTAGTGAATTACATATTGAATTTTGTTTGTGATGCAATCCAAATGCAAATCAAGAATCAAATTATAGCGATCCCGATTTTCCCTTTCTGTAATTGTTGTGTTCCGGACTTTGGTTCCGTGAAGTTGGTGGTTGTATACCTAGTTGTCATCCTTTAATTCCTTATGTTGAGTTTTAGGATGTGTTGGGCATGTTTCGAGCAGGTAGGTTGAGCCTTGGTCTAAATCCTTATCACCAGGTTTTTGGTCGTTCCGCTCGAGTGGGTCGTTTGGCGCTCGAGCGGAGATTGGACACTCCCAGTATTTCGTGTCCCTGTAAAACTTCTACAGGTGTGATTTCTACGCTCGAGCGGGTTTCCTACGCTCGAGCGGGTCGCGCTCGAGCGGGCTTGTTGGCGCTTGAGCAGGTAGTACAGTTTTGGTGTAAGTTCGGGGAGGGGGAAATCTACGCTCGAGCGGATTGGTTTTCGCGCTTGAGCGGATGCACTTTATTCTTGTGTCTTGGCGCTCGAGTGGGCATTTTTGCGCTCGAGGATTGTGTTTTCCGCTCGAGCGGGAATGTCGTATATCAGTTGGCTGTGGGGCATTTTTAAATCACTTTTTCTCATTCTTTCTCTCTCTTACTTTTCCGAAAAGCCATTAGAGAGCACCTCACTCTAAAACTCAAACTTCTCTCTAAGTATTGATCTAGCAGGAGTTGTTTCCTCACCTTTGGCCTTTGTAAAAGTTGGGTTGATCGTCGAGGGCTACATTTTGATCCGAGAAACTTGTGATTTGGAGCAACTTCATTTTTGTCATCTTCTTCGTTGGGTGTCATCTTTTGAGGTAGGGATTCCTACTCACTACTATGGGTTTTGACCTAGATATTTTGGTATTTTGTTAAATGGTTGATTTTGGGAAGTTAGGGTTTGAAAATGTTGAAAAGGGGGTTTTGTTATTTTGATTCAAAAATATGTATTTTGGGTTTCAAAATAATGATATTGTTGTTGGTTGTTGATATATAGGCCATTGGGTCAATATTGGGAAATGGGGTAGAAAACCCTAATTTGTTGTATAAATTAATTGGTATAATTAATTTGGAAAAATTGTGGACTTATGGAATTGAGTTGGAAATAATGAAATTGGCTCATTATGTTGTGAAATGGTGGAGTTGGATTTATAAATCGCTCACTTTTGGAAACATTGATATTTTATCTGTTGGAGCTTTTATTATCTGTTTAGAAATAATTGCTTTGGGCTACCGGTGGAGGGTAGTTATGATTGTTGTAGGCAATGCATGATGATTAGGCAAACTAAAACTAATCAATTGAATGTGTCATATAGTATGATGGTTGATAGAATACATTTGCGTTATGTATTGGTTGATTGTGTATATGACCTATGTGTATATACGTTGTGTTGTTTGGGAGGAGATAGGGGATGTACTCCACGGTTTAGGGGAAGATAGGGGATGGACTCCACTGATACAGCTCATATGCTTGTCAGATAATGTGGTGATACAGCTCATATGCTTATCTATGGAAGTGTTGAGATAGAAGTGTGGATATAGCTTGTATGCTTATCTGTTGAGATGTTGATATAGCTAGTAGGCTTATCTATTGTGTAATGAGAAACTTTTAATATGAGTCATTGTCTCATGAAAATTGTTGGTCAGGTTCTGAGCCGTTGTTGTAAATGGGAAATTGGATAGGAATGGAAAATGAAATGAAATATGGACATAGTGGTCATGTAATGGAAATGGGTTATGAATTGACTTATGGGAATTAAACATTTATCATTTGCTAATGTCTTAGTTATTGCTCATACTGTGTTTAGCATATCTCTACTGGGCGTTGGCTCACCCTATATGGGACATTATTTTCAGGTACAGGTAGCATGCCACCTCCAAGGACATAGCTTGGATGGATATGGGAGTTGAAAACTCTTTTTGATTATTTTGTTTGTATTACATGTATATCAAGCCAAGGGCTTACTTTGTATAGAGTTAGTACTCTTCTTTTGTGTAACCAATTGTTGACTTGGAAAGCTGTAAGCATGTAGGGCATTTGCTTTTGTTGTTAACATGTAATACTGTTGTAAGAACTACTCTGATGAATAGAAATGGTTGATTTCTTTTGTATCAATGCATGTCTAAAGTGATGGATTTTATGTATTATTTTGAGGGCATTACAACTTGGTATCAGAGCATACCGGGTTCAAATACTTTGGGCACGTGGGAAGTGATTAGTATTACAATGGGTTTGTCTCGCTTGATTAGAGACTTAGGTTTAATGTTATGTGTTTAATTGATAACATGCTTATGTGACTATGTGGGTATGGAATGTAGTTTCTAGGATGTTGATTGGATCCATGGGTTTTTGGGAGTCTTGTTGGAAAAACACTTGATCAATGCTGTTTCTAACCGGAACTCTAATAACGCCTCGGGACTATCATTATCCGGAAATGAAATTCGTAAGTGCTTATGTGTTTATGTGCTTATGTGGAGTGAATTACAGTTGTCCATGCATTAAGACGTGAGTGTTATAGCTTCGGCACATTTGTGAATGTGCTAATAGTCTTGGTTACCTTTATTAGGATGTCAGGACGAGGGCGTGGTAGGCGGGGTAGGCAGGAGATGCCTTTACCGGATGACGTTCCGGCAATGCATGAGGGAGTTGGTCAGGCCAACATGGCCGAGCCAGCGAGTCAGTAGGCTATGGGTGCCTTGGCCCGAGAGATAGCGGGAGCTTTGGGTACTCTCAAAGCTGAGAATCAAGTTGCTGAGGCAGGACCTTCTTTCTTGAAGAGGGAGTTCTTCCGGTCTAACCCAGACGAATTTGTTAGGGATCCAAAGGAGCCACTTAAGGCTGACGAGTGGTTGGAACAGATGGAGAAGACGCTCGAGATGCTTGGTATCGAGGACGGAGCTTTAAAGGTGACCTGGGCATCCTTCCAACTGAAGGGAGATGCGGGTCAGTGGTGGAAGTACGAGAAGGGCCGTGTTAGTAGTGCACGGGAGGCGTTTGTGAGTGCTTTCCAGGAGAAGTTCTTGTCTTTAGCTGCTAGGGAGAAGCTGAGGGAACAGTTTTGCCAGCTTAAACAGCAGGGTTTGTCAGTGGCCGAGTTTGAGACTACTTTTACTAGCTTGTCCAGATTTGCACCTGAACTTGTGGCGTCCGAGGAACGTCGTTGCTTTGAGTTTGAGCGGAAGTTGAGGCATGGACTCAAGCTGAGAGTTGGAGGGTCCTTTATCCGGGAGTACAGACGTTTGGTTGATACTGCAGCTCATATGGAGATTATGATGCAGGAGGAGGATGAAGGGCAGAGAGGCTCCAAGAGGAGCCAAGATGGTCAGGGTGACGGCAGGAGACAGATGGGTTCTAACCCTCAGCAGTCTTAGGGTGGTTTGGCTAGATCGACCTTTCCAGTACCGAGTGCGGGCTCTGGGAGAGGTAGTCAGGGAGGCTTGACTTGTTTTGCGTGTGACCAGCTGGGTCACAAGTCTTCAGTTTGCCCGCAGAAGGGAGGGGGTCAGCAAGCTGCTTCTTCTTCAGCTAGACCTCAGGGCCAGAGTCAGGGCAGGGGCCAGCCTTTGTCTTGTTATCAGTGTGGTTAGCCTGGGCACCTGAAGAGGTTTTGCCCACAGTTGAGTGCCACTTCGGGAGCGTCTGGTTCTAGGCAGACGTAGAGTTATCAGCCAGCTCAGTCTGTGCAGGCCTCGAGGGCCAATTCGGGAGCTTCGTCGTCCCAGTCTGTGCAGCAGTCTTTTGCTCCTAGAGGAGAGCAGGTGGATCAGGGGCCTACAGGGCGCGTGTAAGGTGTTACCGCGCAGGACCTAGTACCGGCTCCATCAGTTGTGAGAGGTACCTTTCTGTTTTGCAACTCGGTTGCTAATGTGTTGATTGATATGCGTGAGTCTCATTCTTTTGTATTTGCTGCATTTGCATCTGTGTTGGAGTTGGAGTTGGCACTGTTAGCATCTCCTATTTGTGTTGTATCACCTGTTGGGGGTGAACTGATTTTGAAACACGGATGTAGAGGTTGTGATATAGAGGTCGTCGACCGTAGGCTTCCTTTTCCTTTTGTGGTTATGCCCATGAAGGGTTTTGATGTTATTTTGGGTATGGATTGGCTATCGTCATACCGGGCTGTTATTGATTGCTACCGCCAGAGGGTCTGAGCGGGGAGTGTTTCCATTTCTTGGAGGATCGGGTTGGTAGTGTATTACCGCCGATGTATGATCCGCGAGGGTGGAGTGAGCTTAGTGGTCTACTTGCTAGCTTCATGAGTGGTGAGTGTGATGAGACCCAGACTGTGTTCCCGAGAGTGGTTTGTGAGTATTCGGATGTCTTTCTCGAGGACCTCGTTAGTTTGCCACCTCACCGAGAGATAGAGTTCTCTATTGATTTAGTGCCTGGCACGGCGCTGATTTCTATGGCACCTTATCGTTTTGCCCCAGCCGAGTTGAGCGAGTTGAAGATTCAGCTCCAGGAATTGCTAGATAAGGGCTTTGTTCGCCCTAGTGTTTCACCGTGGGGAGCACCGACCCTCTTTGTTAAAAAGAAAGATGGTACCTTGAGATTGTGTATCGACTACCGGAAGTTGAATCGGGCTACGGTCAAGAATAAGTACCCTATGCCTCGTATAGATGATTTGTTTGACCAGTTGAAGGGTTCCCGTTGTTTCTCTAAGATAAACTTGAGATCGGGTTACCACCAGTTGAGGGTCAGGGAGGAGGATATTCCGAAGACGGCATGCCGTACGCGGTATGGCCATTATGAGTTTCTGGTGATGCCATTTGGGCTTACCAATGCACCGGCAGTCTTTATGGACTTGATGAACCGGATCTTCCGGGAATTCTTAGATCGCTTTCTGGTCATTTCCGTGGACGACATTCTGATTTATTCACCTTCTGAGGAAGAGCACGAGGAACACTTGAGAGTAGTGCTTGAGTTGCTTAGAGCCCATAGGCTGTACGCCAAGTTTGGGAAGTGTGAGTTCTGGCTAGGAGAGGTCAAATTCTTAGGCCATGTGGTATCCAGGGAAGGGGTGTCTGTTGATACATCCAAGGTTCAGGCAGTGCAAGATTGGGCACAGCCTAAGAGTGTTTTTGAGATCCGCAATTTTCTGGGATTAGCTGGGTATTACTGCCGGTTTGTGAAAGATTTCTCCAGGCTAGCTTCGCCGTTGACTAGATTGACGCGGAAAGGGGTCAAGTTTGTGTGGAGTGAGGCTTGTGAAAAGTCGTTCCAAGAGTTGAAGGTTAGATTGACCACCGCTCCGGTTTTGATTATTCCGGAGAGAGGGTTGGGTTATGCAGTTTATTGTGATGCCTCACGAGAGGGTTTGGGTTGTGTGTTGATGCAAGAGGGGAAAGTGGTAGTTTATGGCTCACATCAGTTGAAAATTCATGAGAAGAATTACCCTACACACGACCTTGAGTTAGCAGCTGTGATTTTTGCCTTAAAGATTTGGTGGCACTACCTTTATGGTGAGAGGTTCGAGGTGTTCTCGGACCATAAGAGTTTGAAGTACCTGTTTACACAAAGGGACTTGAATTTGAGGCAGTGAAGGTGGATGGAGTTCATTGAGGACTACGACTTCGAGTTGCACTATCACCCGCGAAAGGCCAATGTTGTGGCCGATGCCCTTAGCAGAAAATCCATTAGTGATGTAGCTTGTATAGCCATCCGGGAGTGGGAAATGTTGGGAGCACTTGGCGAGTTTGATTTGCTTCTGGGCGAATCTGTTGAGGCTGCGGCCTTGTTTTCTGTTGTTGCGCAGCCTACACTCGTGGCTCGAGTGTTAGAGACACAGAGAGGTGACCTTGAGGTAGAATCCCTCCGAGAGAAGATCTCCAGTGGGAAGGTTGAGAAGGGTTTGACGGTGTATCCTGACCTGAGTGTGAGATACCGAGACCGTTTGTTTGTGCCGGAGTCTTGCCGAGAGGAAGTACTCCGAGAGTTTCATCATTCACGCCTTGCGGTGCATCCCGGAGGCACTATGATGTATCGTGATTTGGGTCGCCAGTTTTGGTGGTGGGGTATGAAGTGGGATGTGGCAGTTTTCGTGTCTAAGTACCTTACTTGTCAGCAAGTGAAGGCTGAGCATCAGAGGCCAGCGGGTTTGTTGCAACCCTTGCCTATTGCCGAGTGGAAGTGGGAGCATGTCACTATAGACTTCGTTGTAGGTCTTTCGAGGACTCAACGGTGTAGTGATGCTATTTGGGTGGTTGTAGACCGGTTGACTAAGTCGGCGCACTTTATTCCTATGCGCGTGAGAGATTCGGTAGATCATCTTGCCGACTTGTATATTCGGGACATAGTGAGATTGCACGGGGTCCTAGTGACGATCATCTCAGATAAAGATCCTCATTTTACTGCTAGGTTGTGGCAGAGTTTGCAGAGTGCCTTGGGCACTAAGTTGACATTTAGTACGGCTTATCACCCTCAGACTGACGGGCAATCCAAGCGTACTATTTAGATCCTTGAGGATATGCTTCGAGGTTGTGTCCTTGACTTTAGTGGGACGTGGGAGAGGCACTTGCCCTTGGTGGAGTTTGCCTACAACAACAGTTTTCAGTCGAGTATCGATATGGCACCGTTTGAGGCCCTGTATGGCCAACCGTGTAGGTCTCCAGTTTGTTGGGCCGAGGTGGGTGATGCACCTTTGTTGGGTCCGGAGTTGGTTAGGGAGACAACGGAGAAAGTTGAGCTTATCCGTAGGAGGCTTGTTACAGCCCAGAGTCGCCAAAAGAGTTATGCCGACCGTAGGAGGAGGCCTTTGGCTTTTGAGATAGGTGACCATGTCTTTCTAAAGATATCACCTAGGCGAGGTTTGATGAGGTTTGGGAAGAGTGGGAAGTTATCCCCTCGGTTTATCGGTCCCTTTGAGATCCTTGAGAGGATTGAGGAGGTTGCTTATCGTTTAGCTTTGCCACCGCAGTTGTCCGGAGTGCATGACGTGTTTCATGTGAGTATGCTTCGGAAGTATGAGCCGGATCCGTCCCATGTGTTAGATTGGACCGACTTAGAGGTAGATGAGGATGCCTCATATGAAGAGGGACCGGTTTGGGTCTTGGATAGGCGGGATCAAGTCCTGCGTGGCAAGACCATTCCCTTGGTGAAGGTTTTGTGGAAGCATCACGGAGTGGAGGAAGCCACTTGGGAACGTGAGGCGGATGTCCGTGAGAATTATCCGAATTTTTTTGTTGATGTGTAATCATGTATTGAAATTCTGTAATATTGTGAAACTTTAAGAGCATTATATATGTCTTAAGTTGTAAAACATGGTATATGTTTTGATTTATGGAAGTATGCCGTAGAACTTGCCTTATGATGGAAGTTGATTTTAACATTGTATATGTTAATGATGTTTAGAAATGCAAAAACATATTTTGGCATTGAAAATGACTTGGAATTGGTAAATTTCAGAGGAATGCATGTTGATAATGCAGGTTGTTATGTATAATGAGAAATGCCTCTTGAAAAGAGAGGGGATTGACCGGTAAGGAGTCGGAATGTTCAATATTATGTTGTAATATTGTTATAAATGAAGAAAACCTGTTTTTGAAAAACTTGTGTTTAATTTCGGGGGCGAAATTCCTTAAGGGGGGAAGGTTATAGCGATCCCGGTTTTCCCTTTCTGTAATTGTTGTGTTCCGGACTTTGGTTCCATGAAGTTGGTGGTTGTATACCTAGTTGTCATCCTTTAATTCCTTATGTTGAGTTTTAGGATGTGTTGGGCATGTTTCGAGCAGGTAGGTCGAGCCTTGGTCTAAATCCTTGTCGCCAGGTTTTTGGTCGTTCCGCTCGAGCGGGTCGTTTGGCGCTCGAGCGGAGATTGCACACTCCCAGTATTTCGTGTCCCTGCAAAACTTCTGCAGGTGTGATTTCTATGCTCGAGCGGGTTTCCTGCGCTCGAGCGGGTCACGCTCGAGCGGGTAGTACAGTTTTGGTGTAAGTTCTGGGAGGGGAAAATCTACGCTCGAGCGGACTGGTTTTCGCGCTCGAGCGGATGCACTTTATTCTTGCGTCTTGGCGCTCGAGTGGGCATTTTTGCGCTCGAGCGGACCTAGTTTTTGTTCTTGACGCTCGAGCATTGTGTTTTCCGCTCGAGCGGGAATGTCGTATATCAGTTGGCTGTGGGGCATTTTTAAATCACTTTTTCTCATTCTTTCTCTCTCTTACTTTTCCGAAAAAGCCATTAGAGAGCACCTCACTCTAAAACTCAAACTTCTCTCTAAGTATTGATCTAGTAGGAGTTGTTTCCTCACCTTTGGCCTTTGTAAAAGTTGGGTTGATCGTCGAGGGCTACATTTTGATCTGAGAAACTTGTGATTTGGAGCAACTTCATTTTTGTCATCTTCTTCGTTGGGTGTCATCTTTTGAGGTAGGGATTCCTACTCACTACTATGGGTTTTGACCTAGATATTTTGGTATTTTGTTAAATGGTTGATTTTGGGAAGTTAGGGTTTGAAAATGTTGAAAAGGGGGTTTTGTTATTTTGATTCAAAAATATGTATTTTGGGTTTCAAAATAATGATATTGTTGTTGGTTGTTGATATATAGGCCATTGGGTCAATATTGGGAAATGGGGTAGAAAACCCTAATTTGTTGTATAAATTAATTGGTATAATTAATTTGGAAAAATTGTGGACTTATGGAATTGAGTTGGAAATAATGAAATTGGCTCATTATGTTGTGAAATGGTGGAGTTGGATTTATAAATCGCTCACTTTTGGAAACATTGATATTTTATCTGTTGGAGCTTTTATTATCTGTTTAGAAATAATTGCTTTGGGCTACCGGTGGAGGGTAGTTATGATTGTTGTAGGCAATGCATGATGATTAGGCAAACTAAAACTAATCAATTGAATGTGTCATATAGTATGATGGTTGATAGAATATATTTGCGTTATGTATTGGTTGATTGTGTATATGACCTATGTGTATATACGTTGTGTTGTTTGGGAGGAGATAGGGGATGTACTCCACGGTTTAGGGGAAGATTGGGGATGGACCTCTAAACCGGATGTTGTTTGGGAGGAGATAGGGGATGGACTCCACTGATACAGCTCATATGCTTGTCAGATAATGTGGTGATACAGCTCATATGCTTATCTATGGAAGTGTTGATATAGCTCATGTGCTTATCTGTTGAAGTGTGGATATAGCTTGCATGCTTATCTGTTGAGATGTTGATATAGCTAGTAGGCTTATCTATTGTGTAATGAGAAACGTTTAATATGAGTCACTATCTCATGAAAATTGTTGGCCAGGTTCTGAGCCGTTGTTGTAAATGGGAAATTGGATAGGAATGGAAAATGAAATGAAACACGGACATAGTGGTCATGTAATGGAAATGGGTTATGAATTGATTTATGGGAATTAAACATTTGTCATTTGCTAATGTCTTAGTTATTGCTCATACTGTGTTTAGCGTATCTCTACTGGGCGTTGGCTCACCCTATATGGGACATTATTTTCAGGTACAGGTAGCATGCCACCTCCAAGGATATAGCTTGGATGGATATGGGAGTTGAAGACTCTTTTTGATTATTTTGTTTGTATTACATGTATATCAAGCCAAGGGCTTACTTTGTATAGAGTTAGTACTCTTCTTTTGTGTAACCAAGTGTTGACTTGGAAAGCTGTAAGCCTATAGGGCATTTGTTTTTATTGTTAACATGTAATACTGTTGTAAGAACTACTCTGATGAATAGAAATGGTTGATTTCTTTTGTATCAATGCATGTCTAAAGTGATGGATTTTATGTATTATTTTGAGGGCGTTACACAAATTGAGAGAAAGAAGACAAATGCCCCAATTAGGGGTAAAACCCCTAAGGGCTAGAGAGAGAAACCAAGCTCTACTCCAATTTCAATATATATTCTTTATTTCGAAAACTCAGTACAATGGGTATTATATCACCTATTTATAGACTACAACAAGCAAGCTATTTAACATACACCTAATCTTTTTTATTCTACATCAGTTTGATTTCTGTTTATTTTGCAGTTTCAGTTATAGGAAACCTATATGAGAGATTGAAACCATGTATTGTGGGTGTATTATAGTCATTTATTTACTTGTTTTTGCTTGAGTTTTATCTTAATGACGACTTGAGAACTTCAATCCCTTAGAATCCTCCATTGTAGCGTCTGAAAAAGACTCTATGTCATATTTTTGTTTCTTCATTTCTTCATCTTTTGATTATCTACAAACTTTCGCTATATCTAGTGGTTTTGCCCTTTATTTATTTATTTAACTTTGGCTATACAGGTTGTGGTTGTAGTAGAGTATTAGTTCATTCTCAAGTTTTGAGAACACCTTTTTATGTCATAGTTCACGCTCATTTGAAAAGAATGCCTTTTATATAATCAAGTCTTGAATATTAACAATAATTCTGCAATTTTATCTGAATTCTCAAATTATTCAAAATGATTAAAAGCCCTTGTGTTTTAAATTATTATAAATTGTAAATTGTTATAGAACAAGAGCTAGAAGACCTCACGTTTAAAAATTCTTGACATATATTGCCTTTGTAAATCAGAAATTTGCTTTGCATGAATCCTGAACGTGATATTTGTTACTGTGGTTGCTGGTCTTGTCTCCTCTTTTGTTTGTTTAAGTTGTCTACCCCTATACTTTCACATTCATGTTGTTGCTGCATTTTTAACTTACTCCTTATCCTCCTTTTGTAGGGATTATTAGAGGAGGTCTAAGAGATTCTTGGAAATTCAAAAATTGAGGGAAAACAAGAAAGAGTATGACTTAAAAACAACAATATCATTGCTCAAGCAAATGGCAAGCACAAAGTTTGTCGAAACAGCTAAAGCACATTTCCGTCCCAACATTGACCCATAATACAATGATCAACAGCTGAGGGCAACAATGAGTTTTCCCTACATTTGATTAATTGTAATGAGAAATATGGTAGCAATCTCATGGACTACAATTAGTTTCTACTATTATTCTATTTCTTTCGTGATTGGTGAATTTACCCAAGGGAACTGGACAGACGGTTAGAGTGGCTATTCTCACTGAAGGTAGATACTTTTTCTTTTTCTGTTCTCAATAAGTAATGTTCTGTCAAGAAAATGCATCAAATGGGTGCAACCATGTACATAGGATAGGATGCAGATGTATATTAGCAAGCAAAACAAGCCTGTAGGCTGTCTAAACAGAAAAATCAATATGGAAGGAGGATTTTCCCTAATCCCAGCTAACCAAATAAGGGGATCTCACATCAGCATGTTTTAATGCCACATCAGGCAATTCCAGTCCTTCAAAAGATTGCCTATGTTACTCCATCCAAATACAAGCATGGAGGAGCTGTTGGAAATTGCGTACCTAGGCTAGGCATAAAGGAATTTAAAATTTATTTTGATTCTCAATCCCCAATGATTATATTTGTGATATATATGAAACATAGATACAAACATCCATGGAAATAGTTTGAACAATACCTCAAACACAAAATTCAATTCCTTGCTTGATTTTTGAATTCACTCCAATTCAAAAGTAGTTTAAGCATCCGACCTCTAAAAGTCTTATAACAAAGGCATTGTCAAGCTCACAAGTATTCTACAGAGACTGAGAGGCAGATGTCAATCTCTGGAGTGCTAGCTCTTATAATAGCTCTCATATTTGAGGACCAACTCTATCTTGTCCCACAAGGATTGATGATCTTCCTGATCTTATAACAAAGATGTTTTTTTTTTTTTGTTTTTGTTTTTTGATAAGTACGTTACAATGAACAAGTTATATCACAATTAACTCTTAATTGCAATAATCTCATTAATTAGCTCATGGTTTCAAAAAGCGGTGTTACGTAACAGTTGCGGCCATTCCGTAACTGTTGCGGTGGTAAGCGTTACCTGTTACACCCTCTTTTGCAGTGCAACAGAAATTCACGTGTAATTGTTGTTTCGGTGTTACGTAACGGCCGTAGTGGTACTGTAATGGCCTGTTACACACCGTTACAATATTCTGAATAGCTTCCTTTCCAAAAAAAAAAATTCTTACAAAAAAATAACGAATACTCAAGTGATTCAAGTTCAAAGAAAAAAATCTTGTATAAATTTTTTTTCTTTATAATTCTTTTTTTTTAATTTTTCTTTCATTACATTAGCATGTAAAATAAAAAATATATAAACAATGGTTGTATTTATTTTTATAATCATTTCATTTAATATTTAATTGTAAATATTTTTTATTTTGTTACTATAATGTGTTGTCTAAAAAATGTCTTAAAAAAAATCTCAAAAATAATTTTTGCATATGGCACGATTCTTATTTTTATAATCATTTCATTAAATACTTAATTGTAAATAATTTTATTTAGTTAGCTGTAAAGTGTTGCCTAAAAAAATGTCTTTTAAAAAAAATCATTAGCTCAAAAATAATTTTTGTTTATGGCACAATTTTTTATTTTTTTATAATCATTTCATTTAATAATTGTAAATATTTTTTATTTAGTTAGTTCAGGTATTGGTCAAAAATAATTTTATAGACGTTTAAAATCAATTATTCTTAAAGTCATTAACTATTGAAATAAAATGTAAAAAGTTCCTTTTATAGTGATTTAAAAATGTGAAATATATTGGATTATACTTAAAAACTAACAAAATTTGATCAAAATCTATTTTAAACCCTAATAAATTTGATTTAAAAAAAATATGCGTATCGGTAAGTTTTTTTCAAATTGTGCGAAAAATTAAAAAATTCACGGTTCCGGTTACCACAACCATTACTTTATGGCCTTTATACTCCGCAACTGCAACCATTACGGCGACCTCAACCACTTTTCGAAACTCTTAATTAATTTAAATCCCTGATTAACACTTAATTTGGATTAACTCTTTTCATTCCATTATATTACATGTCCTTATTGTGTGTGAAATTTTTGGTTCACACTTATCTGTGTAGTAGAAATAATATAAATTCTTGATATTTATTATGAATTTTAAATGTCCCATGGAACATTTCCTTGGGCTTCCACAAATCTTGAGTGACACCAAGCAACATATTATGAACATACCAGATATTATGAATATACAAAATGATCCCTTCTAACAGTTACCATACATTCAATCCTTTCATCGTATAATGTCTCAAAAGGTCATTAGGACATTGAGGTTTGTCAAACCCCTAACTCAATCATGTGTCTAATCTAATGCATATCAACTTGTATTGGTGAAATTGGAAACTCCCTTCTAATTATTACTTTGCCTTGACCAAGGTATTTCTCAAGTTATATCCTAAAAGATCACATATTTTCTATCTCTTTACTTGAGAGTGACGGATCAATTCTTAAACATTCACGTGCCTTCATGGGTGTCTCACTAAGTCCTATCTATATAGGTTCATATTTCGTTGTTAGAATATAAACATATTGTATTGTCAAAACTTAGCAATGCACACACAGGATAATCATGATGTTCTCAGTCTAAGGGTTGCACACACAACTATAGCATATAAGTGAACTAGATATGTTCCTGGGTGGTCACTTGTTCTCTAACAAGCACACACATGGTTATTTGATTGTCCCGCACAAGTGACTTGAGACTACTCCCTCTTCCAATTGAACAAGCATAACGCAGTGCTAGTCCATTTGGTTTGGATTACTAACTTCCAAATAGTAATCGTATAACTAGGAACTTTTAAGAATAAAATACTGAGAAGTACATGTCTCTCAATTTTAACTCTTAAGACATAAATTTTGAACTTTAATTGTACGGAATTACAATGTAAACAATTGCACAAAAAAGATAGTATGATATAATAAAACTTTTCCCTTTATTAATTAAATGACAAGGGGTTTTTAGGGCACACCACTAATAGGAGCCCACCATCCGTCAATGTTTAACTCTTATCCTCACTTGAAGATCACTCTGAGTTGTCAACTCTAGTAAGGTATATCCTAAATAATGAAAACAAAATAAGGGTTTAGGCTTTAGCCAATAGGTTATCAACCTTTTTTTGGATTTCCTTTGAATACTTTCCCATTTCACCAAATTGTCAAGATCATAATTCTTTCCAATGTTGATATCTATCAAGGGAAAAAGAAAAGGGACACTTTTGGAAGGACTTGGTCAATTATTGGCTAGGAATATTACTAGAATAGAATCAAACCTTAAAATTTTTACGTTTTGTGACTTCTTGCCACAAAGTAAGCCTTCTACCCCTTTGGCATCTACTAGAGTGGGATAAAGCATGGCGATGTTTCCACCATGTCAACGTCTCATTCTTGTAAGGCCTTATACAACTAGGCCAAACCACTATACCATCTACTCCACTAACATTGCCTGGTGCCATGGCTTCCTTATATGATGTGATTTTGAAGAGATTTGGAACTATTAGTCCGTGGATCTACCATATAGTAGTCATCATGAAATCTCATCTTTGCAAATTTCCTACCGAAAAGTAAATATGTTTGGAGAATTCTTCTCAGCTATTCCTTTAGTTCTTCCATAATTTCACCCCAAAAGACTTGTATACACTACCCTTATCTTCCTCAGCATATCTCCCTAGCCATTTTCTAAAATGCTTTGTTTAAAAACCTCAGTTTCCTAAGTCCCAATCCTTCATCCTTTAAAGGACGACATGCTAAATCTTAATAAGTTAGTAATACTTGAATTCATTCTCAATACAAAAGTGATGTAGGAAGAAGAGAAATGTAGAAGGACAGAAGAATAAACCTGGGATTTTGGGTGTGCAATTTACTTGCCAATCCACCCTCCCAACCCAACCCGCTACCCGTAGTTTAAGAAAGGTTATTCTCTTGAAAGTATCAGTATTGACATGTTGGATAGAGATAGAGCTCATCTATTGTAGTACCTATGCAGCTATGCTCCTTAAAAACATTATTTATCAAACCTCCATTATTGACGGTTGTGGTTATTGTTAGTATGGTGTGGAATGTCATTGGGTTGTTGGGTTTTGTTGTTGACAGGAATCACGAAATTTCAGGATGAAATTTCCGTAAGGGGGAAAATTGTAACACTCGGAGACTGCTCGAGCGATCAATTGGTCACTCGAGCAGTGATTCAAGGCTCCCAGTATCTTGCCTGTTTACAGGCAAGACCGCTCAAGCAGTCAAGTCTTTACTCGAGCGTAGATGTGAGACTCCTAGTACTTTTACTGTAGACTTGCAAAACTTCTGTGACATTGTATTTACTGCTAGAGCAGTGAAGTGTTTCGCTCGAGCGGTATGCTCGAAATCTCTTCATCACTCCCATTCCTGTAGTCTTCATAGATGACAAATACATCTTTGAAGTAGAGAGGAGGTAGAGGAATAAACTGCAATATGAGCAATCAAAACTGCCAGGTAGTCACTCCTCAAAAATCACCCAAACTAAATATATCAAAATTATTATTTTTTTATTTTTATCAATGCTAACAGTGTCGCAATCTCCTCATCTCATCACAACAAAGCCTGTGTATTACTTATAATATATCGGGAGGTTGGGCTATGTTTATTTTATTTTATTTTTATTTTTATTTTTTATCATATTAGTTTTCCCTTTTAAATGTAGAAAATCACAAAAAAAAAAAGCATTGAATTTGAAAAAAATTTAAAAAAGATGAAGCATTTCCCTATCAAATTTGATAAAAAGAAAATATTGGGATAAGAGAGGAAATTTTTAAAAGATTTTGATGTAAGGATTGGAGTATTTCATATCAAATCTAACTTTTTATTCAAATTTGGAGTCAAAGTAGATGAAAAAATTGGTGAAGGGTTGGAGATGTTCTAACTTGATGAAGGTTGAAGATGACGAGGCCAAATTAATTTCTTAAATATATATATATATATATATATTATTGAAAAACAAGAGAATTCCATTTCAAGTGTTCTCACTGTTGGTCTCTTGCCAAGTTGGCATGGCAATTTGAAACTGGCCCAACAGGGACCCGATCCCTCGATCCCAAATTGAATGGTTTTTTCCTCAAAAATACCCCCGACGGGACAGGGATGGTATTCAAAAATTAATCCCCGATCAATTTTGGGCCGGGGACGGTGATAAGTGTCCAAGCCAAGGCCCTAGCCTTGTTTGTCCCCGACGTGATATATATATACTTTCTACGTACTGTTTCTCTCTCTTCCTCACAGTCTTTGATCTCTCTCTTCCTCACCGTCTCTCATCTCTCTCTCCATCTCACTTACTCAGAGTCTCTCTCTCTCACTCTCGCAACTCTCCTTCTCCTCAGCGCCACCGCCTCTGTCGTCTCGCACCGCCGTCCTCCTCCGTTGTTCATCACAGTCACCGCCGTCCACCTCTGTCGTCCATTGCCCCTGATTTCCTCCGTCGTTCGTTGCAGTCACCATCACCGATCTCATATCTGTTTGATGACACACAGATCTCAGATTTGTGTTGATGATGCACACTCAGATCTGTGTTGATGTGTATGTATACATGTACGTGTGTGTGTGCGTGTCTCTATTTGTCCTTTTTTTTTTTTGGTAGTTGATACACACAGTGTTGATGATGATTTTGTTGTTGATGATAATTTTGTCACCACTTGATGATTTTGTTGATGATGTTCTTGATGATTTTGTTGATGTTGAAAGTTGTTAATGATGTTGAAATAGATTTGGGAGGGGAATTTTTGGGGTTGGGGAAACCCGATCCCCGCTAGGGGGCGGGGATGGTGACAAGTTTCTTGTCGGGGATCAGGACCGGGGACAGGGAGTGTGATCCTTGGCCTCGCCCCGTTGCCATTCCTATTGCCAACCAACCACTGTATTCTTCTTCATAGAGGGATTTTGGGTCTATGTTCGGAATTTAAGGTGGTTTTGTAAGCTACTTGTTTTTTTCTATTCTTTATTATCCCTTCCCCATGTTTATTTATTGATTGTAATGATTCACATTATTATTCATAAACTCTTTTTGTTTTCTGATAAAAAAATAAAAATAAAAATCATATTGCAGAATGGTAATTTGTTTTCACTTTAACAACCCATACATAATTAGGATCACATGCCCAATCACAATAATCAACCATATATTTCTTTTTCTTTTTTAATTTTTGGGTTGGAGCATCGATTACTTACCTAGAATTTATGTATTTTCACCATGAATCATTGATGTCTTTTTGCTTCGTCTACATATGTTGTTTGGTCTCCATTTTGTGGCAGTCACTAACCCAATTACTTTTCAATTTTCAGCAATTTTTCTGCTTAAGTGGTGATGTCTATGGATGACAGTGTGGTTTAAGGCTTCTTTAATTTTGAAGTTCTATTTCTTTCTTTCCTCTCTTCCAAAGCTCAATGTAAGCATTATCAAATCTGACTCTGTTTCTCAAATATTCTTTCTTTCTTTTATTTTTGTAAAATTGTTTCTCCACTTACGATTTTGAACTGATGAAGTAGAACATGAGTGAGGTTTGTTAAGTATTTAAATTCCTGACCTCATTTATTTGGTAGACTCATCAAATAATGGTTTGTAACATGATTTTCATTTTGTTCATTGAAGTCTAAAAGGTGACGAGCATGTTCTCTTTTGTATGTGTAGCTTTTGAAATGGATTCTACTTCAAACTCTACTCTTAAATCAACATTGAAATATGTGAAGTGCAGCACCTTCTGCTTGCATCACACACATGCCACTATATTGGGCATACTTGTGGTTATGCATGTACAACTAAAACAATTTTTTTCAAATGAAAAAAGAATCGAATTATGGATTGCACAAATATTGTTTCATTGTGTTGGTTGTACAAAGTGTTTGTTTGCTTTTGTAACAATGTTTATTTTTTGTAGTCCTACCTCACACCTCCTTTATATGGCTTTCATTAATAAGAATTCTTCACATGAAGTAAATGAGCCAGTTTATCCATTATATATCCTGAGAGTCTATCAAGAATTGACCTATTGAACACACCGTTCCTTTCAAATAGCAGGTATATATCAATGTGATGCAATGATTTTGGCCATTGTTCACATTTATTTCTCAAAATTTCGATAAATTTAAGCTGGTAATTAATTATGTTTAACTTAACATATGTACTATGTAATTGAAGACTCATCTTTATGGCTAACCAAATGATGAAAATTGTAAGCTTATTTTGAAAAATTGAACACAGCAAAGCATGTAACATGGTTTTACTTTTAAGTTTTTCCTGTATTTCATTTGATAGAGATTTGGTTTGGTTAGAGATTGTGTCTTCTCATCATGACTATCGAAGAAATTACAAATTTTACCATAAGTTACGGATATGGCTATATGCTTAGTTGCTTACACAGACTCCATTGTTCATATTTGATATCACCATGTTTAGGCACTGTGTATCTCTATATCTTTTAGTGACATATAATAACTTCTTTTGGTATATGGTTAGTCTTGCTCTCATTTCTGCATTACTAGAAGCTTATGCAAATAGTAGTTTTATGATGAAATGCTTGTTCCTTCCCGTCAAAGAGTCAATAGACTATTTATTTTAGTGCTATCATAATTCACCATAAGTTTGTTGCTAAACCACTCTTTTATTTTATTTATTATTATTATTATTATTATTATTATTATTATTTTCCCTGTGGTGTTTTTAGATTTTAGTAAAAATTGTTCAAGGTGGAAATGTCATCTATGCCAACTAAACGTTATTTAGGTTTCATGTGGTTTAATTTTCAGTAGATGCTTGTCAAATATTTGTTTGTCATTGCATTTATCACCAAAAATAAAATAAAATAATAATAATAATTCTGTCATTGTTGTTGTCGTTTTCATTTACAGGTTCAATACGTTCATTTATCTGCTTTGCCCCAACTACTGCTATCCTTTGGAAACCAAAAGAGCTTCCGAAGGATGGTATCAACTCTTTCAATCATTTTCTGCTGTGTCCGGTGAAGTAAATGTTGCATCTGATTTAAAGAAATGTTGCATCTTGTTGAAGATTGAAAGAAGGTTTGATGAATCTAGATATGAAGTGGCTTGATGATTCTGTATTGTTGTTGTTGTTTCCTTGGTTCTGGTCGTGCCGCTTCTTTTATCAAACTCTATTTGCTTTTGTGCATGTGTCACATATAAAAGCTCAGTCGTAAATTGACTGGTTTTATGTTGATGCTACTGTTGTTGTTGCTTTGGCTTTCTAGCCTTTCTGTGTAGCTATTGCTCTCTTCTCATGGTCTGTATGTTGTATCTGTTGTACATATATATCAGATGTAAATGAGGTCCTAGATTGACTAAATGGTATTGTCCTCCTCTTTTGCTTGCTTAGATGATTCCCATCCTTGTTTGTGTTGTCTATGTATGCTCCTTGTACAATGTATTTACTTTTGATCTTTGGTATATATTGACTTACCCAAAAAAAATGATGTTTTGTTCATCAAATAATCTGAGTGTTGAAATTTGATTCGTATTGTTTGGCTTCGGTTGCAATCAGCATATTTTCACACTTTGCAGCAATAGAGAGTGTAACGCCCCGAAATAATTCAACATAAACCAACCACCTCAAGTAACATTCACTTAATAATGACAATAAACCTTCCATTTTTACATGATTAATGAATGAGCTTCTACAAAAGTTTCACATGCGGTTACACATTCAATGGTATGAAAAACACATGAATCTATAGCATGTGATGCATCTAGTCCCAAGTACTTAAAATGCCCTTAAGGGCTTACATCTTCCAAGGCAATAGCCCGGTTACACAAAATGGTCTCTCGGATCCATACATGTTTAGCCCTTGGCTTACAAAAATTTACAACAAAATAAAAGAGCAATCTACTCTTCACAAAATATATTCACGCCCTCAACCGGACGGAATCACCACACCTTTACCTGCATCAAATCCCATAGGGGTGAGCACAAAGCCTAGTAGAGAATTATTACAAAGTATATGCAGTTATGCAAACTCTCTGTCACGATCCCATTCCACCCCTAGTAGAATGGTGCCGTGATGGCCAATAATCCGAGATTACCAGAGGCCAACTTACAAGGAATCACACACAATCAGAGTATACATATGGGGCTTACATGTGCTGAAGCAATATATTTAAATCTAAGTAGTCCATAAGAGCTGTGCATAGATCAATGAAATGACATACATCTTAACAAGGTTTCACAACTTGGGTACAAATAAAATAAAGTACAAATATTACATCTTGATCAAAAGGCTTCTCAAGCCGACATATACAAAAGACATGAAATACAAAGCCAAGAAGCATAATCTTCAAGATGCTACCAAAAGTGTGAATCCAAAACATCATGCAAAACACATCTAGGCGTCACCGCCTTCTTGCTCGTCACCTACATATATATAAGGAGAGGGTGAGCTTGGATACTTAGTGAATGATATAAGTAATAAAGGTTTTAATGAATGATACCCGAGATCTTTATCAAAACAATACATATCATAGCTTGTACAAAATCAAGGGATGAACCAAGTTCATGTATCGAGTCTTTCAAAGCTTCAAGGGATGCTTACTAACATCAATATAATACAAGGGATGACATTCCTGACAAAACAAGGGAATAATCGACCCGGAATCGACTAGACAAACCCACCCGCACAAGGCCGTCGGTGGCAAGGGAGATATCTCAAACAAGGATACTAGTTTCATTATAGTCCCCTGGCATTAAGGACCTTCCAAGAATGTCATCAAAATAAGATAATACTTGATACAAAACTAGGGATAATCATTCATACTTGAACAAACACTTTTCCAAAACCAAGCAAAGCTTTATCAAAACTTTATAACATAGTTTTATTAAAAATACCACTCACATAGCTCTTCGGGTGTGGGGATTACAAGCAAGGATCCAAGGCCTACATAATAAATTCCATTGAATGCATTTCAAGAAGACAAGAAGAGATGCTCAAAGATGGATATGAAATGCATTCCTAAAACAAGCTTTGCATGAGTGTAAATGATCGTGCCATTTCTTTCAAAACTAAGTCAAGACAAAGCAAGACACGTGCTGGGAGTTAAAACACTGTTTCTCATATCGGGAAAACATGCTGGGTACCAACCAGGTCTTGGCCGAGGTCCCACACCTCTCGGCCGAGGTGTGATCCCGATGACCACATCTAGGGGAATGAAGTCTGGAAAATCTGGGCTTCCTTGAAGAACGTGAAGAATATGAACATGAAGAATATGAATGCCAAAATCATAACTTGTTTATTCAAAATCTGAGATTTCATGAGATGAGTTCGAAAACCATACTTGAAAATCTTATGAAAATAAACACAAAAACATGGATCTTGATGTAAACTTTCGGATCAAAACAAGGCTTTTCTTTAAGAACACAAGAACAACATTTTCTCTTTCTAAAACCAAACTTTAAATCAATGTGTGGCTCATGAATCATGCTAGATCATGCAATGCAGCTGGATGAACATAAAGAACAGTAAGAGTAGATCAAGATTCTAACCTCAAAACACGAATCTAACGGTTCAAACTCTAAGGATCAAGCTTGGAAATCTACCTCTCTCTCAAGAACTCCTTTCTCCTCTTCCTAGAGCTTCTCTCTCTCTACAAGCAAAGGTAT